>NC_089800.1:38284292-38897417 GCF_029633855.1 Hoplias malabaricus | reverse complement strand
GAGGCTGAAAGCCAGCAAGGGAAGGTGATGGATGAAGTGGCAGCGTGGTTTAAACATGACTTATAGCACATGAATGATGGTGATGAGTGTGCTAGTTTTTGCGCAGCAGTGAAGATTTGGAACATAAGGATCAGCTTAATCTGAATCAAAGAATAATACCAGCGATCAGCAGACGGGAAACTGCTCTCGTTTGGGGGCAGAATCTGTAAGAAACATGTATGCTAGCCATGTTTAATAGAAGCTGGAACACTCAACCTGGGTCTTTTGACAAATGTTTGGGTACATGGTTTAATAGTGTATTTATCTTTAGGTATGCTGTACTAGTTAAAGCATCTTTAGGGCCAATTATTGTGTTCTTTGGCACTGAGATCCAGTTTAATCAGATCACATTTGCTAATCAAACAGCCTAAAACTGTAGTGAGACCAAATGATGTAGTTGCTTATGCGTGTCAGGCCATGGTTGCTCATTTGAACTGTGTTCAGATGTGACTCAGAGATGCTCATAAGTGAAAGCCACTTAATTTCTTCATCTGTGTCCCATTTCAGTTGCAGGAGTGTGCATCATGCTTGTAATTTACTGACTTATGGTCTTAAGGTTTGGTTTTTCAGAAGTCTGGATTACACGCCTGAATCCTGGACACATACGTAATGCATAAAATGAAATGGATGGTGAATCTGTTATTATATTTTAAGGCTATCATCGTTTTTTCTTCTTTGAAACCATTTTGGGCTGTTGGATCATATGCCTCTTTCCTGTTACTTAGTGTTTATTGAATAG
Source organism: Hoplias malabaricus (assembly GCF_029633855.1). Classification (NCBI taxonomy): domain Eukaryota; kingdom Metazoa; phylum Chordata; class Actinopteri; order Characiformes; family Erythrinidae; genus Hoplias; species Hoplias malabaricus. The sequence goes on along the minus strand of NC_089800.1, from coordinate 38,896,639 downwards.
AGGCTAAAATTGAATGTGGTAGAACAGTTACGTTTTGAGCTCTGAAGTTCATTCTTCAGAGACAGTAGCCACTGACCAGAATCAATGATCAATCGACATTGAATTAGATGGCAAAATTAATTTTCATTCCATTTGGCACAGATTTCTTTTTTTATTTGATCAGCTTTTGTTCCCACACTGATCATACTGTAGAGTAGCACTAATGCTAACTTGAATTATATAAGGGTAGATTCATTGATGTGGAGAGTTCTAGAAGACAGTGTGCTGAGAAAAACAACCCCCCCCCACACCCCACAAACGTTGCTGCTTGGAAAACCTCCCTCATTTAGCCCATCCTCCTTGGTTTCCCCCACTCCCACCACACACCACCACCTCACAGTTTGAGTTCAACCTCAAAGCCTGGAATATTTTAAAGAAGAGCAAAACCAGTGCAAGTTGGAGGGTTATTTGATTAGCTATTCTTGAAGCCTAGTTAAGATAACTGTGCCACACACCACAGGAAAAGCAGATGGACCACTCTTTATTATTATTTTTTTTTCTTCATTTAAAAAAAAAAAGAAATACTTTTCCTTGCTTGGTGAATCAGTTCCCAAGTTCTCAGCTTTATAATTAGTCATCTTCTGATGCACTATTCTGCTTATCAGTTATCAGCAACTGACAATAATTTAACCAGTATTTTTCCACAACTATGCTCCAAGTGAAGAAACATTTTGGGGCATTTTACAAACATTGTTAGAAAAGAGTTACTTATAGCTTTTAAAGCAAATGCTTATTTATGGCTAATAATGCTAGCCAGAGATCATTAGCATAGTGCAGATAAGGTCATACTTTTCTGCGTAAAGGGCATCTAGGCATCACAAAGATTTTGAAGGTGTAATTTTAAGGTAAAAATATTGCATATTGATCCTTTTTAAAATGTAAGTTGGAACAGTTCGTTGAACCCAATTTGTTGTGAAATGCTTGTAGGTGATTTGGACCAATTAAAAGCAACTGCACCTCCATTTGGTGTGAGATGATAAAGCACAATAACTTTTTTTTTTTCTTTTTTCTATTAATGTTTTGTGAAAACCTTTTCTAAAGCCTGGTGAGATGTTGGGCTCTGGACTGATATTTCACTTGAACTGCCCCACTGCCAGCAGGTAGGTAGAGGTGTGTGTGTGTGTACTTTTTATGTTTCCTCCGGCTGTGATGTAACGAGGAAAGGTTTCCGTCACATTGTTTTGGTTTCCAGGCTCACGCTGCGGGTGTTCCCTTTTCTCTTTTCCTCTGCCCGATCGGTTTAGGCTTTTCTGTCATGATCCTCTGGAGCTGAATTGGCCTTGAAAAGCAGAGCGTGCCCTAGAACAGTCCTTTTAATTGGCCTGCCATTGCCTCATAACTCTAGTTTGTGGAGGCACCCATGGGAAATTAAAATCAGAGGAGGCGGGACGAGGCAATTTTGCGCCATTCCTTCTCTCGCACTGTCATCAAGAGGCTGACGGAGAGTGGGAGTGAAACGAAAGGGCTTTCCAAAGATCCCTACCCAACTTTGATCTTGCAAATTGCAGTCATTACATGCCTTAATGTAGCACATTAATTCTGCAAATGAACATTCATTCCTGGATGAAATATGCCTTCGTTATCATTCCCTTTGATAGCTTCATCTTTTCTTTGCCTGGGCACCATGTTGTTCTGAAGGTTATTTGGAGTTCTAGGCAATCCTCTTCTCCTTTTCCCTCACAGCCAGTAGTTAGGGTGCCACTCTCAAGTGAAGAGATTGGCTTTTGGTTTGGTTTGAGGTTTACACTTAGTGGTGGAGTTGGGGTCACAGGCTCAGGTTATTGTGGTTTGGATTGGCTTGGTGTGAACTGAGCAGGATGGAGAAATACGAGTGAGACACAGCAGTGCAGCGAAAGAGGAAAACATCTGATCGTCTGATCACCCAAAACATTAAAATTACTCACTTGTTGCCCATCTTATCTGCTCCACTGCCCATAGAGAGGCACTTTTTAGTGCTTCAACAGCACTCTCTTCAATCTGTTCTTTACTGGACCACCACAGGGCAGGTATTTTCTGCACTTTTGCACTGCATTGGACCTACAGTACCTGGGCTACACAAGCTGAGTAGCCCACCACAGTTGTGAGGTTAGTGCTGAGATTGGGTTAAAAGGGAGGTTAAGGAAGCTGAAAACAGACAAAATACTCCGAAGCCCGTTCACTCGGTATTATTCTCACAGGTATGCTAAATCACAAGTGCCTGTTAGCTGGACAGCTCTGCTTACCAACAGTGTAGAACCGTCTTATTTCACTTGTAGTTCACTTATGTGCACTTTTGGGCTGTGCTGAATTGCACAGCACCAAAAACCCTTCACTCAACCCACACTCTCAGATATGAGGCTCACGCAGCCTAACAGTACACCCCCCACCCCATGGAAATATGGTATACCGTGTTAATATTTTGAGATGGTATGATAATATGAAAATACCCCCCCCCCCCTTCTGTTTTCCCCCTTCTGTTTTCCCCCTTCAATCCCTTGTTGTACTGTACTACTTCGTATAGATTTGTAACACTACATTCACCGATCAGTGTTACATGATTAGTGTCACTCTGAATATCAGTGTCTGCCAAATATAGAGTAACTAAATTAAAGTGTAAACATTGTCTAAACTTTTTCTTAATTTTCCAGAGTGTAGTCAGACCAGTGTGAATACTAATTGGACCGTGTTCTTGTGTTCTAACTGTGTTCTAATAGTGCTGTGTCCTTGAAAGTCAGGAATACTACTGAAAGGATGTTTTGGCAACTTGAGACTTGATTGGATTCCTATGTTTTTGGATGGTCCAGAGATGTTCCGAATGGTTTCTGCCACGTCTCGCAGGTTATATATGTTTATTTATTATCCATTTATTGTTTTTGGAATGGTGAGAGAGTTTAGCTTTTCGTTGGCGTGGTCTGGTTCCCGAGGACACGCGCTGTTTTGAAACGTAAATACCGTTAAACTTTAATGGTCTGTAGGGGAGAACTGGAGAGAGTGAGAACAGACGCTTAAAGTGTGAAGAGAGAACCACTTTAAGATTTATTAAGTGAGGCGGAGGTGGAAGGGGTGAAAGGGTTTTTGTCTCCCCTTCCTGGCTGTCTGTGATTGGCCTCATCCTCTTTTAGCCTGGAGGAGGGTCCCTTCAGGACAGACACAAAGGAGACGAGGGAAAGTGGTCTCTATTGGGTCCCCCTCGCCTACTCCTCCTCCTCCCAGTTGTTTGCTCTTTCGCTTTTTTTCTTTCTTGCTGTTTCCCTGTTGTGTATTTCTCTCTCTCTCTCTCTCTTTCTCTCTCATCATTCACTTTTTACACTCCCATTCTCTATTAAACTTTCTCTTATGCTAAATCATTAGCACAATAATGTCATTAGTACTGTTCCCTTGCTCATGCACCATTTTGATTACACTAACCTTTTATATATTTGTTGTTGGTGGCTGTAGCTCAAGGTCTGCAGGGTAATTACATTCACAGTCTTGGGTAATGTTCTCAGCAGCCCAGTCCTTTCCTCCATGAGCAGCGGTGTGTTATGTAAACCCTCCTGTTTCCAGCAAAAGAAAGTCCTCTGCAGTTAATTGAATGGGCAGAAACCCAAAAAACGTTTGTGCACAGACTCTGCTGGTAAGCCTTTGGTTCCTATGCTGATGAATTAGATCCTCTAGACCTTTCCCCCCCCAGCAAACAGCAGGGACCTTTCTCTGAGTCTGTCTATGCCGGAGGGTTCCCTGCTGTTTCGTGGAGTTCTTGCTGTCCATCCATGAGCATGGCTAACTCCTCACACGCTTTCTCAGGCTTCAACAATAGCCCCCTCATTGCTGGCCCCCCAATAATCCCCTCCACCTTCCTTCACATTTACTCTGCTCTTGGTCTGTGCTAAAGGCCAGGCGCCCTGCTGGCCTGCCAATGTTCCCTGAAGCCTCGGGTTTACGGCCGACTAGAACAGCCCTCCATTTTGTGTTTTTGACCTGCTTGTTAATTCGTGATTGGAGTGGACAGAATTAGGACAGCGCTAGCGTACAAGCTTATAACGTTGGCCTTTGTTGCTCACATGACTGTTACCTTGGAAAAGACTGTAAATCATGCTCAATTTTAAAAATAGCCGTTGACGCCTCAGCATTACACTGCTCTGGTGAATTTATTTGACGTTCTCCGATGACTTTTTCCTTACACAGAACTGTAAATCCATTCCCATAAGCCTGACCATTTCTCAATATTTTGTTGAAAATTATGAGCTTCCAACTGCGGCCACAGCTAATATATCAAACCTTTAGAAGGGATATAATTTGAAAAATCACTTTAACAGTGCATTAGAACATTAATTGGAGCAGTTGGAGCTTTTACCAACCTACAAATTGTGAAATACAACAACCCTGTTTGTTTGTTTATTTATTTGTTGTGTCAGAAAGCACAAAATCAGAACAACTTATGTCGTGTTGACATTAGAGTTGGACCTTTTTAAATGTGCAACAATGAACTTAAACCCTGAAAATGAGAATGGAACAGAAAGTGAACCAAACAAAAATGGCTAAAATCCGTAGCTGCAGCTACTGCTGCTCATTCCTGGGCTCTCGCACTTAGTGTGAACTGTGGCTCATTCTCATTTAAAAGAACAGTAATATATCAGTAACAGAGAAGATATCCCCTTTATTCTCTGTTATTGCAATCAGTATAAGAACCTGTCATTTATTATATAAGCCCTGTGCTGTGTCTGAATGTTTTGGTGAAGCATAGTTTATCCTCATGCCGTGACAATGAAATTGATTCCTTTCAACATTGGATAAACCCTAGCTCCCTCTCCTCTTCTTAGGTTCCACTCCTGCTGTTGCTGCTTTTCAGATCACGGAGTTGAGTTTAAAGGCGGTGGAGGTTTTTTGGAAATGATGGAGCAGGTGGAAACATTTAGCATTTGGTGCCCGTGCCACTTTATTGATTGGAACAGCTGCTTATTTAGAAGTAGGTTGGGGAACTGGCAAGAAGCATGGGGTGTAGAGGCCTGGTCTGAGTGGGCTGTGTGCCAGCAGCATCAAGCAGTTGCTGCTTGGAGGAGAGATGTAGACCTTACTCTTCGTGCTGACTTTGCAGAAAAAAAGATATATGATTTTTACATCTACAAGTTGAACCAACAAAGTTGGCGTGTCTAACAGAGTGGACAGTGGGTGGACACGATGTTTAAAACCTCGAGCAGCACTGCTGGGTCTGATCCACTTGTACCGGCGTAACACACCACCATCATGTCAGTTTCACTGCAAATGAAAAACCAACCAAATTATACCTGCTGTGTGGGGGGGGGTCCTGTAGTGGTCCTGACCATTGTTGGCCCTCTTTCACGCTGTTCTTGAAAGTGTGCAGAGACACAGATTAACATCACCTATAAATGGAGCTATCGACAGTGAATGTAGAAACGAGGAGATTATTAAATATTCTAGGTGATCAGTGATTATGGGTATATTTTATGAATGTATGACTCGTACTACTCTATAGGATTTATAGACAGGTTGTGAGGTTCAGTTATATGCTGTGGTGTGTTTGTTTACTGTGTGTGTCCTCTTAGGCCTCCTGTGCAGATCTGTGCCTAGCAGGGCTTCCTGAGCCTGATGTAAGTTGCATGTCATGCTGTTGCTATGGTTGGTGAAAGGCTTTGATCACTATCAGGACAGAGAGTTTTTCACAGAGAGGGAGAGAGCTAAATATAAGCCTTTTTTGTCAGAGGGAGGTTGTGCACTGTGCCTTTTAAATTGAAGTTCTTATTCTACTCCCAGATCACTGACTGCCTCTTTTCACTCTTTCGTTTAATACCACTTTCCCTCTGGCTTTCACCCTCGTTTCACCCGGGGTTCAAATCCAGTGCCAGCTGAATCAGCTGAACGACACAGTGTGTTTTCTTCAGTTTACATTTTGAATCACTACTTCTATACGCTTTGTGAAGTAGATGTGGACATGGAGAGAATCTGAAAACCGAGAGAAGACACTTCATAACCACAGCAGTGTTTAAAGTGACAGTTGCTTTTTGTCTGAGGTTCTTGGCAAAATTGCAAATGAGGGGCCATGTGACTGGTGTATGTGTGTCTCTGAGTGTGTGCAAGGCACAAGGTTTCCTATTGGACCCTATTTGACCAATGCCTGGGATTAAACTCTCTGTTTAGGTCACATTCTCCCCCATTTTCCTCCATTCCCTTCTCTCCCCACATTTTGTTTTGTCATTCAGCTTGATTAAAACTACAATAACTTGCTCATTCATCCCACCAAGCATTTAAGAGCTTTTTCCCTTGGTTGGTCAGAATGAGGAGAAGCAGGAGGTAATTATGGATGAATGCAGGGTGCTGAAGGAGTGAAGCGAGGAGGGTGCAGAGATGGCTGTAATGGTTGTGTTGGAATGGACTGAATGACGCTGTAGTTGGTAGTGACTCAGCTTAGAGGGGGTGGCTTTCCCTTCTCCAGATGTATTGTTCTCTTCATCACAACCCTGAGCCCTGACTCAGCCTCAGTGGAGCTTGCATGTGGCATGAGTATGTTTATAAACTATATGGCCAAAAGTTGGTGGATTCAATATCTATTTTAAAATGCAGATTATTAATAATATACCCTTTGTTGTAGTACCAGGTGCTTCTACTCCTTCTAAGAAAACATATATGGAGAAACTCCAGAGTATCAGGTCTGGAGATGTCAGAGAGTAGTCCTTTCACACATGCAGCACACAGTGGGAAATATTTTGTGTCAGATGTAGGACTATTCTGGTTATCCTGGGCTTACATTGTGCTGTTAGTGACACAGTGCTTTGTGAGTAAACAGCCTGAAAATTTGTATTTTTAAATCGGGCATTGGGTGCTTTTCTGAATGATCATATAATGGTGTGATTTTTACCAAATTACAAAAAAACAACAACAAAAAAAAAAACTGTGATGAAATTACAAATATTCACCTCTCCTTCTGGAAATGAGAATGTAATGTACCTTTATGAAACACAACTGAAATGTAAAACCACTGTTGTACCCTTTTAATGGTACATTTACACTGTTTTTACCTTTGGTGAAGATAATGTAACTTAATTTTATCTGAGAGTGTAGACTCAATATGAAAGCATGTGTTCAGATGGGAAAATAATTAAATGTTAAATACCATTTTTTTTTTTTTAGTGTTCTGCATAGGACCGTACTGGTGCATGAATTGTAAATACATAATGTGTTGCATTCTTCAGAGGTAGGTCTGGTGTGTAATATAGAGTTTTCTGTAAAAGGTTTTAAGTTCAAATATATAGGAAGTGTGCAGTAGCATGAAATGTGCAAGAATGAAGGTGAAGCGCAGAATGTGTTTCTGCAGTTTTTTGAGAAATCTAAGAATATTCATAACATGATAATAGAGATTTAAATAATGAGTATATTTAATATTATTGTACAATCTTTGCGATTGTTCTGATGTACTGTAATGATAACAAAAATGGTCCAAAAAAAGTAATAATAAAGTAAATAAATAAAGTCTCTACACATCCTCCAGTATTCTACACATACTACATAATCAACACATCATCCAGTTCATGTGAACTTGTATATATTTAAGCTATCTGGCTTTAGACCTTGTTCATGTAACAGAGGGGTAGAGTTATTTTTTTTTATTATTATTAAATAAGATATTCACAAATGAAGGAGAAGGGAGAGAGAGAGAGAGAATGTGTTTGTTGGAAAAGGAATCATCTCACACAAACCCACATTAAAAGTGTTTCATTCTCTTTTCTGTGTAATTTGTTGCACACAGTTGGAGCCTGCCAGCTTAATTGCATGCTATTGATATCCAGTATATCGCTGTAGGGATTTGGCTAATGGTTCTCTCCATTTGACTGAAAGCACTGCAGCCAGCTGGCCATGATGCACTGCTAGCCTGATGCTTTGAGTGATGAAACTGCCTCAGTCTATAGAGGAGCTCCCTGAGGAGGTATGGTTTTTGTTTGCAGTCCTGATCACGCACAGACACAAACATAACAATGTAAACTTATAGGTTTCTATATTAATGTTTTTTTCCAGAAAATTATTCATGTCATTCATGTCATGTCATGAGCTGCATGTTTCCTTTACAAAGAGAGTGTGGCATTGTTTTGTTAAGTTTATTTCAGCGTGCTGTGTGAAATTCTAAATACAGTATGTTATGTATTACGAAAACATTTGTGGACCACCCTACGACTTTATTATTTCAGGACCAAATACTGTATAGTGCAATCTCTGTACCAAAAACTATTAAAAATTCATTCAGACTCCAAGGGCCATATTATGAGAAATGCTCAAGGAATGTGTCTACTGCCTTCCCACAGTTTTGATATAATATTAAACTCTACAACTCCCTGCCTAGTGAAGCCTCCTATGCTCCATGAAGGCCTCGAATCAGGAATGTCTGTTAATGCAGTAGAAATAATTTGATTACGTCCCTTTTTTTTTTTTTTCCTGGCAGGCTTTATGGTCATAAATCCACTTCAGCAGTGAGGGGCCCCGAATGGACGAGGATCCCTTTAGTGTGATTAGGCAGGAGCTGTCAGGAAAGATGCAAAGGCATAATTTGAAAAAGATTGCATTTTGGCTCTTGTTGTTATGGGTGGAGAAGCAGTGAGGCAGCAGGACTGTCTATATGCTCTTAGGGCTACACAATATTTCTCTCAGATGTTGCTGCAGGGCTGGCCTGAGCAGAGATTAGAGGGCTGAAATGAGCTAATCTAAAAATAATTAGTGAGCAATAAGAATCCTGATGATCCACAGATGTGTATGCACTTGATCAAATGAAACAAAATACCTTTTGTCAGTTTTTAACTGCGCCAAATTAAGGCACTTGTGATTTTAGTCACAGTTTCAGATACTCTGCCCACAGGGTCTGTCTAAGCTGGCCCCAAATGTAGTTCTAGTGCGTATTCATTTACAGACATTAGCTGGAAAAAATATATGTATATGATAATTGCAGATTGATTATTTTTTAATTGGATTTAATTTTTAATAGCATGTAGGCTAGGGCTGTGCCATATCGTCATAATTTTTAAAATGATTTAAAAAAGTCAATATTTTGGTATGGTGATATTCTAGCATGCTTACATAACGGCGTCATGCAATTAGCCAAAATATGTCATACATTCTCTACATGAGTCGTTTAGGCACAGTGAAGTACAATGGAAAGTGGCTCAGAATGATCTGTAATAAAATAAAATTTTATATAAGTTTTTTAAATAAGATGTGCAAAGAAACCCAGGATTGAAAACTCATCTGATGAATAGATGACTTTGTATAGATACCCTCATGTGTTTGCCAAATTGCATTTCAGTTTGTTTCCTGTGGGTGTTTTTTTTTTTTTTTTTTTTTTTTTTTTTTTTTTTTTTGTAGTAGCAGTTTTGAAAATTGTGAGGTCTGTGGTTGACTATGTGCTTTTTTTATATATAAATATATATATATATAACTGATATATATATAGAATATATATATATAGAATACATGCCAGATTCTGAACTTTTATTATTTTTATTCTTTTGTGATGTGCAGCAGTTAAATTGCTTATTACTTCTTCTTTATGATTAAAGTGTGACCTTCTATATTATAAAAATAAAATTAGCATAAAACCATAATCTTATTTTTCCAGAGTTGGTTATGAATATAATATTTCAGTGAATGTTTTCCTATAGTTTTGTAAATTTAAGTGTGTGAGAATTAACACAACACATATCTGAGAGCAAGAGCATTCTCCTTTATTCTATTTCATCCTAACACACCAGCAGTGTTTGTGAGTTTTTGTATGCGTGTGTGTGTGTGTGTGTGTTCACTCATAGCCACAGGCTAATGGAACACATCACTATTACAATTAAAGTGACTTCTTGAATTAAGCAGATAAAGCTACAGTGCGTGACATGTGGCAGCCCAGCTGTGCAGGAGTCCACCCAGAACGCTGCATCCTGCCCCAGCATTTGTCCATGAATGTGATCATAAGTTTGGGCATGTGCTACTGGCTTCAGCTGAGCTGAGGTCAGTGCACCAACATCCTGTCCTATAACGTCAAGGGACATTTGCAAATTGCAGCAGCCAATTAGAGGCTGTGGTTTGGTCTTATTTGCTGACTGCTTTTTCCCCATCATTAGCCTTTTAACATGTCTGCCATTTCCCACAAGCGGGAGCAGAAATAAACATTCATTCTGTGGCCAAACGTTTGTGGACCCCTGCCGAGCCAACATTTTTATCTGAATTTAAGGATTTTAAATGTATTCCACTTCTGCTGCAATAACGGCTTCCAGACAAAACGATATTCTAGCTGTGTGGATGAATTGCAGAAGCAGATGTGTAATCTTTGAGAAAAGCGATGAAAAGGACAGGGAAAGAGTGATGGAAACTCTACACTGGGACTGTTGAATAAGCTTTGAAGACTGTTTTGAACAAGTTCATGAGGTGAAAATGGCCTTCAGTGTTTCTTCCATCCGTTTCCCTGATGAATGTAGTTGCTATGGCTTGTCTTGTTTCAGCCAGATGCTCTGCCCACAAGTTGATGGAGAGTCTGGCCCTTTCAGTGCGTTAAGCTGGCCTCATTGTCAGGATTCCTACCCTCCTCCAAAAGTTACATAGTGCAGTTTCTACAGTGCTGAATAGAAATGAGAGATTCTCTGTTCTCCCTATTACAAGTCACCACAATGATTTTGAAGCTGTAATTTAAAGGTAGTAATTTTATCTACTGTTTCTTTAAAACATTGAATAACATATATTAGCAGGACTTTATATACTCATTTAAATTAAATATAACCGATAACAGACCTCAATGTACAATAAAGTCTGCAGTCTTGTTTTTCTTTTTTCTTATATAAAGCTGTAAATGTCAAGTGAGATTCAGATGGTAATCACTGAATTAGGTTTAGTTTAACAGATGACAAGTAATCAACTTTTTAATCCTACTTTATTTATTTTTTTGTTGAAATGCATATGCTGCAAAGAAGAAACTGAGCTGCCTTCTTAAGAGGCTTTTTAAGAGTTTATTTCAGACAGCTCCTACAGCACAAAGCAAAAATGCACTTGAACAATTTAAGGTGAAACTTAATGTTGGTGGCTGAATATTATCGAGCACTGTTTTAATGTAGAAAAATTCTGAGAATTCTAAATTTAAGGTGTGCAGAAGAAAAGCACTTGAATATAAATATTTTTTGTTGGATGGGTAAGCGATACCATTTAAGGTGGAACAGGCAGAGAGTTGGTATTCTGGAATTGCGAACTTTCATGGGTGAGAGGACTCATTTTTGTCATTAAAAATGAAAAATGCCTAAACCAAAACATATTTACAGGTATGCACGTGTTTACAAGAGCATAAACGGTTAGCTTTGATGTGGTTCCCAAATCACCTACCCTCCTGATTTTCCTTTCCCTGGTTTGAGGTCCTTGGGGGGAGTGGAATTAGGAGGTGAGATTGAGCTCCACACCATGGACTTGTCACTTTTGTATTTCTTCTGACACAAAACAAACACACGTTACTTGCTGGGCTATGTTTATTAGCATTAAAACAGTATCAGTAACATTCATTAAATTTTACAGAAGTTTATAATGAATCCGATAGCAGTTTCATGTTTACTTGCCAGTAATCAACCGAATCCTCTCTTCCATGAACCATCCAGGCTGATGCCGTTGTTTGTGCGCTCGTTAAAAAGAATGGCGACATTGGGCAGTTTGTTTTTCAGCGGAGGATTGGAATCTGCTTGTTTACTGCCCACCACCCTCTTACTCTGTCCAGTTTGAGCTGACCCGACCCAGCCTGGCCTGTTCATCGGGTTCTGAGAGTAGTCGGACCACCCAGCAGCATTTGAAGAGGATACACAAGCAGACATTGTGTTTTTCAGGGGGAGAGAGGGAATAGCTGCCCCCTCTCTAGAGATAATGAGGAGTGCGCAGCAGAAAGCGGAGAATGACAATCTGGAAGCCTAATTGCTACAGTTCCTGCTCTGGCCTGGTGGGCCAGCTGCATGAAAGAAAAGAGAAAGAGGGAGGGAGAGGGATGGAAATTTCACTCTGCTTTACTTTTTGTTTGGCATCTGCAATGCTTTTTCAAACCTGGTTTGAACCTGGCAGTTCAGGTGCATTTGGTTGAAGGTTGTTTCTAAAAAATATTTCTATATTACATAAATTTGAAATTATTTGTTGTATTTTTAACAATCTAGCGGCAGCCATCCTTGTCACTATGAAACTTGATGCTTATTCCTAACCTACCCTGATAGGCCCCCACTTAGGAATGATTAGCTCAGGGTTGTACAGTACAAACATCACCTACAAAACAAATCAGACTTAAAGGCATTATCAGTGATTGTGGGGAAGGCTCCAGAGGCTCCACATCTTTTAAGGTGCAAAAAATATACTGTAGCATAATCTTGGCTAAAATAATTAGATATGATACCAAAACAGTTGAATAGCAAAGCTATTCCTCAGTCCTAGGCACATTACACACTAAAGGGCTATTGAGACCACATCCCTTGCATGCACTGTTCATTCCTCCATCACATGTACAGTATATGTACCCCTACTGAATGCACACATTTAGGTTCATATTTTTATTGACAGCAATAGCATTTAAAACATTTAAGCAACTATTAAATCAAGGTAGGATCTCACGGTTGCTTGCTATCTGGTAAATCAGAAATGCTTAATGAGCAATTACATTTAAGAGACTAGTTTACCAAGGCTAGCAGGCTAAAAAGAGGTTAGCTTACCAAGGTTAGCATAGGCTATCTACCCATATGTTTTGCCTCAATGGGTTTCTGTAACCAAGAATTAATATTTATTAATTATTTATTTGAACATGGAGGATACCGAGGTTCAGGAAGAAGCCTGAAACTATTAAAGCATAAATGCAGAACATGCAGAGGCCAGGCTTGAGATGCTTGTGGGAAAATATCTTTAATTGATTTGATGTTAAATGTAAATATTTAATAAGTAGAAGGATGGCTGCTTTTTTTTTTTAACTAATTAATGTATTCATTCATTTATTATTATATTTTTTTACGTTTTGAATGGCACTTTTTTTGAGGAGGTGGTGGTGGGAGGGGTTGCGTTCTTTTGAATGTTTTTTTTATTTAAATATTGATTGTTCAGTGAAAGAATTGAGCATTTATAAAGTTATGCTTGCAACTAATTGTATCATAGTTATTATTTGCAGTAGTATGCCTTCATGTCTGCTGCTGATTAAAAAAAAACAACAACAAAAAAAGGTATATTGATGAGAGTGTATGATATATTCATTCATTCATTATCTGTAACCCCTTATCCAATTCAGGGTCGCGGTGGGTCCAGAGCCTACCTGGAATCATTGGGCGCAAGGCGGGAACACACCCTGGAGGGGGCGCCAGTCCTTCACAGGGCAACACAGACACACACACACACACATTCACTCACACACTCGCATACGGACACTTTGTTTTTGGACTGTGGGAGGAAACCGGAGAACCCGGAAGAAACCCACGCAGACATGGGGAGAACACACCAACTCCTCACAGACAGTCACCCGGAGCGGGAATCGAACCCACAACCTCCAGGCCCCTGGAGCTGTGTGACTGCGACACTACCTGCTGCGCCACCGTGCTGCCCCCTATGATATAGTTCCTTTAAATTAAATTATCCAATGTTTCCTATTAATTCCAATAAATTCCCAAGTTTCTAAAATTTCCATGGAAGCTTTACATTTTGGAATATTTACAAAGTATCTTATAATTTACTTGAAATGTATCAGAAATTTTCCACCCTTTTGCAACCCTATTTAGAACTGAAAGGGACGGACACCTACAGATTTTCTTTTCAGAGCTGATTATGGAATTTTAAAAGCAGTTCCTGTGTGTTGGGTAGGGATTAATTTGGAATTTTATTAGGCTGGATTCAGGTTTTGACTGAGGTTTCAGGCCTTATTAAAGCTCTGATCTGAGTTTTATTGTTACGGTGTAGGTTGGGATATGCGAACACTGACAGTTTCATGGATATCGTGTATAATCTTAATGGGGCAAATGTGGCTTTGGTGAAGCAATATTAGAGCAGCCCTGACTGTTGAGAATACAGCTAACAGTCTTTAAAGCAGGGCTTGAACCGAAGTGACATATAGTAGCACAGCCGGCGTGTGGGTTTGCCTGTGGTAAGTTTTCTGTCACTCGCTGTAAATAATGTTTGACAATGCCGTTCCTTTGCATCCGCTCACATGCACCGTGCGAGACAAACTCCAGTTGGAAATCACAGCCGTTTGCTCAGCCTCATCTCAAGTTGAAGGAATTGTCATAAACAGAGCTGAGCAGAAGCAGCTCTTGCGATGCATGGTGGGCTTGGGCTTTTCCAAAATCAAGCCTTCACACTGCTGTTTATATAGAACACTTTCTGGCTCTGAAGACTCCTAAACTGAATCCAAATATGATGCAGAGTGAAGAAACTGTGTTTAGTCAAACATATCAGTTTGAGGAGTACTGAAACTGGAAGTTGGTCTAAAAAATTTTTTCATTATTATTATTATTTTTTTGTGTGTGTGTGACTACTTATGGTACTTTAATGGTAATAAAAAAAATTACAGCTTCAGAATCATGTGATGCCTCACTGACCTGTATTAGGGAGAATAATGTCTGTCACTGCTACTCTGAGCTCAACACTGCAGAAACTGCACTGCACTGTGTGACTTTTGGAGGAGAGTAGGAAATCACTTCCCCCTTGATTTCAGAACAGTACTGTAAAAATTAATCACTTTCTGCAGCTGTAGGGGCAGCCCAGGAATAGCAAATCTTACCCAGTGTTCCTTCAATGCCGGGATCAGACTACACAAATTTAGCCCCGATTTGGCACGATTTTTCTGACAAATTTCCAATATCAGGACTGAATTTGAACGTTGTGGGTGAGTAACGGTCATGTAATGTGACATAATCAAAGATCAGCGATGTGGCGTCTGGGATGCTCCACGACACCACAATGAAAAGTCTAGCATGTTAGAATTTTTTTGGATCTTTTCGCCTAGTCTGACCTATCCTACGGCATGTTCCTTGATTACCAATAGGAGGACAGAGCGCTATCTGGTGTACATAGGTAAACACAGGGACAGTCAGTCTATTCTCTCCTCCTCAAAACACATAGGGACATAGGAACACAAAACCGCCAGCAGCACACACAGCGCTTCTGTAGCCATGATTGACAGTTTCTTGACCCATCTCCCTGAGAAATGTGAACGAAGAATGGTCCGTGTCAAAAGTGTAATGTTGCCAGTCTCCCGACCAAGACACGGCACAAATTTATAGCGCTAGTCTGAAATGGTGAACGTTGTGAAAGACAAGAATATTGTCGTCTGATTCAGGCATTAAGCACACAGGTTTAAGTAAAGGTGTGCAGTTGTAGAACTTCTCAGATGAAAAGATTAACAAAATATTTCCATGAAGATACTGCTATTAATAAGTATTACGTTTTAATTGATGCAAGTTTTTGAAGACCGGCCTTAACCAGATGTTTAGTCTGATATTTGAGGACCTATTTATTATATATATTTGATGGAAGAGTAGAATGTTTTAGAGATTCTTATGTTTACTTATATTTAATTCAGTTTACTGCATGCTAATGATTAGATGTATAGACATATGAATGTATACATATATAGTCTAGGTGTTATAAGATTATTAAATGCAAAATGGATCAGACTGTATTTTTCTAAAATACAAAGTAGATTAACAGGTGCTTTATACGCAAGTCATACAAAAGATACATACTGTTATAACAAATGGCAGAGGTATAGGCTTATTTAATTGTGTAGAAAGGTTGAGTTCAGTTTTTGGTTACATTAGCAATGTATATGTAAGAATCAGTTCCTTATGTGCTGTTGAATACAGATGATAAATGCAGAAGTTCACCTGGTCACTGAGGAGAGGTGATCTGTACGAGGAGCGGCCATTATTTATGAGGATTATATCCTGTGGGGAAGTAACCATGTCCCTAAAGAATGTAGAATAATACATGTCAGGGCTGGTCGGCCATTGTTGATGAGTTATTTGTTTTACTGTATACATTTGCATAACTACCAAATTATGCACTGTGTGTGTGTGTGTGTGTGTGTGTGTGTGTTAAAATTCCATAAATAACTCTACTTACTTATCCAATTCTGAGACACAGTGCCAGCTGTTCTGTCATTCTCTGTCTCTGTTCAAGTGTCTCAAAAGTAAGGAAACGCCCATTTCGCCTTTCCCACAGAGCTTGTGTCTAAAACTGGATTGCCGTCCTTTGAGTTTGCTCTTGAAAATGATACTAATGCATGTTTCCTTTGAAGGCAAAAATGTTCATGTTCAAGTAACCGTAATATTTCAATACTGTGTAATATTTTCAAGTGAATTTAAAATATTTTTCTATTCTTTTTTTTTTTTTTGTCTCGTTTTTATTTATTTAACATACTGTGGAGAAAAATGTCCTAAAATTACTAAAATGTAAAATGCATTGTACCTATTGCATTGGCCAGCATATTCAGATGTCTATTGTTACATCATTGCTGTCCAATTAAAATCATAGTTGTAAATGTATTAATATTTATCATTTGAACACAGCAGATATGCTTTACATGATGATTGAACCAATTGAAATGCTCCAATATGTCTTGGAATAAAAGGTTTTTACATTTAGTTTGCTTGAAATGTAAGACGGTTGTTTTTTCCCTTCTCCTGTCAAGATGCTATTTTGGGAAATGCATATTTTTAATTGGACAGGGACGATATCCTGTATTAGATTTTGTTGTGAACATCTGCTCCAAGAGAAATTCATTGCCTGTCATTTACTTGGTGAATAAGGACTCTAATTCAGATTCTGATTTAACATCTGTGAAGTCCAGACCTGGTTCCCAGGGGCCTGAGTTTGCAGAGAAATCTGATGAAAATGGTGTACACTTTAAAAATCATAATAATAAACAATTTCATACTGCAATTTAATAAAACTTGCCATAAATGAAACACAATGAGCAGTTTTTCCTGCTTCAAAAGCATAAAACTGCCTCCGACTTTAATTCAAGCGGACTTTAGTCTGCTATTGTTCAGTACTGAACCCTGTTAACACTTGTATGGTCCCCCAAGACCCCTAGGGATAGATACACACGTGACACTCTGTTTGGCTTGTGAGGGGCAGTACATGTTTTGTAGGAAATGGCGCATCCTGAGGCTGTTCAGATGCATTAGTGTGAGCTCCAGTCAAAAGTGCACAGGAAACGCTGGGCTCCCCCAATCCTGTTAAGGTGGAACAGCGTTTAATGAGATCTGCTGGATGCAGACGTCTGTGTACCTCTGTTGTTGGCCATGTGCTGCATTCTGCTGCCCTGTTTGGGGGAGTGGAGGTGAGGAGCTTTGACAGGAGTGGCTAGTGTTTGTGTGAAGTAGCGGTGTTGTGTGAAATCTGATTATGGTGTTGGTGAGTAGGTATGCGGCTGTAGCAGACACAACACTGGTGGGCGTTTTCTTGCTGTAGAGGCTCTTTCTTGGGATAATATTAGTGCAGTGTTGGTTAGTTATAAAATAATGTTTCACATATGAGGAAAGAATAACCATACATATATATATATAATTTTTTTTTTTTTTTTTTTTTTTTTTTTAAATCACTGCCATTTATGCCATTATATAAAATTACATCAATCCGAAATTATGTATTTTCTGTGTAGTATGACATGTTTCCAAGTGAAATTTTATATAGAGAAAAGATTGTTGTTTAGTGAAGTATGGGTATGATGAGAGTAGAGGGTAATGTTTTATTTATATGTATATACCTCAAAGGACCTCTTTAGACCTTTATATAGACCTTAAAAATTAGGGAATAGGCCTAGTTCTAGAGAAAGGCAAATGTTTGTATATTATAGGAAAACTGAAAATCAAAAATGTTTTATTTCTATTGTTAAAATGTCAGTTTGCTTTAAAATCATTGGGATGAGTTACTGACCTGTAATAGGGAGATTAGAGCCTCTGTTGTTGCTAATCTGGGTTCAGCCCTGCAGAAACTGCACTATGTCTTTTTCGTAGGAGGGTACCTAGATCTTATATAGTGTTCCTTTAACTTCAAGGGTCCAGAATGTACTTTGACATGCGCTGTGTCCAAAACTGTTCTTCATTATTTTAGCAGGGGGTATGTGGGGGAGGGTGTTTCCTGGCTGTGGGTATGGGCATATGTATACCTCTTTCTTCTCTGCTCTGGTGTGGAGGGTACATTTCTTGACCAAATTGCAGCAATCCAGTATCACAATCCAGTTCTCCACGCTGTGACAAATTGAACAACATAACTGCATGCTCCAGCCCATCTCCCCCCTCCACACCTCTGCCCAGGCCTCCTGTCTTCAGCAAAGCTGGCCTTTTGTGTTTAGACCCAGCAAGGCAACACTGCTCTCTTTCCTCTCTCCTCCCACTTTGTCTTGGGTAGAAGCCCAGTAAAATAACCATTGTTCTGATATGAGACATGCAGAGCAGTGGTGATTTTGTTTCTACTGCATAAGAAAGCTTATCGTAAACTGTAATGCTTGAAAATGTTTATATGATGAATGAGGTTGTTCTGACCAGCTGCTATACAGAACAGAAAGTGTTGGGGATCATATGGCATCTGTTGTTTCACTGTAAAAGGAATAATCCTCCCTCGTCATACAGATGCAGTGTTATTGGCAGTGGGAGATCCTCAGGGCTTCTAAACTATTTTGATTTATAGTAGGTGGGAATAAATGAAATGGGGGGAAAATAAATCTGTATCTGGATAGCCTTCTGGATCTAAATACATCCATGACTGCGAATTCTCAGTGGTTTGTAATCGAAAAACAGTAGTGCTGTGCTAGTACTCGACACTGAAGGGGTCACTGTAAAACTGTAGAATACAAAATAAAGGTTGATGTCTGTTAAAAGCATCAGATTGAGAAGCAGTATGTTGAATGTCAAATTTACTTGGTTTTATTTGCCAAAACATAACCAGATGCATCAGCGTTGAGGCCGATTTATGCTTCTGGGTTGACTGAACAATGACTGCTAGCAGATATTGGCATTAAAGCCTCTGTTGTTAAAGCTTGGTGTCATACAGGCTGCTCGGTTTGACAGAAGGGACTTATTTTCGCTGTCTCGCCAAATTGTGCTGTGGAGCTTCTTGAAAACACACAGAGATGCTTTAGATACCTCACCCTTTTGCTGTTTACATTTAGGCTACATATTGTAAACATCAGCTCTTAGATTTGTGATCTGTATCTGACTAGTTGAGTACAAGGACAAAAAGTTAATTTGTTATTTGCATTTAAGAGTGCCACAGGGAGGGGGCGCTATGGGAACTCACTAATTGGTGATGTCACACTGAAAAAACACAAGCCCAGTAGCCCACCACGGTTGTGAGTTTAGCACTGAGTTTGGGTTAAAAGAAACCGGCAGGAAGCTGAAAGCTAGAGGCTTTGTCCTCTAAATGTGTGTGTCAAACTCAGTTCACTGGAAAAATCATCTGCTGTGGTGTGCTAAATTGCAAGTGCTTATTAGCAGGCCAGCTATGCTTCTAAACCGTGTAGAGCCTGTCTTATTTCACTTATTTATTTGCTAAAATTTGCTCTCTCAGAAACGGGTTTTTAACATCGGTGTGCACAGTTTGGCTGTAGTTAACTGAACTGCACATCACCAAAATCCCTTCACTTGACTTTGTGCTCATGGATATGAGTTTCACACAGCCTGCTAACAGTGCATCCTTTTTTCAGTTTGTGGGTTGTCTCCAAATGAATATTGTAATGTACTGAGAAAAAGTGGTGTTTTTCATAATATATTCCCTTTTAAGGTTAATCTTTAGAAAGGAAATATCAAAAATGTATTCACAAAGATTATTTAAAAAAAAAATAACTGCCATTACAATCTTTTAATATAATACCTAACAGAATGGTCCAAATTTATGTGGCAACAGATTTTCTTACATGAACTTAAGTATTAAACTTGTCGTTACTTACTTCTAGCTTAAGGTCAGAGATTTACATTGCTGGAATTCATAACCAACTCATAATGAAAACCCCATGCTGCTGTTGTCAGCAGTGTGTTATGGCCCTTAAGGCTCAGTACTGTCCATTACTGTTACAGGCCCAGGAGTCTGAACAGCCCTGTCTTTTGTCTGTCTTCTTCTCGGCTGCTGGTTCAGGAGGCGTGTAAACCCACATTGGATTCCAGACCCAGCTCTTCCTCCCTGCTCACTCCCCATCTTTGTCTCTGACGCACATCCGCACTGTTTCTCTTTCTGTCTCTCAGCTGAGGAACGCATTGAGGCCTGCTCCTCCACTGCATTATTCACTGCCACAGCAGCAGTCTCACTGCAGCTCAATAGCTCCCTGTGTCCACTGCTCTCAGATGGCACTGCCCTTTTTCTATAAATGCCTCTGGAATGCTCATGTTGTAAGTGTGAGGAAACAGCAGTGTGACGACTACTTTTGCCCACTCCGCTTCTGCGGTCATCATGAAAACTGACTACTTGTTTCTGTATGGGCTCAAAGAAAGATGAATGTGAAGATGTCATTCATTACCAACCTATATTGTGGACTCTGGCGTCTTATTTCTTTCTGTTTTTCTAACCCCTTTTCTTTTTGTTTTTCTTTTCCACTGGCGTTTTCTTTCTCTCTCTCCCTCGTGCTCTTTCTCCCTCTCTCTCTCTCTCTCTCTCTCTCTCTCTCACTCACTCACTCTCTGGCGACTTCTTTATCTCCAGCAGTGGAAAGCATTAGTGGTTGTTGCCTGGCTGGAGTTGAAGCTCAGTGTCTCCGTCAGCAGTCACTCAGCCACTTCACTGCCACTCGCTCTCTCTACTATGCCTGCCTTAACTCAGAGGGTTGCAGGGCACGGGGGGCCTTATGTAAACTCTGCTTAAGATAATTTATGGTTTGGGGTCTAATTGCTCTTTACACAGCAGCCCTTGCATAAAACAACAGAGCCTTTTCTGTTGGAGGTTGAGAAAGTAGTTCTGAAAGCCATTGCTAGGTGGGTTTGGTCAGGTAATGGTACCTAGCCTCTTATTCCGCTTGTGGGGATTTTGTGTGAGCAGCTTGTGGAGGACATTCTGGAGCAGCTCCAATTGCGGCATTCTGACCATCCCACCCCTCCCCACCGGCCTTCCTTCCCTTGCAATTGGGCTATTTTAGCACTGCATACCTCCAAAGCACAGTGACACAGTGACACAGAGCTAAGGCTTGTTCGTTAAACACGAGTGTAATATCAATGTACTAAGTAAAACAAATGTTGTTTAACTACTCTAGCAGGCTCTAGTAACATTGAGTGAGAGAAAAAGTAGAATTAACTTACTATACTTAATCTCTTTCACACATAGCTCCAACAGGCTTCATTTTCAGATGCTCATGCAGTGATGTTGTGCTGCTGTGCCATGCGAGATCAGCTGTGCACATTTTGCACCTAACGCTGTTCCTTGAAGGCGTTAATGTAAAGTGTTCCCATACTTTTGATGACTTGGGTCGTACATTTTTCTCTCAGCTTGTGCTAACATTATCCTCTGCTGTGACCGCCTCCACCATTTTTCAAACCCTTCTTCCAGAGTTTGTCACGTGTAGCAACTGTACCTATGTGTATAATAACTTAGACCCAACTAATCGATTATTAAATTAGTTGCCAACTATTTTAACAATCGATTTTAATTGATTTAATTGATTAGTTGTTGCAGCCCTAGTTATGACAATATATTATTGCTTCACCTTTCAGATGGGTAGTAAACATGCAGTAGCTGACATTAGCTAGATGCTAACTGTGCTGCTTTTTCTCACCCGCCTGTAGTCTTTTTCTTATCCCGTATGCTCTCTCCTGAATGGGGGCTACCACCCCACACTGGGTCAGCGTTGGCTGTTTTAGTACCTACTTGAGACCTAACATGTTTAAGAGTGTAGTTCATGTTCACAGTCACTGCTTATCTGTATGAGCTCCTTCATACACTGAATACGTCTCTCTCACTCTGAATAGCTGTCTAAAAATATATCTCTTTTTTTTTAGGGTTAGATTTTGAAATTTAGAAACATTCGTCATGTGAAGCTTGAGCCGCTCTGTTTGATGGTTTTTAAAGAAGCCACAGCCTAAAAACTGGATCAGAATGTTTTTTGTACTGTGTCGCACAAAAACCCAAGACAGTACTCTTGTGTGACAGTGACTGATGCAATGCAGTGTGAATCCTGGCAAAAATCATGAGCTGTTTTTCAAGAGCGTCAGTAATGAGTCAAATTGTGACACAAATTCTTGCTCTAGTAGAATAGACAGATTAAGTATAATCTGTTGTTTTATGTATTCTAGTTTTCAGATGGATGCATGTGATGCAGTTTGGCCTCATATTTTGTTAGAAGTAACACTAAGTGCTGCATTTATGATGATATTTTAAACATCCAATCTAAGGCTGTCTTCACACTCGATTCCCTCTGTCCAGACCAAACAAGAAAATGATACTGTGTTACTGTGATGCATGACCATTTGAATAGCATTTATGGATGTTTTAGTTAAAGTATAAGGTATGGTAACACGTAAAACACATACAGTCTCGATTATTATATGTCAAATATGGTGAGAAAATGTTCATTTGAATTAACCAAATTAATCGTGAAAATCACCTAGCACTACTGTAGAATATCTTCCATAAAAATTCTGGTATGATGTAGAACCTTAAAAGAAGTACAGCACTTTTTTTTGGGCTCAAGTTTTCATATGCCCAGCCTAGCAGAAGCTGATACTGATGATATGCTCCAGGTCTAGATAAGTGTAATCTGATATCGAGCAACTAGCAAAGAATTCAGATATTTTTGTCAGATATTTGAGCTGCAGACCTTAAGAGATAATGTTAAGGCTGTGGGAGTATTTGGTTAGTCAGGGTACATGGCCTATGACCCCTGAGTGCAGCCATACGTTCTGGCATGCCTCTAGTTCACCATCTGTACGATGTTTAGCATTTGATGTCTGTATTTTTGTGAAAGTGTCAGAGACGCTCAGTTCTACTCAATAACACTTTAAAGGCAACATACATGATTCTGGAGAACTGCTGTTCTCACAACAAAACAAGCTTTCCCCCTCCTGCTTGTTTTCATTTGGAATCTCAGCATCATTTAAGGTGGCACGGTATGTTTGTGTAAGAAGCCTTGTTCGTATTCAAGATTTGTTTGCAAGATTTTATATATTGCTTGAATAACCAGAAAAAATCATTTGTAACTCCAGCTGTTTTAGTTTTGTAGCATTTTCAGTATGAGTTTACTTTCATAGAATGTTAGTGGTTGCAGTTAGTTCCAACTTAATACTTTTGAAGCTAAAAATATAAGTCAATGTTACCCACCTATGGAGCAGCAATAGAGCAATCCCTCAACCCTTTTCATGCTTTTAAACAGTCTGAGGTCTCTTCACCATCCAAATGCCTCCAGATGTTTCTCAGCTCAGCCAGAAATGAACAGTGCCGGAGCTTTTTTCAGCACACAAACAGACAGGAGAGCTAGCGAATGCTGAGGAAACATTCTCTGAATTTTATAAGAAGTGTTTTGGATTAAACTAGTGAATGTTTTAAACAAATCTCTGATTAAAATTGGACCTGGTCCAACAGTTGAAACTAGTCTTGAAGAAGAGCCTAGCGCAAAAAGAAATCAAAAATCCAAAAATTTGAGAAGACCTGTATAAAATATGGTTTCATGGCAGTGGAACCATACCATCCACAAAGGGGGCCCCCATATTAAAAAGTTGGAGAACCTCTGACCGAGACTATATCATATACTGTATAATGAGTCTTGAAACTATGGCCATATACAGCCTGCTGTTCATTTAACAGGCCCCTTTAACTATGGCAGCATACCACATGTTGTCTGGCCAAGGGCATAGAGCTGGGTAGAGACGGTATGGTTTTGCTGTTTCTCCCTAATGTGTGAGAAGCTATGGCTGTAAGGTCTTTTACGGTCACTTCAATCCAACACTTTTGGAGATTCAATATTTGTGCTTTTTAGCAAGAGTGTAATTTAAAACTGCGCAAGCAGAACGAATTGCCATCCGTACTCCAGTCACTTTACATTTTGTAAATATCATGACTTTAATCTCAATCATTACGAGTTCAACTTCAAAATATTTATGACATTATGACATGGTATATAGATGGTATATAGAAATTTTTTTCTTCTCTGGCTGCAGTCTGGCCCCCCAGAAGACTGAAAAACTGTGAGCTGGCCCTTTGATTAATAAAGTTTGAGGACCCCTGCTGTATAAAGGCAAAGGTTAAAACTCTTGCATGATTGAGTTCTCTAGTTCATTACTTAATTTCTGTAGTACTCTCCAGTATTCAACATTATTTCTAATATTACCATGTCAGCATGGCATTTAGTTTTTAGTCTTAACATTAACCATACACTAGAAGACATTACAAAGCCTCAGAAAAGACCCTCTCACACCTAAAGGCACAGACTGGATTGGCAAACACTTGGGGGTCTTGCAAGGTCAATATTTGCATGAGAAAAGACTTAAAGCCTGTGATAATATTAAGCACGGTTGATTATATCCGAATGTCAACGTTAAGAGTGATTTAGGACCACTATCCTGATCATCTTACACCAAATGTTCAAAATAACAATGGTTTTATTCAGACACTGAAAATTTGTCTGCAGCAGTGAAATCACTTGAAGTTATTTGCCATAAAGCTGGAATAATGTCCGCTCCAGTGTACGTTATTCATTGGTGTCTTTGGGCATGCTCAGACATGTCAACTTTGGCTAGTTTAAAATGAACCCTGGTTCGATTGTTAGTGTTAGATAAAGTGTGAACGCTACCTTTCAAACTCAAACAAGTACAAAACAAGTGGACAGAGACCACCTGAGAAGACATCTAAATGAACCAAACACATCAAGTGATGACCCAGGATTTAACAATAATCATGTTGCGAGGGAACAGAGTGCTTAAATTGCTGTACAATTTAAGGTGGAATGGAACAGTCAAAGATGACAAGATTCACACAAGATTGCTCCAGCGTGCTTATTTGCATGCTTTTCCTTTGGTTTCTGAAGTATTGCAATGTCCAGCTCACAATGGTCTGGTAATTCTCAAATTTAAAGCGTAAAACTAGAGGGGAAAAATATGTGGACGGCATTTATCTAATTAACTAATCATAAGTTATCCACAAAATGTGACTATCCTAGTTTTTATGCTTTATGTAGGTTTCCTTTTTTCCAGCCAACTATTTGGACTCATTGGCTTTTTGGGTATATTCAGTTAAGTGCAATTTTTCTCTGACCAGTTCAGAGCTGGACCCATTTCTGAGTATTTTTGGAATCTTTGAAACGCTAAGCATGGTTTTTTGTTGTACAGTTAAGTCCATTTTTTATTTTTTGTTCATTTCTAAAAACCTGATTACTCAATTAATCCTCATAATAATTGGTAGATCACTCTCATTTAATATAATTAATTGTGACAGCTCTAAATATGTGGCGGTGTAATCTCATTACAGTATTTTGTGGATGTATTGCAGCTCTAATGTGTGGTAAGCAGATTGTGGGCTCTGCAGGACGGGAGGTCTCTTGAAGGCTGCGGTTGCCTGGTGTTTATTTAAAGTCTCCTGCTTGTTGGCTTGTCCTGGACCTCTCTGCAGCTCGTGGGTCGCTGAGGTCCAGGGGTTGGCGAGAGGTGAGCCATGTGGATGTTTTAAGGCCAGACTTTTACCGCTTCTGTTCTTAAAGCCATGACCTTCCACCTCGCCAGTGGAACACGCATGACATCCTCGTCAGCAAAGAGCAAAGTGACCCTGAAAGCCCCTTCAGCTGTCTGCACAGTGTGTCCACACACATGTTCACACACACTCCTGCCACTCCCTACACGTCAAACAGAGCAACTGAAACTCACTCATCTCCTCCTCTGCGGCTGAGGGCATTCAAGTGTTTCTCTTTTCCACACTACATATTTCAGCTACAGTTGGGGTTTGTCAGGTTTGTTTTTATTTTGGCTCCCCTGTAGCCCCTTCCACATATGCATTGCAACTTGGAATGTTTCCGTTTCTTTACCCAAAGAAGTTGCGTGTGTGAATGCAAATGTCTGTAATGTTTGTCTAAGAAAGTGATCAACCATTACATTTATTTTATTATTATTTTTTTTTTGCTCTTGGTGCTTCAATTTTACAACACACTACTAAAACCAAAGGGGAAGTTCAGGGAGTGATGGTAGTTTCTTACCCTCCTCCAAATGTTGCATAAGAGTTTCTGCAGTGCTGAGCCCAAATTAGCGATGACAGAAGCTATATTCTTCCTTATCACAGGTCAGCGAACCATTACAATGATTTTGAAACTATAACTGTAACATAAAACTATCATCCAATATATTTCACCAGAACAGATTAAACTTGTGGACATCAGTATCTGATAACAGCCAAACAATATATCAATCAGGTCCTAGCTGCTGTGCCTTTCCATAATTGTCAACTTTCTGGTCCTATTTCAAAGTGTGATGAACAGTTTTGCTTTTTATGTGAACTTCAGGTTAATGCAAATGGGCTATGTACTAAACTTTGTTGCCTGTTGCATAAAACGTAGCTGGTAAAATAAGGCAAAAATATGCACAGACTTTTTAGTACATAATATAGGGTAAAAAGGACAGTTGGTGAAGCTCTAGCTTCTGCAATAGAGGTAGGGTTGCAGGAGAGGCAGAATTGAGGTCAGAAATGAGATGGAGACATTTGATGGGTTTGAGAGTTTGATGGGCTCAGGGCCAGATCGTCTATGAAATTTGAGTCACTAAGCAGATCTGGGCTGCCAAGGCAGCCCTGGCACGAGTGAGAAGATTGAGGAGTACAAAGATTGTGTCTTTGTGTGCACTTGTGTGTGTGTACACACTTTTTACTGTGTGGAAGCCAAATTCCCCAGCAGTAATAGGAACTTCTAGACACTACAGTCTGATATTTTGCTGGTACCTATTGTAGTTCCATGATATAGGCACAATAATAACAAAGTGTCCTTTTACCAAATGATGACAATTATTCAACATATTAAAAATGCATTGATGAATCAGTATTACTTGCATATGAATGAATCTTATAACCAGTTTTTGAATACATGAAGAGCTTAGTTTCCACAAAAGTAAGAAAGGTTTGAGTGGTTAGGAAACTAACTCACAACCTTGTGTAAAGGGTGTTGCAGATCTCATGGTATAGGTTAAAATATGATGCAGCTTATTTTGCAGCCCTATTATTCTTTTTAAATTCTTGTTTAAAAATTATTATTTATTAAAGGAAAAAACAAACATAGTACAAGTTATTTTGGAAACAAAGTCCAAAAAATGTAAATTAGTTACTGTTTAAACTATAATTTCACAGATTTTACTAAATCACTGCATAATGAAATGGGAACAATGTAAACTGTGTCACTGATTTGATGTTAACTACAGGAACCTACAGAGACAGAATTGTTCAGTACTGGTGACAGGAGTCAGATATCCGAAGTGTGGTAATGTTTTTACGAAACCCCAGTGTCTGTAAGTTAAAACAAACAAACTGTCTCTGTCCGGTATGCTAGGCATCTGGTTTTTTTTTAGACGATAGAGAGAACTCCAAATGTTGAAAGTCGTGAACCGAGATGAGGATATTGCTCTATTCCTGTTCCATAAGTGGTTAAAACTGACTTATTTTTCCTTATTCAGATTACTCAAGGTGGAATGTCTCTAAATTGGGGAGACACCTATCTGCATGAAAGTAAACACAGATGGAATTCACTACAAAACTAAACTTGAGTTACAAATGAGTTCCTGTGGTAATTTGAACAGTGAATAAAATGTACAGATAAGTTAAACTTATAGCCACATACAAACAGTCATTTTTTCCCCCTTAAACATACTGTTCCACTATACAAGATGTGTAACTATTGAACATAAGCATACCAGAGAGAACAGCGTTTCTGCATAATTGTAGAAATCCCCTTTAAGGGATTACTTGTAATAGTTGTGAATGTGCTGCCTGATTTTCATGTTTTGAAACATTTATTTATCTTTTTTTATTTTATAAAATACAAAGTGGTAAATGCAGAAAGTTGTACGGTAACGCCCATAGAAAATTATTTTTCTTTTCTTTTTCAGATTTCCTTAGTTAATAAAATAATTTTTAAGCTCAAGAGACGCAGAAGATACTAAGTAGCCTGCAGCTCCAGAGTCAGCAGTAGTGCCCCACAGCAGTGAGAAACGGATGCTTGTTTTAATGAGAGGAAGAGGACAAAAGCTAACAGACACAGATCAATTGTCATAATGAAACTCTACAATATGTCCAACATGCCACAGTCCAATAGATTCATCATCTGGGCTCTTCAGGTTGGAGAATGTATCAAATTGGTCTTCATCACCTGTAACTGAACTATTGTCTATTACAAAGTCTGTATTACATATGTATGTTGAGTCTGTGTGTGTATTTCAGACCAGAAACCAGAGGCCTACACAGTTTTAAAAAGTTCTCCTTACCACTGATTTATGACAGTTGTCACTTACGTACCTGGGCATCTAAGAGAGACCATATGTTGTAGATATTTGGCTTTGGGGAATTTTAAAACAAGGCCTGACACTGCTTTTATCTGAGGTCTGTAGACTACTGTCAGGAGATAATAAATGCTCTGCTCAATCAGTCTTGATGTGCTCTGTTAGTTTGATTACGTTACAAAAGAGAAAAAAAAAAAGCTAACCCTTCTTTCTGCCATTTGACGTCATCGTTTGATTAGCGTCTTGTTATTGTCAGAAATATTTCTTGGTCAATTTCACCCCAACAATTTAATCCTCCAGAAAATGATTATAATTAAAATAGCTACCCAAGTTTGTGTCAGGTACAGTGTTTCTTTGTTGACTAAAACATTCAAGTTAACATGTTTTGTACACCCAAAACAGCCTGGGCTCAAATTGATCCAAAAACCTGGGCTAAAATCTACTAGTGTTGCGCCTTAATTGGAGTAGAAACTTTGAGACACTTTGTCTCTATTTGAGAATAGCCTAAAAAATTAGGGATATAAAGATAAATGCAAAAAAACAAACAAACAAAAAAAAAAAGAATTATGATCACTTTTTTTCATTTTTTAAAACTGTGATTATGTCAACGGACATCAGCATATCTTGTTTCTGCTGATGAAGCTGTAGTATGAAAGAAAGAATGATAAATCATACATATAGACATAGATTTCATAGATTTTGTGCTTGTCGGTCTCTGACAAGTTAAAGGGAAGTTGCTAGATTGTGTTTTTTTTTTTTTTTTTTTTTTTTTTTTTTTTTGTCTTTTGGTATTTGTTGTTGTTGTTTTATTAATGTATTTATTTTTCATAAATATTTTGAAATAAGGGAATCAGGAGACAGTTGGTCTATACATTTTCCATGTGATAATGACAGTGCATGTACAGCTGAACGTTTTTATTCCATTTGATCAAGTGTATCAGTCAGCCACCGCTCACTGAAGTTTCACAGAGTGAAGTATTCCTTTGTGATGGTGCTGTTATATATAATACAGGAGTAAGGAGATCTCTGCGATAGATGTAAACTGCCATGTGGTGTAACAATGCGGGTCTTTAAAAGCGCCTCTCGTTCCTTCTCGTCTCTCCACTCTCTCACCCCTCCTCTCATTTGTCGGTCGCTCTCTTTCTCTCTCCTCTCCCCTCCCCAGAGTGAATATGTGGGAGTTTAGAGGGTCAGGTGGAGGTCAGAAGAAGCAGGAAGCCTCTATTGTTGCAGCAGTCCACTACGTCATTTCTAATTTTTGCAGCTCAGGCTCTGGTCTTCAAACCACTGCTCTCTGCTTCCAGTTAGATAGAATATCATTACGATTAGAGCCCAGCCTTTATGTGGGTTGGCCAATCTTGATACTGAGGTCCTAAGAATTGAGGTTTTGTCAACATTTTCTTACAAATCATCAAATCGTGGCAGCTGTAGACTCTTACAGTGTAACCTCTAACGTGAAAAAATCTGTTCTTTGTGCCATTTATCACAGTTATAATAAATCTGTCACACAATATCATTCAGGCCTCTTAGTTCTGGGTAATATATATTATAAGATTAGTACCTCAATATTAAGCATATTTACAGATAGCATTTTTCATATAGAATTTAGACTTACTTTCGGTGCTAAGTACATATTCTCTTGTAACCTTATCAGATTCAATCAGTCTTGATCCATCACAACTCAAACTACTGTGTTATAATCTCTAAACTTGACTGATTCACCATTTTATACAGTTGTTTAAAAGGTAAAATATGTGGTAACTATGTTATTTGTCTTTTCTCAGGCAGTTGCCGCCCATCACAGTGTAACTAGACTAACTGAGGTTTATAACATCCAAACTGCTCTCTTTTGTCTGTTCCTTTTAATTTGATATTTTAGGCTTTGGATGATGAAAGGTATGTGTACACTACACTGAGCTCAGGGCAGAAAGTAACTGAGGCTGTAACTCACTGTCTCTAAATGTCTTTGTAATTAAAAATGTAATTAAAGGTGAAACTGTACTTTAGTGTCAAATATGAGCAGATAAAACAATCGCATTTACTTGTGATCATGTAGGTGCACATTATTTCTACAGTTACAGACAGTAGTTCCTTTGTTTCTCTGCATTTTAAAATATAAAATCCTTGCTTTTTTTGTAAACTTTAACTGAGTGAAGTGCGGATTTTGTTCCTCTTTCTTCCTGTGAAACGCCATTTCATGTGTGGTTACCTCAGTGAGAGCCTGCAGGATTTATCACTGTTTTGAAACACCTACTTTTCACCATCCAATGAAATTTGGTCTGATAAAATCTAATCCCGCCCATATTACTTCCCACCCAGCTGACCTTCTTTTCACTCAGAGGAAGAAAAAGAAAGAAAAAATGCAATCTGATGATTCATGGTGTCTTATTTTCCTCCTGGTGGTATGTTGTAATGTACCAACTCCTTGCAGGAACTCTACCAAAGCCTAATAACTAATTAAAAGCTAGTGTAATAATTCATTATTTTAACAGTAAAAGGCAATAAAACGTGTGTGTATATATATGTGTGTGTGTGTGTGTGTGTGTGTGTGTGTGTGTGTGTGTATATATATATATATATATATAATTGAGTCAGTTTTGTAGTGTGGAGATTAGAGCACATTTAAAGCCCTGTCATTGCTTGCTTCACCATCATTGCCAGTATCTGATTACATCAGCATACTGGTTAGGCCTGGAGATTATTTGAGAGTTCCTGAGTTTACATTAACCATTTCCTGGCAACTATGAATTCTTTGTGTTTTTGTTTTGTGTATTTCTTCAGAGGACACTGGGATCCAAAGCATACAATCCTTTTTCTTTATGGCCTTTGCCAGCGACCCACTTCGTGCTGTATTGCTGTATTTTATTTATTTTTTTCCTCAAGAGAGGGTGTGATTTGAATTAGTGTTGGCAGGCAGCAGGAGCTGCAGAAGGTAGCTCTCAGTGTGCCCTTTCTAAGGCATGAGAGGAGCCATTGTAGGACGACGATGCCAATCTCAAACGCACTGCTGTGCCCAGCAGCCAGCGCAGAAGCAGCTGCTGTTGCTCTGGTGGAGCCAGCTAGCAAAGAGAAGAGGAGGAGGTGAAGAAGAGAATGAAAAAAGGGACAGAGAGTTAGAGGCAGATACCATCTCTTTATTGATACGCTTCCTTAGCTCATTCATATTTGTCCAGCTGTTTCACAGCATGAAAGAAATCTCATGGCTACCCGCACTGATTATTAAAAACATTAAAGAAACACTAGGTAAAATTTGGAATATGCTCCTGAGTGGGGACGGTTTCCTACCCTCCTCCTGATGTTACACAGTGCAGTTTCTGCAGGGCTGCGACTGGAATAGCAATGACAGAGGCTCTGTTCTACCCATTACAGGTCACTGGAGCAACACCATAATTTTGAAGCTGAACCTTTAAGGTAAAAATACTACCTAGTGTTGCTTTAAAGACACTTTAGCTTCACTGATCATATAGGTGCACTTTATAGTTTTGTGATTAAAGACTATAGTCCTTCGTTTTCTCGATACCACTGTGAAGAAATTAGGAAGGTTATTAATAAAATACTTCACATCCAACCACAGAAATGGCTTTTTAAATAATCCAGTAAATTTTAATAACTGCTGTCATTAACTGCACTGACTTAACTGCACTGTTGTACAGGACATTCTTTGGCTAAAAGTTGTAGTTAAGGAGAACTGCGCAGTCCTCATTTCTAAGTAGTGTGTAGCATACATTTTGGAAGAAATCTTTTCACCATGTGTTGTCTCTGAGATGTGTACAGTAGTGGCATGTGTGTGTGTGTGTGTGTGTGTGTTTGTGGGGGGCGGATTGAGGCCGAAAAGGCAGGCAGAAGGAAGGAATGCCCCCCTGCTGCAACAACCTTTGACTCTGCACAGTTGAGGCCCAGGAGGAGCAAGTGGGATTGTTGCAGACAAAGCTGCTCATAGCTTTAAAGCCGCACTTCATACTCTCCCACAAACCTTCTTCCAGCCAGCCGTGTTTCCTAAATGAAATCTCACCCTTGCCCGGCCCGCCTGCCTTATGGAGCATAAGTTCGGATTAAAGCTGCTTTCAGAGAACAGCTTTTGTGTGGCTACAGCTAATGGAGGTTCTCTCTCTCTCTCTCTCTCTCCCAACCCTCCCCTTTCAATCTTTGTCCATTTTTTTCCCTCTTTCATTCTGTCCCACCTTTTGGCTTTTTTTCTCTCTCTCTCTCTCTCTCTCTCTCTCTCTCTCTCTCTCCTATTTTTTGCTCTGTGTCATTGCCTCTCTCCCTTTTCTTTATCCCCACCCATTTTCCTCGATGCATCTCTCTCCCTCGCTCTCGCTCTTGGTTAAGCTCCTGACATTTTGGCACCTGCTTCCTCCACTGGTTAACTCCAAGCGTTAATTTATCTCTGAAATATTAACTACGTTCCCTCAAGATCCCACAGGCACTCTGATTGGGGGTGTTGTTGGTGATGGAGCGGTGTAGGGGGGTTAGTTTCTATGGAAACCAGGCCCTCTATCCAAAAGCAATTTATCCTTTGTATCATTGCGCAGAAGGGCTGTATATATTGTAGGTGATAAATGCAGCATGTTATTGCTGTATCACGTTTAAGAGCCAGGGGAGGGATTGCCAGCCATGCGTGTTTAGATCTGAGAGAGAAGTGGACGTTTTCCTAGAAGTGTGATTTTTCTTTCATAATCGAGATCATAAAGGCAGGGGGCAAGCAAGTAAGGGAGCAGGGTGGGTCAGGGGGGGTGGTCTGTAATCTCCCACAGTAAGCCAAGAAAGATGAGGCAGAATTTGAACGAGTCTTTACCGTCCACAGCCTGTCCAGAAAGAGGCTTTGTGTTTATGCCTTTTCCTAAACTGGCCTAAATGCCTCCAGAGATGCCAAGCACTTCTGTTAAATGTATCAGCCATGTCTTATGGGTGGCTAATTATTATTGTTGTTGTTATTGTGATATAGTGCATCAAAATATGTTCTGAGCTTATCATTAAGGGGTATCAGCTACTTAAATAGATTCCAGATTTAATTTGTCATCCAAAGGTGCATAGACAAACTAAATGACATGGAATGGGTTCATTGTAATAACACTGCAGATTAATGCAAGATTAAAATAAATAAATAAATAAATGTATAAAAGGGAAAACAATAAATAAAATGAGTATATAGAGCATAAAATAAATGCAATGATAAGTACATTTATGCATATTCTCCTGTGCTGGAGAAACGTCTGACTGCTTCCCTGTGCTTTACTAGGTGAGCTTGGGTCATTACAGCAAAGGTGTTCTGACCACAAAAGAACAATATAAAATATATGTATCATGACAATGTCAATATAGCTCTCCCTTGCAAAGTGTGTGTGTGTGTATATTACATGATGTAACTCTGAAGCCATGCTCAGAAGACACAGAATCTTGCTTTTGTGACAGTGCTCAGTCTTCAGATCCCATCTGTTGAGAAGTGATCATCTTGTTGGCATTTTTTCCCAGCTACATTCTGCGCTGTGCTTCCAGAGCACCACCCTGCTCACCCTCTCCAAACCTGCCAGGTCAGAGCTCCAGCTGCCTGAAGGCCTGTTCTATAAAAAGAGCCAATAAAACCCACCCTGCTTACGTCCCCTTCACTCGACCTGCTGGGAGATGTCTTCAGAGCAGAGATAACATTATAAACCTTAAGGACTAGTGACACGACAGTAACGTTTCACAAGCACAGTGACATTCCTTTCAGTGGAAGCTGTTGAGCTGCAGTGTCAAGTTTCAGACTTTGTGTTCAGCTTTGCAGTTTGGCACAATTCTACATTAGTTGAGCAATAGCATAGAAGTGGTGTGGTACAAAGTTAGCATAAGTCTGATTAGGTTATATATCTTGAGTTCTGTGCTTTTACTGCTTTGAAAATGCAAATTATAAGCATGTGACTTCGTATTTGTTGTGTATAATTTGTCTGATTTTTGTGGCTTGATGGGTAGTTTTGAACAGTTGATTAAGACAACACACAGAACATTATGACCACTTTTTTGTTTCTGTCCATCCTCTCAGCTTCTCTGACCACACAGGAGCACTTTGTAGTTCTTACAAACTGTATTCTGTATGTTGCTCTGCATACTTTGTTTGCCTCTTTCGCCCTGCTCTTCAGTGGTCAGAACCCCCACAGAGCAATTAAGATTTGGGTGGTGGATCATTCTCTGTGCTGCAGTGACACTGACTCAGAAGTGTGCTAGTGTGTGTTGCGCTGGCACAAGTGGATCAAGTTCTATATGGCACTAAAAAGGGTTCCTCTCTTATTACAATGTCAGGCATACTACCGTACAGTAGAAGAACCTTTTTTACTGTTGTTATAGAACGCTTTTCTGAAAGGTGCTATATAGAACCACCTCTGGCACATTCTCCAACCATCCCTTCATGATGCAAATAATCTTTTAATCATGCAATCTTTATCTTTACTGAAGATTCTACTTACTCGTAGAACCATGATGTTTGAGGTTGTAGAACTCTTTGTGCTCTGGCAAATGGGCCTGTAATATGTATTTTTTTAAACAATGTATTGAACTTGACAAATTATAAATTAAATCAGGATGACAAGATCTACATTAAACTAAACTAAGGCATGAAAACGGCTGCTTCTGAAGGGGTTATCCTTGACTGCCAGCATTCACTGTGACATTCACTGCTGTTATACCAGTTCCAGATTGATTTGTGCATTCCTCAAACATTCTGTGTGTGTGTGTGTATTTATATATATATATATATATATATATATATACACATTTTTTTTTTTATTGTAATTTACATACCTGCTTTCAGTATCTCAAATTTCACATGAAGGTCTCAATTTCTGCATGTTACTTCCTCTACTCGAATCACCTCTACTTGCCTTATTTGCTTTCTGTTACACAAATTTGTTACCTGGAATTGGATTTTTTTCCCCTTTTAGTCCCTGCCTGCAAGCGAGCCAAGTATAAAATAAAATGTGATGTATAAATTTTGCGGAATCCTGATTGGCCACAGAGACATGTCGGTCCTGATGAAATGCAGACATCCAGCAAACCTTCCAAGCTAGAATGGAGATCACATTTTTGTTTTTATCTGACTCACCGGCAGCTCTCAAGACGCTTGTACGTCATGGTTTTTGGAAGAGCTTGAAAAAGTCCTTGGATCTCTGGTTAGTGAAAACATGCGCAGAACTGTGTTCAGTCCCAAAAAACAACAACATGCATACATGATTAGTTAACAGCGTTACTGCCACCATTGTGGTTTCCAAAGACTGCTGTTTACATAATTGAGCGAGGAGAGTCAAGTAATATAGAGGTACCCTGTATTGGACAAGCCTCATTAGTGTGGCACTTGCTGTGTCCGAAATGGCTCCCTTTCCACTATTCCCTACATTCCTCATTATACAGTGCACTATTATAGGGAACTCAATTCATTCGAGTAATGAATGATTTCTGGACACTGCCTGTTTTTACCATACAGCGCAGTGTGTTATGGGTATCCACTATCCTCATTTGTCAGCTAGTGTACATGAT
This sequence comes from Hoplias malabaricus, assembly GCF_029633855.1. NCBI lineage: Eukaryota > Metazoa > Chordata > Actinopteri > Characiformes > Erythrinidae > Hoplias > Hoplias malabaricus. The sequence goes on along the minus strand of NC_089800.1, from coordinate 38,860,715 downwards.
TTATACCCTACCTCTTGCAGTGTATTGGGGCGTTGTTTGAGAGTACTGAAATTGTTCACTTTGTTTTCAGACAATACTCCAAAAAAATGCACTATGTAGTGAATATTGAGGGACGGTGTATTCCTAGGTTAAACATGTTCAGGAATGGTGCGCATGTTGCACAAGCATACGCAATATAAAGTAAAATAAATATACTTATTTCCATAGCTGTTTACGGTAGCTGATGTTATTATCCCAGCCCTAAATCATCACATCAGTGTCTCAGTTACTCTTGGAGCACCCTTGGTTTCTGGCACTGTGTAATGTGCGTATATTCCTGGGTAGATTCCCGTCTCCCTGTTTACTTCTGTTTGGTTAAATCCATGTATAATGCAAGGATCAGTATGCCACTGAATGGCTTCACTCATGGTAGAGTTTTCACTATCTGACTGTGATCTTTGTTTCTGACTTGAAACGGGGGGCGAGCTTTTAAAGGCTGTGGTTAGATTCCTCTCTCACCCGCCCCATTGAAGTGCACGTCTGTGTTTAAAAAATCCACAGTGGAATCAAACTGCTACATGACTTGGCTTCTCACTGCTCTGTTCTTCCAAATGTGGAATGCATTACTGACTTTATGGAGCCCGGTAATATACCAGTCTGCTCGAGTGCACAATGGTAATAAACTGGGACTGACATGAGTGGTGCTGTTCTTGGGGGAAGGGTTTTTTTTTTTTTTTGCTGTTTAATGATGGGTCTTGGGCCACATGACTGGAGCAGCTCCAGCGAATCAAATGAAGTGAAGCTTTTCCTGATTACGATGAAGACTCTTCCTGAGAGGATTAAATTTGTGCTCGTCAACATGTTCCAAAGGCAGCCATCCAGGATCCTAGGTCCAAGTTTGCAGCATCAAATAGAACTGATGTGGCACATTGGCCAAGACTCTTGTGTTAACCTCAGATTTAGGCTTCTGTTAAAGCTTCAGTTAAAGCATTGTTAAAAATGAAGTCTCCTTCTTAGTTTGGACTTTAGGTTCTAGATGTACTGTTTGAAGGCACACACTCAAAATTTGTGATGGATGATGTCTGCAACTTTAAACTTTAAGGTGGAACTGGAAATTCGAAGATATTGACTAAGTACTGGCGAAGTTTTTTGAGGTAAAGGGACACAATGGACTGGACCTAAATTAAACTGAGATTATACAAATGTTGTCATGGTTTTTAAAGGAGAAAACACTTTTGGCTTTCTTGTGTTGATTGTACCACCATCTTGCTGTTGATTCACAAGACACTCATACCCCTTCGTTTGAAGTGTGCCCCTGTTTTCAAGTTGTATATAGCCCTCCCCCTTGGCCCTACCCCTCTTTCCCAGCAAGAATTGTGACACCCTACGCCAAGGCAAAACAGGGGTTAGGGCTAAGTAATGGGATTCACCTTTATTCCATAAGAAACATTAAGTGATGATGTTTTTAGCTGGGGTCAGACCTTCTCTTACCTCAAATGCTTCCTCTGTGGCATAATTCCAAAGACCCCTATTTGCACCTTCCTTTAAAAGACTGGTTCCAGTTGTATTCTGTGAAGTTGTAGCACTTTGAATCAGTGCTACAAGGCTGCTTTTCAAGTGGCTGCCAAAAATACTCAAGCCTAATGGTTTTTTGCTTGAAGAGAGAGAGAAAGACACTGACTGACTGACTCCTGCCTTTCAGGATGGGTCAGTGCTCCTAACGTGTCAGAGTCAACTGTAGAGCGTATTTTAAAGTGGTGTTTGTGAAAGTGGTCTTGGCATTTGGCCGACGCTACCGATCATGAAAGGCAATATGTGCTGACTCAAGAGGAACAATGGGAGGTAAACGGTGCAATGACTACAAGAATGTCTTCCACTTCACCTCTCCCTGCAGGGCTCCTCTTCAGTTCCACATACTAGCCCAAGAGCTGTAATTTAACCATTTAAATCAAGGATTTTTGCACTTCCCTCCAAAATTAGAAGCATTCTGGCTTTGTTTTCAGAGTAGGGACTCTATTGCAGGTTTGTTTTCTCCCAGGAGGATTTCTACCAAACAGGACTACAAACCCCCCATGGGTGCACAATATGTTCATTCTGTCTTCGCTGGGGTGAGGTATACCATTGGTCTGCTTGCACCAGTGCTGGACGATTATGACTACAAATCAGTATCACCCTTAATTGAGCATTTTACCTCAATTACGATTAATGAAAAAAATTTTCTTCATTTTTTTGCTCTCATTCTTCATACTTCATGTGCTCAAGTATAAAATCTGGGTTGTTTTTTTTTCTAATATCAGTGGGAGCTTGTCAGTGTCTTTATTTATTTTTTTTTAGCCATGCGCTGTTCATATTTGGTGATGTGATTGTGACTCATGCATTGAAACATACTGCTGGCAATAACTTTTTCAGTGTTTACATTTGAGTAATTTATGTTCTGTTTTTTTTTTTTTTTTTCACTAAAATCAAAATGTGTCCAAATGTCATAAAGCATTTTTCTTTGCTCGAGTTGCTCGGTTGGCCTGTGTTTAGGTTATCCATGAGGCAGACTGGATGGGGCAGAATCATGTGAACAAATGTGCGTATGGTTTTAAGGGGACAGTACATCAACACACAGTGGGGCACATATTAACAGGATTAACAAATAAGTAGCAGGAACATAATAAAAAGAAAACTCATTTATTTAATATTGGCAAGATTACATTGATTAGAATTCTGAATGTCGATTTTGATGTATTTTCTCTTAATTGCCCAGCCCTACCTTCACACTTCTATAGTCCCAGCCCTTTGGACAGCTGAACTCCTGAAACTTGGAAACTAAGTATGGTGGGGGGACTACTGGAGAGGGGAAACCACCTGGAAGAGCACCTATAAGCAAGGGGACACTTCATCTTCTGGCAAAAACAAAGAAACAGCAGTTAGCATGGTCTCTGTTGCTTGATGCTAGTGAGTGGTATTAAGCTTAAGTTGAATCTATCACTGTTATCAGTTTTAGTTTAACATGTTTCTTTATGGCACTACAACCAGCAGGCATTTCCTCCTATGCAGGTCACAGGAGGCTGAGTTTGGAATTCCCAGGGAGGGTTGAAGGCTTCAGGGCATCTGAGTGAAGCAGGAGGCCAACTGCACCAGAGGGGGCTTTTACTATTGCCCTCACTCCCTTAAACAGTCTTCCTCACTAAAACCTGCCACTGCTTTGACGACTCCATTCATCACTACTTACCTCTGAGTTGCTGCTGCCTTTAGCTGTGGAATTTGAGCTCCAAAAGATCAGGCTTTCATTACTGGAAGTATTTTTGGACAATAGTCATGTTGTGTGTGTTTGAGCAGCATGGTAATCATTGACCTGGCTCGAACGTCAGGGAATTTGGAGTATGTTGAATGAAGCTGTTGCCATGCTCACAGCTGAATTTTGCTTTCGTCCTCATTTACTCCCTTCCTTCAGTTTCTTCACCATCCAGATTTTCTCTCATCCTTCTAGTTTTGCAACCACAGCCATGTGTGATCCAGTTGTGGTCTGCAATGGGGCTAGTGTGTGTGTGTGTGTGTGTGTGTGTGTGTGTGTGTGTGTGTGTGTATTTGCAGAGTCTTGAGGTCTTGAATGTGTTTGTATGTGTATGTTTGTCTGAGGAAAGCAGTGTATGATTACTATGGATTTTCTGCACTCTCTCCACTTAGGTGTCAGTGTGAGATTTTGACAGACATTCTCCAGAAGAATTGATACCTTGTGTGTGTGTGTATATATATGTATCTAGAGACTCACATGCAAGGCAGCTTTTTCTCTGACCAAAATCCAAAAGGACAAAACAGCTAATTACTAACTCCTTACTTTTAAATATTACCCAATGTTACAGTGAACACCCATCTAAACACCCCATAAACAGTCCCAAACAGGCCTGAATAGTGAAAGGGGTGGAGCCATGCAAATACAGCAGCTTCTCTGAAACCCTCTTGGTCCCAGGGCTTTCAAATAAACTGTTAACCTCTGCCATTTTAATCTGTAGTTCATGCACACCCTGAACCATGGGATCAATTACACCACTAGTATTTGCAGTTCTTTTGGCCAGATAAGCTTCTTTAGAGGTTTTCTGGAGTCCTATCACAAACCCATGTGAATCTGATTTTAACAGAAAACAGTCAATGGCCAGCTTGATGGTACATCAAGTTTGGCTTTACAATAATTTGGGATTTGGTTTAAAGGTCTATAGAGAACCTCCATGAATATCCACTTGTTTATGTACGACCTCATAAAAGGCTCTATTAGTCTGTACCAGGTAGGCCTGTCATAAGTCATTTTATGTGATCAGTAAATTGTCCCAGAAATATTTGTGATAAATGATATTCTTGTCGTTATAAGACCCTTTTTATGCCAAAGATAATTAAATTATTGTGATAAGCCTTGTATGTTTTTTGAAATATTAAATTTGTCCTAAAGTCTTAACACTGTCATTACAAAATCTCTTATTTAAGAGCTATGAGAAGTGTCGGTGTTAGACCCTGATCTTTATTTTTTCATTCAAACAAAAAGACTACTGCCACAGTAAGAGGTAGTAAGCTAGGAGCAGAAATGTCATTATACTCTGTTATACATGAGCCATTTTGAACAGGAGTACCCTGGAGTTCCAAAATCTAGGCCAGAAGTGCAGTGCACCATTGTAGTCCTGATATGGCAAGCTGAAGTTAATTTCACAGCCCCTGCATAGATTTAACACAATAAAGTGACTGCATTTAGCATCTGTTAGCTAACTTGCTATTTTCCTGTTTCTATTTGAAGCAAGTTATAATGTGCTCAGGCCAGTAACATTTTGACATGAACACAGCTGTATGGCATTCATCTGTTTAACTTAGAGTTTACATTGAATGCTCTGCGTAACTTAGGGGGCACATTTCACCTAGAATGCATTTATGGAGTAGGTCCAGCTTGGAGGTGTTTTAGGACACTGTACTGATTGTGTCCTGTGTGTTTATTGTGGGCTGTGTGTTTCTTTCTCACTTTAAGTGTTAACCTGCTGATGTATTATTAGTATGTGTTAAGTGAATGAATAGATGCCATATGCCATTTCATTACCTAAGAACAATAAGCTAGCTCATACACCCTCCTTAGTCACATATTTTACTATTTTGAAGTGGTTTAGATATAAGTCTTTACTTCACCTTGATTCAGTATGTGCCTATCCAAGAATATGCGATTAGCTCCACCATCATCTCCATTTACTCTGCTGTTCACCTGCAGCTTGAAATACCTGTAAACCCCTTTCACACTGGAGTATCAGGTTCAGATATGTCCCGTAGTAGTCCTTTCACACATGAAGCATACGGCGGGAGATGTTCTGTGTTAAAAAGGGTTTTTGCAGCAGAAAATGTGTTGCATGCACTCACTCTGAATTTACCTAAAGTTTGTAACAGTGCACTACAGGGGTAGAGTCAGTATAAAGTCCCAGACAAATGTTACAGGTGTTCAGACATATAGCTTTTTCCAGTTAAACTTTGGAACATTTCTGGGTTACAATTTTGAGTGTGAGTGAAAGGGGTTGATTGCTGTTGACTGTTCTTTCACACATGATATGTCTTATAGTGTATAAACAACACCACACTGACATTTTTTTCAGGGTAAAAATCTTGGTTTTCATATGTTCATCAAGAATATGTTTGTTTCCTAAAGACTTCAGTCTTGAAGCTTATTTTAACCCTGTAGACCTCATTATTATTGCATTTCACTTTTCAAGCAGCGGACCGCTGTGAGGGCAGCTGTTCACCAGGGAGTCTGAGCAAATGTTACTTTTACTTTATGGCTGAAGAAAAGATCGGAGAATGACCCTTAAGTGTTAGATCAAAAATATGCGGAAAATATACTCCCCTTATTTAAAGGAGTCCTGTTCTCTTTCAGCTTGTCATCACCACGTCATCAGAGGACTGTTAGCAGCAGCCCCGAATGTGTTATGTAAAGTTGGATAATACAAATGGATTAAAAAAAAAAAAAAAAGAAGAAGCTGAGAAGCCTGCTATAAATCCAGCACTAATGGCAGGTTGGGGCTAAATCAGAGCACTTTTTTTTTTGAAAGGTGATGGATGTTATGTGATAGCTGGTGTAATTGTATGCTATCATCTGCTCGAGTCTTGCTATGGCTTGGAGGTGTCTCTGTCTTTGCTCAGCGAGTGGAGAGAGTGATTTACAGAGGAACGGTGCTTCTGAACAGCAGCCAGGGGCAGTGGACATAAGGAACGCAGTAAATTATCAGTGAGGAAAGAGAAAGAGCTGATTTAGCTCCAAGGCTTCCCCCCACCCCCAACCAGGACAACCCTATATTTATAACATATTGCAATATTTGATCACCCCCCTTGACTTTAAGTTAATCTCCCATTGTTCAGTTGTAGTCGTCCAAAAGCAAAAAACAAGGAACAAAATGCGACTTTCTGGAGCAGCCACACACGATTGGCTATGCTTAAAAGCAAGCGTCTGCCAAAAGGGTATAAAGCCCCCCAGCACTGGACAGTGTAGCACAGGAACTGTGTTCTCTGGAGAGATGAATCACTATTGACTATTGCATTGGGATGATGTGGTGGAAAACTAATAATCTAGTGCTGGATGATATGAGCGCAAATATAACTATTAATTGTAAATTTTACATTTACAATTATGATTAATTAATCACTATTTTGTTTTTGTATTTTTGGCCCTCATAGTAGTTCAGTGACGAGGCTTGTACTGTAAATATGCTCCAATAATAAACATGGGATATTTTTCTAACGTTGCCGGGAGCATGTTCCTCTTTTGTTTTTTGGGCACTGTTGTCTTAATTAAAGTCAAAACACAGCATGTCCAAACCACAGACACTGTGTTTATATATTTATTTATTTATTTTTTTGTTACTAGCTGCTGGAGTCGCTTGGTTGGCCTCTGTGTTTAGGTTGCTTCCATGTGGCAGATGGGGCAGAGTCACATAAGTACACCTGGGAGGCATGGTTTTAAAGGAACAATACATGAACAGTGGGGGCATAACAGAATAAAAATGATCAATGTAGACAAAATTATGTTGATTAGAAGTTCTGAATGCCGACTTCGATTAATTTTTGATTAATTGCCCAGCTCTATAATAATCTAACATATGATCCTGACCTCACCAAAACACACACATGCTGTGTACATTTGAAGATATGCTGTCTGTGTTCATGGAACGGTTTACTGACTTGAGAATTCTTCATTTGGTTCAAGTGAGAATTCATAGCAGGAGGCATAAAACTGATCAGGAAGTGTCAATGACACATTTATTTACAACAATATTACATACATGATCCACTAGTTTCTCTTTACTTAAACCTTGATACTTCTTGAATTCTAGGTGCTGCTGGACTCGAACCTATGTGTGTGCACATGCCAAACTCACAAGCTCACTTTATAGGTTTTTGAGGAAGGTGCTTAAATCAGCCAGATTGAGAGAGTGAATGGGGGTGCCCTCATGATGGAGATTGTTTGTTTGTTTTCCATGGGTCTTGTCACACATTACCTGTCAGAATGTGTCAACCTCTTCTAAAAGCTGTCTTACAGAACTCATGTTATTGACACTAGGCTCAGGCTGGAGCTGTAGGTGGCCTGTGTTTGGCCCCAATGAACCAAGCCCCCTGGAAAAAAAATTTCTTACCATTTGCCCACAGTTTGTGTTGTTTGCATTTAGTGCTCTCCTGAGTTTATCCTGAGCCAGTTCCATCTACAGCAAAAATAAATCAATATTATCCACCACTGATGCCATATTACCAATACCCATATTATCCAAACACTGGACTGGATTGCAGCAAATGTTGAGGAAACATCCTCATCCTCAGTTTTATAAAGTGTTTTTGATTAAAATTGTGAATGGTGCATTTAAGCGTTACTGTTCCTTACCCATGCCACAGCTATGACGGACCTGCATTTACTTTATTTTCTTCTAAGCCTAAATAACCTTTTTTGACTTCCAAAGACTTCACTGTAGGAAACTGAAGGGAACAGAACCAAATCTTACAGTCTGCCAAAAGAAATGAAGCTGTCGTTCCCATCTGACATTAAAGAGGAGACTGCGCAGCCTCCAGTCAAAATGCAATGGAACAAAAGTCCTTCAAAGTCCCCGTCCACTCACTAATAATTCTCTTCCATCCACAACCACTTACTCTGATGTTTCTCTCTTCTCGGAACTACAGTACATAAACATGCATCTTGGCTGCGAACAAAGACCTACTTGGAAGTGTCCAAGAGACCATGCTTTCCCACCCCCCTTCGATTGCAAAGCACTATAAATAATGAAAGCCTGTAGGTCTCCAATGCTCCACCTTCAATTGCTCACTTTCTGCAAACGTCTTCCATTCGTTTACTTCAGTCTTTTTCTCCACGCTGAATTATTTATTCTTTGTTCTTCTTTTGTTCCCCTGCAGAGATGGAACCGCCACAGTGTTTATGGTGCAATCGTTTATTCACTCTCTAAAACGAGAAAAATCTGTGCTTTCTGGCTGGTAAAACAATGGTCTTCATATGTAAATATTTGTAGATAGCTCTTAATATTAGTGAATTGAGGGACTTCAGGGTGCACACACAGTGTAATGTCTCTATAGTCTCAGTTGAAAAGCAGAAAATTAAATGGAAGGTTCTGGAGCAGCTGCCTATGGCCCAAGGTCACCATGCTCAATGCTAAGTGTCCTACAGAGAGGCTTAAAGCCCCACAGGCTTTGGACTGTGTAACTGTGGAGAGGACTGAGCTTCAACAAAAGTCTTTGCAGTGGGCTAAGAGGGCATTTGTGATCCAAAATTTATAGTCCAATATTGGTACCTTGCCTCAGTATTGTTCTAATGGCTGAACACAATCAAATCCTCACAGCAGTGTTCCAACATCTAGTATAACGCCTTCCCTGTTTCTGCAAAAAATGACACAAACTACATATTAGTGTCATTCACTACTCAAGAAATGTGATGAATGGGATGAACAAGCGTCCACAAACGTTTCCTTTAAGAATTTTGTTTAGAATTTGAGTGCAAATTGGTGATACTATATATTGCACTATTGCTGTAATAGGGACCGTTTAGGAACACAAGTCTTTTTCTTTGATTGTGTATTTTCTGGTATATGTGTGTGTGTGCACGCGTGCTGCGGTCGAGGAGAATTTCCTCAGATGGCAGGCTCTTTAAAGCTGAATCAGCCCTGTAGCTGCTGGAGCTTCTGTGATTCGTGCCTTGAGCTGATTCGCCGCCGGCTTTGTGCTGCTGCCTAATTCGGCCTGCTCCATTTCCAAGTCTCTTTCTAGTTCAGAGCGAAGCAGATGAAGTTGTGAAGGCTGTTTTTAAAAGCCCGTGTGGAGCACTGTGAAGACTGCAGAAAGAGTAATTGCTGGATCTCTGATGCTTGTTCAGGAGCATCAGAGGAGGATGGTTTCATGGACATAGCTGAGAGCACTAACCTTAGATAACTCACTTACTTCTGTCTTTCACTGCATTTTTTTTACACACACACTCACACACTCCCTCTGTTCTTTCTCCCTTTAATTCTCCTGAGAATGTTCTAGACGTCCCAGTTTAACAAGCTCCATATGTCTCTCTCTCTCTCTCTCTCTCTCTCTCTCTCTCTCTCTCTCCTGTGTGCAGATGAAACTGTGGAACAAGTACAAGGTGACCAGTATACCCTCGTTGGTGTTTATTGATGCAGCCACAGGGAAAGTTGTGTGCCGGAACGGTTTGCTCGTTGTCAGAGACGATCCTAAAGGTGAGTTCACAGTACAACCTTTCAACTCTAACATTCAGCTACATTGTTATGACCACCTGCTTGTTTCTAAATTTATGTCAGTTCTCTCAGCTCCACTGACCTTGCAGGTGCAATGTGTAGCTCTGTATAACAGGCTGGAGTCCATCTGTTGCCCTGCATTTTTTTTTTGCCTCTTTGACCCTGTTTTTCAATGGTCAGGACCCCCCCATAGAGCAGGTATGATCTGGGTGGTGGATCATTCTCAACACTGCAGTAACACTGACGTGGTGGTGATGTGTTACTGTGTGTTGTGCTGGTACAGGTGGTTCAGACACAGCAGTGCTGCTGGAGTTTTTAAAATCCTCATTGTCACTGCTGGACTGAGAATTGTCCACCAACCTTAAAAAAAATCCCACCCGACACCTTCCTGTGTCCACTGATGAAGGACTAGAGGACGAACACAAACTGTGCAGCGACAGATGAGCTATTGTCTCTGACTTTACATCTACAAGGTGGGCCAATGAAATGGGTGTCTAACAGGGTGGACAGTGAGTGGGCACAGTGTTTACACAGTGAGTGGGGGCGGGGGGATGTTCCTAAACATTGAAGAGCAGGGTGAAATGGAGATAAAGTATGCAGAGAAACAGATGGACTACAGTCTGTAATTGTAGAACTACAAAGTGCTCCTGTATGGTCAGTGGAGCTGATAAAATAGAGGGTTAGTGTAGATACAAGGTACAGGTTCCTAATCCAGTGATCGTTCAGTATAGTTGAAATACATCTTAGTTCATGAGCTCTATTTACGGGAAAAGAAAGGGGAATTTTCACCCAATAAAGCAAAGAACACATTCATCATTTCTGTCACAGGAAGCCTGCGAATCCCTGAGCTTTTGGCTTGAAGGCAGACTGATAAAGTGGATGTCTGCTACAGTTACATTTTCAATATTTTGGTACTCTGCTCTTAAATGGCACCTAGCCCTCCCTCCCCTTTCCTCAAAAGAGAGAAGGGCTTATTTGTCATGAGATGGATGAAGAGGCACCAGGGGGTGTGCGCAAAGGCTTCTCAGTGAAGGCAATGGCTTTTCCTGCAGCAAAATGACAGATTCCTCCCCAGCCTAATGAACCCTGGGTCTGCCAGCAGCATGCTGAATTATCCCTATGACTCATTAAGCACACTTCCATTCAGAGACACTGAAGCTGAGAGATGTGGAGGTTTTTCCTCCACGCAGCAGCTTTCTCTTTTACTAGACAGGTCTGTGTGTGTGTGTGTGTGTGTGTGTGTGTGTGTGTGTGTGTGTGTGTGTGTGCGCGTGTGTGTGTGTTAGGGCTGCATGATGGACACATTATTAGCATTACAATTAGGTATATTCCACTTTCCTGATGCTGGCATTAGTATTATTGTTAAGGCCTGTTCACACATGAACAAAAAAAATGGATTCTATTTTTAACGTGTTGAAACCTACATACCCAGTGTGAAGAATATTTGTCTCAACTGAAAATCACAAGAAGACACTGGGTAAGGAAAAATAAATGGATTTCTTGTGTAGGTGTGATGATGAATTTATCATTTAATTATATAATAAACGACACACATACACACATTCTACAGAACAACACAGTGAGGATCTAAAGCTGTGTTTCCATAGGTCAGTGGGGGAGTTTGAGGCTCTGCTTCTGGTACTTGCTTGTTCTGCTTTTGAGGTACTGTTACAAACAGGACGAGCTGTTCTGCTGCCATCTTGATGCTTATTTGTTTGGTCTGCAGCCATGACGGCAGAGCTCTGAATGGTCGGCCTGATTTTTTTTTTTTTTTTAATTCACCTGTACAATGCAGAAAATAGAAAAGTTTCTAATTGAAATATTGACGAAGTGTCGCAGTCCATCAGTTTTGTACTTTGTGACACCTGTGTGACAATATACGCATGTTTGCTTGCAAAACTTGACATGCCTTTTAATCCATCAAAATATGACTCTTTGTTACTTTTAAATATAAATTGATTGTATTATGTAATTCAATCATGTCATAGCAGAAAAGATGATGTACAATCATTTTGGGGCATTCTTTGTGGTCCAGCTATTGTGTACTTTTCTCACAATGCATAGAGTGGCTAATGTGTTGCAATGTGTTCAGATAATGCAGAGAAAACAGGAAAAAAAGCTTACATTTTCTTTGGACTGTGAGTATATAATATAAATTAAGATATTTAAATGTATTAAACATTAATATTTGGTCAGGCACAGGAAAATGAGCCTCACGGGCTAGATCTAGCTCATTTACACCTCTTGATATGGTTCCTTAGGTGCAGTCCCTGAAGAGCAGATTTGTAAAATGAAAAAAATCTGTTCTGAAATCTTGAAAGAAAAAAATGTGCACACCACATAATTTTGCCTTAATGGTAGTTTTTACATCAATTAAACCAAGCTCAAGCATTTGTGTCCTCTAGGTCTTTTCTGCAGAAATATCTACAAGAAAAAAACTGATCATGTTTAATTTCTGCAAGTATATGAAATCTTATTTCTGAAAGTGGCTAAAAGTTGTTTTTTTTATTGATTTTATTGAAGTTAACAGGAAATATGCAGACTTTTAAATAGTCTGTTTTGATGATTCTAGCCTAGGACGACATGGTGGGGCTACAAGTGTCGTTATTATACAGCTCCAGGGTCTCAGGGTCTTTCATTCAGTTCCCTCCAGTTGAGAGTTGGAGTCTAATGTCTGAATGTGCTGTCTGTGAATTGTGGCAGCATGAAGCTGCAGCTAACGTTGGGGGTAGTGTTTCACCAGTTTCTCCAACAACAGCAGGAATAGCTCAGTGGGACACAGCCTCTGGGCCTAAAACGACCCTCCTATATAAATACATCTCCAGAGGCTGTAACCAGTTCTATTTGTGGTTTGATTTTTTTTTTTCTTCTTTCACCCACCTTTTTTCCTAAAGCAGATTGTGACAGTAAAGAGAAGGAGTGCGAGCGAGAGAAAGACTGCAAGTATCTAGGAGAATTTCAAAGTTTCACATCTGCTTCTGTTTCCCTTTGTTGCACTTTTTCATTTCCAAGTGCAAATTGAGACAAGTGTGTGCTGTTCATTCTGATTAGAACTTTATGGATGACAAGTACAGGCCACGTATACATGTGTTCGTTATAGTGTATATATTCACTCTCTCACACTTGCGTTGCTTCAGTGTCTAATTCTTTTCTTCCTTTTTGTCCACAAACTGCCCACACCCCCACCCCCAGGTTTAGAATTCCCCTGGGGTCCGAAGCCGTTTGCGGAGGTCGTGTCCGGACCCCTGCTCAGAAACAACAGGCAGACGACAGACAGCAGTTCCCTGGAGGGCTCCTATGTGGGGGTGTACTTTTCTGCACATTGGGTAAGTGCAGATTTTAAATCCGCTTCTGAGAGCACCAGTTCTCATGTTGACTGTGGGTTTCAATGGAGGGGAAATGTGTGACCGCAGCGTGGGACAAGCACATATTCATTCAACTGTAATCAGATTTACACCCCCACCCCAAATGTAAACACATAGTCAAGACATGGTATTTGAAGATTAGTTGTGCAGTGAGGCTACTGTAGCTAAAAAATTGCGACAGCCTAAATAATTACATATTTGCCTCACACTACAGTGAATTGAAAAGTAATCTCAAATAAACTGATGCTTGTGTAGTGTTGATTCACCCTTCTTAAATACCAATTGGCAAAGAGAAGAAAAACAGAAATGGGAAGATATGAAGGCAAGCTGCTCTGCTGATTTCTGGATCAGTTGCAACAGCCTATTGACCCACATAGAAAGACCATTTAGGAGCATAATTCAGGCTTTTGAGTTGACAAGAAACAATAAAAGCACCTGGCTGGCCTCCCTAGAGAGGTTTAAATCCTCCCTAGCGGGTTAAATCCAAATAACAATGCTGCACAGTTTTCGAAAGCATGTAAGCAAATCCATTTGACATAAATTAAAGGGACACTCGGTTGTGTTTTTTGCCTTAAAATTACAGCTTTAAAATCATTGTGATAGCCCACTGACCAGCAATATGAACCATCATTGCTACTCCAGGCTCAGAACTGCAGAAACTGCAGTGTATCGTTCCTTCCCCCTCTCCCTTTATTTCAGGACAGTGCTGTACAAGTTAATTACACTCTGAAGCTGTAGAGGGAGCCCAGGAGCAAAAATTCCAAATCTTGCTTAATGTTCTAATGCACCTTTTAAAGGTACACAAGACTATATCACCGGAGTGCCTGTCTTTGATATTTTATTTCATCTACATACCTTTATATGAAATGGCTCCCTATCCACTATATAGTGCAAAATGTTTGAGGTTTCACAATTTGTTGTGTCCAAAAATACAGTGGACAGTTACCAGTGCACTCAAACAATCTCACAAGGCAATTGCAAAAATAGTTTACAAACAAGGTACACTAGCAGATAACAGATTACCCTAATCCACTGCTTTGTTTGGTTAAAAAAAAAAAAAAGGTCGTAAGGTAGTGTCTAAAATCATTCACTACCCTCCAGAATTCAGTTTACTATAATAATAGACTATATAGTAAATAGAGCACAGTTTCGGTCACCTCCAGCAGCCTCGCCTAGCAATTGAACCACAACAACCGACTTTTCCGACAAATGCACTTTTCCAAATGGGTTTCTCAGACACAGAATACACTTCTACTAATCTTCTTCTTCTAATTTCAGCTATAAATATTTGTAAGGAATTATAATTCTGTAAAATCATGTTTTTCATATGTATTGCTGTTTTAATTGTACAAGATAAGTTTAATTGAATTCAACCAGGGCAGCTTTATCATAAGTGTGGTTTGAGGTAAGCGTAGAGATCAAAGGCCTTCTGCATCAAACCTACCCCTTAGGCAACTTGTAGGTCCCATGTAAGCACCAACCCTACGTCGTACCTCATGCCGTCGCCTGACGCACACCTCCACAGAAATGTAACAATGTGTCATGTCGAGACCACAACTGTGATTGGTCTGCAGTTGGACGATTATGGATCAAACTGAACGGAGAAGACCTGAAAGACCTAGAGGAGAGCTTGTATGTAGGGAGCCTGTTGTCAGAAGAAGGCCAGAATCAGCAGATCTGCGTTAATGCAGTGGGGTATGAGTGTATACGTGAGGACAGGTAGGAGGGAGCAAGGCCATGTAAGGTCTTAAATGTCAACAGCAGGATTTTGTATCTGATGCGTTCGGTAAGCGGGAGCCAGTCTGTGAGTGTAATGCTAGAAGAGCAGCAGCAGTTTTGAATCACGGATGCTGCCTGCAGAACAATGGGTGGATCAAGCCTCACAAGATTTTATTGTTGTATCATTACATCATATGGTGTTAACCTGTGTTAAACAGATCCTCTGTGAAAACTTACATAATAAACACTAAAGTGTTGGTGTCAGTTTTCCCATAATGTCCCCAGTGCGAAAAAAATCTCAGATATCCTCAGGCAGGCAGTGTGCTTGTCTTGTTTTGTGTGTGTGTGAGAGGCAGTTTTTCTCTTAACCCTTACATGTCTCTAGTTGCTGTGTTTAGCTTTACTGTGTTTCTGTAATTCATAATGAATTCTATTGTTTACATTCCATAGCAGCTGGTTCCATTCATAATTTTTGTATTTTCTCTCATGGAGTAAAGAATATGATGGGGCTCCTAAGTGGCAAAGCCATCCAAATGTTACTTCTGTATTTGTAACTTTAAGGAAGCTAAAGGTACCATGGCAAAAAAATCTTTCATATCAAGGCTAGATTCAGTAGAATTGGAAGAGCTCCCTAAGGATTTCTCCACGTTTCAGTGAACTACGAGTAAGAAACAAACAAAATATAAAGAGTTATATATCATGAGACATGTTATGGGGTTAGAAGAAACAGACCCTCACCCCCTGGAGGAGAGGAGTGTATTGTATAGAGTGTATTACTATGTCTGTGCTTTCAGGTTTGTGAAGCTCTGAGAGCTACAATAAGTCATTCTCTAGTTTCTCTGGGTACTCTAGAGGAAGACCAGTAAATATAAAGAAGGCTTTGGGCATCTAACACCATGGTTGACTTCACTGGCCTTGTGCTTTCACTGATGTAAGTGTGTCTGTGTGAACAGTGCCCTCCATGCCGCAGTTTGACCCGAGTGCTGGTTGAATCATATCGAAAAGTGAAGGAATCAGGACACAAGTTTGAGATTGTATTTGTGAGTGCAGACAGGTAATAATCCTCATGTACATTTACACACACCCACATCATCATCAACAACATTAAAACCACCTCCTTGTTTTTACACTCATTATCAGTGCATTTTTTAGCTGCACTTTGTAGTTCTACTGCACTCTTGTTGCTCTACATTCTTTTTTTAGTCCCTTTTCACCCTGTTCATCAGTGGTCAGGACACAATCATTATTGATGTGTTTTAGTGTGTGCGCTGCTACAAATGAATCAGACACAGCAGTCCTGCTGGAGTTTTTGTTTTCTCACTGTCCACTTTGTTAGACACACCTACCTCATTGGTCCACCTTATAGATATAAAGCCGGACACTTTGTGTTAATCGTTCTCTAGTCCTTCATCTGTGGACACAGGATGCTGCCCGCAGGATATTGTTGACTTTTTTGTGTGTGGACTATAGTCAGAGACAATGTGTTTAAGAACTCCAACAGCACTGCTGTGTCTGATTTATTCAGACCAACACTCATAGAACAGGCTGAAAGGGGGCTTTAAAAAGTATGCAGAGTGACAAAAGACTACAGTCTTTAATTGTTGAGCCTCAAAATGCACAAGCTGATAACATGGACAGAGAATGTAGACACAAGAAGTTCATTCTAATGTTATGGCAATTTTGTTTATTTCTATTTAAAAAAAAAAATTAAGAAAACATGTGATTTAACCTGGATGCACATTTGCAAATAAAAAACATTTGTGTGTTTTTCTGTGTGAGACTTCCTGTTCATTGTGTTTGTTGTTGGCCAGAGTTAAAAGCAATTAGGGATAAGGACACGAAGAAGTGGCCCGACACAACACACTCTTTTTAATGTCGTCTACTGGAGTGAGCAGGAGTCTCAGCCTCCAACTAATATTGCCTCTGATTAATTAAATATAATTATACATGCATACCTGAATATAAATACATGTAAAAATGAAAACTGATAAGAATATATATCTATGATAGTTATTTATTATGAAATATGGTGGCCTTATTAAATATATAATTATATATAATCTATATAAATGTAATTATAAATATAGTGATTACATTTTTCAAAATTAATAATGTCCATAAAAATCACAACACATTGGTACAGCGATTATAAAAACATTAATAGACATACAGAGGGGTTGGTCACGTCTGCATAAATCCATAGCTGTTAGAAGCAGATGGAGCATGTACGAAGAAAATGTCTTGTTTGTGCTAGTTATTATCTGGAATGCATTTAAATTATTATTCCTGAAACCCTCCATCCCCAACATGGGCCTCAGGCTTGTGCTTTCCTGAATGTTATATATATATATATATATATATATATATATATATATATAATTGTGTTAAAAAAATAAATAATTGAAAACAATAATTTTTTTAAAATCCGGGATATCTTATGTTGAGTGTTGTAGAAAACCAGTATATCATTCAGCCTTTTCCTCAGCGGAGGAGTGAGAAAGACACTGACATTACTGATCTGGATGGAAATAAATCACAGAAGAGCTCCAGGATATTTATTTCCATTTGCATTGGAAACTAATATCAAATTAATTGGGAAAAGTGAAACACATGCTGCTGCCACACTGAGTATTAGCAGTTAAAATAACCGGAAATGATGAACGGGAAGTCTTCCACAGAATTCGTCCTCACTAAAAGTGTTGAAAATAAGGTGGATATTAAAGCTCAAATAAAACAGCCTAGTGTTTGAATGCACACTCATCATATTTGTGGTGTTTTACAGGTCCGAAGATTCCTTCACACAATATTTCAGTGAGATGCCCTGGCTGGCCGTGCCTTATGCAGATGAGGCCCGGAGATCTCGCCTCAACAGGCTCTACGGTATTCAAGGTACAACCACTACACTTATATTTACGCCATTTATCAGATGCTCTATTCTGTCCTGATATAGACGTAGGTGAAAGTTACCTTAGTAGTATTGAACATAGACTTACTGTCCAAGCTGGGAATTGAACCCCAGTCTGCCTCAAGGAGCGCAGTGTCATTACCTATTATGCTACACCAACCGCTACACTACCACACCCTGAACTTTGTGGCCGCAAGTAAATAGCAGGGCGTGTGCGGTTTTGTGTGGTGAAGTATCACACGTACTGTAATCACAGCGAGACACAAAGCTGTTGAGCTTGAGGAATGTGGGCAGCTGCTCAAGTTGGCACTTCAGTTACTGTAGAGTGAGGCTTCTCTCCATACTTTTATCTTCTGAAAACGCTGTGTGATATGGGCGCAACAGTTACTGATATTCCTGTTTTGTTTCAAATTTTGGGTGCCTCCAAAGGACATGTGCTCCAAATTTTATTGAAAATGAATATACTTCAAGGTAAATCCTCTGAACAATGTTTTAACACAAAATATAAGGTGTCCAGGGGTGAGTTTGCAGTGCTCTGTGCTAATATACACACATATATACACACACTGAATAATCTCTGGATTAGGAACACATACCTTGTGTATACCCTCATTGTCCCTTTTATCAGCTCCACTGACCATAGAGGAGCCCTTTGTATTTCTACAATTTACAGGCTGTAGTCTACCAGTTACTCTGCTGTTTCTTCTACTTTATCTCTATTTCACTCTGCTCTTAAATGATCAGGACCACCACAGACCAAGTATGATTCGGGTGGTAGAACATTCTCAGCACTGCAGTGACGCTGACGTGGTGGGGATGTGTTAGTGTGTGTTGTACTGGTACGAGTGGACACAGCAGTCACACAGAGTCACCCAGTGTCACTGCTGGACTGAATATAGTCCACCAATTAAAAATATCCAGCCAGCAGTGTCCCTCTTCCACTGATGATGGACTCGAAAAGGTCCTACAAAAAAGGTCCTGGACACTGTTTAAAACTGCTGTGTCTGATCCACTCAAACCAGCGCAACACACTGACACATCACCACCACGTCAGTGTCACTGCAGCGCTGGAAATGACCCACCACCCAATGCTCTGTGGTGACCTGACCATTGAAGAACAGGGTGAATTGTGAATAATAAAGTATGCAGAGAAACAGGTGGACAACAGTCTGTAGTTGTAGAACTACAAAGTGCTCCTGTATGGTTAGTGAAGCTGATAAAAGGGACAGTGAGTGTAGATACAATGTACGTGTTCCTTATCCAGTGATACTTCAGTGTATATTCATGTATTATGCAGTGCACCATACACTCTATATGTATTTTGCATTTATAAGGAAATCTGCTGTGTGTAGTTTCTTTGTGAGATTCTTGGCCTGCCCTGGGGAACAAGATCTACATCACAAATGGACAGTTATCAGTGTCTGCATGAAAGCACTATTCTGCCAGTTCTCTCAGCTGTGATGCCTGCTGGTGCTGCTGTTACATGTTGGCGGCTGATTCTGTGGAGTCACTCTGCGCATTGTTCAGTGAGGGAGAGTCCAATATGCTGAGAGAAAATGATTTTACCATGACAAATAAGAAAAAATTAACAATTACTCTATAATGAATTATGACTTTCTACTAATTATTATTATTGTATCGTTGTGGGATAAAATTTGGGCAGCTTTTGGATTTTTTTTTTCTTTTACATTGAGGAGTATTAAACTCTGTCACTAATCAAATATATAACAATATTTTCTTCAAATCCTACTTCAATTATTCAGTTTTATAAAATGTAAATCAATGCAGTCTGTCAGGGATCTAGAGAGCCAGGCCGGATGGCCTCGCTAGGACTCCCTGTCTCAGATGGCTGAGCCATCAGCTGAATTTGAATTTTCAATCTCTTGGTGATAGAGCCAAGACTAAGACTGCTACGCCTGTCAACGCTGTTATATCCTTATGACATTCTACACTCCAGAAACCACACGTTCAAAATGCTTGGCTGTCTTCTTGTATGCTTCCCCTGCCTTTTGGTCATTTGTTTTCTTTCATTTGAAGTTCATAAGCAGTATTGGAGCCTGTATTTGATGAGTGTTAGTACACAGATTAAAGAGTCAGAGAATGTATAAATGTTGGAAACTGGATTCAGCTGCTAGTGTCTCTCTCTCTTAAACACCTTGCTCAAGGAGACCTCAGCTATGGATGTAGAGGGAGGACAGCCTTGTTCTCTCACTCAATCCTACCCCCAGTTTCTCACAGAATATAATATACACATACACAATATAATACAAAGCAATGTTTTATTTGGTATGAGAGTGCCCACAGTTTTATCTCCATAGAGTGGGCCCACATTTCAGACACAATCACAAGGCTGTGTTGTAAAATGAAGGAGAATCATTGGAAAGAACTACTGATTTGCTTTAACTGCCATCATAAAACAACTTAGATATAGTTGTGTTAGTTTAGTTTAGTGTTAGTTAGTTTGTGTTAATTTGTTTCAGGAAATTTGCAATAGAAATCTGAATCGCAGTCCTATATGATATACTACACACTGCCAAACAAAATGTCTGTAAGCAAATCAAAGCTAGCTTTTTTATGTTTAACATCGCTTGGATTTAAAAATGCCTCAGAACGAACAGTTCTTCATCCTTTACAACTGATATTTAGAGGGCTGGAGTACTATGTAATAACAGCTTGTTTTTGATCTGTCAGTTTGTTCTATTTATTTCTCTCTCACTCTCTCTGTCTGTCTCTCTCTTTCTCTCTCTCTCTCACACACACACACACAGTCTCTCTGTCTCTATATTTCTCTCTCTCTCTCCTTTGTGGGGCAGTAAGTGATTGCTGGCGGTGGGCCTATGTATTTGGAATGAATGGAATTCCCGCTGTTGACCACGTCCACCCAGCTCTAGACTCACTCACACTGACTAAGAGTGATAAGGGTAATGCTGCAGCCAGTGGCCTGATTTTAACAGGCTGACAGCCGCAGGGTCACATACATCTGCCCACGTGTGTGTGTGTGAGGGGTGGGGGCAGGGGGTTGATGAAGATACAGCTGTTGTGCTCAGGCTGGTCATGACTGGAGTACACCTGAAAGCCAGTATACAGCTGCACTCTCACAAACCCACACAATTCCATGATAACTCCTCAGGGGGAAAAGGGCTTTTAAAGTGTGGCAGTGGAAAATAAGGCTCATGTTTTCTTCAGCTGTAAAAGCTGATATATAGCACTGTGCCAAAGTCCAAGAACACCCTTCATTTATTTAATTTCCAGTCGAATTTGCATTAAGTACACTACATTAAGTTATTAAATGTTTCACCATCAGGAAATGGAAAGTTTTAAAAATAATTTTAACAGAACATTACACCAAAGATTTAGTTACTGGAATGTATTATGAGATTTCTAAGTGTTTAAATTGTCCACCTTCTGCCTTTATTACAGTGTCCAAAAAGACAATCTGTAGAGGTTTTTTCCACCCCTCAAACTTTTACAAGTTGGTTGCATTTTCTCACAATGGACAGATGAACAGAAACAGATGTGGATCTTTTCCAGATCTGATGCAAGAATGGAGCTTGTATTTTTTTCCCCTCTCATTACTGAAAGTGGTAGATACATTTTATCTGAGTTACAGTGCTCTGTCAGTTCCTGAATGGCTTATAGATTTCCTACTTCTATAGAGTGTGGGTTGTAACTCATTTGTTCAGAAATGTCTTGAAAATGAAGAATTCCTTTTTGGCAGTCATGTCTATGAGTATGAATATATCTAATGTATTTTTATTTTAGGTGGGTCAAACAAACAATCAGATAAATAATGTGTCAGTGCAACTAAAAGTGATTAATCACAGTTATTTTCATTTGCTGATATTAGACCCCTAAACCCTGAAGTTTAGATTCATTATTTTTAAATATGAGTGGACAAAATGAGCATAATCAGAACTGATTTTATTTGGTAATTTGCAAGCACAGACAATGAGATCCTTTAGAGGAATTAATTATTAATTTCTGCCATTACAGCACATTGAAGTACAAGCTACAGCCATTTACTCCTACGTAGAGCTGCACTTCAAAGAAATGTAGACCCCGTCGACATGGATCCAAATATATTTACACTAACGTCACACCGGAGTGCCTGTCTCTGGTTGAATTTCAAATAGTTCCTCATTCCCTATATAGTGAATAATTATATAATATGAATTATGTTGTATTAGAGATATGTAATTCACAATTAAGATCTAGATTCAGTTATTTCATGACTTGCATAGTGCACAACATATAATATTTGGAGTGATTTAAGATTAAACCTGTGATTCTCTCATGTTTGTGGTGTTTTGATGTCTCTCTTGAAGAGGTACTGTGGCCCCCTACTGCATAGACATGATAACACAGCCATTTTCATATTTGTCTGAAGGGAGGACAATCTCTGTTTTGAAAAATTTTCTGATCCGTTTGGGGGCGGCACAGTGGCGCAGCAAGTAGTGTCGCAGTCACACAGCTCCAGGGGCCTGGAGGTTGTGGGTTCGATTCCCCCTCCAGGTGACTGTCTGTGAGGAGTTGGTGTGTTCTCCCCGTGTCCGCGTGGGTTTCCTCCGGGTGTGAGTGTGTGAGTGAATGTGTGTGTGTCTGTGTTGCCCTGTGAAGGACTGGCGCCCCCTCTAGGGTGTATTCCCGCCTTGCGCACAATGATTCCAGGTAGGCTCTGGACCCACCGCGACCCTGAATTAGATAAGCGGTTACAGATAATGAATGAATGAATGATCCGTTTGGACAGGGTCTTGGAGATACTGAGTTACTTCCCATCTTACTTTCTGCAGTTAGCGCCGGGTAGTGTGAATTTACCTTTATCTAAAAAGTGCAGTTTGGATTTTGTCAGCTGCCAGTTAGTCTAGTTAAACAGTCCACTATCATGATTTAATTTCTAAACAACAGTAAACTGGTATGAACCATTTGACACAGTATAGTTTGTTTTCAGATTTCAATACTGGTTGTGAAATGTACAAATCTGTTTATAAAGGTTATGTGCAGTTGATGGTAAATTAAAAGTTGCAATAAATAGTGTGACACTTTACACAATACATGATCTTTGGACTAAGGATGTGAATGATGTGAATTATTTTGTTTGTGTGTGCACTGTAGGCATCCCCACACTGATCCTGCTGGATACAGAGGGTCACATGATCTCGCGGCAGGGCAGAGTGGAGGTGTTAAATGACCCAGAGTGTCGGTGGTTTCCATGGCACCCGCGGCCCGTCCTGGAGCTCAGCGAATCCAACGCAGTACAGCTCCATGAAGGACCCTGCCTCGTACTGTTCGTGGGTGAGCTTGTGTGTATGTGAGTGGGCCCATAGACTTTTAGGAACACCAAGGTTTTCTTACACAGCCAGGAAGAACATCATGTTTCTGACTTTTTACATAGTTTTTATTGATATTCCTTTAATTATTCTAGTTGCAAATAAATGTATGACAAATGAGAGCTGCTAGAAGAGCACTGCTACTGGATACCCCCATCATTGCAGCGGTCTAGTAACATTCTTTATTGTGAGCACCACACATGCACTCACCCAGTTTTGGAAAATGTTAAGATTCAAGTTGGAGGTTTCCCCCCCATGTCTCTGTAGATAACAGCATTAAATTAAGTTGAACTGAGCCTGCTCAGGATTTTACACAGAGCATGGTATGATATTAATTGCTTTGTTAGTTCTTACTAGTATAATAATAATAAAAATAACAGTAAGAAGGACGATTTACAATGAAGGGGAAAAAAGACTGCCTGAAATCATCTGCACTCATCATTTTGCTACATTCATTTGTCCATGTTTTTCCATTAATTTGCCTATAGTATACATGAGACTTGCATGTTGTCATTGTTGGAACAAAACCTTGTATGTCCAAATTATTATATTTATTTATTTATTTATTAAATGTAATTTTAGAATGTCACCTGCCTAGTTTTACATTCCATTTTACATTACATTACATTCATCCATTCTCTGTACACACTCAGAAAAACTGTGAATGTTGTGGTACCTTCAAGGATGCATTGTCAGTGCCTTTAGTCTGGGAACATAATTGTATTATGTTCTGATAAATTGTGTTGGTTTCATATGTCCCATTTAACCTTTTTAAAGTCATCTTACAAATACCCGCCTCTCCTTCTGGAGAAGAGAATATAATATGCTTTTAGGGAACGCTAGTGGAATCTAAAATCACTGTTTGAGACAAATGCACCTCCTCATTACCCTTATATATTTATATATAATATTTAATATATAAATATACCTTTTTCTAACAGTGAACAAGCTTTATGTTCATCAGTGTTGCAGTGGGACCGAAGACTACTAGTATTCAACAGACACAAGGCAGTATCACACCCTGGACAGGACACCAGTGCTTTTGATTTTGTTAAAGTTTAATAGTGCACCTAAATATATAGTCAAAATGACTTCTTTGATAGTTTTTATTTATTTTTATTTTTTTGGACATTCAGTGTTATGATCAGACTGTTATTATATATCTAAAGTATCCCGGACATGTCTATGGCCCTATGCCCTAGCAAGGTCTAAAAACAAGTGTGTATGTGAGTGGGGGGGGGGTTGTCTTGAGAAGGAGGTTTTCATCACGCTCTCCTGAGGCAGAATATAGTTAGAGTAAGGTGAGCTTTTTGTGTTTGGCTCATGCTCCTGAGAGATATCATCACAGGGGCATTCTGAGGCCATCTGCTCTTCTCTCATTCTCATTTTTCCCTTCTGTTATATATTTTCTGTCAGTTTTTTCCCCCTCATTGTGCCTTATCCATCCAGTCACCCATCATCTTGCACCCCGGTCTTTCTCTGCACCTCTTCACTCATTGGTTTGGAGAAGATAATTTCAGCTTTTCTTTTCCAAAGGGTTGCCCTGTCCCCCTTTACCGCACTTCTTCTCTTTTTCCTCCCCTTTCTTTTACTTTTCCCTTACCCATCTCACAGTCTCTGCTCTCTCTCGCTCTCTTCCAGATGCAGAAGAAGAGGGTGAGCTGGAGCCAGCCAAAGAGCTGATCCAGCCAATCGCAGAGAAGATCATGGCCAAGTACAAGGCCAAGGACGAGGAGACTCCACTTCTGTTTTTTGTGGCTGGAGAGGTACGTATGTGTGTGTGTGTATGTTAAACCAGACTCATATCTCTTTCAGTCAGAAACCAAACTAAAAACCTCACTATGGTTTAAAAACATGACAGAAATCACTGGTCAAGTCAGAGGAAATCAAATTATTATTTTTTAGTGCTTGACTGTTCTCCAAAAATGAGGAAGGACTATTCCCACTTTGGCTTCACTCAGGAACTGATAGGCTGTTTTTTGCAGAAGGGTAGGACATTCTTCATTAGCATACACCATGCTGAGCTTTCCAAGCCATTCTCTTTATTTTTTTTAAACAGCTACCAGTCATTTACTTTATAATGTCTCTGCAGTTTCTCGATACTTTTGCCATCTCTTCATTTTCATGTTTTTACAGTGTATGAAACATTAGGAGTCATAGCAAACTCTGCAAAATAAGATCACTTACTACAGATAATTAATCATGAAGTAATGTAATGGTAATATGGAAACATGAAGTAATATAATGGTAATTTGATGCTTGTCACGGCCACACAGCTTCAGATCCTTGAGGTGTGGGTTCAATACCCACCTCGGGTCACTGTTTGTTAGGAATTTGTGTGTTCTCTCCATGTCTGCGTGGGTTCCCGCACCAATTCTAAAAACACACTGAGTGTGTCTACGTCTGATCATATTCGGATTTCTGAGGTTGAAATAAGGTCTTGAAACTGGCGGGTTTTTTCAAGGGGCTTATGGCCGCTATATCGCAGATATTGATGGAAAATCTAGGAAAACCGTGAAAGATGAATAGCCAAAATATTTCATTAAATTAATTAAAATTTCATAAATTTCTTCTATATTTTTTGCTATTATTAGCCCTTTGTCAGCAAAGAAGAGTGCACAAATCTTTATGATGTTGTTTTCAAATCCTTTTCCTCTTTTTAGTTCATTTATTATTATATATGTTATTAATATAGCAGACGATATGCATTATACTGCACAGTAACTTCTTGCTGACATAGTGCGTTGTAAGATGACCTGTGATTGGGGCAATTGGAGAGACGATGAATATCATTTTCTTATGGTGTGTAAATTAAAAGCTTTTTTTTTTTTTACACGTATATTTACATGTATTAGACTAGGCCTGTAGGTGACAAAATATATCATTTACAAGTATTTCTTACGTACAGTACATGTATTGTTCATGTCCACATCCGAGTGAAAATTACTTACGCTAAATCACAGCTTAGGAATTACTCTATTAAAGAAACTGGTAGGATATCACATGTAGTTCCAGCTGAAAAACATTATAAAATGACTGTTTAATGCAAAGGGTGGGTTGTTAACAGTACAGGGAGGGTTTTAAAAGTCCAAATACTGTACTTCGCGGAAATTCATTTTTCACGGGTGGTCTTGGAACACATCCCCTGCGAAAAACGAGGGATCACTGTATACTCATATCCCGATTTCTTTCTGATTTCTCGGCCTGCTCATGTGCGCACACATAACAGGACAGTGTAGAGCCATCTCTGACACACATTCTGAAGTTCTCTCATCATTCTGTACCTGAAAATCACTCTCTCCCACAAGTCCTCTGACAAGGGCAGCACTGTGGTGTATTTGAAATGTATAAAGTAAGGCCATGTTTGCTAATAAGCCACAGCAGAAATGATGTCATGGCTTTCTGTGATATTATTAAGCAGAAATTATATCACTGTTCAACTCGTGTAAACTGAGATTTGCATGTAAATGTGTTGAGTGGATTACACACAATCTAATTGTGTGCAATTGTCTAATTATTAAGTGCATGTAAACACACACACTGTTGGTGGGCACACAGGTGTGTAAAATGTAAGTGAAGCTCAGGCAAGTGATGGACGGGCAATTAGTCCCAGATATGTTTTTGCTCTGCATCAATTGATTATAGGTGGGTTCCCGACACCATGACCCTGATCAGCATGAAGCAGTCAGAGAAAATGAATCAATGTAGCAATCACTGTAGAGCCTTTAAAAGAATATACAAAAGTGTCTTAAGAGAACCATATAACAGCAGAGCATAAATTGCATGGCAACACATACAATCCACATTCTTTTCATATTCAGCATCCTCAACACTTGACTAATCCTTACAGCCACGTGGTATTAATACAGGTGCAAACCACCATCTGTTCCTGTATCTTATAAACTAATCTCTTAGGAGGCATGTCTACATTTACTGCCATGAACATAAAGTAAATGAGACTCACATGGAAACACACCATTCTAATTTCTCTGCTGATAATAGGATAGTCTCCCTCAGTCTCCTCTTATCCTCTATTCAGTAAACACCCGCTCTGTTAGAGAGGAAGCCCTGTGTTTTCAGAACTTGTCTTATCTCGTCTTCTCCCGCTAAACTCCACACAGCTGGAGATAGCAGCAGGAGCTGGAATGGCCTGATTAGCTGCCATTGTCCCCTGTACCTTTTCTCATATCTCTGCTCACCATTGTTCAGTTTGGGTGTAATGAAACATATTTGAGTGAGGTTCTGTTTTTGTGAGGTTTTGATAATGATTTCAGGTCAAAAAGCCTCACCCACTTTACACTATGATGCCCCCCAGATGTCTAGAATCAGACAGATGTGCGTATGTGTACTTTGTAAAAGATCAGAAAATAACCCATAATGAATAAAGAACAAATCACCTTTCTCCACCACTCCCCCTTTCAACAATTTGTGTCTTTCACTTTTGTATTAGAATTTTCAGTAACTTTCAGTACAGACGCATATGTTTGGATTTAATATGTAAAGTCTGTGTTTTGTCAAGCAAGTGAGGAACACATGGCGGTACTAAACATGTACATTTGGGTTTTTTTGTGCTTGATACAAAGAAAGAAGAATACCAGTGGCTTTAAGGTGTAAAGTCTTTGTGTGAGAGGGTGTTGTGTGCTACCATAAGCATTGCTTATGCATTTCAGGTAGAAACAAATAATTGATAATAAGAAGCAAATATCTGCTTCCAAATATGACATTTAATGTTGGTGGGGGGGTGTTAACATCTGCCGAAATTATAGCCGCTCATTTGGCTTTACTCCAAGCGCAGTGTTGGTTTTGGTGTAGGAGAGACGTCAGCACAGCACTCAGAGTGGTCGCTCACAGCAGACAAATGAGTGGCTCTGTGTGCTTCCAGGTCTCAGTTAGTCAAAGAAGTGTGATGCTTCTAATGTTTCTCCCATGTTGTCATGGAAAATAAGGTGAATATTTAAAACCAATGAAAAGTTGTACTGTACCCACATCTTCTGCAAAGTCCTTTTTAATTTGCATACATATTTATACACAGTATTTAGCAGCTTTCCTTTTGCTTATATTACAAATTATATTAACATTTTTATACACTGACTGCAAACATAGGCTACAGATGTGGTGATTAGAAATTAGGATATCTGACACTTTCTAATACAAACCGGATTCCAAAAGTTGGGACACTAAACAAATTGTGAATAAAAACTGAATGCAATGATGTGGAGATGGCAAATGTCAATATTTTATTCGTAATAGAACATAGATGAGAGATCAAAAGTTTAATCTGAGTAAATGTAACATTTTAAAGAAAAAATATTTTGATTCAAAATTTCAGTGTCAACAAATCCCCAAAAAAGTTGGGACAAGTAGCAATAAGTGGCTGGAAAAAGGAAATTGAGCATATAACGAACATCTGGAAGACCAATTAACACTGATTAGGTCAATTGACAACATGATTGGGTATAAAAAGAGCTTCTCAGAGTGTCAGTGTCTCTCTGAAGCCAAGATGGTAAGAGGATCACCAATTCCACCATTGTTGCACAGAAAGATAGTGCAGCAATAAAAGAATGGTGTTACCCAGCATAAAACAGCAAAGACTTTTAAGTTATCATCATCAACCGTGCATAACATCATCAAAAGATTCAGAGAATCTGGAACAATTGCTGTGCGTAAGGGTCAAGGCCATAAAACTCTACTGAATGCTTGTGATTTCCGGGCCCTTAAACGTCACTGCACCTCAAACAGGAATGCCACTGTCAAGGAAATAACAGACTGGGCTCAGCCGTGCCACCCGCCGTTGCCAGCTGAAACTCTACAGTGCAAAGAGGAAGCCATTTCTAAGCAAGCTCCACAAGCTCAGACGTTTGCACTGGACCAGGGGTCATTTAAAATGGAGTGTGACAAAATGGAAGACTGTTCTGTGGTCAGATGAGTCCCGATTTGAAGTTCTTTATGGAACACTGGGACGCCATGTCATCCGGACCAGAGAGGACAAGGATAACCCAAGTTGTTATCAACGCTCTGTTCAGAAGCCTGCATCACTGATGGTATGGGGTTGCATGAGTGCTTGTGGCATGGGCAGCTTGCATGTCTGGAAAGTAACCATTAATGCAGAGAACTACGTTCAGGTTCTAGAACAACATATGCTCCCACGTAGACGTCATCTCTTTCAGGGAAGATCCTGCATTTTTCAACAAGATAATGCCAGACCACATTCTGCAGCAATCACAATATCATGGCTACGTAGGAGAAGGATCCGGGTACTGAAATGACCAGCCTGCAGTCCAGATCTTTCATTTGGTGCATCATGAAGAGGAAGTTGCGACAAAGAAGGCCCAAGACGATTGAACAGTTAGAGGCCTGTATTAGACATGAATGGGAGAGCATTCCTATTTCTAAACTTGAGAAACTGGTCTCCTCTGTCCCCAGACGTTTGTTGAGTGTTGTAAGAAGAAGGGGGGATGCCACACAGTGGTAAAAAAAAAATGGCCTTGTCCCAACTTTTTTGGGATTTGTTGACGCCATGAAATTTTGAAACAACATATTTTTCCCTTAAAATGATACATTCTCTCAGTTTAAACTTTTGATCTGTGATTTGTGTTCTATTCTGAATAAAATATTAGATGTTGGCACCTCCACATCATTGCATTCAGTTTTTATTCACAATTTGTTTAGTGTCCCAACTTTTTTGGAATCCGGTTTGTACAGCAACAGGATTTTTCTGATTTAAAATGACCTAACAATTTATGCTTTTGCTTTTTTGATTCTGTCACTATGCACAAGAGTGTGAGAGAAATAATATCATAAACTGTTTATATATTACTGAGAAAGAAAAAAAAAAACTCGGTTACCTCAGGAAACCTCTTTGTACACAGTTTGTATAATCCTTATGTGATCTTTATATGGGATTTAAGGTCACAGCACTCTAAGCAAAGTATTGGCCAAAGGGTTATAAACCCCTTCCCAGGCATTGGGCTGTGGAGCAGTAATATTTAGTGTAGTGCAGATAATGTCGCTGTCACACAGCTCCAGGGACCTGGAGGTTGTGGGTTTGAGCCCTGCTCCGGGTGACACTGAGGATTGTGGTGTGTTCTCTGTGTCTGCGTGGGTTTCCTCCGGGTTGACTGTCTGTGAGGAGTGTGGTGTGTTCTCCCTGTATCTGCGTGGGTTTCCTCCGGGTGCTCCGGTTTCCTCCCACACTCCAAAAACATGCTGGTAGGTGGATTAGCGACTCAAGTGTCCATAGGTGCGAGTGTGTGTTGCCCTGTGAAGGACTGGCACCTCCTCCAAGGTGTGAACCCACCTTGTGCACAGTGATTCTGGGTAAGCTCCGGACTCACCACTGTCCTGAATTTGATAAGCGTTTGCAGAAAATGAATGAATGAATGATCCAGAGCTAGTCATTCAACATAAAATAAAAAAAACCCTTGCAGAAATTATCCAGCAGTTTAAATTGATATCTCTCTCTCTCTCGGATAGCTCCTTCTCAGTATTGATGTATGTGCTTGTTCTCATGGTTTGAGTTTCAGATGTGTGCATATGTTTCTGTCTGCTGCTGTGTCTGTCTGAAGCTTTGCCACGCCCCCAATATCAGCTATACACTCCCACAGCAGTATACACACACACACACACACGCACTGTAAACGAACACCAGCTGTGCACACATTACATACACAGAACTACACCACCAGCACCATCTTTTATCAGGCTGAAATGTAAGCCACTGACGCTCAGAGAACTGTTCCTTCTCAGCATCTCAGTAATGCTGATTTTTCCAGAGAAACCCAACATTGTATTTACAAATATCATCTCAGTTTAGGCCACAAAACTAACCATTCCAACTAAGCAACAGTTAATGCTAAAACTCCAACCCTTTTTTTTTTTTTTTTTTTTTTTCCTTTTTTGGGAAGGACCCCATGTGTAATGGGGCATAACAAACTCACAACACGGCCTACTGAAAAACATATATTTGTTAATTGTTTTTACATAGTTACATTTTACTATGTTTTGTCTGAGAAGCCCTTTTTCATTTTTATTATAAAAAAAGAGGGCATTAACTACACATGCTTGCAGACTGCTGGTCCAGTCAGTCATGGAGTAGAGGGCAGGGAGGGGACTGAAAGATTCCAAGTGGGAAATTTGGACACTGTTGCCCCCTGGGGCTAGACCAGCTGCTGCATGTCAGGGCTAGTGAGACACCAATGTGTGTGTGGTCATCTTGCAGAGATCAAAAGGAACTCAGTACCCCACCAGAGTAACCCCTGATTCTTCTTTTGGTATTTCTTTGAAGATATTTGAAGTCTTTGAAGTCTAGAACTATTTCGGTCATTTTGTTATTTCTGTCATTTTTTCATGTAATTATATCATTACATAGTTACATTCAATTTGCGTTCAAATTCTTCCTGTGTGTTTCTGTGGCAAAAATGGGACAAATTGGAACAGAGGTGGAATCGATTCAAATTTTAGATATTGAATATGATCTTGGTGGTGCAGCAGGTTGTGTCACAGTCACACAGCTCCAGGGACCTGGAGTGTGGGGGTTCAAGTTTGTGAGGAGTTTGGTGTGTTCTCCCCGTGTCCGTGTGGGTTTTTTCTGTGTGCTCCGGTTTCCCCCAATGGTCCAAAAACACACGTTGGCAGCTTAATTGGCAACTCAAGTGTCCATAGGTGTGAGTGTGTTGCCCTGTGAAGGACTGGCACCCCCTCCAGGATGTGTTCCTGCCTTGCACCCAGGGATTACGGGTAGGCTCCGGACCCACCGCGACCCTGAACTGGACAGACAATGAAGGAATGAATGAATGCAATGAAGTATTGGTCGGAATTGGATATTTTTCCTAATTTGTTCTGCGCTGGATATTTGACAGCTTTTAATGTCACCACTGTAAAACTGTGTGTGTGTATAAGGTATAATATGGACATATCATAGGTATTTGAAATGGACTAGTACTTGGGATTGCTGCCCATTTCCCTTTAAAAACCCTCTGTGTGATGTAACGGTTTATTCTACCATGTGGAATTCTCTTGTGCTGAGTAATGTGTGATGTGTAGAATGCAGTGTGTGTGTTGGAGGGGGTTGGGCGTGTTCTCCGTGCTTGTCTTATCTGATGCCTAGAGCATGGAAAGCTACAGTGCTGTAGAAAAGCTGAATAAATCTCAGCTTTGTGTGGCTGGTGTGACACAGCAAATACAGCGGTTCTTATCTGGCTCTTAGACTGGAGGAAGCCACAGGTCGCCCCCCCCCCCCACCTCTTTGTTTCTCAGCGCAGCAGGGTGTGTGTGTGTGTGTGCGTGCGTATATGCACAGGCACTCACTGTATATGTGCGAAACCCAGTTTACTCATGCTCTGCAGTCGCATAAAGAGAAGACGCATGGCTTCACATGGAGAGGCAGACAGGCCGAGAGATGTAATCTCCTCCTATCAGAGAGACTGGAAGCACAACAGCGACAGATTCCATTTCTCTTCCCTTGGGCTTCAACTCCTCTGGCTTCTATCAGGCCTCCATCTCTCTGGCAGAAGCTTTTCTATGACCCTGATGATGTTTTTCTTATTTTTATTTTTTTCCCTTGCTGGTTGTGGCAGAAGGTTTCTCCAGCTCCAGCCGAGATCATGGGTTCCCATGCTTTTGTCTTACGGACAATAGGCTCCATCTGGACGGTGGAGAGAGGAAGTGATTATGAGTAAAATCATGCCTCACCATGTACTGCATCACAGGAAGTACATAATCAACACTGCCACAGTGTACTTGTATTTTTCCACTATTGATGGTTCTAATTAAGCCTTTTCCACTATTGGTGGTTCTAATTCTTGAGCCTAAAAGCTTATGGCTGAATTTACATTGTAGGACTCTGAATCTGGTAAAATTTGTAGTTCAAGGCCATTTCATACAATTTCTTGGTATTATCTCAGGAGAAATAAATGATTCTGCTTCTTTAAAAACAGCCATCACTACCTCTATTCCAATGCCTTTGGGATTTGAGGCAGAGTGAATGCTAATATCCTGCCTGTGTGGTCAGTGCCATTTTCTCTTAATGTAAATAGACATTGTCTATAAGTTAATGGTCAGCCATGGAATGTGCTGCCATGGCTGCTGTGTCAGATCCATCTGTAAACAGTTTTGCAAGAAGTTAAGGTCACCGAATCTGTGCCTGCCGCTCTTGTCCTTTTTAGGCAACAAAAACAGTGGAGCAATTCTTTCAGAGGGCCGAGATCTGATTGTGTGGTTTAATGCGTTTACCGTTACATGGAATAGCTCATACTTTCACTGGAATGAAGTCAGAGCTGGAATGGACAGGCTGAGATGAGGTTTTCTGAAGCAGGCCTTTAATGTACTGCCACCTAGTGGACAGTAGCTCTCACGTTGTACGTTCTGAAATACTACTTTCCATATGAAAATGCTCTCAAGTCCCATCCGAGCCCCTCTCGTCGGGAGGGATTACCCGAGGGGGAAATAGGATCATGGTATCATGCTAAAGTGAGAGATGAGCCATCTGTCCCATCTGCGGTTGAGACAGGAAACGGAAGCCCATCTTTCTATCAAACGTACCATATTCCTGAAAGAGTGCAAGAGCCTGGATTCTGCACTTTCCATAAACACCACTGCCAAGCCATGAATATACTGTACTTCTTTCATAACTAATGCTATGTCCTGATGGGATGTGTGTGTGTGTGTGTCAGGCTTCTTCTGTAGAGGATTAAAGGGCTAGTTATACGTTGTTAGGATGAGAGGTCAAAGCAGGTCTGGAGAAAGAGCTGTAAAATGCATAAGCAGAGAGTGAGCTGGCTGTACTATTCTCATTCATCTCATATGGCGTTTACAAATAATTCCCCTTCCTAAATAAGCTGAGCATTTGAATTTTTTGTCTAAATTTATTGTTCAAAAAAGCTGTTTACTGTCAAATATTCTGTTCACTCAAAACTGTGGATACTGCATCTAAATATAGTTTAAATTAGAGCGGCACCGTGGTGCTGCAGGTAATGTCACTGGGAAAATGTCCCTGGGTTTGATCTTGTGTGTAAGGAGTGTGATGTGATTTTTCCTGTACATTTTCTGTGTGTGATTCTTTGGAAATGAGGAAAAGATTAAAAAAAATTGTGAAAAAAAAAGTTGTGAATTTGCATATATTTTCCTGTACAAAAAAACTAGATCCTTTTAAATGCTATATCTAAAGCATTTTCCATGCACCATTTTTTTATACAAACACACACACTGATATCTATTCTGTTCCGTGTGCTTCATGTGAGGTGTGTTTCTCTCAGTTCAGTAGCAGCTCAGATCCCTCTCAGAGGGGTGTGGTGTTTATAAGCTCCCCCTGGCTACCCCCTGCCGGTGTGGAGCACAGGGTGGGCAAGCTGCACTGCTGGGGGCAGAGAAGAAAGAGAGCTGCTCCCTCTAACGAGAGCCCTGTGTGCACCGGCTCACCACTGAGCGTTTCATGCACTAAATTTCATGCATCAAAGTTAGCTTTGACTGTTACTCATCAAAACACGCTCGCTAACTTCTGAACTGAAATCCAGAAGACGACGCAACATGTCCATCTTGAGCCGATGTCGTCAGACAATTCGTGTAAATATTATGACTGCTTTTAGACAAGGCATCTCAGCTTGGTATCTTTTTGAGTATTGTTTCATTTTGCTTCCCTGCACCTGCCAAAGTTTTGCCCCTAATTCCTTCTCAAATCAGGACTATCAGAAGGTAATTTGCACCCCCTTTTTTCAGCAGGTACTGCATCTCCTATTCTTTGAGCCTGTAACACTAGATCCCAGAATCTTTCTGTGAGGATCTGCTTGTATTAAGCCATAAAAGCATTAGTGAGATGAGGTACTCACAACTGATTTCAAAGATATTTAATGGATCCAGAGAACCATTCCACTGCTGGTTGGGGCTTTACTCCACTAGCCCTTAGCTGGTACTAGGCAAGGTGATAGTAAGACCTTGTGCTGATGCTCCAAAACATTAGATGTTATTGACAATGCTTTTCTATTTAGATGCTCTTTATTGTTCCTTACAGTACCTTTATCTTGGACTTAACATAGCTGCAGTTCCTGCAACATTCCCAAATAGATGTGTACATATACTAGTGGATTTTTTTTTCACACAAATTAATCATGTCACCAAATTTGGCTACAACATCCTCCCAAAATTCACTCATTTTACAGATCGCAGTGATTTTAGTGTCACAAACAGCTGCTGCGACTTCAGCACATTTCCCATGCCTCGCTTAAACTGCACATTTACCATTTGTGAAGTTGGTGAAGCTAGAATATGGAGGTGTTATTGTCTGAGATGTGAGCTGCGTGCTGTAGTTTTCTTGATTAAAGCTTGTGTCCGAGCTTCATTGCGTTAACTCTCTCCCTGAAACTTTTACTCTGCAAATTGAGATTCTAATTCAAATATTATAAAAACCTCTATGCAATGTTATAATAAACTAAAAAGAAAAGTTTCTTCTGAACAGTTTGTCATGAATTCAAATCTACCCATTTCTGCCTCCCGCAACGAAAGGAAAACTACCATTTTAATCATTACTACCATTTTTTCATTTGATTGAGACTACTGATAAATCCACACATACTTTTTAAACTACACAACATACAAACTAACTTTGTGAATTTGTATATTACAGAATTCTCTAGCACTGCACAAACTCAGACCTTTTTTTTAACACCTGTTAAGGCTAGGTCCAGGTGAAAGCATTGTCTATATTTAAACACCAATGTATTTATAAGAGCACAAGTTTGTGTGCACTATTGTATGTCTGTGTCAGTAACATGTAACTAACAGTGGAAAAATCACTCACTGAATTGTTCTGTTTTTCTGAAGCAGAAAGCCTTGGGTCCTGTATTTGATTTTTTTGGTTTATCCATTGTTGATTAAACGTCTCCACTCTTTCTGCAGGACGACATGAGCGACTCTCTGCGAGATTACACCAACCTCCCAGAGGCAGCGCCTCTGCTGACCATCTTGGACATGTCGGCCCGCGCCAAATATGTCAAAGACGTGGAGGAGATCACACCTGCTGTTGTGGAGCAGTTTGTCAGTGACTTTCTGGCTGAGAAACTCAAACCAGAGCCCATTTAAAGCAGAAAAGAAAGCCTGAACAGCACTACACTTTGCATCAGCCCCTGGACTTCCTGCCCCCTCCTCTGCTACTCCTGTGAGACTGTTTTAAAAGAAAGAAAAAAAAAAACCTCACTTTGTACTGATCTTTTCCCCCCTTTTTAAAAAACAAAAAAACAAATAACAATCCCAACCCCTTCTTCCTGGAGTCTTTCTTCTCTCCTGTGGTGCCTTGCATTTACATCCTGGATGGTAAAATTCATATAATTCCTAAACCTCACATTTTATGTTGCTTTTATTTTGGCATTTCATTCATAGTACTTCATAATGCAGCTGGAAACCCCACAGGTGCAGCACACAGTTTCAGAACAGTTTTATTCCTTTTTATTTCATTAATAAGCCTTGGATTTTAAGCTTCAGATACTGCTTTAAGGAAGAATAAATTACATGATACAGATGTACTTGAGGAACAAATTACACATTTCAGCTTCACCTGGTTCCATTATGCGTACAAGGACAAACTGATATCTCTGTATAGAAAGCGTCTTAAAGAGTTAGTCTATTCTTTTCCGTGTCAGCCATTTATATGCAGTCGATGATTATTGATTCAGGAATGGACTTCTGTTCCTCCTACTTGTTGATATTTGATGTAATAATGTAATATGACTGACTGTTTCCCATCTCAAACACATTAAGTGGATTTTCTGTGAAGGTCCCCTCTATTAAAGCAGTCAATTGGTATTTTATTTTATTTTTTTGAAGGCACAGAATAGCATATAATAGCACGTTTCCACACTAAATGTAGGCGCATAGGGTACACAGCCTCTGTCTCTCTCTCTCTCTCTCTTTCTCTCTCTCTACCTCTACTTCATTGTGTTTCTGATGAAACCTGGCCATTAAAACTCACTGTCTAGCCCTGCTATCTGGTCTTGTATTTAACCCATTCCTAAACTTAAAATGGAAAAGGGGAATTCAGCACCTCCTTTAAGAACTGCAAAGTACACTGTTGTCTTTGCATTACTGGCTTTTATTGATATTGCAACCTCAGTATGATTCATTTAACCAAACTGATTTTGTGTGCATTTTGACTTTCTATTATTTTCTCTTGATGAATGTATGTGTGATTCAGACAAATCAAATGCAATTCATTTCAAAGATTTCAAACGTCTTTGACCTAAGCATTAAGCTAAAGCTCGGCTGAATACATCAATCAACCATAATGTTATGACCGCCTCCTTGTTTCTACACTCACTGTCCATTCTCCCAGCTCCACTCTCTCTTCTTTGTTCAACAATTACAGACTGTAGTCCCTATGTTGTTCTGCATACTTTGTTTGCCCCCTTTCATTCTGTTCTTCAGGTCAGGAACCACCACAGAGCAGGTATGATTTGGGTGGTGGATCATTCTTAGAGCTACAAAGTGCTCTTGTGGACAATGAAGCTTGTGGAAACAATGAGTTGGTCATAATGTTATGGTTGACTGGTGTATTCAGCCGTGGTTTTCTGCATTGCCCACAAAGAGTGATGTTTCTCAGGATCCCCTGTATTTTTTCACAATAATATTTATGGTAAATAGTGCTGAACGTAAATCCTTGGAGGCACATCCCATCTTTGCTCACAAAGACAGAACCTTTTGAGTCCAAAAAACACACGTTGCAGGTGGATTGGCGACTCGAAAGTGTCCGTAGGTGTGAGTGAATGTGTGTGTGTCTGTGTTGCCCTGTGAAGGACTGGCGTCCCCTCCAGGGTGTGTTCCCGCCTTGCGCCCGATGATGCCGGGTAGGCTCTGGACCCCCCGCGCCCCTAAATTGGATAAGCGGTTACAGATAATGGATGGACAGAACCTTTGGAAACTGTCCCTTTTTATAATCAATCAAGACACACTCACCACTTCAACAAATTTTTTAGTTTTAGTTTTTTTAGTGCTAAAAACTCTCCCAGTTTTGTGAGTTGAAGTCCTCAAACTTTGTTTCATATGGATATTTTTTAAAAAATAAGCAAGTATACCGAAAATTTACACACCTTTTCTTTGTGATTTGTTAATTCTCTCAACTTTTTAACGGACATAAGCGCAGATACTAGAATAATACTAGAATTATGGGGGAAAAGGAAAAACAAAAAATCTTATGCACAAAATTTGTTGTTCTAATTGAATTAAATGTTACAGCTCTTAATAAGGAAAGAGTAACTTATCTGTGGATAACTGACCTTACTCTTCTCCTGTCTTTCTGTGCCAACTTCATCAGTTGTCTCCTACCTTCAAACAACAGAATGCTAGCACTCATTGCTGAATTTATACACTCCACTCCTGGAGCCATTGGAACAAACAGTTCCTGGCCATTAGTTTCCTGGGCCAGCTCGAGAGCCTCCGAGCTAAGCCCATGTGTTTCTCCACTAATGACCAGCGCTGTGCTCCTCTGGGCCCAGTCTTCATGATACACCTTCTGCTCCATGTACAGAAGAGACGGTTCCTTGTCTGAGTCATCATCATCAGAGTCTGATTCAACATATTCCTCCAGCTGTGTGTTATTACTACTGTCTCTGTTGGAAACCAAACCCTCATCTCTTGGCTTTTGAGCAACTGGAGACAGAGTGTTGGTGTTGTGCTTTATCATAAACTTGTTGGTATTAACTGCTACATGGACAGTCACTGGTTTTGGTAAGTGCTCTGAAATATCATCCCAGTCCAGACCAGGGAATATAGGGAGACGGAAATGAGCTCCCATCGCAGCACGGAGTACCTTCGGCTCCCAGGCATCCACACAGCCTGCGGGAAGAGAGATGTCTTAAAGTACTGCATAAATGATCCACTAAATGTCTGTATGGATATGTTTCTTTAAGGAACAACTAGGTGGGATATTGTCCTGGGCTCCCCCTACAGTTGCAGAGTGTAATTCACTTCTACAGGAGAAGGGTTAGGTTAACCCTACTCCAAACTTGCATAGTGCATTTTCTGCAGTGCTGAGCCCATAGTAACAAAGACAAAGGCTCTACACAGCGCCCCCCCCCCCATTTAAAGTTCAATGGGGCATCATAATTTTGTAGCTGTAATGTTAAGATTGAAATGCTACCAAGTGTTCCTTTAAAGCG
This sequence comes from Hoplias malabaricus, assembly GCF_029633855.1. Taxonomy (NCBI): domain Eukaryota; kingdom Metazoa; phylum Chordata; class Actinopteri; order Characiformes; family Erythrinidae; genus Hoplias; species Hoplias malabaricus. The sequence continues at coordinate 38,821,541 of NC_089800.1, read as the reverse complement.
TTATATAACACAGTGGACAGTGTGGCAACAACACATTTTTTCTGATGGCCTCTAGTGGTGAGCTGCAGTACAACGTGTAACCCCACCCACTGCCTTGTCACTGGAGTAAAAGTTGTTTCTAGCTATGTGGTGCTATGTGCATGAGTTGGTGATGTCTATGCTCATCAAAGAGACATTGGGGGGGGGGGCATTCAAGCTATATATATATAAGTGGCTCTGTCAGACAGACTAGGCTTCCTCTCTCTGTTCACAACACAGAAATGGCAAAGAGCACTCCAAATGAAAAGAGATGAGGACATTGATTATTTATGTAGGGACCCACTCTAAATTTAGGAGAGCACTAACTGCATGAAAGTAAACACAGACCTAAAGTGCTACAAAACCAAACAACTTGAGTTACAAAATTTGTTTCTGTAGTAATTAAAACAGTAAATAAAATACACAGACAGATTAAACTTCAGCCACGTACAAACTAGTCTTTTCTCTCCTCAAACACAGCGTTCCACCTTAAATGGCATGGAGTACACTATAGAGTTAAAAGATGAACTTGAACATTTCACACAGCAGCAGCATGCTTTACCTGCAGTTTTACAGCTCTTGATAGCTCCTGATTTTTTTCAAGGTGCCATCAGGGAAACAGACCAGTACAGCCAAAAAAAACCCAGTCATTGCAGTGAACTCCTTATAGATTTCCTTTAGTTAAATTAAGCCTTAGGTAAGGGAAAATGTTCCCCTAAGGTTTATACTTAAGAGAGGAACTTGAGGTGTTTATTGCAACCAGGCACTAGCATCTAGCCTCAGCGACAGATGATCCACCCACAAGTTTGATACCTCCAGTGGCCTCATTGTCAGGATTCTGCCAGTTGCATTCTGAATGATTCTGTACATTCTGCATATGCACTAACGTTTATAGTTTTGTACTGGCTCTGCTACTAGTCCGATGTGAATCAAAGACTGTCTCCTTCACGTCATGCCAAAATAGCAGACTTGTGATTGGTCCTTTTGTGTGTCAGTCAAATTACTTTTTCCTGCAGTAGTATGCGATTCTTGGCACCAGACTCTCCCTGGAGACTACCTGGCCTCCAGCGGCTTAGTTTTCACAAGAGGATCAAACTAACATTCTGATGACACAAGCAAAGCTTAGACTACAATGCATTCTCAGATTCACCATTGACAGAGACACATATTCCAGGACTAGGCTTAATCCCTATCCAGAAATCCAGTCAAGTTGTAGTATGTTACAGTACCTTTATTGAGGAGGACCCTATCACAACCAGCTGCAGCAGCACAGCGGAGGATGGTCCCCAGATTGCCAGGATCACGTATATTGTCACAGATCAGAAAGAGAGGTACAGTCTGAAGACGCAGATCTTTAGGAAACGAAAGGCGGCAAGGATCCGGTTTTGAAAAAATGGCTGTGATTAAAGAAAAAAAAAATACAGTTAAATATTATAGGATACATTTGATCTGGAAAAAAAGCAATATTTTCAACTACAACTTCCCACTCACCTATCACACCCTGTGGAGCAACTACATCAGACCAGATTTTTATGTCTTCAAACTTGACCTTGAGCAGCGAGGCCTGGTGCAATTTGTCTAGGGGCAGCTCACAGAGGCGCTCCAATCTGCTAAAGAACAGCATCTGAGGAACAGCTCCGGCAGCCAGAGCATCATAGATCAGACGCTTTCCCTCCAGCAGCACTTTTCCCTGCTGCTCCCGAAACACTCTGGACCGAGCGATACTCACCACTTTCCTGAAAAATAAAATCAAAATGGCTTATGATGCATCCGTAAAATCATTAGATTTTATCTCCACCAAACACGTAGGTGCACTTTATAGTTCTACAATCAAACACTGTAATCCTTCTGTTGCTCTGCATGACTTCTTACCCCCTTTCACCATATTCATAAACAGACAGGTCCCCCAAAGGGCAGGTGTGGTTTGGGTGGTGGATCATTGTCAGCCCTACAGTGACAGTGACATGGTTGTGGTTGTGTATTAATGTGTGCTATGATGGTATGATTGGATCAGACACAGCAGTGCTGCTTTATATTTTAAACACCACAGTGTCACTAATGGACAAAAAATAGTCCACCACCCAAAAATATCCAGCTAACAGCATCTTATGGGCAGTGTCCAGTGACCAATGAAGAAAGACTAGAGCCTTGGTTCACAACCTTGAGTCCAGAATTAACAGGGTAAAGGCTTTGTCTGCTTTGACATGTTCTGTGTTTGTCAAAATTACACCAGGAGGGTACTGCTGAAGGCCAGGATATATTTATAAATGTATTTATTTTTAGAGAGGGAAAAAGCAGCTGGCATTATGGAAGATTAAACCTTGCTGTCTGAAATCTGCAGAGGTGGCCCACACATGGGGAATAAACTGAAAACAATCCCACTCACTGTCAAAGAAAGGACAGAGTCTGGTAGCACAGTGTGCACGTCTTTACACACACACGTGCACACATGAACATGCTTCAGGAGGAAATTAATTTATATTGCAATATATTCCTTAATTTTAATTAAAATATTATAAAATTCAGATGTCAATATGAAAAATATAAAAGCCACATATTAACTGACAAGAAAAACAAGAAACATGACATCACAGTCAAAATATTTCTTGGCTTTGTCAACATTAATATTTTTAAACTAAATTTTAAATTGAGTGCAATGAACTGACAGCAGCACCCTGTAATGAACGTTGGTCAGGTACAGATGCTGTAAATAATAATAGTAATATAATAATAATATGAAAAACACACTTAAAATCAATCCAATTTTTGAGGATTTTTAAAAGACTCCACAGTTTTGAAATTATTCACCTCCACCAAATGTTTGAGACGGAACTTTGGGATGGAAACAGGACACAAACTAAAAATATATTTAAAAAATAAATAAATAAATAAATAATACAATACACTAACTTAAATGTGTGACTTTTTAAACAGATTTAGGTCTACATTTCTGTGTAATAATTACTTATTACTTTTTAAAAAAAAAAAAAATGATATACATAGAAATAACCCATTACAAATCGAAATTAATCATTATTTTTCTTTCAGTAAGGATGTGTGGACGTGTGCACTCTGTTGGGTGGTTAAAAGAAAACAAAAATATCCAGCTCATGCTTAATGTTTAGCGCTCTTTCGACCTTCGAGTGCAGACTGAAGAGCTCAGCTTTTTCTAAACACTCGCAGTGGGACTCGAAAGAAAGTTTTTGAATATGAATTTTGAATATGGCTAACACAACCTGTGGAGCAACACAGTCTTTGACTTTACATTTAATATGTGGACCAACGAGGTAAGGGTAGGGTGACCAGATCTGAGATGGTGAAATAGAGGACACGTCTCTGGGGGGGGGGGGGGTGGCACACCTATGTGTGCTTTTAGGTCCTTTCAACCCTATATGGGAAAACATGGGAATTTCTTTTTTAATTCATCCGAGAACTTATATTTACGTTCTTATATGTACACGAGCTTTGCCTGACGTAAACAAGGACTACTGACGTGCAGACTGACCAATTAAAATGTTTAAAGAGAAAGTTATCGGCCAATAACGGTAGCTCTAGTCAGACCGTCCAATCAGAAGATTTTAGGCTACTTCACCACGCCCCCTTCTCACTCAAGCGAACCAATCGGAGTAGGGGAAGCCGGGACTAGTTTGTGAACCAAACGCTTCTCGAAATTCTTTGTAAGCTCTAGAAAAACAAAATCCCGGACGTTTGTGAAATTCCGCCCGGACATTTTTTAAGTCTAAAAAAAGGGGACATGTCTGGGTAAAAGAGGACATCTGGTCACCATAGTTAAGGGTAACTAATCGAGTGGCCAGTGAAGTGAGAGGAAACCGTGTGTAAACACTCCAGCAGCACTGATGTGTCTCGTAGCAGGACGTCAGTGTCACTGCAGAACTAAGTGCACCAATAGACAGAGCCGATTAAATGTACAGCAATAGTGTACGATGTTTTAAGGTCAGTATTTTTATGTTCTGATCCAGTCTGGTGTTTGACTCACGCCAGTCTCTTGTCTCCGGGCTGAACTCTATCGAACCGCAGTCCGCCCAGTTTCTCCCTCACACTGGACCAAGAACTACTCTCCATCGCGGGTTTACACTCCTGTCCAAAGTCCCTCATTCCTGCTTTTTCCCCAGTATTCAGTCCCACGCCGCCCTCGGTCCTCGCCGTGTTTCTGAGAGTCGGTTTATTTTCACCTAGTTTCGTCTTAGATTTAACTCGAGCCTCTCGCTCGCCGTCTGGGTGTAACACAGCCACGGGCTTCCTCCGCATACCTCGGATAAACCTTCTTGCGTCCACCACGACACGAATCGTGCTCCTTAGATACGAACCCTGCCCCTTAAAAAGCGCTAACCCACAACTCGCGCTCCCAAACAGCGCGGCCATGCTGGATGCCTCTCGCGTGACGTCACCGCTGTAAACTTGCCCGTGTCCGTCCGCTCACAGGTCGAGTCTCTCTCGGCGTGGCCGCTCCCTCCTTGTGGCTCCGGCCCGGTGGCTATTAGCACTGACGAGCAGCGCTACTTTGTAAAAATGTGTTACCATAATGCTCATTTATAGGTACAGCCACCACATAGTACATTTCTATAGGCGAAACGTACTACACCAGAATGATCCCGTATGAGAGGGTATTTATAGTGATTTTATTTTTATTATTTCATCAACTTGGACAGTTTTGGAACACTCAAACAAATAACAGTAAGGAAAGTTTGTAATGGACACGAGGAAAACTAAATGATCGTGGAAACACATGAACACATAAATAAAAAGTTGTGGCATGCGTATTTAGAACCACTAAGTAAAACTGATGTTAACTTTACTGCGGTCATAACTCGCCATAACATCTGGCCTCAGCTGTTTTGCAAAGTGTGTGGAAAGGTTTACCGAATTTTCATTTGGCTACAGTAGTATAGTCTAATTATAGCCATCTAAGTTGTAATATTATTATATATTTGAATGCTCTGTAATTATATGGTGAATTATATATCGTTGTTAAAAATATAATCACTTAAATGCATAAATTATATTTTACACTACAACTTTTATTGTGTATTTTAACTTTAATTAAATAAGACCACTGGGTGAAATGCATCTATCGGGCTTAATGTACAGATAAAACAAACCTGAAAAAGATATATGAAAATGTCCAGAATGATTAATATATGTGACGCACCGTCAGGGTTGCTGTTCAATTTTGTTGTACCCTGAGCAAAATTATCATGTCTACACTTAGGTCCTGTGTAGTGCACTACGGAGGGAGCACGATGGAGTTTGAAATGCATCCAGACCAAGTCGAGCCCAGAGCAGTCGATCTGTAGGTCTACGGATCTGCAGAGTGTTTAATAACACATTTCACCAGTGGGAAGTTGTGGAGTTGAATTATGGCGCTCAGGCGAGCCCTGCATTTCGTCTTTAAAATAGGAGACAGGACCAAGACAGCGACCTTTTACAGAGATGTCCTCGGTATGAAGGTAAACTGGCCGTCTGTGTTAATTTACGCTGTGTTTTAATAGAGAAATTGGCCGCTCTGCTGAAAACCAAGAGGACTTTGGAGTTTCTCACTGGACACTGAGACGTTTGCTTTAAGAAGGATTTAAGTACCATAACTTTACATCTCTTATTTGACAGATTTTGCGACATGAAGAGTTTGAGGAGGGCTGTAAAGCCACATGTAACGGGTAAGCATAAACAGAGGGTGCATTTTCATTGGTAGAAGACGTTTTTAATGTCTTATCAAGATCTAATTAATGATGCCAGGCTTCGAGGAGAAATAGGCCACCATCAGTGGCAATATTAAAGGCTTTGGCACCTTAATCCAGTTTGTTAACCCCTTTTCAACCTGTTCTTCATTAATTGGGACCATCTCAGAGCAAAAATTGTTTGTGTGATGTTTTTATTCTCAGTGCTGCTGTGACACCTACCCTGATATGGTGTATTAGTGTGTGCTCCACCTGTATGGGCTTTACATTAACATTTACACAAAAGTTCAGACAGTATGTATATCCTAGCTAGTACACATAGGTTAGGGTTCAAATTCCTTCTGAGCTCAGACACTCAGAAAGAACAAAACATAGTAAGTGCAATACACAAAGCAATCTAAGTGGGTGACAAAGAGATGGGTCTTCAGTCTTCTTTAAAAACACCAGTAGCACTGCTGTGTCTGATCCAATTGTACCAGTGCAACACACACCACCACTGCCACCTCTTCAGTATCACTGCCGTGCTAAGAATGATCCACCACCTAATAATACATGCTGGTGGTCCTACAGATGGACTACAGTCTGTAATTGTATAACAACAAAGAGCAGCTATTTGTATTTTAGTAGAATGTATTTAAAAAACTGAATATATACCCGTAAGAGAAATGTTGTTAGGGGCAACCGATAGTAGTGAAAGCTGGGACATCATGTTACTAATTTTGGGGTTATTCCTTTGCAGACCTTATGATGGAAAATGGAGTAAAACAATGGTAGGCTATGGACCGGAGGATGACCACTTTGTAGCAGAACTGACATATAATTATGGTGTGGGAGAGTACCGCCTTGGCAATGATTTTTTGGTGAGTGTATAAGTAACAGCCACCAGTTTATAGATAGCTTGAGAATACTAATATTCTTTGATTTGGTAATTATATCAGTGTGATATATTATCTTGTGATACGGGAAGTCATTGCCTCTTGGCTATTTATAACCCAGTTAGGTTAGAACTAACTGTAATATGTAAACTTTCAGTTAAGCTCAAATAGACATGTGTGTCTTTTTTTTTTATTGCACAGGGTCTCACTTTACAGTCAAGCCAGGCTGTGAGTAATGCTAAAAGGTTAGGCTGGCCACTTACTAAGGTGGGAGAAGCTCTCTACTTAACTGAAGCCCCTGGTGGATACCACTTTTATCTACTGGACAAAGAGCAGCCGCAGAGTGGTAGGTGTGGAATAGTAACAGTAAATGATTAATCTAATGGCCTAATATTTTCAGTATTCAGGGAGTACTGCGGTCTCTTTGTTTTCTTCTTGCACTGAGAATAGACCCAGTTCAGAAAGTGTCCCTGGCTGTGTCTGATCTACAGAGCTCTATACATTACTGGTCCTCTTTGCTGGGAATTAAAGTGATAGAGAAAAATGAGGAGAAGAAAAGTGTACTGATGGGGTTTTCTGATACTCAGGTTAGATCTTTCATGGTTAACACAACAGTGGCATGTAATGTTGTACAGTACAATACATGTCCATGTACAATTGTCAGTTCATGAACTAATTTGTTTATTATACTGAATTGATTTAAAGTGTAAACTGGAGCTCCAGGACATAGGGGCTGCTGTGGACCACGGAACTGCTTTTGGCAGGATTGCATTCTCTTGCCCAAGCGAACAGGTGAGATTTGCTATTAAATTTAGTGAAATTTTAAAGTGGCCTTCAGCAGGATTCTGTAGCACAATATCTCACAGTCATTGATTTTACAGAATTCATCAGTTTATTCCATTTTCATGTTTTGATTCATTGATGAGCGATCACTATAATATTACAGCATTTGAACAGTTCCTGGATTAAGAACATCTGCCTTGTATCTACATTCACTGTCCATTTAATCTATTCCACTGACCATACAGGAGCACTTTGTAGTCCTACAATTGCAGCTGCAGTCCACCTGTTGCTCTGCATACTTTTAAAACCTCCATTTCACCCTGCTCTTCAATGGTCAGGACTCCCACAGGACAACCACAGGGCCGGTATGATCTGGATCTGGCACAGCAGTGCTGCTTGACTTTTTAAACACTGTCCACTCTGTTTCGACACATCTCTTTGGTCCCCCTTGTAGATGTAAAGTCAGATAGAAGAGACAAAATATGTTGCTGCAGAGTTTGTGTTGGTCTTCCTCTAGTCCTTCAACAGTGGACACAGGACACCACCCACAGCTGTATGAAGCTGTTGTGTTCATGTTTTTGGTTGGGGGACCGTCCTCAGTCCAGCAGTGACATTGAGGGCTTTAAAAACCCTAGCAGCACTGCTGTGACTGATCCACTCATGCCAGCTGAACACACACTCAACACACCACCACGTCAGTATCACTGTAGTGCTGAGAATTATCCACCACCCAAACCACACCTGCGTGTGGAGGCCTTGACATTTGAAGAACAGGGTGAAATTGGGATAAGAAAGCATGCAGGTGCTCCTGTATGGTCAGTGGAGCTGATAAAATGGTCAATGAGTGGAGATGTAAGGTAAGTGTTCCTCATCCAGTGATCATTCAGTGTATAACATATAAGCACTGGGTTTTTTCTTCAGTGCTCAACCAGACATGAGCATAGCCATAATCAATAGTTGAAGAAATACAAATGTGGACTAGTTTGTTGGGACCCATACAGCTCATTGAGACAATATTTTCTTTCAAAATATAAAAAAAAGACATAAACATTTCTTATTCTACAAAGATATTCTAAATGGCCTGGACAGCTTTACTGTTACACCTAGAAGGAAATGAGGATAAATTAATTATAGTAGTATTTCAAACTGGCGGCACGGTGGCGCAGCAGGTAGTGTCACACAGCTCCAGGGGCCTGGAGGTTGGTTCGATTCCCGCTCCGGGTGACTGTCTGTGAGGAGTTGGTGTGTTCTCCCCGTGTCCGCGTGGGTTTCCTCCGGGTGCTCCGGTTTCCTCCCACAGTCCAAAAACACACGTTGCAGGTGGATTGGCGACTCAAAAGTGTCCGTAGGTGTGAGTGTGTGAGTGAATGTGTGTGTGTCTGTGTTGCCCTGTGAAGGACTGGCGCCCCCTCCAGGGTGTATTCCCGCCTTGCGCCCAATGATTCCAGGTAGGCTCTGGACCCCCCGCGACCCTAAAATTGGATGGGCGGTTGCAGATAATGGATGGAATGGAGTATTTCAAACTGTTTCTTTTCATTAATATCACACGTCTACATCCTTAAAATCAGTCATGCACACTGATTAAACAGGAAAAATAGTTGCTCTGCTGTTTGGTTTCATTGTGTGCACCACACTGAACATGAACCAGAGAAAGCAAAGGAGAGAGTTGTCTGAAGATCAGAAAGAAAATTCTAGACAATTATGTTAAAAGTAAAGGCCATTTGCAAACAACTTGATGTTCCTTTGAATACATTAATTTATTCATTCATTATCTATAATCGCTTATCCAGTTCAGGGTCACGGTGGGTCCAGAAGCTAGGCACAAAGCAGGAACACACCCTGGAGGGGGCACCAGTCTTTCACAGGGCGACACACATTCACTCACACCAGTCCACTTACCAACGTGTGTTTTTGGACCGTTGGAGGAAACCGGACACCCGGAGGAAACCCTCGCGGAAACAGAGAGAACACACCAAACTCCTCACAGACAGTCACCCGGAGCAGGACTCGAACCCACAACCTCCAGGTCGCTGGAGCTGTGTGACTGTGACACTACCTGCTGCTGTGAATAAGGTTGCAGGTTATTTATTAAGAGAATTGTGGATTCGTCTGTTCATGGGAGGGTACCAACAGAATTGTATATGTCTTTATATGAAGATATGTTAGTGTTTTTTTGGTCAAACACAATTGTAAAAAAAAAAATGGATGAATGATTTAGTGCAAAATTAATACCTCAAAAATACCTGAAGTATAAAAAATAAATTAATTGCTACCTTTAGCTTTTAGCTTGTATCTTCATCATTTAAAGAGCAACTTCTGTCATTTTAAGTAATCTATTCTCTCCATTTAAAAAACAAATTGCAAATATTTACTACAGATAAATAGCGGTATATTTGGCTCCCTACCAAAACTGAAATTGTAGCTACAGTTGTAATTTTTTAAAAGTTCCTCCCACATTCAAGACATGTCGAGAAATGGAGATTCTTTGTGAGAGTGCAGTAGAATGCAAGCAACTGTTTACCACAGATGTAGTGGTGGTTAAAATGTATTTTTGCCAGGAGTTTTCCTTTGTATCAAATAAAGCCTTCACCAATGCTTCACCACATTGTAATGCATCTCATTGGTGTTTGTATTCCAGCTGCCTGGGATTGAGGCACTAATGAAGAAGGAAAAGCAAAAAATCCTCAACCCTCTCGTCAGCTTGGACACTCCAGGGAAAGCGACTGTGGAAGTGGTCATTCTGGCTGATCCTGTGAGTGTGTGCATGAATTGTCAGGTGTTACACTGAGGCTTAAAAGAGCAGTCAGTCATTTTCTGAAGTGATTCTGTTATGTTATGAAGTGATTCTGTTATGTTATGTTCTGTTAAGTTATACTGACACCCAGTGATTCATTCATTGACTACAAGGTAATTTGGTTTGTTTTTATCTTATAAGAGTTCAGCTTTATAAATAAAATGTTGCTTTGGTAATTATTGCTACTTTTTGGTGGTATAAATATCTTATTGGTTTTGGCTCCACCAGTTCACCAGGCTCCATTCACTAGGCTGTAATTCTTATGGGTGTTGATTATTATGCATGCAAGGACAAACTGATGTCTCTGTATAGAAAATGTCTTAAAGAGTCAAACTCTATTGTTTTGTGTGGCATCCATTTATTTGCAGTGGACTATTATTGATCCAGAAATAGATTTCTGTCCCTACTTCCTGTTGATATTTGATGTAATATGACTGACTGTTTTGTATCTCAGACACATTTAAAGTTTTTGGTGAAGTATTTACAGACCTATAATGCCGTGTCTTTTAGGACGGCCATGAGATCTGCTTTGTGGGTGATGAGGCATTTCGCCAGCTCTCTGCTGTGGATCCCAATGGAAATGAATTGCTTGATAAGGTAATCTCTCTTATGATTTCACTACCTTAAAATCTTTTCTTTTTTTTAAAAAAAATTATCATCTTTTCTTATTATTTGATTTTTTTTTACACAGGCCATAGCTGCTGATAAAAGTGATGAATGGTTTGCCAAACACAATAAACAGAAGGCTTCAGCATAAAATTCTTCAGAGCTTTAATTTTTAGAGAGTCCCTGCATTTCATTGCATTATATAATGGTAAAAATTTTGCTGAGTTTATCGCTGTAATATCTTTTAGTATGTTATATATATTCATAATTGGACTCTCCATCCTCCCTGGCAGATTCTTTTTCCATTTTCAATGGTGTATTAAATTATATTGCTAAAATTAAAAGTATCATCTCTTTTTTTCATCTCTCAGTTTTTAATCAGTGTTGTATTTTCACTATGTATTTAGATTGTTGACTGGTTCCTATAGAGTCCCTTAACTGTCAAGGCTGAAGAAAATTAAAGAGACCTAAAACATTCCTCAGTACACTTCTCAAGTTAATAAATTATATACTCAGTTTAACAGTATAGTCCTACAATTTCTTAATTCATTCTAAATTTTTCAAAATGGATGAGGTATTTTTTTTAACCACCCAGTTAAACAAAAGGAATGATTTTAGGGGCTGTCATGGTTGTGGATAAGGAGTGCACAGATTACTTGGGGAAATGCACTGTAGATGTACTATTGGGATTGTAGGTGATGTAGCATGTTCAAGTTCACATGGAACTGGTGGCACTAAGCATGCATTAACGGTGCCAGTGGGGCTAGGTACAGCCTTAGTCACCAGGGAGGCCAATGTGGATTTACGGATGTTGATGGAAATGGGTAAGGTAGGACTATAAGGCTGGCTTGGAGGGGGGGTGGGTCTGGGACGCAAGACTTCACTGTTGAGCCTTCTGGAGGTGTTGTGAGCTTAATTCAGCAAAACACCAACAAGAGGAGGAGCCTGCTTGATGACCCCTGTGAAGAACTAGTGATACAGTGGCTGGTTTGGTTACTCATGGGCTGGGCTCAATGAGTAACTGTAGTTGTTAAGGAGCTGGTTGCTGATTGGATCATAAATGGCCACAGCAACCTTAGTGTTGAGGTGTAGAATTCAAAAGGAATTTTGGTAGGTGCAGATAGAAAGAGTGTGTGGTAGGTCCTATGTGAAGCTCTAATGGATTGGCATAGGACATATCTTATTTTGTGTATGATTATAATTAACCACAACACAGTAATACCATGCTATTGACCAGATAACTGCAAGGAATGGCAAGAACAATCATCACTGCAATGTATACGTTTTCCCTTTTTTTGCGTGGTCTTTCTTGTTGTACACTTCAGTGTGTGTAATAAATGTTAAATAAAATTGTTTTAAAAATCATATAGGTTTAGTGTCATTTTTCCCATTTGTTGCTGTGGCTGAATGATTGTTGTCTTTATGTTATAAACTGGACACAATGGCAGCAAGCCTAGCCACAAATCCAAATGCTACTTCGCCAGTTTAGGGCCATTTCAGTTTTCAGCCAAATGAAAATAGAGAGCCAGGAAATTTAGAGGAGGCAGTATGCAAAATTTATGCCAGAAAGGTCACTGTGAAATGGGGAACTGTGAATTTCAGATCTCATTTTGCTACCTATCACATCCCAACTATCAAAGCCCAACTGCCTCTACCAGCACCAGGACATGGAGCAGCCTCAAAAAGGAACAATTCAGGCTGGTTCCAGTTGACAGGAGTGTAGCACTAGAGTCAGAATAAATTAAGTAATTTGTGTTTGTTATAACGCATACCACAGTGCTTAGCCCCGTTACTACACTACACTGGAAATTCTTTCACCATGACATCCATAAATAATTTATTAAACTGGGAGGATGCATTGTTAAACCAAGAAAATTATTTATTAATAAAATGAAGTAACACTGTCAAATTGAGAGAAAAATGTATTAAACTCATGTAACAAATAATAAAAACAAGACAATGACTTAAACTGAGTAAATGTGTTAAAGCAACACTAGCTAATATTTGTAGTTTTGCTCCTGCACTCCCCCTACAGCTACCCCTAGAGCAAGAATAAATCTTCCCATATCTTTCATGGGTAATAAAAAAAATTCAGTTTTTCTACAGTACACCATTTCATCAAAACACTCTCAATTTTAAAGTTTGAAAAGTTGGAACAATTTAATCAGTTTTTAAAGCATGTTTATGTGGTGTTGTGTATATGCTTTAAGACCATGAGTGCTGTCAGTGCCATAGTGGAGTGATTCTGCTTTGATATTTTACATTCTAAAAATAGTGAATTCAGAAGGATGGGGTTTATTACATCATAAACCTAGGGAACTAACCCCATCCATTTGTCAGGTGGTGCTTATGAGCTGGTCATAAATGGAGAGAGAAGCAGATAAGCATAGATTGGCATGTACTGAGTAAAAGTGATGGAAAAGGTATAGAGTTACATATATAGCATATTTAAGATATTAGATTTTTTTTCAGGGAAATATTAAATTTCGGATTATCAGAGAGAGGTTTAATCTGTGACGTGAGGAGGACGTTAAGGGACTGTTGTTTTGAAGTATATGTTGTGGCCCTTATAGGGTTAAAAATGTCACTGTTTCTGCCTTCCCTCCTCAAGTGTAGCGCTAATGTAAGTGCCACCGAGTCCGGGGAGTTTCCCTCTGCTCTCGGAGCATAATGAACACTTCTTATATGTAAGATTGTACTGTGGACTAAACAGAGTTATACTTGAACGTGGCGGGGATTTAAAAGGGTGATTTACTACCCTTATGACGGCGTTTTTATGCTAACTCCGGCTAGCCGAGCTGTTACTTAGCTATAGGAACCTGTCAGAAGGAGCTAACCTGTCAACCAAACCGCCAGCTCTGTGTTCACAAAAACTTTCCCTGAAGCCCGGTGGAGGTAAAATGAAGTTAAAAGACCCCTAAACGGTCTTAATAGATCGTTTATCCGGCTAATGTAAGTTGGTTAACCTTCAAGATGAAAGTAAATAGCTTAATTGCTAACTTGGTAAAGCAAGCAGCTGTGGACTCACTGCTTTACCAGAACCTGACGCGGATTCTTTGACCCATTTTCTCTTCCACCTTAAAACAACACAGTCAGAGTTACGTTGTAAGGCGGAACGGGGAGTTCAAGAAAGAACGAGCGCATTTTGGTGGTTTGCGGTGGTGACCTGAGCTTGTTGCTTTTTAGCAGGACACACCTATTAATTTGTGATAATGATACTCTAGACTATGTTGTAGTGTAGTGGTCAGTTCTGTTGAGCAGTCATGAATTGTACGTTGCTTGCTGAACACACAGCGTTATATTTTAGCATCTTTCTATTTGTCAGTAGATGATGCACCGAAGAACCATGTTCTCGAGCAGGATGTGAAAACACTCCTCTGAGCAGCACCATGTCTGCCCTGCTGATTGCCGCCCTGGTCCTTTTGGTTCTGGGACTCGTGTCGGTCTTCATTCTCAGGTGAGAGACCTGGCTAGCAGCCTGGAGCTGACTGATACATATTTAAATGCAGCTGTTATTGATGGATGACAGTGGATTCCTGCTGGTGACATCCCTTCAAAATATATTAATGCATGCTTCCACATGTTTTTTTGTTTGTTTGTTTTTTCAATAAACATACAGTCATACCAACATAATGACCACCACCTTGTTTGTACATTCAGTCTTAATCCTCTCAGCTCCACTGACCAGAGCACTGTCGCTGGACTATTTATTTATTTATTTATTTTGTCTGAAATATATATCATTATCTCCAAAGTGCGCAGTGAGACCAATCACAAATCAGTACAGGCCCTTATTTGTAAATCCACAGTAAACAAAACACTAACTAAATGTAATCAAGTGAATTTTTTTTTTTGTTCACTAACAAATTTAAGTAGAAATAAAAAATATGATTTAAACAGGTTCAAAGAAGTGCTAGTGTATTTATGTACATGTTACTTGAGTAAGTCAAGCTAGTTATTATCCACTTCTGATGGTATCTTTGGAAGGGCTTGAACCACAGAACAGAAAAGTGACTGAATGTCAAGTGGCTACTCCCTATATAGTTTATATAGAATGAGCCTCATGTGAACAACTCTCTATTTACACTCGGTTATAGAAACCACACCTCAAACTCACAAAGCCCCTTCAGTCAGATACAAACAGCATGTTGTCAAGTAAATGTAAACTACACTAACACTCTTGTTTCTGTCATCAGATGGATTGGCTGTAGGTTGGCTGTGCGCTTCTTTCACAATGTCCTGAATGCTGAGCTGAAGATCAAATCTGTGGGCCTCTTTTCACTTCGAGGAGTTAGCATACAGTTCTTGCCTCAACATACACTGGTAAGAACGCTTTCTGCCATTTTGAGAAAAAAAAGTAGACACAAATCAGAGCTTAAATATTTGACGAGTACACATTATCATAATTACACTAGATTTCAGAGTAAGTAGATTAAATGGGTCTCCGCCCTGCCACTTTATTTGCTGTTAAGTTGCAGGAATCAGTAAGGAACCTCACTCCAAAATTCACAAGTGAAACTCTAGTTGCTGGGAAGTGATGAATAGCCTGACAAAGCAGTTATGAAGAATACTTATTTCAGCATTCTTGTAAAAGGGTCAATCTGTGAAAAATATATATATTTATTTTTTTTAATTGTTAATTTAACAAGGCAGGTCATTAAGAACACTTTTTTTTTACAATGGCAAGTTGGCAAGCACTTGGAGTGGCAGGACAAGAAGTAAAATAAACACAGAATGATACATAACTGCACAGTGTTGATTGATGCCTAATGCATATATAACATGGTAAAGGACTCCTTGGTTCACAGTAACAGAGCCGTAACCTCAGAGAAATCCAGTCTCATTCGCACACACAAGTTTATTAACAAGTTTCTCTAAATATTTGGAGATGGAATGGTAAGATGGATGTAGACCTCTAACGGTTTGGATCAGCCTGATCCGCACGTTTAAAAAGACCACAAATACTTCCCAGTCAGCGAGTAATTCAGTAATACGGATGAATAAATTACAAAGTTAATGGAGATGCAAATATATAAACTGCCATGTAAAATCATATGAAATAAAAGAAAGAAAAATTCTTGATAGGGACATGTTTGTTTGTGACAACATGATAGAGATCTCTAAACAAATGTCAATGCATTATTTACACTAGGCTGAATGGTACTGACTCTGTACCGTGTATCTGGACCAAGTCATAAGACTTCTCTTAAAAAGATTTCTCAATTACAGATAAAGAATAAATATTTATGGTTGGCTTTTTTGTCAGGGTTTAAACCTAGTCCTGGATGATATTTTGCTAATATTGGAAAATCTCCATGCAGAATGATTAAGCTTAATGCCAATTTGAAAACAAACTCGGAGACATATTTTGTGTGTTGTTGTATCACCACATGAGTCACACATCATAGTATCCACAAACTGCAGTGAGGTGTGTTTAGTCAACTTATCACTTTGTGGTGTATGGGAATAGTTTGCTTTAGGACTGAAATACTGCAAACAGAAGGAATGGAAACAGAAACCTTTGTTTCATAAACAACTTTATTAAAAATATATAAAATGTATATATAGATATTAAACATAGTAGTGTTTTGAAGATGTCAAGTTTTGCTGGAAAGCTTTGATTTTACGATTTTAGTAATTTTTTATTTTTTTTCTTTGCTAACTGGTCAATTTCGTATTTAAAAATATCAGATTATTGCAAATAGCCTCATGTTATTAACTTTGGTTAGGATCTTTATACTCTGATGTTTGTCATTTTTGTCTTTTAGGAAATAGATCAAATATGGATTTCAAGTAAATTAGTTAACCAGGACTTGCCGTAAGTATTTACTATAGACAGCATGCTTGAATTGGTCCCCTGTAAGCTCCCATTGGCCTGTAGTAGACACCTCGGTGTTTGTGTGGTAGGAGGTATTTGGCTCTATGTGTGGGTGAGACTCGCGTACGGATTGATCTGCAGGAGCCCCTTAAACAGCGTGTGTCCAGGGACCAAGGGGAGAGTTCACGCAAACCACTGCTCAGCCCCTCCACACTGCACTTTCTCTCCCAGGTAGTTTCCTGAAGATTTTCCACCTTTTTATGCTCTTTTTTAAAATGTAGGCTGATCAGTTCTTGGTGTTGATATTTGGCTATAATCTTTACATGTTGCAGTTATTGTCACTCCACATCCGCTCCATAAATGTGATGGTGCTGAATCTGCTGCTGCCTGAGTCCCTTTGGCACATGACCAGCACAGGTATCACGTTGCTGCTCGATCACCAATGCAAGAGGTGACTGTTGAAAAAACATACTTTATTATTTCATCTGCATTGTTTACACCCATACCTTTATACTGTTTACTGAGTTATTAATAGTAGTTATTGAAAAACATATTTTGAAATCTAAGGTATTATAATTTCTTTTTTGTAGTTTTGTACCTAGCGAATGACTCTATTTATGACTCTCAGGTTAGCCTGGGACTTTTCAGTGGGACAACTCAGTAGTAAAGTTCTCAAAAGCAGCAGACTGGTATGTATGTTTGTTTTTTTTTTGTTTGTTTTTTTTTTTAATTATTATTAATATAGGAAAGCGCATGCAAACTGTTTATATTAAAGGTTGGTTTCACAGATTAAGCATAGAGCATAGGATCTCAGGAGACTGTTTTAATTGTAAAGCAATCTGGAAAGTACGCTCTCTATTATAGGACATTTCCTCAAAGATCTTTGTTGCTATGTTACTGAAAACTGGACACTTGACTACATATGCCCTCAGCATTTGTTTGGCCCCTTTCGAAGCTCTGTATTGTTGGCTCTCTCTTTATCAGCAGGACATGTGTCTGGCAGAGGTGTCTCTGGGTTTGACAGTGAGTGGGGATGTCAATTTGCCTGACCTGAGGCCAGGTCAGTTGGCTCTGAGTGTTAGGACCCTGCTGGCAGAGATGCATGAGGGGCTGTTTCACTCTCAGCTGCTGCTTCAAAAAGCAGCATCTCCACCAGAGCCCAACACAGCTGTCACAGGTGAGAGTCCACAGCTGGGATTTTTGCCTGATAATGTTCAGTCTGGCTCATGTTGCTCATACTTGATTAGAATGGAGTCTCAACATTCGACTGACTCTTGCTTACCTTGTGTTTATTTATTTATTTATTTATTTATTTATTTATTTATTTATTTATTTATTTATCCCTAGATCATGCAGAAAATCAGGATGTTCAGATGGAAGCAGTGGCGAAGCTTCAACATATGGTTCCACAGAAAGTCAGTGTGGAGTTTGAGAATACTAATGTCACCCTGTCCATGCACAGCCAGAAGCGGTAAGTACAGACCCAGATAAAATGTGACAGATGAATTATTCACAGTTTAACCCTTATTAGTAATAATAATAATAATATTACTGTTTTGATATTGGAATTAAACCCTTTAAATACAACTAAGTTAATATTCACAAATGGAGGGAATTGAACAACTTGATACTTGAGTTTTATTATATGAGTGTTTTAGTGATAATTTTAAAATGTATTGATATTGTGTAAACTATAATTTGTTCTTTCTATTTGACACTTTTTAATGGCCTACAAGTTGCAGTTTCTTCAAGAGTAAAAACTGGCTTTGCATTTGATAAATTTATTTATTTATCGTTACTTATATAGCACCTTTCTAGATACCCAAGGACGCTTTACAATCAACACAGCTCAGAACGCCATTCCATTCAACACTCAATACACACACTGGCAAGATGCAGCAGCAGCCAAATGAGCACAGTGTACTCTCAACCAGGAATGGCTGTCCACCTGGAGGACTGCATCAGGCACTAGGGTTTTACCCAGGATAGAGCGCCAATCCATATCTGGGCACACGCACATACAGACATTCATTCACATACACACTCATTCACTCACACTAGGACAGTTATTAGAGAAGCCAATTCACCTAGCCTCCATGTTTTTGGAGACGCTGGAGGAAACCCACACAGACACTGGGAGAACATGGAAACTCCACCCTGATAGGACTTGAACCCAAGGTCCCAGCACTGAGAGGCGAATGTGCTAACCACCAAGCCACCGTGCTAATTTAAGATTTTAACAATAGAATGATTGCTCTCTTGCTGACCCACTCTTTTGATTTTAAAGCCATCTGAACTGGACTCTGAAGTCTCTGAAGGTGGGTTACGGACGTGATGAGGAGCTGCCTCCTCTGAAAGCCCTCAGTACTGAGCTCCGCTTTCCACACAGCAGCCTGGAGCTACTGCTGGAGGGTGAGCACTGATCAGACACACAAGTACACCTGGCTATGTAACATTTTGATTTATGTTATGCTCTTTTGAGACTGTTTCTCTTTTTTAATTTATTTTTCTAGATGGGCTGCTTCTCTCACAGAGCAGGCAGAGGATTATATGTCTCAATACACTTAAAACTTTACTGCAGGTTAGCTGATCGTCTTATTTATCTGGCACATTTTTTCCATGTCTACAACTAGAATAGAATATTGGATCACCCATCATATAGGGGATTTAGCTCATTAAGTTAATTTCTGTGTTGAAGGTGACAACGGAAGACATCTGTGGTTCGGTTACCATCAACACCTGTATCGTCCACTATCGGCAGCAGGAGTTCTCCCACTGGTTGGACCTTTTCTCCTGGGAACAGCTCACGCACAGGAAGGCTGCACACAGAAAAAAGTATTTAAACATGAAGCCTGTGCAGCTGTTTTTACAAAAAAAGTTATAGTATGAAATTAAGAAGATGAATAACACTGTAGTTTATAGATTGAAAGCTTTGTCTGCAGTCTAGCACTATTCTTAATCCCTGACCTGGAAACCACCTTAAACGGTGTAAATTTATATTAAAATATAACTTATAAATGCTTTAGAAAAAACAGGTCAAATCATTACATTTACCCAGAACAATTTGTTTGTGTTATAAACTAGCTGACAAACTAGAATAAAATAAACAGTAACACTTGAGAAGGACACCTTCTCCTGCTCTGGGGAACATTCTCTCCTTATTCAAGGGTTTCGTAGGCACCTGAAAATCCATGTTGCAGAATTTCTCATGTGACACCAATTTTGACTACTGTTATAATGTTTAATTAACATTACTAAATAAGAAATGAAAATAAAATGTCAGAGTATAAAAAATGTAATGAAACAATTCTTTCTCAGCCCAAATTTTGAAAATCCTTAATAATTATTATATTTTTCAATTCACAGACGCTACATCTGCCACTTTTGGTGTATTTTTAAAGAATGTAAAGTCTAGGTATTTTTGTTAGATTGATGTTAGATTGACAGATTTAAAACAATCTAATAAACCAGGAATAAATTAAAGGTATGTAGCGTCCAGAGTAGCCAAGCATTAGGTTTATCATAATTCATAAGTTATGCAGTACTTTGTCTTGATATTAGTGCCATCTTGTCCTCAGACAGTTTCCGCTCCTGGATGCCCCAGTCAGGATCAGCTCTTCTGTGTCCAACATTAACGTGTCTGTTCAGCTTGGTGACACTCCTCCATTTGCTCTTGGTTTTCTCTCTTCTACTGCAGGTACACACATGCAGACTCAAACCTTATATTGTACTATGTTGTTGAGCACAGTTGCTTGGAATGCTTGAAATTTTGAAAGAGCTTTCTGCATCATATGCATTGACGCTTTGTAACCCTATCCCTTGGCGCCAACAAAAGAAACTAAGTACAAACAGATAAGACCCTTTGTTAGCAAAGACTTGCCCTTGCTTTGTGTAATATATTAACCAAAAACACCTTTGTCAGGGTAGATTGTACTTGTTTAGTATTTTCTTTTGTCTTTATTATTCTAAAACATTATATCCATTCAGAAAGAAAACTAAACACAGGGTTAAAGTGGTTTTATTATGCTGTCTCAACTAAAAATGAATGATACTGTTTTCAACAGAACTCCAACATTTAGTAGAATCTAGTACAGAAGAAGAGCCTGAGCAAAGTCTGAATATGAGCCAGCAAGTGTCTCTATCCCTGGACCATTTTTGGTGGAGAGTGGGCCAAGGCTCTCACATCCAGCAAGCACCTCATCCGCCAGGCAAACATGTGTGGGGGGAGGCCCTCATCCTGGACTCTTTCACATTAAAGGTAAAACACAGAAAAATCCACACTTGGTACAATATGACTGAATTAACATTTGATATTATATAAACAAGTGAATTCTTTTAAAATGTATTGTTTATTATTTCATCTTACCGGTGGATAAGACCTATATAACTCATATATAAATGAGCAGGTCTTTAAAAATATTATAAAAGCAGACAGCACTTGTTCTTAAAAGAACACTCTAATATTTTTACTTTAAGATTAGAGCCTCTATATCATTGTGATGCTATACTTGCCTATTATATGGAGAATAGCAGTTCTGTCATTGCAACTCTGGGCTCAGCAATGCAGAAACTGCACTGTTAATTTTGGAGAAGTGTATTTTAATGCAGTGCTGTAAAAATTAATTACACTAGGGGGATCCCCAGGAGCAAGAACACATTAAATGATGCAATTGAGTGTGCTATTATGGCTGTTCCTTTAACACAGAACTATAACATACTGATGCCTCTATTTGCAGGGCAGCTACAGTAAGCCCCGGAAAATTGCTGCAAGTGTACATGTAGAGTCTAATCTGCAGGGTCTGCAGGTGGAGGTATCTGAGACCTGCACTTTGTGCCTCTCTCGCTTGCTTTCTCTCTTCAAACTGGATCAAATTCAGAACTCCCTCAGTCCTGGGCCTTCCACTGCACAGGAATCACCAGGTCAACAACTTCCTACCTTAAAGCTTGAACTCAGCCTGCAGGATACTAATGTGTTCACACTGTCCCATGTCGCAGGTGGGTATCGACAAAAGCCATGATGCAGTTTCTTTCAGTTATTTTCTTTGTTCTCACTGATTGTATTTCAATACTAAAAGAAAACACAAAAATTATAATTCTTTCTCCTTGTTCTTGAATGTGATGTAGGGGCTGTGGCATTACGTATCGACACAGTGGGAGCTAATGGCTCAGCTGATAGCTCACAAGTCTCTATGCAGGGTGTGGCTTTGGTTGTACTGAAATCTCTTACTGAGAGCATGGAGCCATGCTGCCCAGCAGATCAGGCTTCCAGTCCCATCCTCAGCCTCAGCAGCCTCCTCGTGTCCTACCACAAAAATAGCCGCAGCCTGGAGGTACCTTGTGTGCATACAGACATTAACACCCTAATTTTTCTGTCTTGAACAAGAGATGATTATTATTATTATTATTATATGCAGATATCTTTGTCTTGATATCAGGATGGGTTAATTGTTTGATTAGCTTCTTCAACACAGGCATTGGTCCTCCAAATAAACTTTCTCTCTTAAGCTAAATGTACTTCATGTTTGGCATCTGCAAGTTTTAGATGCAGAACACCTCAGGGCTCTTGTTTGTAACTCAGTCTCTCACTAACTCAAACACCTGTTTAGCAGGCTGGATATTCTCCATAAGGGGGCACCTTGTAATAACACTGTACTCTACACTTGTAGTAACACATAAATGCATTGTAATCCTTCATAAGAGCAGCACTTCATATTAATGGCACTGTGTCCATTTTTGTAAGTTATACAATGGAGTCACAAAGATAATTTAACTTAAGTTAGCTATTTAATAAAGTTGTGTGCCGCAATTGTTCTTAGATTCTATTCTTGTCAAATAGTTTCAGAAACAGTATAGGTATATCCAAGTGTAACACATTAAGAAAATATACTTGACTGAGTGAATGTATTTGGGAGTAAGGACTAGGTATGCACCGATATGGGAATTCTGGGCCTATGCTAATATCTGACATTATACAGGTGCTGGTCATAAAATTAGAATATCTTAAAAAGATTGTTTATTTCAGTAATTCCATTCAAAAAGTGAAACTTGTATATTATGCTCATTCATTACACACAGACTGATATATTTCAAGTGTTTATTTCTTATAATTTGATAATTATAACTGACAACTAATGAAAACCCCAAATTCAGTACAGTGCTCTGATAGTGGCCTTCAGCTTTTCTGCAAGGTTGGGTCTGGCGTATTTCATCTTCCTCTTCACTCCATAGATACTCCATAGATTTTCTATGGGGTTAAGGTCAGGCGAGTTTGCTGGCCAATTAAGAACAGGGAATCCGTGGTCCTTAAACCAGGTACTGGTAGCTTTGGCACTGTGTGCAGGTGCCAAGTCCTGTTGGAAAATGAAATCCGCATCTCCATAACGTTGGTCAGCAGCAGGAAGCGTGAAGTGCTCTAAAACGTCATGGTAGATGGTTGTGTTGACCTTGGACCTCAGAAAACACAGTTGACCAACACCAGCAGATGACATGGCACCCCAAACTGTCACTGACTGTGGAAACTTTACACTGGACCTCAAGCAACGTGGATTCAGTGCCTCTCCTCTCTTCCTCCAGATTCTGGGACATTGATTTCCAAAAGAAATGTAAAATTTACTTTAATCAGAGAACATAACTTTGGACCACTCAGCAGCAGTCCAGTCCCTTTTGTCTTTAGCTTAAATGAGATGCTTCTGACGCTGTATCTTGTTGAAGAGTGGCTTGACACAAGGAATGCGACACTGAAACCCATGTCTTGCATACGTCTGTGTGGTGGTGGTTCTTGAAGCACTGACTCCAGCTGCAGTTCAGTCTTTGTGAATCTCCCCCACTTTTTTGAATGGGTTTTATTTCACAATCCTCTCCAGGGTGTGGTTATCCCTATTGCCTGTAAACATTTTTATCTTTTCCTTCCCTTCATCTCTCTATTAATGAGCTTGGACACAGAGCTCTGTGAACAGCCAGCCTCTTTAGCAATGACATTTTGTGTCTTGTGTAAGGTGTCAATGGTTGTCTTTTGGACAACTGTCAAGTCAGCAGTCTTCCCCATGATTGTGTAGCCTACAGAACTAGACTGAGAGACCATTTAAAGGCCTTTGCAGGTGTTTTGAGTTAATTAGCTGATTAGAGTGTGCTACCAGGTGTCTTCAATATTGAACTTTTCATTCATTCATTATCTGTAACCGCTTATCCAGTTCAGGGTCATGGTGGGTCCAGAGCCTACATCGAATCATTGGGCGCAAGGCAGGAATACACCCTGGACGGGGCGCCAGTCCTTCACAGGGCAACACAGACACACACACACATGCACTCACACACTCACACCTACGGACACTTTTGAGTCGCCAATCCACCTGCAACATGTGTTTTTGGACTGTGGGAGGAAACCGGAGCACCCGGAGGAAACCCATGTGGACACAGGGAGAACACACCACACTTCTCACAGACAGAGCTTTTTTCCCGGAGTGGGAATTGAACCCACAACCTCCAGGTCCCTGGAGCTGTGTGACTGCGACACTACCTGCTGCGCCACCGTGCCGCTTGAACTTTTCACAATATTCTAATTTTCTGAGATACTGAATTTGGAGTTTTCATTAGTTGTCAGTTATAATCATCATATTAAAAGAAATAAACACTTGAAATACATCAGTCTGTGTGTAATGAACGAGTATAATATACAAGTTTCACTTTTTGAATGGAATTACTGAAATAAATAAACATTTTTTATTCAAATTTTATGACCAGCACCTGTATGTATCTGCCGATGCTAATATACTAATTTATAAAGAACAGATACCGAAGATAAGTCACCTCAGATTAAGAGAATAGACATATGTAACGTTTATTTGCCTTTCAGCCAAATGTATGCATATATTAAAATGAAAGGTGTCACCAGAGAAAATTGTTAGCCACGTGTAGTTAATTAGCTGATCCTTACATGTACTAGATATACAATAGATCTTCTCAAACTATAACAATAATTATAAATATAAAAACACAAAGCATAGGATTAAACACAAGGTACAACCAGTGGACCTTTAGCATCACAGAAAAGAGAGTTCTAATGAACTGCCTTTGTGCTGTTCCACACTCAGTTGTGGAAGAATGTGACCCAAATAATATTTTTTTTCTACACATTCATCTGTCTTTTTTTTTAAAGAACAGGACTGTCACACATGCTTTCAGCATAAATGTGTTGGCAAATTTCTGCTTAAAATATCTACAAAATCTAAGCGTTAGCGCAGTGGCGATAATCTTAAAAATATATATATATTATCTGCCGATATAATTTCGATGTCACTGGTAAGACCTCTTTTTGATTTATACCGGCTTTATATTTTTTCTCACATACTGTGTCCTTAATTGCCACAGGTGAGGAGCAAAGAAGCCTTAACATTGCAGTGGACGCCATCTGATCACATGTTCCTCTATCAACATGCGTGTGAGAGCCAGAACTGTTGGACCACATTGTCTGTAGTGCTGGATGGGAAACACAAGGAGGAAGTATCCCACTTTCAAGCTTCTCCTTCTGTAGGAAGCCTCAACATGTGTGTTGATCTGGCCTGCACCAAACTCACTGCATATGTAGCAGAGCAAAACTTTATCATCATCCATGCTGATACTCTTTCTATCTCAAAACAGTGTGGAGCCACTCACATAAAATCACCTCGTGTTGTGTTCAACTTTGATGGCAATGACATATTCACCTTCTCAGATCCAGAAGTGCACATGTTGAATGAGCCACCAGAAGAACTACAGCAACACCGGGCACGCTTTCCATTCCTTACCACAAAGCACAATCGTGCCTGGCTGTTCTCTTTCCCAAGCCTAGCTGTGGAATTCCCTTACCAGTACAACTTTTCCAGCACTTTTGACAAGGCCATCAACGTACAGAAATGGCTTAAGAGCCTTCATGGGAGCATGGTGCAGCCAGGAGAAAATGGACAACTTCCTCCAGACTTGCTATTCCGTGTAGGCCAGTTCTCTTTCATCTTCCTGGATGATGTTTTCGAGATAAAGCTTCGAGACAACTATGAACTGATGAAGGACGAGAGTAAAGAGAGTGCCAAGCGTCTCCAGCTGCTTGATCGTAAGGTGGCTGAGCTGCGCAAACAGCATGGTGAACTGCTGCCTGCTCGCAAGATCGAGGAATTGTATGCCTCTCTGGAGCGCAAGCACATTGAGATCTACATACAACGTTCCGGTCGCCTCTATGCCAATACACCCATGCGCAAATCACTACTCACTTGGACCCTGACACAGCTTGAGTTAGTAGTGTTAGCAGATAAGTCCCTCCATGGGCCAGATAGAGTCCGGCAACTGTTACGTGAGATTGATGGCATCAGCCCCTTCCCCAGAGATGGCCTACCCCTGGTTGTTCAGTGGTGTCGCGCAATTCGGTTCAAGTTGTCGGCTTTCCTAGGTGAGATACCTAGCATTACACCAGAAATATATGCACATTATATACATATTATTTTCTTGAAATGTGTTGCTTAGGCCTGCGGGACAAAATAGTAACAAATAGGAATGGGCGGTATACACATTTTATACTGTCATACTCTCTAAAAATATTAACACATATGGTATTACCGTTGGGCTGCATGAGCCTCATTTTCTGAGTGTGGTTCAAGTGAAGGGTTTTCGGCGCTGTTCAGCTCAGCACAGCCCGACAGTGCACACAGACACAAAAGTTGACCCATTTTAATGTCAACAACAATTTTATTTTATTTTTTTATGCCAAGCTGTTCCTAATTTTAGAATATTATTATACTGTACTCCAGTCACAATTTGCATCTTTTACTCTGGGGAGGGAGATGTCTAGCCATGGACTTGGAACAGCTCCTTCCAGTATGACAAGTAGTCCAGACACTTGAAATATTACCGAGTTAAAATACAGTTTGGGGGGGAACATATTTTAAGAAAAGAAAATATAGTGGTGAAAAAATGTTAGATAATGCATCCACAATGAACCTGTTATTCCCTTTAGGGTTGGATATAATATTCTGATCCCAGTCTAATATCTTGAATACTGACGTTAAGTCTCTGGGGTCTAAGGGCATTTCTTCATGGTTGCATATCTTAAATTTACAAACAAATGCACTTGGTCCTCAGCTGATTTCAGCTCCTTGTGTAATAAGGCCTGCCTCACTGTATTTCACAGTGAAAAGTGGTCATCGACACACAAACTGAAAGTTTTAAATATGATTTTTAGAAGTACTTTATATCTCTTTGTCATTTTCACACACAATGCAAATATTTAAAAGGATTAAATAAATGGGCAGACTTTACAGATTCAGAAAATATTTGAGCTGTATTTCTGTATTGTATTATTGCAAAGATATTAATAAAAATACTGACAATGGAGTGTTCATGTTGAAAATGTAACACCATACGCTTGCAGGTGTTAGTGTGGGGTATATGTCTTTGAAAAAACGAAAATGGATTAGTTTTTATTTCACATCCCCCCCCCCCCCCCCCAAATTGTGTATTCTAACCACTTATTTAAATTTTTGTTCTATAACTGATATTTCTGTGCTCCAGTGAGGATCCGAGATTACCCCCGTTACCTGTTTGAAATAAGAGACTGGGAGCTGTCTGGGAGGCTCATTGGGACAGAGCAGGATGGACAATTGCGTGGACGACGGAAGGAAGTAGTTCAGCTCGGCCAGCCATGGGGTGAAGTGATCGTCCAGCGAAACATGCCTCCCCTTAAATTCTACTATGATCTCAACTGTGAGTTTGAATACACTTTTCTTATTCAAACTGAGTTTTTCTGGAAACTTACAACCTCTTTTTTTTTGTATGCAGCAAACATATCCTTGTACACTATTGTGTGGGGGCCATGCTGGGACCCTGCTTGGACTCTAATAGGACAGGCAGTTGATTTACTGACTAATCCCACGGCTGACCCCTCCCCTCTGTTGACATGGTGGGATAAAAGCAGGCTGCTCCTCCATGGGCACTGGCACATGGACATTGAACAGGCCAACCTACACCAACTGGCCACAGAGGTACTTTTTTGTCTGTTTATGCTTCCTTTATGTGGCTTTTTGGAATTAAAAAAATATATATACAATGTCAGTGTGTTGAGTATTTTGATGGTTCTGGTTAATTTCTTTCTAGGAATCAACTATAGATTCATTTTTAATTCTTAACATTTATGAACATTTTCAGGATCCATACAACACTACCGAAAATATGCACTGGGAGTGGATTAAACTCAACTTTGACTGGAACCCTGGACAGTTTGTTTTTAAGGGTGACATGGATGTTAATGTTAGGACAGCCTCCAAGTATGTGAGCTTTTTTGGAATGAAATATAAAGCATTTTACCTGATGAGCAGCGTTAGTATAAATGTGTCCTTTTTATTTATTTTTGAAGGTATGATGATATCTGTTTCCTTCACCTTCCCAATCTGTGTATGACACTGGACCTTCAGTGGCTTTGCCATGGCAATCCACATGACCACCATGGGGTCTTGCTTTGCTGTGCTGAGAATGTGGCCGATGTGACTTCAGGGCAGCCACATGATTCTTACAGGGCCTTTCGCTCAGAGAACCTCAACCTCTCCATCACCATGGAGCTTAATCAGAGCTCTGGTACAGGTTAGAGCAAGGCTTGAGTTTTTTTTTAAATTATTATTATATTTTTTATCTAACAAGACTAGATTTGGGATTAGTTTTTTTTTTTTTTGAGTGTGACTTTTGTAATGCCTTTGTGGTTATTTGAGTGAGCTGATTCCATAGAAGAAACCTGTAACAGACCAGTTTTAATTAAGTTAGCATGATAGCATGAGTTAGCTTTTTGTCTGTTTTTTTTTATTTTTTTTTTCCCCTCAGGACCTTGCCAGCCCCGAATCCTCCTGTACAGTAGCACCCTGCGTTGGATGCAGAACTTCTGGGCCACTTGGACCAGTGTGTCTCGGCCCATCTGTAGAGGAAAACTCTTCCACAGCATCAGGCCATCCCGCAAAAAGCTTGGCCAGCACTACAAGCAGATGTCCTACACAGCAGCATTCCCCCAGCTGCAGGTCACATACAGACTACTTGTTCTCATCAACACAAACAGGATTAAAAAATGTTTATTTTCCTTATAATATTGGACTATATAGAGAGTATGCTTTGTTATCTTTTTTTTTTTTTTTTTTTTTCCCCCCCTGCCCCCTCCAATCTCGCCCCCTCCAGTCTCACCCCCTCAGTCAGACTGAGTGGCAAATTCAGCTGTGTTTACTGCACTCTTAAAAAAGTAAAATCTGTTAGGTTTCTTCAGTCAAAACAATGGTTCTATATAGAACCATGAGCACCCACAATTCATGATTCGATTAAAGTGGGTCCTTCTACGATTGTAGAAAAAACAGTTCTCTCTGGTTTGTTTACGTTCAAAAGCACCACATCTTTTAAGGTAGAACGGGATGTTTGAGGAAAAAAAGACTGTTTATACGTGGCTGAAGTTAAACTTGAGTGTAGATTTTTATTCAGTTTGAATTACCACAGAAACTTGTTTGTAACTCAGATTTTTTTTTTATCACTTTCGATAATCAGCAGTGTCCTGAATTTGAAGACATTTCCATCTTAAGTGATCCAAAACATAAATAAATCAATAATAATGCCTCCTGTGGAGCAGAAATAGAGCAATATCCTCATCTCAGTTCATGCTTTGCAACGTTTTGAGGTATTTAAAAACCTTCAGATGCCCTTTCTTTGAGGTGCACTGAGAGTGAAACACATTAGACCAGTTTTAAGCATGCAATTTTTTTTTTTTTTGGTGAATTCCACCTTTAAAGGCTGATAGAATTCTGTCGTTGTCACTCAGTGGATGTAAGTGCAGCGATTCAGGCATACCCTGGATTCTGGTCATTTCTTTCATCCCAGAAGGAAATAGTTTTGTTGCCGCATATACAGGGTATGTCAAGTTAGAAGGGCATGAACCAGTAAAAATTCAACAAATGACTGGGTTGTCACGAGTGACACTCTTACAATTACTAAACAGTTTATATAACAGGATTTTAACAGCCATTTATGTGTTCCATAAATATGGCAACAAATATTGGAAGCAACAGATATGGTGTTTTGTATGAAATAAATACACTACATGCACATATTTACAGTGAGAATGTGTATGTCGTTTTATGTCATAGTATTCGATATGATGGTCAATTTTAAACCTGAACCTTATTAATCATAATGCCATGTACTTACATTTTAAGGGTTCAAGACTCATTTACAATGGTCTGTGTCTAAATTAATATTAAAAACATTGTACAAAAAGCACAGAGATTAAAAAGTTGGAACAAAGTTGTAATGTACCCTATTAGGCCCTATATGTTTTAATGTATTGGCTATTTGTGCTGTTCACAGGTTCATTATTGGGCATCTTTTGCTCAGCAGAGAGGAATTCAGCTAGAGTGCACTAAAGGCCACATTTTCACTAGAGGGGCCCAAAGACTTATTCCTCAGGGTGAGAAAGAACATGCGTCTTACACACACTCACTAATCTCTCTATGGATAAAGGGCTGTGAATGATTTTGTGTGTGTGTGTGGCAGCGGGCACAGTGATGAGGAGGTTGATATCGGAGTGGAATGTGACCCAGATGGTCAGTGAACTGTCTCTGGTTACCGTTCACTTGATGTCCTCCACCTCAGATGAGACGGCTGATCACCAGATCAACGCCCAGGTGAAAAAGACTCACCTGCTCAGTCTGTCTTCACTCAGCTACCAGAGACAAAGCAATCGAATTGAAGAGGTAAGACCTAATGTGCGCAGGCTGACTCCAAAAACTGCCACATTCGTGGAATAAAGGCTTAAGGGGCATTTTTAGTATACATTTCTTACATTGCAAAGCAGTGTTGTTTATGAAAAGTCTCTATTTTCCAAACAACCTTAAATATGAGAAAGTAACAATATAATTGAAACTGTCATGATAGATATGGTAACTTGGAAATTATACTCCTGTTTCCATTCTAATTAGGAGGCCAGTTCCAAAGATGAGACCAATGCTTCCTACACACACAAGCTGTGTTTAGTGGACCTGCGTGCTTCCTGGACAACCACTAACAGGAACATAGCCTTCGGCCTCTATGATGGTTACAAAAAGGCTGCTGTGCTGAAGAGGAATCTCTCTACAGAAGCTCTGAAAGGTCTGAGGATCGACACACAGCTGCAGGCCAAAAAGCTTAAGCGCTCCTCATCCACTTACTCTTCCAGTGCTTCTCAATCCATTCCCATTATTCCTACCACTCAGCGCCTAGAGAAGAGCCAGAATGAAGGTGAAGGGCTTCTCTTTAATTTCATTAATCTACTAGAGAAACACTCAGAATATTGACAGAGCCCCACCCCACCCCCCCTGCTGTCCTCCAGGTACATCTATGCTACAAAAGCTGATCGAGGAGACAGACAAGTTTGTGGTGTTTTCTGAAGAGGATGCAGGAGTGAGTGATCAACTGTGTGGGATCGCCGCATGCCAGACCGATGACGTTTATAACCGCAACTGGTGCATAGAGCTGGTCAACTGTCAGGTACTTTTGTTATTTGGGTTTATGTTAATGCATAACTGTTGAACAACTTGCAAACACACATCAAACGTTCAAATATATGATTGTTTGTTTTGTATTAATACTTAATAAAAATGAGGAACCAATTTATGTACAAACGGTTGTGGACAACTGCTCACCCAACTGAAATTGCATTAACAGTTTTCTGGGATTTAATGGCATACAGTAGCAAGAACATTAGCAATATCAGATTACAGTTTAGGATAATTCGGTCTGGATCACAAAAGCTAATGCAGTTCATCCCAAATGCATTGCTTGAGCCCTATTGGCATTTTTTCTCCTTTATAGCGCAAGTCTGGAGAGCTTCATAAATCACTAGCCAACCTTTGACTTATTTTTGATTAAATAAAACGAGTGCTCAGTTAAATGTATGTCAGTTATAATTTTAAATAAACATCTGAACATATCAGTAATTTAATTCTAAATTTCAAAATGGCTAAGAAAGCAGTAAAATCAAGATTGGATTAAATAATAAAGGGTAGTTTTTAATAGTGTTGAATAAAACACTATGCTAATTACAGCATGCTAATTAAACATATATTGTTGTATTTATTATGTATAAAATATAAAAGAAGTGTGATCACTATTCTTTGCATGATAGTGTATTTCATTATCTCATTGGTCTTGATTATCTCAAGGTGCAAATGGCTGGTTTAGAGTAGCATCTCAAGGCTGAATATAGAAAATCTAAGAGAAAATCTCACACATTGTTTTGAATCCTGGTGTTCTATTGCCCTCTGAACCTGTCTGTATATAGATGATGCTGCGGGGGACAGAGACGGCAGGTTGTGTGCTGGTGTCTGCTGCTAAGGCCCAGCTGCTGCAGTGTGAGCACCATCCAGCCTGGTATAACGACACCCTCAAACAGAAAACTACATGGACCTGCTCACTAGACTGCATGCAGTACTTCGCAACTATGGAACCCAACCCATCTGAGCAAGAAGATGGGCAGCTCTGGTTAGAGGTGGGTTCATCTTGCTAACTTACACTTAATGTATTGCATAATTATTACACAAAGTGAAACCTCAAGTGGTTCCTTGGACCACTTTTGGTGGGTACTATTCACTGTGTATGGGGAACCTGCCACAAGACCTACAGTTTTGGAGCTTCTCTGACCAAAACATTAAGAGATTTGTTTAGAGCCTTATGCTCATCAATTTATTGCCACTTCCAACACATCAACTCAATTAATTTAACATTTATTATCAACTATTCATTTGCTGCTTAATATAGTCCATTATATAGTGATGCTGTAACAAGATAATCAGTGATATTCACTTCACTTATCCGCAGATTATAGCTGTAATTATAGCTGTAAGTGTGTATCCTGTTTGTGAATATGCAGGTGAAAAACATTGAGGAGCACAGGGAGCGTAACCTTGACTCAGTGCAGGAGCTGATGGAGAGCGGGCAGGCAGTGGGTGGCATGGTCAGCACCACAACAGGTTGGTACAATTTTATGGACCTGAAGTGGCTGCAAATATGGGTTTTGCTCAAAAGTCTTAAACAGGCAAGATCCTTTTCTTTAATTCTAACAGGTTCTTTATTGTAGGCATAATGGACATTTTGTTGTTTAACAGCATTATATGTACCATCAACTATTGGTTACGCTTTAAAAACACTGTGTTAATGTCTGAGTTTGTGACTAAGAGGCTACATTTGTTAATATTATATTAGCCGTTTCTTCCTTTGATAGTCAATGCAGTCAATGATAACAAGTGTCATAAAAGCACCAATGCAAGCAGCGGTGCTACCTGCAGTTATTACCAGTGGTGATATTTTTATGTTATATTATATATATATATATATTTTTCTGTGACATGAATGATTTAATCTGTGTTCTTTAGACTGGAACCAGCCTTCTCAGGTTCAGGAGACCCAGCAGGTCCAGCGCATTATCTCACGTTGCAGCTGCCGCATGTACTACATCGGCTACAGCCACGACATCGACCCAGAGCTTGCTACGCAGATCAAGCCTCCAGAAATAAGTGACCGTCATGAGAAAGAGGATCTGCTGAAGAAGCAGGCTGGTATGATCAGCTAATCATTATGCTGTTACATGTGCCTGCAATATTGTTTTCCACAATTTGGTGACTTTTTCATACTTTTGTTTCTGACCTGCATACCAGGTGCGGTGGACACCTTCACACTCATCCACAATGAGCTGGAGATCTCCACTAACCCAGTACAGTATGCCATGATCCTGGACATAGTCAACAACCTCCTGCTCCATGTGGAACCCAGACGCAAGGTTAGAATTTTTTTTTATGAAAGTGGGCTGGCTAGGGCTGTGCTGTATTATATCGATCACCATAATATTGATATAATTTTTAAAACAATATAAAAAACAACAACATAATAATTATGATATTCTAATATGTTTGCATAATAATGTCATGCAGTTAAATGAAACAACAATTTGTTTTCAAAATAAGCTTTACACTTTGTTTGTTTCTTCTGAAAGTCTGATAATGTTACATTTGTGCTCAAATAAACTTAATTGAATAAAATTTATATTAGGGCTGGGCAAGTAATCGAAAATTAATCGAAATTGACATTCAGAACTTTTGAATTTATGTCTATATCGATTACATACAATTGTATTAACTTTTTATTTTCTTTTTTTAACTTTGTGTTCACGTACTGTTCCTTTTTAAAACCACACTACGAAGCTGTAGTCATGGGATTCTGCCCCTATCTGCCACACGGAAGTAACCTAAATGCAGAGGCTGACCTAGGGACTCTTGCAGCTCGTACCAAAGAACGTTTTTAAACAAGCGTCTGTTCTTTTAAACATTGAGCATGCCCCTCTGTTACAGAGACTTGAGCTGCTGGTAGGGACTGATTGAATCGAGTGACAATTATTTAATTTTCTGATAAAGAATTGTGAGAGAACTTCAGAATGTGTGTCAGAGACATCTCTCCACTCTGTTCGGTACAAGAATTCTTAGCCGGATTCTTGATTCTGATTTCAGGACCTTATTTTGATCTCAGAAATTAGAATATGCTCTTTACATGACCACTTAAATAAACAGATAACTGCAGAAATCTTATTAAGATTAGATTTAGTGCCATGTAGAGGCACTCAATCGTATTTATTTTGTATCATGAAGATATATTTACCTCAAGATATCTTAAGATATCAATGTTTGAGGTAGTACCCAAACCAAGTGCATTTCTAATTGTTGCTGTTCGTTACAGGAGCACAGTGAGAAGAAGCAGCGTGTACGCTTCCAGTTGGAGATTTCCAGTAACCCAGAAGAACAGCGCAGCAGCATCCTTCACTTGCAGGAAGCCGTGCGCCAGCATGTTGCTCAGATCCGCCGCTTAGAGAAGCAGATTTACTCCAACATAAGGGTATCCTAACAGCATACTTTTCAGGCTGACTTTAATTAAATGAAGTTTTAATGGATTTCTGTGTATTCTCAATGCAAGATTTGGCCCATTTTGGTTATGGAGCTTACTTCTTGCTATTTTGCTTGGGCTCCTGCAGTCCCAACCGGAAGAGCTGAGAGGAGACGAGTTATCTGACATCAACCTGCGTCTGCAGAACCAGCTCAACCAGGAGAAGACTGACTTACAGATGAAGAGTGAGGAGCTCAACATCCTCATCAGGTGAGTTCTACACTCAATCATTATATCAAAGATATTCAGTCGAAAATATAAGATAAAACACTTTTGGTGTTCGGCTAGATAAATGAAAAGACTGAATAATCATACCGTATGAATGACGATTTAATGATGCTGTGACCTTTTTCTATTTACCGGCTGAGTGGAAATTTTACTCCTTAGCATCAGGGCTAGTTGCAGCTGCTCCAATGTAATAACCACTGAAATTTGTTATTTATTGACAGCGAGTCACACCAGAACACGTTGAAGTTTTCCAGCTATTATTTAGTTTCAAGTCACTTGTTGCAAATCACTAACATCAGTGCTGTAGGTTATAAATGATCATAGAGTTTGTATGTTATAAATAATGTTGTCCAATTTCCAGATGTTTTAAGGACTTCCAGCTGCAGCGGGCCAATAAGATGGAGCTGCGGAAGCCTCCAGAAGATGTGAGTGTGGTGCGTCGCACAGAAATCTACTTTGCTCAGGCTCGCTGGTGCCTCACAGAGGAAGACGGCCAGCTGGGCATTGCTGAGCTGGAGTTGCAGAGGTTTGTGTATAGCAAGGTGAGCACTGTATGAGAGAGACGGTAGTGCAATATAGTAAATGAACATGTTATGTTTTAGGAAATCTGCATCTTTTGGACAGATTGTGTTCTTTTTTTTCTTGTCATTTTTGTATTCTTTGGGGGCAGTGTGGATGGGGTGAGGAGAAAATATTAAAGTAAGCCTAAGGGAATGTTAACTGAAATGGTGTGATATTGAAAATTTTGTTTAATAATATATGTAAATCAATTAATAATATATAATATCAATATATGTACAAATAGGACTAGTTTTTTAAAAGAGGTTAATTATTACAAATAGTGTTTTTTTGTGTTTTTTTTTTGTTTTTTTCCCTGCAGCTGAACAAGTCTGATGACACAGCTGAACATCTCTTGGAACTCGGCTGGTTTACAATGAATAACTTACTCCCCAATGCTGCTTACAAGGTACTGCCATAATGGAAATCAGTGTATTATTTACTTAAAGCTGACCCCATTCATACAGCATTCATCTGAATTTTTATGTTACGTGAGCTCCAGGCATCATAGAATGGCTCCAGCTTCTGGTGTTTAGTGGCTTAAAGGCGACATTCATGATTGTGATCAAAAAACACTTTTTTTACAAAATTCAGAAGGTGCTAGCTCTCCAGTCTGTTTGTGTGCTGGAAACTGTCTAGTGTGTTTACAAAGCTCCAGTGTCTGTAAACTAGTAAAAAAAAAAACAAACGGTCTGATATGCTAGGCTTTCTCTCTCTGCTCATGGGAGAGGAAAGGCATCTGTCGTTTTATTTAGACAACAGAGAGAACTCCAAACGTTCAAAAGCGCGAACCGAGATGACGATATTGTTCTATTCCTGCTCCTTAGGTGCGTAATATTGACTTAATTTTGCTGTTTCAGATCACTTAATGTGGAAATTTGTCCAAATTCGGAAGACAGCTAACTGCATTACCAAAAGTGCTATAAAACTAAACAACTCAAGTTACAAATGTGTTTCTGTGTTAATTCAAACAATGAATAAAAAGGTACAGAAAAGTTAAACTCCAGCCACATTTAAATAACAGTCATTTTTCTTCTCAAACATGCCATTTCACCTTTTAAAAGACGCAAAGATCCTGAACGTAAACGACCCAAAGAGATTTGTGTTTCCCCACAATCCTAGACGTCCCCTTTAAGGCTGTGTACGTCTAGCTATTACGTTTAGAACTATAGCAGCATAAAGTCTGTTAATTCAGTGTTGCTTTATCCATATGGCAATAAACCTGCTGATCTTTGTTAATTTTATCTTTAACTATGCAATATTAGTTACTATTTTGGTGCAGTTTGTCTCACAAATTTCTTGCTTGGTTTCTCTTGCACAGCATGTGAGGGTACGTATGGTTTGGGTAAATAATACAGTTCATTCACCAGTTGATGTTTTTATCAGCCTCATTTGAGTCATGCTACATGATGTGTGTATATATATTTTTACATTATTTTCAGGAAATACAGCATTTTTTTTTTTAATCATTGTGCTTGATCATAGTCCTCCATTTTCTGTCTGTGGTTTTGTGTTTTTCCTGTGCACTCATCTGCAGTTGGGATTACTCCTAACAGCTATATATCCTCTGTGATTTTGTATATCACAAACCAGTCCACTGTTTTCATGTTGTGAATAAGAGTCAATATCAAAGAGCACACCATCCTCATGCATGGCCTAGAATAGCGCTCTAAACCTGAGGTACATTATTCATGCAGTTGTGTTTTTGTGCTCTAGGTAGTGCTGCGTCCCCAGAGCCCTTGTCAGTCTGGCCGCCAACTTGCCCTTCGCATTTTCAGCAAAGTGCGGCCACCTGTGGGTGGGATTTCTGTCAAAGAGCATTTTGAGGTAATTTGAATGGAATTGGGCTAAGACTAGATATTATGTTGTTTCCTAATCATTATTGTGGTTATGGGATTTTTTTAATACATATATTACAAGGTCTTGGTCTAGAGGTACATGAACCTCTAACCACTCTCAACCTTGAGTGCTGCAGTCATCATGATCAGTGATGGATATTCCTCAATAAGTATTTGGGTTATGTTTTAACAAATCTTTGTCCAAAATATACCTTGTATCTCCGTTTTTATCGATGGAGTTTACACTGACTTCCATTAAAAGTTAATAAGTATATACATTTTGGAGTAAATATAATATATAAGTATATAATTTTGGAGATATGTTTTTCTTTGGACAGCGACAAAGTCAATTCATTCATATGCTGTAAAAAATGTCCAGCATATACATAATTTTGTATGTCAGTCTTTAAAGACTGGCCCCAGTGAGTATGCAGTGTACTGAAATAAATTGTACTCATGTTGCCAGTGAAACCCAAACAAAACATAATGGTTTGCAGAGCTCTAACATTTTATGTTAACAACCAGGTCAATGTGGTGCCGCTTACCATCCAGCTCATGTACCAGTTCTTCAAGAGAATGATGGGCTTTTTCTTTCCTGGGAGAAATGTGGAAGAGGAGGAAGTTGGGGATGAGGAGGACAAGTTCCGATTGGTCACTACAGGTTTGTTTTTGCATATTATTGAACTCCTATAAACACAGCCTATGCAATTCCTACAACCTCTAAACTACCCTGTTCACTGTTCAATATTAGCTAGAGATGTTGGGTTTTTTCCTACCCCCATCTCTCCACTGTGATGCAGGGATATTGGATTTCTAATTGCTGTGTGTTATGTCACACCGGTGGCAAGGACTATGCTATTATAAGCTCTGCTCTCGTCTGACATTGACAGGATCTGGTCAGGATTCAGGGTCACCGTGATAGTGTCTCTCTCAATCTCCTCTCTCTCTCACTCTCTCTCTCACTCTCTCTCTCTCTATCTCTCTCGGATAAGGTGTTGTAAAGCCAAGGCAGCTATCTGAAGACTCCCTTGCAGGGCTAGGCCCTAGCAAAGGGGTCGCACAGGGGATAAATCGCACTTCAGGAGTCAGGAGGTCATTCCGTAAACCACCTGAGGTACGTGTTTTGTCACTTCAGTACTGATGATGATTTAAACTCACCACCACTCATACAACTCTGCCTAAGAATGCAGTTTGCTTTATTCAATTGTTCTTTGAAAACAATGGAAAAATGAGCTTTGAAGGGTGAGCCCAGCAGAAATGTTATTTTCTTTCTTCTGTTCAGCATCCTGTCGATGACATTGACAAGATGAAAGAGAGAGCTGCGATGAACAACTCTTTCATCTACATCAAAATCCCTCAGGTTCCCCTCTGTGTCAGCTACAAGGTGAGCACTTCAATGAACTCCCAGCAGACCTTAGTTTATTTATCCACTGAAATCTCTGTGCCATTATTGTGTCTGTTTTTTGTGCAGGGGGAAAAGAGCAGTGTAGACTGGAAGGATCTGAACCTGGTCCTGCCCTGTTTGGAGTATCATAACAACACTTGGACCTGGCTTGACTTTGCCATGGCTGTGAAGAGAGACAGTCGAAAAGCCCTGGTCGCTCAGGTACTGAACATCTGTCCATCAACTGAGTGGGAACACTGTAGGATCAGCTCCTATCGAAGTGTGCATCAGTAGTATATGTACATGATAAAATGGCCAGATTTTTTTATTCTAATTTTAACTAAATTAGGGGAGTGTTAGGGGCCCAATCCATTTTTTAGTTCATCATTTGAACAGCAATGGTGCTTCACATTGTGTGATGTATGGACCAATAAAATAGCTGCAAATTTGCTTACTTTACATTGAGTTAAGAAGGTTTTTTCCTTCTGTAAACATGCTGTTTTGGAGAAATGTGTTTTTCATTGGACAGCGACAATATACAGTTTGGAGCATCATAGGCTGAATTTTTAGAATTTATTTCAACTTTCAAAACTGGATCAGTTTAGATATTATTATTGGGTGTTGTTAATAGGAAAGGTGATGTAACACGGCATTAAACACACTCCATTCCATCTCTTTAGGAATATGTTGCATGCATCAAAATTGGAATGAGTATATATTTACAAATTATAAAGAGATTTCATAAAGTAAAGCATCAGATATATATTTGTACTCAGGTTTAATGCATGTCAAACACAATTTCAAGATAACCACCGTTTTCTGTTTTAATGAGCTTTCCAGGTACAGTCCTTCAGTTGAAATAAGGTCTGTAAACACACAGCTAGACAAGAGAACTCAACAGCACTGATTTAACAAATTCTTGTATGCCCTTACCATTCTCAACACCGACAAACAGATGATAAAAGAGAAGCTGAGACTGAAGCCGGCTGCAGTTGCTGAGTCTCGGGGGAAAGTTGCTGAAGGGAAGGTGGACAGCAGTGTGCAGCAGCAGGAGGAGGACGAGAAAGCCCGGCTCCTGATTGGCCTCAGCACCACTGACAAGAGCTCCAGCAAGAAGAGCATCTTTAGCCGACGCAAGTGACCCTCCTGAACAGAGAGATGAGAAAAGAGACCCTCGTCAAAGTCCTGCTGCCTGGATCTGCTTCATATAGGCTCCAAAAAAGTGCTGATGGTGGAACACAGCAGAGGTCAAGATAAAGCATCATCAAGTCTGAGTGATTGCCCTTCTCTTCACCAGAGGTGCCTTCAGAAGTCCACGCTGGCTGTGGACAGACAGGACCAAACCTGAGGTGTTCCAATTAAGGAAGGTTGGATGAACACACTACAGTCTTTAAAGGGGGCACTATCCTTAAGAAACAGCCTTTACATTGTCATGCACTCTTTACAGCCATACGTGTCAATGTAGTTCAGTGCACTACATACAGTCCTCATCTATCATGATCAACATTTCAACAAGTTCTCAAGAGTTTAAGTGGGATTCTATTAATTTCATGATTTGATTATCAGTCCTCTCAGTATCTGTACAAGGAAATAATGGTTATTTTTAATGACTGGTGGTGTATCTCCTGCAGGCTCAGGAGATAAGAAAATCTAAAGGGGAAACTCTCTTGCAAGGGATGTGTTATACACCTTGGCGGAGATGTCTGAAAAACCACAAGGGATCAAAAATGGGTTTCACTCCAGGGGTATACTTTGTGTGTAGTATCACAAATTCACTGAAGCCCATTTCTATTTACCTACCCAATGCCTTTACCACTAAATAAGGTGTACCCTGACTATATAAAGCCCTTAAGAAATATGCTTCTTTAAAGCTTAAAGATATAAATATGATTCATTCCAAACAAGTCACAGGTATGTAATATTATATTGTTGACCTCAGATTTTACTGTACTAACAACACAATTGTGCAATACCTAGAAGCAAAGCGGAAAAAAAAAATCTGCCTGCTCTGATGGTTGTGTTGACATTGGTTTTTGTGGAGAGCGTTACAGTTTTGTAATATTCGGCGCACTCTCAATAATGCTAATTTTAACACTGGCACTTTTGAAAGTGGGTTTTTTTTTTTTTTTTTTTGGAAGTGTTTTTGTATTCTTTAAATTCAGTGTTGATGTTAGATACTGCTGACTTTTGTTTTTCAGCTTCAGAGAAGAAACAAATGTCACAGAGGAGATTTATTTCAGTTTAAAAAAAATATATTGTAATTTTTCCTGTCATTTCAGAGCCTCAAATCTGTGGGGATTTATAATAACTATCACCAAGCTTTGTAAATGTGATTTTCAGCATTAAATCAAAGCACTGATTAATCTGTACTGTAGTGCTCAATTCTATATACAGATTCCATATTATTGAACAACAAGGTAATCAGGATAGAGAGTATGAAAATTTCCAGATATTGATGCAGCCACATTTTTCACAGAATTTTTGAAATTGTTCAACTTTATCATTAATAAAATACATATGCAATAATTTTACTGAACTGTATGTCAGTCTTCAAAAAAATATACATTACATCAACATAAAGGTGTTCCAATAACTTTTGTATGTCATTGATGCTATTTTATTTTTCAAATTTAAATTCATGTTTTCATAATTGCCAGAATCTAAGGATAGTCTGGTACCTTTTTAAAACATAACGTAGCCCAGAACTGGCTACTAATATAGGAAAGTAAATTTGACTGACACGCAAATTGACCAATCACATATTTCCCCATGATGGGTAGAAAGATAGAAGGGTAGAAGCAATTCATTTTTCACACCTGTAGTTTGTTCCTTCTGGTCTGAGTCAGTTAACAACCTCATAAACTTGGAGCATTTTCCCTCTTGGTTTACTTTGTTTTTACACACTGAAAAAAATCAAGTGCACCAAAACACGTCACTGCAAACCGTGTGAGAATGTTCTCACCACTGATTGGCCAGACCTGACTGAGGTGGGAGAAAGAATGTAAACACAGGAAGAAGGTCCTATGATCTGGACTAGTGCCTTTCTGTTACACTAGACCTCAGTGTATAGAATATTAGTGACATAATGTAATATGACCTAAATGGATGGCAATATTTTATTAATTTATTTATTGTTACACATATATAGCAACTTTCTGGATACCCAAGGATGCTTTACAATCAAAACTGCCCAGAACGCCATTCCATTCAAAACAATCCATTCACACACTGGTATTAGGCATTATTTGTATGTAATGGTGGTGTTATGAGTGTTGTGCTGGTATCAGTGGATCAGGCAGCAGTGCTGCTGGAGATTTTAAACCCCTCAGTCAGTGTTACTGCAGGACTAAGAATAGCCCTTCAACCCATAATATCCTGCCAACACGTCCTGTGGGCAGTAACCACTGATGAAGTACTAGAGAAGAGGCCACCGCATCCAGACTTTGATCAAGATTCCAGGCTGGAATGTTTAAAATGGGCAACTGGCATTATGCTATACCAGTCCAGTCAGGTGCATTAGCAGATGCAGCTATAGTGTAATACCAGTTGGCCATTTGAAAGTCCTGGACTCAAGGTCTGTATTAGAAGACCTCTGGACTAGAGCATGACCAGCACGAATTGTGCAGCAACAGATGAAGTTACTGTATCTGACTTGACATCCCCAAGGTGGACCAATGAGGCAGGTGTGTCTTACAGAGTGGACAGTCAATGGATAGTGTTTATAAATTCCAACAGCCCTGTTGTGTCTGATCCACTCATACCAGTATAACACACGATCACTTTATCAATAACGTGCTGAGATTGATCCACCACCCGAGTTTATACCCGTTTTATGGGGTCCTGCAGGGTGAAAAGGCAAAGTATGTAGAGCAACAAATGGACTCCAGGGTGTAATTAGAATGTAATGTATGGTCAGTGAAGCTGCGAGAATGGGCAATAAGTGTATTAACAAGGGGGAGATCATAATGGTCGATCTATGTGAACAGTAGATCTGAGAAAATGCACAATGAGAGCAAATATCCGTACTCTCTGTCGAAACGGGGGCGTGACCATGTGAGTAATTAGTATTAATTAGTGGGCGGGGCATGTCGCTGCATCCAGTGATATCCAGAAGGGCGCAGATCGCCGCGCGTTTGTCTGCTCACTGAACAGCAGAAAAATAGTGTTCCGTTTTCAGTCTCTAAATGCGCAGAAACGAAGTGCGCGCTTAATTTCTTATCGACAGTTAATGTAAACGGAGGCTTTATTTTGAAGACTGCTGCAAGGCGCTTGTTGACAAAGTGTAATGGGCGTGAGATGGGCGGCGCCAGCGGTAAAAACAAGGTGAGAAATCATCCGCGTTCACATCCATTACTGTTTACAGCGTTCCTGTGGTCTTGGTGTTTAAAGGGAGTGAAAAGTAGGTCTTATGATAAAATATTTTACGTTCATGTGGCCTGTAATTTTATGCAAAACTAGCTAACGGTCTACTTCGCACTTAGGCGAGCTCGTTTTCACTCTGAGTCACTGTGTTGTGCTGAGGCAGACTTTGTGTTTGTTGCTGTCTCAGTAAAGTGGATGTAATGTGTAGTGAAATTGTTCCGCAGCCTTTCTGGATGAGTGGCTGTGATTTCTGAGGGAAATGTGTATTTCTGAGCTCATATTTGTGTTTGAAATCCCTTTCAGGTCGTTGATAAACCCTTAAAATTCGTCATTGTCAATAGCAATTACTCAGTTCAAATGAAACCCAGTAAAAGAACACCTAAAAGGTGGTTTAGATATGATTGTGCACCATCTCCTTATTTCATGTGGATCTATGCATATGCAATTGATCTCTCTTATCTCCACATAGTAACCCCTCTGCCACTTGACTGCAGCAAGAAAACCCAGCCACAGTAGTTGTTGGGATTGGTTCCTTGGATTTATGACATAAAAAAAACCCTAGCTGTTGGAGTTCACGTGTCTGAAACTGTCTTTGGAACACTGCAATTTCAATGAGGAAATGCTCACCCAACGGACTGTATTTCACTCATCTTCTAGTTTATTAACAACATCTCATGTTATGTTAACAAGTTTAACCAACTAAACTTGATGTTCAGTAGAGGGGAGTTTTTAAAAGCTCTGTATTATATAGTGAGGAAATAAAAGTCCTTTGTTTTTCACTTTATGTATCACATTAGGTTGCCATTACAGTGTCACTTAGTGGGGTAAGCTTGAGTCCTTTTAAAAGCTTCATTTGGCTACTAGTGGTGTCCCGTAGTCGGTGAAAAAATACTTTGTACTTTTGTGACTTTTCAATGACCATAAAATCATTTTGTGGTCTTCTGGTGGTCTAATGAGTTCTACAGGAAACTAGTGGTCACTAATAATGAAAAAAATAAAGGTCATTTATGACTATGGGGAACTACAGTCCTCTCTGCTTTGTTTATGTTCAGAAACTCTGCATTTTTTAATGTGGAATGGTATGTTTGAGGGGAAAATTAACTGCCTGATGGCTTATTTTCCCATATTGTTAAGCAGACATCAGTGTCTTTTGTGGAGAAGAGATGTCTGTCCAGTAGGCAGAGGTTTCTGTCTCTCAGAGATGGACTCATACAGAACAGTCCATTCAAACAGCAGAGTGTGCGGCAAACAAAATCCCACATCATTGACCAAACCCAGAGTCCAGAGATCAATCCTCTGCCAGCATCCACCTCCATGTTCCTGCCGGAATTTCCCCAGCATATGGAGAGAAATGTGCATTTACAGGTAAATTGTATTCATTTCCCTCATTAATTATTCAACGCAATCATCTAAAACACACCTTTTCCATCTTTCAGGGTGTTTAAAATATTGTCATAATTTTTATGGTTTCATTTGTGCAGCGTGTTCTCTGCAGCATGATGCTAGC
Source organism: Hoplias malabaricus (assembly GCF_029633855.1). NCBI lineage: Eukaryota > Metazoa > Chordata > Actinopteri > Characiformes > Erythrinidae > Hoplias > Hoplias malabaricus. The sequence goes on along the minus strand of NC_089800.1, from coordinate 38,777,122 downwards.
CAGTCTGGAACATAATGGACCTAGTCTCCAAGCCTATTGAGCAGTCATATAGTGTGTCAGTAGCATTTTAAAACATATATTATGCTTAATCATTTAAGCGAGCAGTTTGGAATTCACACAACTTGCTGATGATGTTGAGCGGTTTTAAAGGTACAACCGTTTTAAAGGTAAACGTGACTGTAATTCTATGCCCCATGGAGGCAGGAGGTCATTTAAGCATTATACAGGGTGGACCATTTATATAGATACACCTTAATAAAATGGATATTGTTGGTGATATTAACTTCCTGTTTGTGGCACATTAGTATATGGGAGGGGGGAAACTTTTCAAAATGGGTGGTGACCATGGTGGCCATTTTGAAGTCAGCCATTTTGGATCCAACTTTTGTTTAGTCAATGGGAAGAGAGTCATGTTACACATCAAACTTATTGGGAATTTCACAAGAAAAACATTGGTGTAACTTTATTCTTTCATGAGTTATTTACAAGTTTCTGACCACTTATAAAATTTGTTCAAAGTGCTGCCCATTGTGTTGGATTGTCAATGCAACCCTCTTCTCCCACTCTTCACACACTGATAGCAACACCGCAGGAGAAATGCTAACACAGGCTTCCAGTATCCATAGTTTCAGGTGCTACACATTTTGATGGTATGGTGTGGTATATGGGGTACAAAGATAGTGGAGCCATTCTTCATCAATGGAAACCTCAAGGCCGCTGGAAATGCCAAATTTTCCTCTTTATGCACTGAAGCTGGCACATTCCATGAGTTTTTGCAGCAAAATGATGCAGCACCAAATTATGGGTGTCAAGTCTGAGCATTCCTTGATGAACAGTTTCCTGGAAAGTGGATTGGTCGTCGTGGGTCAGTTGAATGGCCCCAAGGTCTCCCGATCTGACCCCCTTATACTTTTAACTTTGGGGTCATCTGAAGGCACTTGTCTATGCTGTGAAGATACGGTATATGCAGCACCTGAAACTATGGGTACTGGAAGCCTGTGCTAGCATTTTTCCTGCAGTGTTGCTATCAGTGTGTGAAAAGTGGGAGAAGAGGGTTGCATTGACAATCCAACACAATGTGCAGCACTTTGAACACATTTTCACATGACCCACTTCCCACTGAAAAAACAAAAGTTGGATCCAATATGGCCACCATGGTCACCACCCATCTTGAAAAGTTTCCCCCCTCCCATATACTAATGTGCCACAAACAGGATGTTAATATCACCAACCATTCCCATTTTATTAGGGTGTATCCATATAAATGGCCCACACTGTATATTACTTCAGAGGCAATATTTTACTAAAATAAATTTCATCATCTTAAAGAAGTTTGTTTTTTTTGTGAACATTTGTTATGTTTCTTTCCTACTGAGCAGATAACTGGTTTTATAGCGAAAGGCTCCTTCGGTCCTATTATGAAGGTAAAAGACTGGAGAAAAGACAAGACCTATGCTGTTAAGGTGAAATTCCCTTCTATAATTGTAAAGACATATGACACTGACATTTCATTCAATTATTAATAGATAATGTAGGTTTGTGATGTCTGTGGTTAATAATTTTTGGTTAGATTTTACCCAAATCTAAGGTTCTGAGACATGGAGTTCTACAGCAGTCCAAAGAGGAGGTGGTAATCCAGGTGAGACTTTCATATATATATATATATATATATATATATATATATATATATATATATATATATATATATATACACACAGTAAATAAACCAACATGTCAACGTTGATTCAGAGCAGTGTTTATTATTTCTTTAGGTAACACACTAATTTCTTTTTCGGCTGTGTCAAACATCAGCAGGCCCACCAAGCACATTCATTCTGAGTCTACAAAGCCATGCTGTTATAGCACATGCAGAATGAGGCCAGGCATTTTCTGAAATAATCTTTTTGATGGCAGCATATGTCTCTCAAAAGTCCCAGTATTATTTGGGATTATAATTTGTCAATCAATTTTTGGCATTTTTTTATTCCGTACATTTTATAACTATTAATTAGTTTATACTTCTATAAAAAGGAAGCATACCCAAGTTTTATTGGATTTGCTAAGGCAGCCTAGTGACAGAACATGAGCATAGCTAAAAAAGAGGATACTGAATTAATTTAATTAGTAGTAGAATCAGCTGAGAGTTGGTATTGCAAGGGTTTTATCCAGTTATTTCAAATATGATGCTATTTATGTTTTTTTAGGGTCAGGATATGTTTTTCACTCTTTGATAATATGCCTTGTATACACAGCTGTAATTATTGTTAAATATGGATAATACCAAAAAAATTAAGGTATTTCAGAGCCTTGTCCTTGTCTACTCCTAATAAAATAATCCACAGAATTTAAACCACTACAATTTATAAGCAACTTCAGAAGAATGAGTATAAATCTAAGAAATAATTGATAAAATCAGACAGAAACTGCTTAGTATAATAGTGGCTAGATATATGGATAGCAAGACAGTCAGAGAGACAGACAGGGGTACGTCAGGGGCAGCATTTGGTTCTATTCAGTTGGACCAGTTGTGTCAATTCACTGAAAGGTGGGACTTTTCCCATAAACAGACATCATAATCAGTCATTTTTCTGTTATTTATTTTATATTGTGTTGGTAAACCTTTACCCTTACCATGTAAACAGTGAAGGCTGATTAAAAATGCAGAATTAAATGATTGTGTCTAAAGAAAAGAACGAGGCTGAAGTTGTGTAAGCGATATGTCAGAATTTCAATCTCATCCCATTTTCAAACACTCATTGAATACAGCAATGTATGAACCGGCATGGTTAATGTTAGAGGTATTCAACCGTTTATATCCAGAAAATATCATGCAAGCCTGTTGTGGGGTCACACTATCCACTCACTTCAAATCCATCTAGTGATAACATCGTCATTTCCTGGCAAAGATTTCTTTAAAAAGGCTGAGCTCATAACAAGTCATTGTCCTCCTTCACTGCATCTCATCTGCTTTGTTGCTGTGCTTTGTAGCGGCAGCTCAGACACCCTTTCCTCCTCAGTCTGGAGGACTGTTGGCAGAGCCAGCGCCATCTCTTCATCAGTGAGTCATTCACTGACTCAGAGAGTCAGTCCACATGCCACTACCACCACCCCCCTCTCCCCGCTACTCCTGCCCCAATCACCATACCCCCTTTCACCTGACCTCTGTTTCATGCTCTTTGGATTTACCAGTCTGCTTTATCCCAAATTTAGATGCTCAGTTATGGGTATTACATTTCTATTATTGGCATGTTGTTTTTTTCTTCTTGTTGGTGAGCCCATTATTTTAGAGCTACATTATCATGAATAAAAATATTTATTTATTTATTTTTTTTTAAGTCAAAACAACATTTAGTAAGTGAAAAAAAGAGAAAAATGAAAATAAATAACTCAACAACACAACAACAGAGACTACAAAATTTAAAGGAACACTAGGTAAGATTTGCATTCCTTGCTCCTGGGCCCCCCTAGTGTAATTAAATTTTACAGCACTGTACTGAAATCAGTGAGCAGAGGAAGGGAAGTGGGGCAGTTTCTCTTCTCCCTATTACAGGACAGTGGAGCATCACAATGATTTTGAAGCTGTAATTTTAAGGTAAAAATTGTACATAGTGTTCCTTTAAGAGATAATTCAACAACTTTAAGGCTGAAGACAAATTAATGAAGAGATATTCCCTGTGTATTTGTGTAATTTTATAATGATTTTGTGTTTCTCCTAAATATATTGGTGTTCAGCCTGTTCTCTTCGTCTTGATTTTGTGTTCTCGCATAAGTTTGATTTATTCTGATGTTGTTTTAGTGTCCCTTAAGGTTATTGTGTACCCATCTGTTTGTTTTTCTGTTCTCCCTTAATGCTGTTGTGTTCTCATCTTGTATACTTTCTAAAGGTTGTTGTGGCATACCTCTCTGGGCCATCATAGACACATATATTGACATGAGAAATATGAACTTCAGTCTTGTGCATTGTTCTTTGAGAACAAATGCTATATGTTTATGTCTTTATCAAGTATTCTTTTCCCATAGCTTTTCTTGGCAGGAAACCCCTGAATACTAATTTTATTTTGTTTCTTTTAGGTGATTTGTGCCAACATTTATTTACCATTTTATCCAAAAAAAAACGTCATATTTATGCATTTTGCACAGCTTGACTTTAAACTTTACAGCATTTTTTTAACTCTAAATTTTACACACATCAGTGTCATTGCTGGGTTTTGAATACTCAACCAGCCAAACATATTCAACTTAAAATGGCTCTTATGTGAGAAACTGACCATGGGTGAAGGTTTTTGGGTGGACGAAGATAAGATGTAGTTTGTATGTATACACATACTTACATGTACTTCACTTTTTTTAATTAACATTTTTACTCATAATTTATCTGTGAGGAAAGTAATCTAATTGTAATCTAGATATTGCTGCACATAACAAACTTGTACCAGTGCAACACACACTGCATTGTATCTAAATGTTATCTTTTCTGAAACTGGTCATCTATCAATTTAAAATCTCATCAGTGGTGGTCCACTTCCATGGATGGGCAGAATTGAGGGCTTGAGAAAATATCCAGGAATAGATGGGCTACACTCAGTAACTGTAAATATACAAAGTGTACAAAACTACTCTAAGTGTAGCTGATAAAATAATAAAGTAGACATATTGTAGTTAATATTCCCTAATAATGTGACAAGTGCACACAGAAACCTGAGAGAAAGTTTGTGTCTCTGTCATTGATTCATTAGTGTGTGACTACTGCAGTACTGGAGATCTTTACACCTACTGGACACTGACTGGACTGTTTGATGTAAAAGAAGTTCGGCTGTTTGCTGCCGAACTTGGTAGTGCTTTAGGTGAGTAACACACACACACACACACACACACATACATGCATGCACACATTCATAAGAGATGGGCTTCTTGTGGTGGTTATTGGGATTTTACTAAACAATTATGTAGTATATATAGTCTGAAATATACTTTTATGAATTGTATTTTCATGGCAGAAATCATGCTGGGTGTTGTGAGGCAAAATAGTTCTGCTATCTTTTATTTTTGCAGATTTACACACAACCATCTCAGTAAAGATATTCTGTAAAATTTCACTGAAAACCAGTGAGTCAGTTTCAATGCTCTGCACTATCTCACATCAAAGGAAAGACTTTGATCACATCTAAGCATTTAAAACTTTTTTTTTTTTAACCCAATTATCTCCTTAGTTTAGTCTTTGCCATTTCCCCCTGTTATCCAGCAACCAGGGAGGGTGAGGGCAGGCACATGCATCCTCTGAGACATGTAACACAAGGTACCAATTTTCTTCAACCTGCTGCTATTACAACAGCAATATGGACAGTTCAGCACACTTGGACCATGCTGTCCCAACACCGCTATACCAGATAATAAATGCCTCTATTGGCTAGTGTTGTGCTTATATAGAGGAGATATCACCTGGGATCAGACCAGTGATCTCTCTATGATTGGGTCATTGCTTGGAACACACAACCATCCATGAGAAAATGTGAAACATGGAATTTCCTTTCAATAACGTATACCTTGTTTGCTCAAATTACAGGTTTTCTCCATGACTTTGGGATAATGCACAGGGATGTGAAGGTATGAACTGATTATATGAGCTTTCAGTCTAGTAAATAATAATTGCTTATATTGAAATCGGTTGTTGTCGTTTGTTTCTCTCACAGATGGAGAACATCCTTTTAACTGATCAAGGTAATCTTGAGTCTTATACTTAACTGCATTACTAATGGAAAACATTAGAGGGCCACCCAGCAACAGGAATGTTCTTTGTCTATCCTAATATACACTGTGTGTCCAAATGTATGTAGACAGCCTATATAATGAATCCATTCAGCTGCTGAATTCACAGATATTCAGTTGTGTGCCCACAGCATGTATAATCTACAAGGAAAAAAGACATACCTTAATCTCATCATTCTCAACAGTAAGTGGATCAATAAATCCATGTTCTCTGGAGTGTCAGAGAGCTGGAGTAAATGTTGTGATCCAGCACTAAACTTATAACTTCAGTAAATGACATAACTAATGCTCCTGTGGATGAATGTCATCAAGTCTTCCAGAATGTTCCAAATTCAGAAGCTCAGAAGAGAAGTCTGTTACTGCAGGAACGGGGAACAGAATATCTATAAATACCCTTAATTTAAAAATAAAGATATATTTTATGGCCGTGTAATGCATAAAAACCTATTTTCTTGCGTTTACATCCAAGTCTCATCTTATTTAAAAGAAAATTAATCTTTGACATTGTGCACACTGTGTATGACAGAATATTTACTGATTCATTTGTGAGCAAACATTGGCATTGGGTTTCCTGGTGAGATCACATTATATATATATATATATATATATATATATATATATATATATATATATATATATATATATTCTCTACAGAGAATACATTTCTACACATTTTAATGCATACTCACAGTTTATTTGAATTTTACCATGATATACTTTGTACTGTGTTATGGATATATTATATTTATATTATGTAGTGTTAAACCCATCACATAAATAAAAACTGTGCAAAATATTGTGCTTAATGTTGTCCCCTGTAGAGATTCATAGATTCATTTTTGGTGTTGATTAACCAGACTGTTCAAATTTGTGTGTGATCAGGCATATTTTTCTATTCTCAAGAGGCTATGCTAATATGGTACTATTGATATAGTTAATTTTGTGCTTGTTAGTATAATTTTTTTGTTTTGTTTTTAAATACATGAACCTGCAGTCTGCAAAAACGTAATGACAGTTTGAGGCAAGACTAAAGTCTCAGAGATATTCTGATGATGAATCTTTTCCATGCAGTGATCATTCCTTTTTTAAAAAAAAAAAACATACAGCACTTTTGACGGGAAACATCCACATATTTGCTCTTCTTTCAAATAAAGAAGTGTCTTTGTCAGGCTTTTTGAGTGGGTTTCAGACATTTATGTTTATAACATATCCGCCTTTTCTACTTTTCATCTTCAGAGGTTGCAAAATCTTCACGCATTCTCTGCACCTCCCACAGAGCAACAAAATATCAAAAAACATTGAAAACCAGTGGTATACTTTAAATGATTCTAAAAGAGACTGCTGGTGTGCTGGTAAAATATTATTGATGTGTGATTTAGGTCACCTCCGCCTGGCTGACTTTGGCCTCTCTCGTCAACTCCAGCGTGGAGAGAGAACATTTACAATCTGTGGAACCATACAGTACATGGGTAAAATTTTCAGCACAGACTTTTGCTCATTGTGCTTTTTTGTTTCACAGTATATACTTCATCACTTTTTACAGTATACCCCTTTTCTAGACACTTGGGACACTTAAGGAAAATGCAAAAAAAAAAAAAAAAAACTTTATTTGGGTAAGTTTTGTCAACATGATAAAAGTACATTATCTGATAAATGAACAAAGACACAATCATCAGTGAAAACAACAAAAATGTTAACTGTATTTTCTAAATATAAATTGAAAAACGCCTGCAAAATACATAAGTGGATTGGAACAGAGGCAAAATGAGACTAAAAGGTTTCAAGTAAAACTGTTCTTGAAGCAGTTTAATTAAATTAGCAGTCTAATTTAAATTAGCAGTTTAATGGGTTACCATTACCAAAACGTTACGAATGATGCAGAGGCTTATATTGTTATATTGAAGAGACATGTTGCCATGAAGGTGACATCTTTTCCTAGGAACTGTACTGTCTATTTAAGCAGGACAGTTCCAGACCCTGTTCTGCACGAGTTACAACAGTGTGTCTTTGTAGGCATAGTGTGAAACTTCTTGACTGACCTTCCTGCAGTCCTGATCTGTCTCCTATTGTAAATATATGGTGCACCACAAAGAGGAGACTCAGACAGTTGAGTCCCTCAAGTCTTGCATGAAGAATGGGCAAAAATGATGCTTACAAAACTTCCACACGTAGTATCTTCAATTCTTAAATGATTGAAAAGCACAATTTAAAAGGTGCTGAGACCCGGTGGTAAACATGCCCCTGTCCCAGTTCTTTATAAGCGTGTTACAGGCATCAGTTTTTAAATTTGTTTATATTTAACAAATAAAATTAAGTTCATCATTGAAAACACTAAAGCACTTTCTTTGAGCTTTGTTAAAAAATGTGTGAAACAAGTTACAAATTTAAAAAATTATTCCTGCATTTTTGGAAAGTGTCCCAATTTCTCTGGAAATGTGGTGTGTACATTACATTTAAGAGGATAGTTTGAGATCAGCTTGTAGACAGCAGCTGGATGATTTTGCTGTCATGCTCTGTTCCTGAACAGCTCCTGAGGTCCTGTGTGGGGGTCCCTATAGTCATGCTGCAGACTGGTGGTCTCTTGGCATCTTGTTATATGCCCTGGCAGCAGGAAAGGTCAGATACTCAAATATTTTTCAGGCCATCTATGTCCATACATATTATACATTCCTCACTGTTTGTTTTGTCCATTTTTCTGTCATTATGTGTCTAATTGAGACAATGCATTTAATCAAGTAAAATATAAATAACATATTTCAAATAAAACAGTAAACTTCACATACAAAATACAAACAAATACAGGACAGACATTTATTTTAAAATGAATCATAACAGTAGTATATAAGATAGCCCTAAAGAGATTTTGGTTCATCACAAAGTTCCTTTACTACTTTACTAGTACACATTCATTCATTTATTCATCATCTTTAACAATTAAACACATAATACTGTGCAACATTTTAAGACCTCCATTTCAACTAATTTCCAATCAAAGCAGCAACAAGTTATTTGTTTTTAGCTACAGGGAAACTGCAGAAAACATATTTAATAGAAAAACGCAGAGACATCTTCAGCAGAGACATACATTTTTTTGTGTGTCTACCTTGCTTTCAGTTTTTCAAAGAATCCTGCAGGAATATTGTGCCCCACCTCAGAAGGCATTTATGTTTATCTTCTGATCAAGTAAATCCTAAACAAATCCACTGGTGAGGATTTTTGGTCTAGGACGGAAGTCTTCAAATACGGGCCTTGGGTCCAGGTTCCTGACCGGTACTCTAAAATTGCCAGCCAATATTAAACTATAGCAGCAAATGCTAATGTACTTGGCTTGGCCGGATGTTGTAATATACCAGCCAGGTACTGAAGTTAAAATTCCCATCCTGGAACCTGGATACAAGGTCTGGATTTAAAGGCTATTGGAGTAGGTTTAGGCTTAATCTGGGTTGTCCCTAACTCTGTGCTGAAACCGATGCTCAGTAACACATGTTGTGTGTTTGTTTTTGTTGTTTTTTTTGTCTCTTTGGTAGTTTCCTCTTCCTCCACAGCAAAACCACAAGATCATGCTGACCACAGTGAATGACCACCTGTATGAAATGCCTTCCAGCTTCAGCCCTGGACTGGCCCTGCTGCTCACAGAAGTATGCTTTAACCACAGTTTACTTTCTTCTCTTGCCTGAAAGCCAAACCCCACTGTTTATGACGTTGTGCTATGTTGTGTTCTCTGATATCAGCTCCTGTGTAAAAATCCCACACGGCGTCTGCGCTGTCTGGAGCAATTCAAAAGCCAAAATTTCTTCAACTGCATTTCTTTCGACTCTCAGCTGCTGACCAGGACTCCCGTTGAGGCCATCCTTCAGCTCAAAGCTCACCCTGAGCGACTTGAGAAATCAGCAAGGGGTCTGACCTATGAGCAGCTACAGAATTTTGATTGTGATCTCCTGGACTCACCCACAGATTTGTTACAGACCGAGATTGCTCAGGATCCTGAGGAGGGGAGAAAGAAATAAGTGCAAAGTGGACATCCTTCAATCAGTGCTACACAAGAACCACAATACTTAGCATCTGTGCAGTGTGTGAGAAGACTAAATACATCCTCAGGGGGAGAGGTTAATAAAGTTTTGCACAGGTAATGTCACTGTCACACAGCTCAGGGTGACTGTCAGTGAGGAGTTTGGTGTGTTCTCCCAGTGTCTGTGTGGGTTTCCTCCAGGTGCTCCGGTTTCCTGTCACGGTCCAAAAACACACGTTGGTAGGTGGATTGGCCACTCAAAAGTGTCCAGAGGTGTGAGTTTGGGGGTGAGAGTTTGAGTGTGTCCCCCCCTGCGATGGAATGGCACCCCCTCCAGGGTTTGTTCCTGCCACGACCCTGATATGGGTAAGCAGTTATAGACAATGAATGAATGAAATTAATGGAACTTAACAGTAGTAATAAACTATACAATACTGTGCAGACATCAGCGATCATTCATTCACTGGTGCAATATTTGGACAAAAAAAGGATTTTCAAAAAAAAATGTAAAGGGAAAAAGTAAGAAAACTCTAGTTTTTCTATTTTCTTACATAGAGAAAAATGCAACAACTATGCCAGACATGTAGACCATCAGAACTGTGAGATAAACAGCACTTAAACCTTTCATCATCAAACAGCTATTACAGAGAAAAGAACATTTGCAAAATTAGCAAAGAATCTGCTCGAGTTCTCAAAACAATGGACTGATCCCAGAATCCACACACTCCTTTTTCCTGTCTTTTCTTCCCTGATGTAGCTCCCTAGAAAGGAGTAATATGAAGAGAGAGAAACTAGGACTCAGAGTAATTTTTTAGTAGTTTTTTTTAACCAGGGAAGCAGCTGATTTGATGATAATATAAAATATATATTGGTGAATGATACCTGGAGACTGCTTGCCAACTTCCAGACCTTGGTGTGACCTATTTGTGAGAGCAAAGACAAACCCAAATGGGAGCAGCCTTAATAGGGCTGAAAATTGGAGACCAGATAAAGCATGATTATTAATGTTTTTAATTAGATATCAGGAAAAAACCCACAGCCCCTGTGGAGCTAGCTAAATTTAACATTAACTCTTTGCAGTTTTCTCTGGAGGTCCCTCCCAGACCCTGTCTACAGAGAGAGAGGTGTGTGTGTGTGTGTGTGTGTGTGTGTGTGTGTGTGTGTGTGTGTGTGTGTGTGTGTGTGTGTGTGTGTGTGTGTGTGTGTGTGTGTGTGTGTGTGTGTTCTGTAAGTGCAGTGTGACACTGGTCACCCCTTTAAACCTGCAGCACTCAGGCCGCCACCTGCACTCGCCACCTGCTCTCCTGACAGTACAACACATTCTTCACAATGTTTATTAGCTTCAAATTAGCTTCAAGCTAGTTGGGCAAAAAGTGCACTAATAATTTTAAGGTGGTTATTCTTAATGCCCTTTTCAAGGAAGTTTGAAAAACAACACATCTAACAAAAAATTGCCTTTAGAAAACATATGTAATTATATAATTTTCACTTTTAACAGTTATCACCAAGCATCTTAACTTTCTAGACTCCACTGTTAGTGAATGAATTCAGTAAATATTAACCCATTCTGGACCCAGACATTCAATTGGACACAAACAGACAGTTTAAATGCCACAGAACCAAAACAGTCATAAAGAAATGCCTTGGAGCAGCTGCACCTGAACGTAAGGTAATGATACTAAGTGTCATGGAGCTTGTAATGGAGTAAAGTGGCTCTGCCCAATTACTACTGTTTGTTATTCAGAACTAATCATCCAAAGTCAGTACCTGACCTATAATGTTCTCATGGCTGAACCACCTCAAGACCTCACAGAAATGTTCAATTTGTAGAAAATTTTACTGTATCAAAGGGAAACAAACTTCCTATTAATACTCTTAATTTAAGATGAAATTTCAGATGACACATTTTTGCTGTATACAGTTTGTAGCATATTGTGTGGTATATATTATATTTATGGACATTATTGCAGTTGTCATATTTACCTTGTATTACTATGGTTCTAAGGAAGCTGTTTATAGTTGGAGGTGCATATTCAGTTATATTTTAGTTATTTTTTGTTCTTTTTTTGTGTGTTTGCTGTATAATTATGATTTAATGGTGTGCTCCTTTGTGTTTGTTGAAATAGATATTTCTTTTGGAACAATGAATTAAAAGTGTAAAAAATAATATTTAATAAATGATTGGTATTTTTTAGACTCAAGCTTGTCTTTAAAGGTAGAATGCCTAAGGTTCGTTTCTTGGCTGTTTCACAAAAAGCAACATTAACAATGCAGAGGCTTCCAATTTATAACTTCAAATGTCTGAGAGAGATCCTTTTCTTTCTCGTCCTTGAAAAGTAGATCACAGTTTTGCTGGAACATTCCACTCACCTGTGTAAGCCAAGAAATCATTCACTTTGTTGAATCTTTGGGGACTTCCGACATTCCTGAGGGTCCAGTTGAGATCTGCAGTCGTATGAAACAAATGTGATCTAATTTCATCATTAAAAGCAATTCAACAGTGTCACATGAGGAGGAATGGGACTGATGTCACAGAGGTCTACAGCTTTTTCCTTTGGATTTATTACAGTTCTCTAATGATCTAGTACTGTCTGGGTTTTTTTTTTTAGCATTTAGGTTATTTTTTCCAGACATGTTATTAAATCTTGTAATGTGTAATGTGTAGCTTAGTAGTTGTTTTTTTGTTCTTTTTTTTTTTTTTTTTTATTTCATTCACATGTCACTAAAATGAGATTGTCTTTTTTCACTGGTACATAATTATGATTGCGGCACGGTGGCGCAGCAGGTAGTGTCGCAGTCACACAGCTCCAGGGGCCTGGAGGTTGTGGGTTCGATTCCCGCTCCGGGTGACTGTCTGTGAGGAGTTGGTGTGTTCTCCCCGTGTCCGCGTGGGTTTCCTCCGGGTGCTCCGGTTTCCTCCCACAGTCCAAAAACACACGTTGCAGGTGGATTGGCGACTCGAGTGTGTGAGTGAATGTGTGTGTCTGTGTTGCCCTGTGAAGGACTGGCGTCCCCTCCAGGGTGTATTCCCGCCTTGCGCCCGATGATTCCAGGTAGGCTCTGGACCCCCCGCGACCCTAAATTGGATAAGCGGTTACAGATAATGGATGGATGGATGGATGGATAATTATGATTTATTCCAAGGTTATTTTTTTTCATGTATACCTCATTACATGTCTCAGCACTTGCACATACCAGAAAAATTTAATATATGATCACATGCATAAAATAAGCACTTCTTCCATTAGCTTCTATTATGAACAAGTTTAGAATAAACAGGTTTCCTTGTCTTTTCATGTCCAGGGAATTAAGGAGTACTCCTTTAATCAGCCATTTTTTTTGCCTGTGTTAGGTGTGGTCCTATTAAAAAATAATAGCAATACCTAAATTCAATTAAAGCAGGTTAGAGGTGCGCCCTTCCATAGCCTTAACCAAAAACTTAATGAGGTCATGACGTTAGACTCCGCCTACTTGTGTCAGCCTCCTGTGGGACGCCACCATCATAAAGAAGTGGGACAATGTCTCTGTCTCAAAGAGACAATCATTCCTCCTTACATCTGTTGGCGCCAGTCTGGGCAACCTCTGTTCTCTTACATCTTTTTTGGTGAGTAAATCTGACTATTATTTCATATTTTATTGCAATGCATTTTTTAGCTCTTCTTAGCAGAGTAGGTCTTTGATGCAAAATGAGCCAGTTTTTAAAGAAATGTATTAATAGCTTGTGATTTCTTTTCAGACAGAAAATGATTTTACTGAAACAGTAAATTATTGAGTATTAAATGTCTCATTTTTAAATTTTGGATATTTAAAAAACATAGTTGGGATGGAGCATATAAATGAAGCATGAGTTTTCCCCATATACTGTATCATTCATATAGACACATTTAAATGTATCTTGTATCCTCTTTTCTTTTAATTTTTATTTAAAATTGGAACACAGCAGCTCTCTTTACACTGTGTGATTATTTTACAAAACATGGACCATTAGAAATAAAATCTTTTTACATTAACTTGCTTTAAAATTGAAAAATGTCTTTGTCTTCTCTTGAAAAGTTACTTTTTATTAACTCGTTTTTTGTTTATTTTAGCAATTTCTCAGGATTTCCTGAATCTTTTCACAATCATATGTAGAATCAATGGTGAAAGACCTAAGTCCTTTGCAAAATCTTATAATGAGAAATTTTCTGTATGAAGTGGTGAATAATGGCCTCTATGCTTACAAAGACTGAGCTTTTTGTGGATGCTCCGTTTTTCCCAGTCGTGATACCCTCATCTGTTACAAATGTATTTTTTTTTTAAATCAGATTCTACATTATATTTTCAAAATACAAACAGGTTGGTCTTCCAAAACAAATAAACAAAAAATAATTCTGTACATTTGTCAGTTAAATAAAGGGCCATGATTATCATTGATTGTTATTATGGAATTTTACAAAATGTTCCAACTTTTGAAATTCCAAAATTTGTGTTTGTACTTTATTGAATATGGGAAGAGTTTTCAGCCATCACTACTTGTATTCCACCTAAGACTGGTAATAAACAACATTTGTGAAAATTTGAACATTGCTGAAAATGTAACAACAAAAATCTGATTCCTTTGCACTTATGTTCTCTTGTGTGCAATTTTGTAATGGACAGCTGTGCTAACTGTGCAGCTGTGCAGACTTGGTGTTACACTGTTGTGGAAACTAATACAGAGAGGTTTTGAGTAGAACAGCTTTATAAAACTATACCTTAGAATTGGTTTAACAATCATACCAGAAGTTTATTGTTCTTGTACAAACTTAATATTTTAGACCAACAAAGCTTTAATGAATTTCAAATTAATCATCTGTATTTCACAATATCCACTATTCTCATAATGCACACTTAATTTTTATACACAATCACTTTGTTGTCCTCAGGTTGTGATTGACATTTATAATGACCCACCACTTTCCAACACTGACCACAGAGCAAAAGAGGGAGCTGCATGAGATAGCTCTGCGCATCGTGTCTCCTGGGAAGGGCATTCTAGCAGCTGACGAGTCAGTGGGTTAGTACAACTCCTCAGTCTCTTCAGATCACGATGGCTTTCTACCAAAACTGATTGTAAGGGTTCATATATATATATTACAATATTATATATATATATACTCAATGGGAAGCCATGTGAAATTTCTTCATGCATCTAAATCTTTCTGTCAAACTTAATACTTTAAGGAAGCAAAAGCAGTGGGACTGCTTGAGTAATTATTATTTTTAATAGCGTATGGGTTTAGGAAAAATTGATTCATAAAGTAAAACCTTTCCATTATGTGCAGGTTCTCAGAACATTGAAATATTTACATGGCATGTGTTTTATGGCTGAGCAGCCATATGCAAACCTTACATCACCAAGCACAATGCCAATCTCAGCACTGGATTTAGTGAATCAGTTGAAACCTAGAAAGTTCTCTGGAATGACAAATCACGCTTCTCTATCTGATGGATGAGTCTGGATTTGGCTAATGCCAGGAGAATTTTACCATCCTGACTGCATTGTTCCAACTGAGAAGTGTGGTGGTGGAGGGATAATGTAATAGTGTTGGTATTCAGGGTTTGGTTTATGTCCCTTATTTTCAGTGAAGGGAAATCTTAATGCTTCAATATACCTCAGCAGTTTAGACAACTGTAGGGTTCCAGCTTGTGGGAAGAGATTGGGGAAGGCTCATTTCTGTTCCAGCATAACTGTGCCCCAAAAGCATTAACAAAAGACATTGTTAGGTGAATTTTGTATTGAAGAACCAGACTGGCCTATCTGTGGATCCTTAACAAGTCTTAAAGTAGTTTATCAAAAATAATAATAATAATAAAATCTTAATTCCATCTACCAGATGTCTTCAAAATAATGGACCGTTTATAAAGTGTTGTTTATGTTTTATTTCCGTACGTTTTATTTTGCTTTTTCCAGATTTTGTATGCAAGTTAGTTTACTGTTTTAATGGCAGACTGAACTAAGCTGAACCAACAACGTAACTCCAATTTTGCACTATGGTTAAGCCAATCAACCAGTACAAAGTGCATTTGTTTGACATATTGGCTCATCAGAAACACATACATTACACACAGTAAAGTCTGTAAACACAGCATTGGTGTAATGTTTTTGTCAATTTTCGGAAAGTGATAATTTTAGTCTCTAAGTGGTATTTAAAACGTCTTACATTTAATGTTTGGGATGAAATAGAACGGGAATTGGGAACCAGGCCCTCACATCCAACATAAATGTCTTCTGGAGTAATGGACGCAAATTCAGATATACACCAAAATCTTATAGAAAGCCTTTTCAGGAGAGTGGGAGCTGTTACAGCAGGAAAAGACAAACCAGCTTAATATTACTTCCTATGGGTTTAGAATGGGATAACATAAAATCTCCTGTAGGTGTAATGTGTGTCCCAGTACTTTTGTCCATATAGTGTATCTTCCTTTAACCACCTAATTGTCAGTCATGATATAGCTGAATTGGAGCTGATCTCTGAGTTAGATGTGCAGGTTTACAGGAGGAGGGTTGTTGACCACTGTTCCAATTGTCTACTTTATACTGACCTGCTCTGATTGGTCCATCAGGAAGCATGGGCAAGCGTCTGAACCAAATTGGAGTGGAGAACACTGAGGAGAACCGCCGTCTGTACCGCCAGGTCCTCTTCACTGCAGATGACCGCATTGATAACTGCATTGGGGGAGTCATCTTTTTCCATGAAACACTCTACCAGAACTCAGACGATGGTGTCCCTTTTGTTAAAATGATCAAAGACAAAGGAATCACAATTGGCATCAAGGTATATGCCTACATTCAAGGCAAATTATTTCCCAATTTTCACATCTTAACAAGTTCTCCCCTGTCTATGTGAGCTTTCTCCGTGTGCATCGCTTTCCTCAGTCTATAAACCCTTATTGGTGGACTGGCTGTTGGAAACTCCCCAAGGGTGTAGTGTACAAGTGACTGGGTGATAGATAGATGCCCTATCCATGATATCCTGATCAGGCTGAAGTTGTTATAGAATGTTAATGAATGGATGGATGACATTCATACATCTGTTTATAATATTTTAGATTCTGTACAACTTTTAAATTTTAGTAGGACACGACAATATATCCTGCTATATATTATATTGAGTTAACATCATGTTGTCACTTTTATTTATTGTCCCAAAGGTCGACAAAGGAGTAGTTCCCCTGCCAGGAACTAATGGTGAAACTACAACGCAAGGTATATCACAGATTTTATTTGTTGAATACTTAATTGTAAGGCATGTGTCTTTGTACTTTTCTACTGTTATAAATCATTGGTTAATTTTGCAATTAGCTCTGGCTACAGCTGAAAATGGCTGCTTGTTATTGCAGGGCTGGATGGGCTTTCGGAGCGATGTGCTCAGTATAAGAAAGATGGAGCAGACTTTGCAAAGTGGCGCTGTGTGATGAAGATCAGTGACACTACCCCATCTCAACTGTGCATTACAGAAAATGCTAATGTCCTCGCTCGCTATGCTAGCATCTGCCAACAAGTAAACTATGAGTCCAATTAATGTTATTTTGCATAGGTTCATTATGACTTTAAAAAGAAATATTTTAAATTTTCCTCCAGCATGGGATTGTACCTATAGTAGAACCTGAGGTCCTGCCTGATGGAGATCACGACCTGAAACGCTGTCAGTTTGTTACAGAAAGGGTTAGTGTCAATGTATTTATTCATCATTTTATAAGCTAAAATAGCAATACGTAATTGCTACAACCAAAGTGTAGCCAAAAAATGTATATATATATATTAAAACCAAATTTGTTCTCCAGGTGCTTGCAGCGGTCTACAAGGCCATGTTTGATCATCACGTGTACCTGGAGGGCACCCTGCTTAAGCCTAACATGGTGACTCCTGGTCATGGCTGCCCCACAAAATACAGTCCTGAGGAGGTTGCCATGGCAACCGTGACAGCCCTGCGTCGTACAGTCCCTCCTGCAGTCACTGGTGAGGTGACATCTTGTGATTACACTGCTTTTTGGATCACTCTGAACATTCTTTGAGAAGTTGATTCTCAGTAACATGTCCTTTCAGGGGTGACATTTCTCTCTGGAGGTCAAAGTGAAGAGGAGGCCTCCCACAACTTAAATGCCATTAACAACTGCCCACTCGTGAAGCCCTGGGCACTCAGCTTCTCTTTTGGCCGAGCTCTGCAGGCCTCTGCCCTGAAGACCTGGCGTGGACAGAGGGAGAACCAAAATGCTGCTACAGAGGAGTTCATCAAACGTGCAGAAGTATGTCCTCCCAATCAACCCCCTCTGACTTCATTAACATGCATGCCATGGTACACTGTTTTTAGGGGTGTAAACAATAAAAAATATGGACTATTAATTGTATCACTTTGTGTAATTAATCGCAATCATTTAATTTGCTTATGTGTTTCTTTAGATCAACAGTCTGGCAGCCCAAGGGAAGTACTCTGGTGCTGGAGACAACAGTGGAGCCACAGGCCTCTCTCATTACCTCTCTAGCTACGCATACTGAAATGCTACCAATTCCAGACTTCAGCCTTTAGTGTTTCTTCAGATAATAGCCAAGTAAACACTGCCACAGCCATAGAAACTACTTTTAAGCAGGTATACATTCCCTCAAGCTGTTTCATAAAATCCAATCTTTGTTGTTGTATCAGGACCATGTTTAAACTAAATCAGCATAAGATCTGACAAAGTCATTTAAAGGGACTGTTTGCATTCAGTAACAAAATAATCGCTCCCATATTTTTCCTCTCACGTTGAATATGTTAAAAAAAACTGTATGTATCTTGCTATATCTGTACTACCAGTATAAAGCAATGCTCTTAAAATATGATTAATTGCAATATTATACTACTTATATAATATGAGAGAAACATAATAATATAGATTACAACACTGAATGATTGTTCCAATGAGATTTATGTGAGTAAAACAAAATAATAAAAAAAAATTCATTTTCACTTTAGCTTTGTTAGGATCAGCTAACATATGTTATGCTAATATACAGACATGCATATCTGCAATGCTTTCCTTAAGTCTTTAATGAGATGGAATATATTTTGTGAACAAACATGACATACAGTGTACCTGTTGACTATGTAATTTTGCTTAGTGTTGTGTTGTACACAAATAAAACATAATAAAATGTGAAATTAATACAAGGTACTGATACAACTCACTATATGCAACATGTTTTCATAAATACTAACGCCTCTACACTGAAAGTGTATTACCTACTTATTTGAGTGGTGGACCATTCTCAGCACTGCAGTGACACAGACATGGATCAGGCATGAAAAATTCTCTTTTGTATTGAAATCTGGGCTTTGACGTGACCACTCTAGAACACTCGCCTTGTTGTTCATAATCCAATTTTGTGTAGCTTTCTCTGTCCATTTCTGCTCATTGCCTTGCTGGAAAATGAATCTAGTTCTCTTGCATATCCAATCAGAATGTCCTTCACGATTTCCTTATATTTTACTTTGTACATTTGAGCATCTACCTTTTACAAGCATTCAGGGGCCTTCTGTCATCTGCTTTTGGTGATTAGGTGTGTTTGGTGTTCACCAAACGTAGCGTCTAGTCTGATGGCCAAAAAAACGACCATCAGAGCCTTGATCTTGGAGTCTCCCACATGTCTCTGGGAGAACTGTAGTTAAAATGTAACATGAACTTTCTTTAACATTGGACTGTTTGCTTTGATTAGTGAAGAACACTTCATCAGCTGAAACTTTTAGCTTCTTCAGAGTTGTCATGCGTGTTTTTGAGGAATTCCTCACTAGTCTCCTTCTTACATGGGCAGTCAGTTTTCAAGGATTGCCTGCTCTAGGCAGATTTACACACACGGCGTATTCCTTATAATTATCAATGATAGATTGGATTTAATTGAACACAAGGCGTTTTATAGTGACTTGATTTACACTTCTCAATAACATATACTTTCCTTGGAGTCTTCGTAATGTAGCTGTAGCCAGGAATTAACCTATGACTGGGCCTTCCATACAGAGGTGTCTTTATACTACAATTACCTGAAACATCTTCATTGTATTCAGGTTATACACATTTTGAGTCTACTAGCACCATACCTCTCTGTTGAATTAGGTCAGTCACTTTAAATGGGTTTAATATTCATGCAATCAATAAGCTTTTCAATAAAGCAGCCTGCACTCAAAGGTCAACATAACACACAGGATTATTTTATAGACAAGTGGGCACAAGGCCTTTTGTTTACAAAGACATATCCTCCTCACAAGAAGGGCAAATAGTGACACTGGGTAAGCTACTTTCCATTTTGGAAAAGCTAAATCCAAAAAGAACTGAAAATATGCCAGTTACATGCTTAAGTCTGGATCCCAGCCTTTATGTGCACTTTTGCATATAGCTGGGGAATGTTAATGACTTTACCTTGGGTTCATCAGAATTTCAGAGTTAGAGTTATAACCACAGAAATGGATCATTATTCCCTCAAAAGAACTGTTGTGTAAACTGCTACAAGTAATAGCTCAGGGCTACACTCTGCAAGTATAATATCCATGTAATAATGTAAATTCTGATTACATTGCTCAGATTGGATTCGACTGTCTTGATGGTCCAAATTCATAAATATAATGGTGCTTTTCCACTGCATGGGTCCGGCTCTGCTCTGCTCGACTCGACTCGACACGGCTCGGCTTGCTTAAAGCTTGTTGCTTTTCCACTACCACAGCTCCCATGCTAAATGTAGGCAGTGACGTCACAAAATCCCATCTTTAACGGGAATCTTGGGCTTTGAAATCTTGGGCTGTTTACTCATCGTGTGTTTGCTGTGTTGTTTTTGTTTGTTATTTTGGACTGAACATAGCTCTGTATCCCAGTTCTCACAGATCAGTTTTCTTTGTTGCACGTTCAACTTTCACTGAATATTTTTGTTGGCCATCAACCCAAAGAGCATTTAAACCTCCTTCAAAACACCTCGAGGGTAAGTCACAAGCTGCCGTTGTGAGTCCGATAAAAATAAAGGTGAAAGCTGCTGTAACTGAAGAGATTTTATAAGCAGCGAGTTTGTGCTGGATTTGAATGAGTTCTTCATTTCGTGGTGATGACATGTCTCTCTGGCCAATCAGCGCTCTGCAGGGTTTACACGTCACAATTTAGTACCTTCTTGGCACGGTTGGAACCTAGCGGAAACAGGGACTGAAAAAGTAACCAGGGACCAGGTAGATTTTTCCAGTGGAGCTGAGTTGAGAAGAATCATGTAGGTTCCATGCATTGGAAAAGTGCCATAAGTGACATTTATCTGTCTGTAATGGGAACATATCTGTCACTGAAATATCATGCATGTGTACATCAATACAGTATGTTCATGCACAATGCCTTCACATGCAGACCCCTAAGTGTATGAGTACAAGTAAAAATCAGACTGTCTGACCAGTCTGATTTGTATATCCGCAGAGTCCTGATGATTTGATTTAGATGACTTAAATGATTTAGATTTGGGTTACACTATGGCAAAAAAAATCTGATTTAAATCACTTCAGCCAATTAATGTAAACGTAGGTGAAAAATTACACTCACACGGAAAAATTATGCTGTGCAACACATCAGCCTAACTCATGTCCAGAATTTCCAGAGGTGCTCCTGGATAGGTGCTCCTTAATAGCCATGGTTGGCAGGTTTTCCTTGTTGCCATGCCATTGTATATGTACTCTTGTGTGCTTTTTCTTGGCATATTGGGTGTCATTCTGGTTGCAAGAGTACCAAGAATTCTGAATGCGACTCACGGGAATGTGTGTTTGTGCAGAACAGTCAGAATAGAGAGTGTGAACTCTTACGCAGAGAATTAGGTCTGGCTAACGGGGTGGCCCGCCTACACCCCTGGCATCCATGAATCACAGTCTTTAATGTTTTGGCACATATTCCTCCCAATACATAGTTCCAACCATCAGTGGGGAAAAAATACAAACAGTAGGACCACCACTGACAAAATATTACTGTGGTACTAACAAAGAAGACACTATGCCAGGCAGTATAATGTCTAATTTTTCATTGCACTGATCAGCTCTTGGTGGTCATTAACTGAGAGCTACATAAAACAAAGAGCCACATGTAAAACAACACTTAATGAATATAACACAAAAGGAGGAAAACATATAAATACAAGCAATAGAACACAAATGCAATGCATTCAAGCAACTACTGAGCAAACATCTCATCAAAAACACCAAAATATACACTTCTCAAAAAAATAAAGGGAACATTTAAACAACACAATGTAAGTCCAAGTCAGTCGCCCTTCTGTGAAATCAATCTGTCCATTTAGGAACTGATTGTGAATCAGTTTCACCTGCTGTTGTGCAAATGGAACAGACAACAGGTAGAAATGAGAGGCAATTAGCAAGACAGCCCCTATAAAGGAGAGGTTCTGCAGGTGGTGACCAAAGACCATTTCTTTGTTCTCAACCTTTCTGGCTGATGTTTTGGTCACTTTTGCATTTTTGAACGTTCTGCTGCCTGCAACATCCTCCAGCATGACCAATTTGGCAGTGGGTCAGTAATGGTGTGGGGAGGCATTTCTCTGGAGGACCGCACCATGTGTTAGTTAGTGGTACCCTGACTGCCATTAGGTACCGGGATGAGATCTTCGGACCCATTGTGAGACCATATGCTGGTGCAGTGGGCCCTGGGTTCCTTCTGATGCATGAGGGTGGCTGAAGTGTGTCAGCAGTTCCTGCACGATGAAGGCATTGATGCTATCGACTGGCCTGCCGATTCCCCAGACCTGAATCTAATCGAGCACATCTCGGACATCATGTCTCATTCCATCCACCAACATCATGTTGCACCACAGACTGTCCAGGAGGTGACTGATGCTTTAATCCAGGTCTGGGGGGAGATCCCTCAGGAGAATATCTGCCACCTCATCAGGAGCATGCACAGATGCTGTAGGGAGGTCATACGGCACGTGGAGGCCACACACACTACTGAGCCTCATTTTAACTTGTCTTGAGGGATTTCCACTGAAGCTGGATCAGCCTGTAATTTGATTTTTCCACTTTTATTTTGTGTATGAATCCAGACCTCCATGGGATAATAATTTAGATTTACATTAATCATCTTTGTTATTTTATTATACCACTATGTAATGAATAAAGAATTTCAACTGAAAATTTTCATTCATTGAAATCTAGGATGTGCTATTTTAGTGTTCCCTTTAGTTTTTTGAGCAGTGTATTTGGATCCTTGGTGGCTTGGATATATCAGAGATTTTGTGCTAAACCTACACTATATTGCTATATTGTTTTCGCCTGTCAGCCTTTGTACACGTTTCAACTTAAGTGACATCCCATTCTTAAACAACAGGGATTAATATTATGATCCTTTGCAGCTATAATAACTTCAACTCTTCTGGGATGGCTTTCCACAAGGTTTAGGAGTGTGTTTATGGGAATATTTGACCATTCTTTCAGAAGTGCATTTGTGTTTATGGACCTTGCTTTGTGCACTGGTGCACAGTAATGTTGGAACAGTAAAGGACATCCCCAAACTGTTCCAACAAAATTGTCCAAAATCTTTTGGTATGCAGAAGGATTAAGAGCTCCTTTCACTGGAACTAAGGGACTGAGCCCAACTTCTGAAATACAACCCCACACCATAATCCCCCTCCACTTAACTATACACTTGGGACAATGCAGTCAGACATGTACAATTCTCCTGGCAACATGCAAACCCAGACTAGTCCATCTGATTTCCAGATGGGGAAGCATGATTTGTCGCTCCAGAAAACATGTCTTCACTGCTCTAATGTCCACAGGACTTGTTGCACAGGTGGCATCCAATCACAGTACCATTTCACAGAGATTCTGGGTGCAACCCATTCTTTTACAAATATTTATAGAACCAGTCTGCATGCACAGGGGTTTGGTTTAATACACTTGTGGCCATACGAAGTGAATGGAACACCTTGGGAATTCAATTCAATTTTAATGAGTGAGTAAATACTATTGGCAATATAGTGTATTTACACATGACTGACCAACTCTGTGGACAAAGCAAAACAAAGCAATTTATTTCCTAATCTCATTTGTTTGTACTCCAATTTAAAAACCTGTAAAAAGGATAAATTATAACTTCAACAAACATTGTGTGCTCTGTTCCTAACTTCTCTCTATTTCAGGTAAACCTCCTCCAGCCTCTGTGGTTATCAGTCCAAGCAGAACTCAACCTTAGTACTGGCTCTCTTTTACTGAGCTGCAAAGGACAGAAAGACTGGATAAAAGTGAGACAATGCACACTCAGTGGGATGGTGTCAAATTGTTTGCTAGGCTGGATATCAGACTATTCATGTAACATCCGTGCTCTCTCCACATCACACACTGGAGTTTACTGGTGTCAGTCTGAGGCTGGAGAGGGTCAACATCACAGTACACAGTGAGGCTCCATTAAAATGTGATCCATAAATAACATTGAATTTAAGCCATGAATAAAACTGAACAAAGACGTGCACTGACACATTAACATATTAAGTTCAAAACTATTTATTTTTAATAAACCTGTGTTATTTCAAAAAAGCATCATGTTCACACTGGCATTGTTTTTATTGCAAAGTTCTAATTACACAGACAGTTTAAGTGGCAGTGCAGTTTTGTCTCAGAAAAAATTCCCTCCCAGCTTGCTGTCACTGGAGACTTAGCTAACAAATGAAACCTGCAATGATTGAATTGGGGATTTAGATTAATTTAATTTCAGAATAATTTAAATTAATTATGCTTATTTTATTGGTTTCTATTTAGAAGCCCCATTCTCAGTTCTTAGCCTGATCAGCCTTTCTTCTGCCGTGAACAGAGAGTCTAGCATACCAGACAGAGACACTATTATTTTTTTAGCCATTTATTGACACTGAGGTTTCATAAACGTTCGGGAGAGCTAGAGAATGGTGAGGAATCCTTCAAATTTTTTTAAAGGTGTTTTTAATTAAAATTGTTAACTTTGCCTTTAAATCTTTAAACTTCAATTATTACCATGGCTTATATGCTTAATGAATGAATAAACTGAATTAATGGGGTTTTTTTTACATATAAAACAATATTGATACATATTTTTCTTACATAATTTATGCCCACAATTTCAATACAATCACTTATAATAGTAGTAATATTTTTGTAATAATTTTCACATTTTAACTAGTTGTATTGTTTAAGCATTTGTTTATTGGCTTTCTAATGAACAAAATTTTTAGCAAAAATATTCGCTTTCACACATCTGATTATAAATAAAAGGCTAATTTTGTAACGTTGAATAATGGATTATTATTAAATATTTTATTTTTTTATGAATTATATTTTCTTGGTTTTACTGTTCATTTCCTGTTGTTTTGATTCAAAAATATTCTAGATTAAAGCAATATATATATATATATATATATATATATATATATATATATATATATATATATATATATATATATATATAAGTTACATATGATACCAACAGTTAAAGATGCTGCCAACACAATATGAGTTCTAGCACCTGTAAAGTGGAGCTTGCGACTGAAAACACCTAAACTCCTCTGAACTAAACTGAAAAAAATGTTTTAGTAAAGAACATAAACAAGAACTCAAAATGAATAGTCTATAAAATTTTTGAAGAACATCGTTAGGGAAATAAAATTATTGGTTTAAAAATCTGGAGTGGATGAGGTACTGCTGTTGATTCCAACAGAGAGATTGATAAAGCACACCCTGGATTTATAAGCGTATATGGACTACTTAGTGCCTCGGATGTAGCTAGCGGGCTGAGAGTAATCTGATGACTTGGACTCTGCGCGGTGAGTAGTATCCCTCCGCTGGCGTGAATTCGCATAGTGAAGAGGCGGCGCGGAAAGAAGAGAAAGGGGAGTGCGTTCCCGCGGAGTCACGGACTAAAGACAAAAGTTTGGACAGAACGGCGGCTCTCCGCGCATAAACCACACAGGTACAGGGCTCCTGTGGGCTGTAAACGTCTAAAGGTCTAAATCAGCGAGGTCTGAATTTGTGTAACTGAGCCGTTTATTGTGGTTTGGACAGAAACTCTCGTCGTTTTTGTGAGAAATGTCTGGCGGAGTGATCCGAGGCCCCGCGGGCAGCAACGACTGTCGAATTTACGTCGGGAACCTCCCGCCTGATATCCGCACCAAAGACGTGGAAGACGTGTTTTATAAATATGGAGCCATTCGAGACATCGACCTGAAAAACAGACGAGGAGGGCCGCCCTTCGCCTTTGTGGAGTTTGAAGACCCCAGGTAACGTTATCGGTTTTTTTTTAGTCTTAATCTGAGGATGTCGTCCATGCTGGTGCTAATTATTCGCTCCACCTTAAACTGTGCAATAGTAATATCACAACCAGAGGTCCACTGTAGCTATCGCCTTTAGTTTAGTACTGGCTGTGATTTCTGTAAAACTAAAGATGTATATTTTGTCTGCTCCTCGTTTCTGTGCCTGAACCGAAGACGACGACCATACCCGAACAGTCCGTTCCACCTTAAATGGTGCCGTAGTCAGTCACGTTTTTGGCGCGTTGTTCGTCTTACTGTGGATTCCTGTAGGTCGTTCTTTGCTTGTTTTTACGCCGTTGTCCTGCAGACACAAGTTTGTTTTTATCCCACTATATCCAGTTCTGTATTTATCCCTATTTTTTTGTCTTCAGTAAAAGCTGACTGTAACCATAGCTAGGCCTTAGCGGCTAACCACACGCTAGTAAGCATGGCTAATGCTATCGCTACATGTTTTTGTTCGCAGGTACACGCTGGGCACCTGGTCTCACGCATTTAAGTAACAAAACCTAACTGTATTAAAAAAAACCTACAAACGGCCACTTTGCATGTGCCTTTAAGTCGTTCATTTTTTATGAGAAGTTTAGCTGAAGTGCTAACCCTCCGCGTGTGTGTATTATTATTATTATTGTTGTTGTTGTTATAAAATGCCTAGCCTTTTTAACGGTCTAAAAGAGCCATCAAGCTTCTTTCTGAATTATCACATAGTGTTGGTGTAGGTAAGATAAATTCAACAAATACGAGATTATGTGAGACATATGAATTTGCTTAACAGCACCCAGTGTGTAATTCTCGCTCCACTTTTTTGAAGTTTTTCCAAACATGCTCACAAAAGACACCAGGTCTTAAAGCAATATCTCATTCAGTATACTTGTAATAACCAGTTGGGAAAACAGGGACATTTTTGTTCTTATTAATACCATCATACGTTTTCTGGAATGACAGATTTCCCTTAAAGCCATTTTGAATGTTTTCACATTTCAGCTATTATGCAGATTGGCCAAAGCATTCCCCTCATTGTTGCAGTAACAAACTGTACCTGGAGAACAACGTTCTCTGTTAAAATGTGTAAATTTTAATCCTAGACAAAGTTGTCTGCATTGCATCAAGTACTGTAAAATCACCCTTTGTTTTTCAGAGATGCAGAGGATGCAGTCTATGCCCGGGATGGCTATGACTACGATGGGTATAGACTTCGAGTGGAGTTTCCAAGAAGTGGACGTGGTATGGGGAGGGGAGGTTTTGGTGCTGGAGCACCCAGGGGCAGATATGGACCCCCTTCCAGACGTTCAGAATACAGAGTAATTGTTTCAGGTTAGAAGTTAATATGCTTTTGAATTGGGTGTTTTTATATAAGCCTTTATATTAGAAGTTTTGCATTGCATAATCTTCATTGTGGAAATTTGCTCTTCTGTTGATTGCAGGCCTACCACCAAGTGGCAGCTGGCAGGATCTGAAGGATCACATGCGTGAAGCAGGTGATGTATGTTATGCTGACGTTTTCCGAGATGGAACTGGTGTGGTGGAGTTTGTGCGTAAAGAAGACATGACCTACGCTGTTCGAAAGCTGGATAACACTAAATTCCGATCACATGAGGTAGGTTTGAGATTTTAATTAGGAATTTTGGATGTACATGCCTTAGCTTTGGATTTTTCTTTAAGGTAAGCATATCCTATATGATATGTTCGGGTATGGATCTTGTTTTATATTGTGAAGAGTATTTCACATTGCATCTTCTAAATATATTCTTCATTTTGGAGATGTGCCTCAGTATTCCCCAAATGTGTCCACAAAGTTTGTGCTACCCTCTTTAAAAGTTGTTGGCTGGAAGTCTGAGTTCATGTAGAGGTTTCGCTCAAGTCAGCAAAAACATAATATCCATGCTAAATTAATTTAAAAGCTCGTTGATATTTTTCAAGGGAATGAGTAATAATTGGTAAGTATTAGCGTGAGCCTGGGTTTTGAATGTGCTGTGTGCTCAAAGGAAAGTTTTTGTGTCTGTCAGGGGGAAACTGCATACATTCGAGTGAAAATGGATGGTCCACGCAGCCCAAGTTATGGAAGATCGAGGTCCAGGAGCCGCAGTCGCAGCAGGAGTCGCAGTCGCAGCAACAACCGTAGCCGCAGCTACTCGCCACGACGTGGCAGAGGGTCTCCTGAATACTCCCCTCGCCACAGCCGCTCTCGCTCTCGTTCCTAAGCCTTCCGCTGTCACCACTTTCGTGGTGCTTTTGCTTTCCTGCCCCCTATTTTTGGTGAAGCTGTTGACTCATCCCAATGGGTTTTACCCTCTTTTCCATTGAATACTAGTTTTAGTTTTCACCGCCTTTTTCCCTGATGAGATTTTGTCTTCTGAATGTTGTCTCCCTGTCTTACCATCTGTCCCCACACCTTCCTTTCATCCATCCACCCCATCCCACAAAACCCATCTAAATTCTTTTAAGAATGTGTTTTTAAGAACTGTTCACATACCCTTCCTCTGTTTTTTTTTTTTTTCTTTCTCCTCTTTAAAAAATGAAGTGGAACTCTCATTGACCAAACAAGGTTGCTTAATGCCTCTCAATATTTTTGTAAATGTCATGTTTTGTCTTTCATGAGGGTGGGTTCACAAATGTATTTTACCCTTTGTCTTCCTATCGTCATTTGACAAAACCGGATGACCTGATACTTTGTAATAAAGGATTACTCAATCCATTTGTTGAGTTACAGGTTGAAATGATTAAATGAGGAGGTCCTACATTATGATAAAGCTCCTTTACCAGCAGATCTAAGTGGTATTACTGCTAAATCTTTCTAGCAACTAGGTGCCATGTAATACTACTTTGAATTTATAGCACTTGTAGCTCAGTTTACTGTCCGGATTATTTTATTTGATCTGTACATTTTATGTACATTGCCTTTAGGTTAAATCAGACTGAAGCTCTACATACTAAAGGTCTAGTCATGCCTTGATTGTAGGCCCAACACATGGTTTGCAGTAATAAACTAAACATGATTCTTACTAGAATGCTGTATGCATGCATTACAGGAGGAATTTTGACCAGAAAGTGTTTCTAACTATTTACTTTTTCTTGATTTTTGCTGGTATTTTAAGGTTTGGATTGGAGGAGAGGCTCAGTGGATTCCGGCTCATTGGGATCAATTCATAATGAAGATAGGATAGGGAATGCTGGATGGAGCAGGATCAATTTCTCCAGGATCATAGGATTTAAGAACAAGCAATTTCAAGTTAAACCAAAAAAAAAAAATAATTTTTTTTGTTTTTCCTCCCCCATTTGGAACCTTGCCCAACATTTTTTTTTGGCCCTTTTGATATTTTCACTCTCACATTGGAGGAACAGATGCTGGAGCAGTCTTTTGTGATGGAATCAACAGGAGCAGTCTGGTAATTTTGAGGGAAATTTTGGGATTAGGGGGTAACTCTCAGGCTGTTTTAGATCCTTACTGCCCATTGGTGGGCAGCAGTAGATGCTACATCGCTAGCTTTTAATTTTGTTTATTTTTTTAGTGAAAGTTGCCTCAATAAAAATTGATACATAAAGATTGACTCTTTTTTAATTATAATTTTTTTTATTTGGTGGAGTGCTGTTTGCAAATATTTATTTTAACAGACTGTTTAGTGATATATAATATTCATTATTTTAAATATGGGTATGTTAATGTTTACAAATCAATATTGTAAAAATCCAAGGGCGGCACTGTGGCGCAGCAGGGAGTGTCACAGTCACACAGCTCTAGGGACCAGGCGATTGTGGGTTCAAGTCCCGCTCCGAGTGATTGTCTGTGAGGAGTTGGTGTGTTCTCCCTGTGTCTGCATGGGTTTCCTCCAGGTTTTCCGGTTTCCTCCCACAGTCCAAAAACATGTTGGTAGGTGGATTGGTGACTCAAAAATTTTCATGAGGTGTGAATGTGTGTGTTTTGCCCTGTGAAGGACAGGCGCCCCCTCCAGGGTGTATTCCCGCCTTGCACCCAATGATTCCAGGTAGGCTCTGGACCCACCGCAACCCTGAACTGGATAAGCGGTTACAGATAATGAATGAATGTAAAAAAAAAATCCATAAATTTGGACCAAAGTTGATGATTCCATCAAGGATTCTGTGGTTTCCTAATATGAATCCAGAAGCGTTAACATGGAGTTGGTCCTGTTTGTAGCTATAGGAAAAAGTCTTGCTGTCTTCGTTTTGTCCCAAAGATCATCGCCACCAATCTCACCTACCCAAGTCTTTAGGGAGCTTGCTTTGTGCACAAGGTACAGTCATACAGGAACAGAATAGGGCCTTCTCAATTTCCAAGCTCAAATTTGGAAACATGATCATCCAGAATGTCTTGATATGCTGAAATGTTAAATTTCCCTACACTCTCAGGAAAGAAATGTATGGTAGGGGTACATTATCACTAAAGGTACAACTGGTTTTAAAGTCAGAAGGAGAAAAGTTTGCAATTTTCATTATAGAACTGTAAAAGAACAGAATTCCTGGAGATTTAATAGAGTATGAAATAAAAACAATTTTAAAATGTACAATAAGAATGTGGTAATAATGTATTTGTTACATAATTTAATATTCTATACCCTTGAGGGTGGCACCATGGTGACAGTCTGACTGTTGGATTCAAGGGGCCTAAGGCAAACCCATGAGAAAATTTTAGCTGCCAAATTTCAGTAGGAGCAATGTAGTCAGGTGGGAAGCTTCTGTCATTCAACAAATCCATATTTGTCCCACAGACTGCCATATACTCTCAAAAGACTTATCACTGGTGGGAACCTCAGAAGTAAATATTTAGTGCTTTAAGTTAGGGAACATGCTTGTTCCATACTCTATTTTAGATGTTCAAGTTGTGTTGATTTCATATACTCCATTCCATTCCCAGGACCTGTGTTTTGCACAGTACTATAAAACTTAAAAATACTTACCTCTCATTCTGGAGAAGAAAATGTGTCAACAAACATCATTTAATAACTTGTTTCCACAGCTCCAGAGACCAGTGGCGATGTCAGCACACCATCCAACTCTTGGTGATGAAAGACTTGTATGTCCACACTATGAAGCTCCTGCCTTTGTGCTGATGATAGTGCCAGAGAAAATATCGAAAATGCAGTTATTGAATCAGTAGAGCATTGGTTAATTTCACACTGCAGGTCAGCACTTCGTGACCATACTTGCAACTTTGTGGCTGAGTTACGGTGGTTCCTAAAGGCTTTGGTTTTTCAATAATACCATTCGCAGTTGATTGTGGACAATGTAGGTGGGAAGAAATTTCATGAGCTGACTTGCAACAGTGCAATCCTATTACAGTACCATGGTCAAATATAGTGAGCTCTTTATAACAACCCTCACAAATATTTGCAAAGGCAAACTTTTAGGTACTTGCTTTAGAGCCCTGTGGCTATCGGATTTTATGAAATGACTGAATTTAATGATTGGGTGTGTCCTGATCATTTTGTCTATAGTGTATATGTTATTACTGACAGGTGAATTAAAAAAGCAGTGTTCTAAAGACTTTCTACCAGTGCCAGCATAAACCTTTCCAGTAATTTGTGCTTATAGCTATAGGATTGTACCAGATGTGCTAGTCTTTACTCACCACATGTATCAGTGAAACCCACAAAACCATGCAGTTTTGGAATTTCTTTTACCAAAATATGATCATAAATATCTGGCCCTTGTTGTCAAATGGTTCTTGTAAAACTGTTGTATTAATACAATGTTAAATAAATTTATTTAGGCCTGTGGTCATGTGAATCATAGCTGTGCATATGTACAAGCACAGAGTACATTTTTTACATCATGGCTGTGATTGTTTTCAGCCTGTTTTATAATTGTTCTTTCATCACAGCTAATCCAATCAGGACTATGTCTTGTACTTTTACTCCTGAGACACCCTCGTAAGTAATTTACAGCAATGAAAATTGGGGTTCCAGTCCCCTAAATAGTTTCTGCTGTGCAGAGCCCAAATTAGCAATGACAGGCACTAATCTCCCTATTATATGACTCGGCGCATCAGTTATTTCAAAGCTGTAATTTAAATTTATCACGTAGATTTCCTTTAATAAACTGGCATGTTGTATTTCAATTTGAATTAAAAGTAATACTAGGCATAGTAGTACCGTTAGCTGCACATGTAACATAGATTTCCAGCAACCAGTGCTGTGAATGGTTTTTCTAAGTAAGTCTTGTTACAAATCTTAATCTATATTAAACGTCCTAGCGGGCCACATTTTAGGCCACGCGCTCCTTGTTTAACATTTAACAACATGATACCATTTATGTCATAAATATAACTTAAGTTTTTTGTCCTATAATAAATTCCAATCTACTAAGCCTGTATTTACCAGGTCTTGGCTTTACTAAAGACCCGTTTCGTATCGTCTTTCTCTCACTTGCCCTCCCTCCCTCCCGCCCCTCGGTCAAAGATGCATTGTGGGTTGAAATAAGATGCTGCTAGAGCGGCGCAAGAGGAAAATGCGCACAATGAAGGCAGAGGCAGCTCTCTACAGCCAATGGAAATAGCTGAGGAGAGGACGGCGCCGTGGAGGACGAAAGACCCACACAGCCACCGAGTCCGTCTTTAGAGCTCACCTCAGCGGGAAGACCAGTTTATCAGCCGCCGAGACCTCCAGCTATTAATACATTCACCAACTGCCATCAGTGTTTATCGACTGAAGGTTAGTGGAACTACTACTTCGGCTTATTCAGCTTTAATTTCAGCAATAGAGTGGTAGTGCATCGATGGGCATCTCTCGTGTCAGGGCACTTTATTCCAGTAGTGAATGAATGGCATCACACACCAAGAAACAGATATATGACTTTGATATTATGTGAATGTTAAACAGGAGAATGGCGTAAAACGCAGTTGACTGTGACTTTCAAATCACAGCTGCAGTCATTTAAGTTGTTTATTGTAGTTCCTGTGTCTCGGGTTTCTTACGCTTCATCAAAAAAAAAAAAAAATACACGCTTCCAATAAAAATATGACAGAAAAACCACTGTGGGCAGCGCGACATCGTGACGTCAGCGGCGTGCTCGCCACGGCTGTGTCCATCAACTCGGACCGATATAAAAGGCCGAGTGACTGAAAGAGAAGTCAAACTGCGGTTCTCTGCCTGGCCAAACCGAGTCCAAGACCAAGGCAAAGCAGACGTACATTTTAGTGGACGACACTTAAGCTCATGGTATCGACACGAACATGAGGTTTGCTTTTATATTCAACCTTAAATGATGATGCAGTACCATTTAATTTCTCCCTCTGTTTTAAGCAATAAAAACTCGTCTCTATTAATAAGAATTACATATTAAGAAGTTATATTCAATGCTTTTAAGGCAAAAAAAAAAAAAAAAAACCTTGATAAACTAAAGGTCTTTTAAGGTTCAAACCACAATTTCATTTTAAAGCTGACTTAAGCTCTCTCCCGTTAACTGTGGGCCTCAGAGTATTTTATTTTATCAAGTTGATGAAATGCAATAACATTTGATGAACAATTGTTTCACTTAAGTTGCACAGTGCAACTTGTAAGAAAGTAGTGTGCATCGTTTGTAAGGAAGATTGTATTAGTTCAAAGATCCAATGTTGGACAGAAAAAATGCAATTATATTTTCCACAAATTATTCAGCTCACTAAAATCTTAATGAACAGACTTTGATGTTAAAAACTCTTAAACATCAATTTTCTTAATTACAATTATTTAGAGATCATTTGATGTAATTATTTGAATTGGCTTTGACTCTGTGAAAGCAGTAAACTGCAGGATCCATTAAGGCCTTACTTAATTCTCAGTTTGGTGTATCTGGTATCACTGAATTTCCCTAACAAACCAGAACCTTTTAAGAGCTTGAAGTCTGTTGAGAGTTGGTCTGGCACTGAGAGGAGAACCTAAAACCTATATATGAAAGGCCTCTCTGTTACACCTAGTTATAGTAGGCCTGAAAGTAGCTGTTAGCCTAGGGGATTAGACAGAGCGCTTTCTTTGCTGGCTGTTTCATAAATGGATCTGATAGTCTTTCATTTTTTTGTATGTCTTTTGTTTTTCAAGCACCATGACTGACAGAAAAGCTGTGATTAAGAACGCTGACATGTCTGAGGACATGCAGCAGGATGCAGTCGACTGTGCAACACAGGCCATGGAGAAGTACAACATAGAGAAGGATATCGCTGCATATATCAAGAAGGTAGTGTTAATGAGGCAGCAGTTTTCTGAATTATTCAGACAATGTGATGTAAACAAACAAATTTTATAGAGAAACATACTAATTTCTTTACAGTGTTTGTGATAGAAACCAGCGATGTAGAAATATTTCAAGTAGATAAAGCTGGTGGTTTTTTTTATTGGTTTTCCCTTCCACCATAAACACCCTTTTAGGAGGCACATATTTGCTGCTTCTTCACTATTTTCGTATTCAAGCATTTTGTTCCACATTAAACGGGTAAATTTAAGAGTCTTATCTAGCTTCTTTCTTACTCATTTCCACATTAAAAAGCATTTGTGCTAGGTATTATAAACAAAACTCGTTATAAAACACTTTTTATTTCCCATTTAAAACACACCACCAATTGTACATCATGTCAGACATCTAGTGAAACACATTTGCGGTGTATTACTGATCTTAAATTCTCCATTCCACCATAAATAGGCGATTGTGATGCTTGTCAAACACAATTCATTCAGTCATTCATTATCTGTAACCGCTTATCCAGTTCAGGGTCGCAGTGGGTCCGGAGCCTACCTGGAATCATTGGGCGCAAGGCAGGAATACACCCTGGAGGGGACGCCAGTCCTTCACAGGGCAACACAGACACACACACATTCACTTTGGAGTCACCAATCCAGCTAAAAAGCCAGGAAACCGGAGCCCTCGGAGGACACCGGGAGAACACCCAGATCAGGACTTGAACCCACAGACTCCAGGTCCCTGGAGCTGTGTGACTGCAACACTACCTGCTGTGCCACTGTGCCGCCCCAAACGCAATTCTTACTACTTAATTTTTCAGAACACAGACACATCTTCCTCAAATTCTTTAAAACACACAAAACAGTCCTTGCATCTTTCAATGGTTGCTATGACTCACTTTCTTTATATAAAAAATACAAGCTATGGTTTTTACTTAGGGATGCACGGCTGATATGTTATTTGCAGATATGTGGATATTTTCAGTTGTTATCTGTCTGATATTGGAATTTCAGACGACATCAACCGATAAACTGGCGTCATTTTTGTGCTTGTGCATATGCACTGAAACGCATGAAAATACACAACTGTGTCTGCCATGTGGATGTTTTTCACAGTTACTGCAGAGAACATTTTCTGGGATTAAAATTCTCCTTGGTAAAAACTAAGTTAAAATACCATTGACATTCAGTACACACACACACAGATAGTGGTGTAAACACACAGCAGGTTAAATGACAGAAAGAAACTCTCAACCAAAAGAGTGCAGGAGCCCTTCTTATGTAAAGCACATAAAAATAGATGGTGTTTCAGTAATAAATTCAGATGCTGAATGACTATGATAAATGATTACAAACACTCAAACGCTCTCTCTCCCTCACTTGGAACCGCTTTATGCCGCTCTCTCCCTTGCTCTCCAAAATAAACCCGGTGCTGCACTAATTAGCAGTCCTCTAGAAATCATTCATGCGGAACCAGCAGTTAATCTTTGCTAAAAATATAAATAAACTTCAACCAATATACTTAAAAGATAAAATTATCGGTTATTAATATCAGTATCAGCTACTCCAAGCTGCTAATTATCGGTTACACTTTCAGCCCAAAAATTAAAATTCGGTGCATCCCAACTTTTACTCTGTACCTTTTGTCTGTACCTCCTACCTATTCAGCAGAAAATTAGCCAACTCTGGATTCTACTTTTGCCTCTGTCCTTTGAACCTATAGTCAGTATTTTTCATTTTCCACTGTCTCTGGTAATGGAGATTTTTTTTGGAAGGGCAGAGGTTTTGGGTCCGGTAAAAAAATCTAACATCATCTCTGTTCCCTGGTTCACTTCATAGCTGCAAGTTTCTGTTTTTGTGGCCCTAGCAAGCCAGTGGTTTAGGACTGTGATGTTATAGTGATGTGAATAGAGGGCGTGATTGTATGAAGCACTTTCCCTCAGAGTTTTGCACAAATATCTGAATGTTTTTAGCAATTTACCTGCAGACCTTCTCTATTTAGGCACATTTTAAAAATAATTTAGAATTCTCCTTTTTAAAGGAGTAATAAGTCATTTTCTTGAATTATTCTTCATTTTGAAACCATTATAGTGGCGTTTGAGTAGTAGAGATCCTGTACTAAATCCCCATGTGGGGGACCCTTCTTACGGAGCATACACTGGTTTATTCAGGGATTACCAAACAACTTGAATCTTCGAGTTACACTTTTAGAAAAATGTGATTAAATAATGTTTGCTATTCTTTGGTGGTGAAAATGATTGCTCATGTAATTTAATGCTAATGCACACTAGACAATGTTGACTTTATTTTTATTCTGCCACTGCAGGAGTTTGATAAGAAGTACAACCCGACATGGCACTGCATTGTGGGGAGGAACTTCGGCAGTTACGTCACCCATGAGACAAAGCACTTCATCTACTTCTACTTGGGCCAGGTGGCTATTCTCTTGTTCAAGTCTGGCTGAAAGCTCCACTAGAGTAGATTTTTCTTTAACTTTTCTCCCCCAACTCCCCCTGCCCCCACCCCGAACATGGACCGAGATGCACTAGTGGCTGATGTCTGATATCTACCTACACTGCTACCAATGTTACACCAGACCATGCCATTCCTATGCTGACTGTTCATAACTGCATGGGCCATGTACCATACTAATTGTGTAAATCTTGCCGTTTCAGTTGCTTTTTCATTATGCGCTCCATATTTATTAGGAGAGGTTTTTGTTTATGGTCTGTGGTCAGGTATGTTCAAGCACAGAAGCTTGCAATGGTAGATGTGATATTTTGAATGAATAAAGCAGAAGCTATAAATGATATATGAACAAATGCATTAGCACTTCTATTTTTCTTCAGAGAGATGTATTTTCTTTAAGCAGTCATGCTGTATAGCTTACGTGGGTCTAATTTAAAAACAAAATATGAAAAAAAAAAATTTCATGAGTCATGTTTGTACCGATGGTGGAGATGGGGAACAATGAACAGATCTCGTAAATGCTAGTGTAAAATGCGCTAGGATTTTTTTTTTCTGTCCTGTTGCTGAATGTCCTAATCTTTTGTCTGATGGCAATTGTTGGGAGCGGGAAGGTGGTTGTTGGGAAAATGGTTGATTTATGCATAAATGACGCTTATGTTCTGTGAAGTTCTTTGTTTGAATTGACATTGTCTTACCGAATGTCCACTGTGACATGAACAGAAGAATGTGTATTAGAATAATATAAGGTACCAACTGCTGTTGTGGAGTATATTTTCAAATAATAGTTTTTGTTTTTTTTTTGTTTTTTTTTTTGGGTTATGTTTAACTTGTAATGCATATGTTACCTGAATGTATAGGGACTTATAGGTGAATGCAACACATTCTCCAGCTCCTCTGCTGTCTTCCTGAATTTTTGGTGACACATTAATTTTAGGTGCATTTAGATTCATAACCTGCATGGGGTATTTTTATTTTGTTTTGTTTTTCCCCCCTCCCCCCTGACCTTTTTAAGTGTATGTGCTCATTACCTGTCTGTAACCAGTTAGTTGCCCTCTATTCAAAGGCCTGTGAGACAACACTTGCACTTCATTTCGTTGTACCCGCTCAGGTACTGCCCTTGACAAAAATGCCATGTTTCGCAGCCATTAAAATGTGTATTTAATGCCTAATAGTGTCCTGTTTTGTTTTCAGTTTACTGATGTCATTTTGTTGTATGGTATAATTTCTCTGAAATTACAGATGTGTACAAATATGTGAATGATACTGGTATTATAAATATGGAAGAAGCATATAGTTTTTAAACAGCTGAGCTCAACAGTGACCTTTTACAATCAATGTACGTCCTTAAAACTCTTCTCATTCTACAAACACTATTGGGTGGTTTCCTATATATATATATATATATATATATATATATTTTTTTTTTTTTTCAATGGAATTGTCACAATTCAAATGGCTGTATAGTTCAGGACTTGGCTTAATCCCTCTCTGGGAAACCACTTTGTCGAAAGGTTTGTTGAGGTATCTTCTAATGACTGACATCGGCTATTTTAAGGTGCAGCCTCTGGTAACGTGTTCAATTAGGCACCAGTGATGGACAAAGTACACAAACCATATACTTGAGTAAAAGTACAGATGCTCAAGGTAAAACATTACTCCATAAAAGTTTTTGTAGATCGCCACTTGATTAAAATACTAAACGAATGTGATTGGCCTGCAGTTCTATGAATAGGGTTGAAGAATATGTTTGAAATTCAGCCCTAGTGGTTTGGCGGTCTAATTGCAGAGAGACACAGACACCAACGCACAAAAATAAACATTCACAATGGCATAGGACACTTATGCATAACATGTTTCTAAATGAGTAAAAACTACTTGGCAAGATTTGGGTTTCTTTTTCTGCTCCTGGGTCTACGCCTTATGCAATTAACATTTACAGCACTGTACTGAAATTTGTAGGGAGGGGAAGGAAAGGGGTGGTTTCCTACACTCAGCCAAAAGTTACATAGTGCAGTTTCTGCAGTGCTGAGCAGAGAGTAGCAACAACAGAGGCTCTATTATCCCTATAACAGTGAAAAATCACAATGATTTGAACCTGTAATTTTAAGGTAAAAATATTACATAGTGTCCCGTAAGTTTGAGTG
This sequence comes from Hoplias malabaricus, assembly GCF_029633855.1. Lineage (NCBI taxonomy): Eukaryota > Metazoa > Chordata > Actinopteri > Characiformes > Erythrinidae > Hoplias > Hoplias malabaricus. The sequence continues at coordinate 38,738,275 of NC_089800.1, read as the reverse complement.
TAGTTTGAGCTATTTTTGCAATTCTGAGGCGCCTGTTTCTTAAACAGGCTATGTTTTTGTTTTTCTGATTTTTTTGCCTGATGCTCATTTTTGTCTTTTGCACATGTTTATCTCTCTATACAGATTTTTGGCTTTTGAAATATTTCTTCTGGTTTTGACCTCGCTTCACGTATTGTGGTTAATAAATTTCCAACTGACACTCACCCTCGGTGAGTGATTTGTGAAAACTACAGATCCGTAAACCGTGTATGTGTAAATGAATAGGAGATACTGATGAGTCAAATACAGCTAAACAGTCTCAAATTTGCACAACAGTTGATAAAAACAAAGTCTGCCTTGCTAATATTGGTTTCAGGCGGAGAAACATTTTCACTTGTTTTAGCGCGGCTTCACTGTTCGTTTGTTTCCTAGCAACGGTGCCACTGTGTGTCGCGCGAAGCAGGGAGATTTGTTCACAGGTTATGATTTTAATCACACATAAACCAAAAGGAATAGCAGATTTTCATAATGTAGTGGAAAAAATGTAGTTGCGTTAAAGTAAAATGTCGCCTAATATGGAATTACCGCAGTAAATACAGGTACACGAAAAAAGTACAGTACAGTAACGAATTACATTTACTTCGTTACTGTCCACCACTGTTGGGCACACTCCAAATAATTAAAAAAATATCTTTTTGAGGGCAGCTGTTCATAGAACCACAGCTTTGGGCTGTGAAGCAGTGCAATGTCACTCTTAGTAATGGATCAGCTTCCAACATATTTGTGATGAGCTTAAGTGACTTAAGTGACCCTTAAAGGCTAAGTACCAGCTATATGAAAGTGTCAAACAAATATATACAGTGGAATTTAAGTTCCTAACTTGTGTTTATTGATAGTCAGAAAACATTTTATTTCTTACTAATTCAAGGAATAAGGTTTAAAAGACACCCCACAACGGTGTTCGGAAACTCTAATAGGGGTCTTGCATGTGATGTAGATGGTGGACAACAATTCTAGAAGTTGCACTTAATTTAATGCAAAATGACGAAAAGGTGTGTTGTTTTTGGCTGCAATAATTCAATGTAAAGTGGGACATCTGTGCACAAATGGCCTAAAGATCCCAAAATATCCAGAAAATGGACTAAATTTGTCAACTTTAAACGGGCACTTTGGAAAGGACCATCCGCTCACTCCGTTATCTGTAGCTCATTTCACTGGTGCTTTTCCAACAATATGGACATGTGGGAGACCAACGAAAGGTGCTCAAGAGCCTCTGTATACATTGAGGTAAAAAGGGTAAGTACACTTACTTCGCCTGTTTTAGTTGGTGTTAGTTAACGGCTACGTAGTTGCATTACGGAGGTTTATTCGGATGAATTCGAGTTCGACTTCGACCACATTTACAAGAATAACGGTACCTCTACATTTGAGTTTAGCTTATTAATAGGCTATTGTCATTAATAATGTTGGTTATTTAGCTATCGCTAGCTAGATATTATCATAACACTCAGTCATAACGGTGTTTTATCGCGGCGTTCAGCTGTTGTCCACCAGTGACGTCACGGTTGCGTTCAAGAATTTTCCGTCGTTTTAATAAAAGTGTCAGTTTTAAAGCAAATTAAGCATGCTATTTTCATTATAATTCATACTTATATGTGCCCGTAACTAAAATAATGTGAAATATATATATATATGCATATATCAATGAGACATATCAATCAACCATAACATTATGGTAACCTTGTTGTTACATTCACTGTCCATTCTCTGAGTTCCACTGACCATAGAGGAATACTTTGTTGTTTTATATTTACAGACTATAATACACTGGTCGCTGAGTAAACTTTATTTGCCCCTTTTCACTCAGTTCTTCAATAGTCAGGACCACCACAGAGCAGGGCAGTGGATCTTAGCACTGCAGTGACACTGATGTTGTGATGGTATGTTAATGTGTGTTGTGCTTGTACAAGTGGATCAGACACAGAAGTGCTGCTGGAATTTTTTAAACACTGTCCACTCTATTAGACACACCTACCTCATTTTCGGTTAGTGTACTATTCTCAGTCCAGCAGTAAAACTAAGGGCTTTAAAAATCCAAGCAGCACCTCTGTGTCTATCCACAAATCAAATGTTCACAGCAATGTTCCAATATCATGTGTACAAAAAACCCTGGATGAAGAAGTACTGGATAAGCGTTCCAGTATTATCCAGTCAGAGGCCTGTTAATTCTAAGAAAACTTTAGCCCTGAGAAATGGAATATTTAACATCAAAAATGCAAACCAAGCAATCAGAGTTCATTGCGGAAACATGTTGACCTCTTCACATCAGATGCATATTCTGTTGCTCAGGGAGACTACTATGACCATTATTAACCACACGAGAGCGCTCTCAACACGCACAGGTATGATTGGTAGTATTGAGTAATCACTAGTGATTTACAATTCACAATTTCACAACTCTGTTCCTGGACTAGCCCGCACGTTATAGTGTCCTCCTGTTGTAAATGACCACTTATTATTAAATGGAATTCTCTCAACCTTTAAAAAAACGGAATATATAAATGGTTGACCTATAAGCAAAAAGAACAGGACGTCCAAAATGTATAATATTACTAAAAGCTACTACATGTTTTTGCAGTTGTTCTTGGACTCATTCAACTAAAGCAAACATGGAAGAGGACTCGTTTGGTTTTGTAAAGTAAAACAGTACCTGATTTCCCACTGTTTTGCTTTTGTATCACTGCATAAAATACATATATGCTTTGTCAACGGTGAATTAAAATGGGATTTGCAGAAATCATTTATTTTAAACAAGCATTTCAATTTTCTTTTTGTGCTCGTAAATAAATATTCAAACATTGTTGGAAAAAAATTATAAAAGGTAACTGACTGATATAATGTCTTGACTACACCACTAATTTGATCCCCCTGGTTAATATCAAAGCCTCTGACAAAGAAAAATGTCTTTGCATAGTTATGCTAAAACCATCGGAATGGAATTATGTAATTTAGAAAAAAATGTGGCGATCTCTTTTAATGATCTGCTTACTGGAGCAGGTGTGATGGGAGCAGGGAGGACACTACAGTGTGCACGGAAGGGGATTGGAACCATGTGCACTGCATTGTTTTCACTGTTTGCCCTGCAGCTGACTCACACCTGAATCATCATGAGATAATATATACATTCCTGAATCGAGACAAAAAGCTAGACTGAAGTTGAAAAAGTCTAGACTTGTTTAGACTACCAGACTTAATCTCATGGCTACCACCTCAGGAGTATAACTATTTATAATTCTTTATGGCTCAATGAGAATAATACGAGGTAACATTTTAATGTAGTTTAATGTCTTTTTTTTAATTTCATGAAATATAAGTGTATAAAAATGTAAAAAAAAAAACATGTTACCTGTCCAAAGAAAACCATGAATCACCAAAAGTTACAAAAAGTAACTTTATAGGAGAATGCACAATCTTAAATTTCAGTATAAGTCAATGTACAAAGACTTTACTCCAAGTAATTTTGGAGCATTTCTATTGGTGCATTCATCATGAAATTCACCTTTGTTCAAATGATGCTGTAAACCTACAAATCTACAAAAAATGGTTTGTTATGAAACATCGAAAAATTGAATTAACAAATTTACATTGTATTAAAGAAAGAAACAAAGAAAAAAGAAAGAAAAAAAAAGCCAACATGCAATTTTATGCTGTGCCAAGACACAAAGGGTTGAAGCTGGATCTGAAATACTGTTATGGAGAAGAGATGCAGGATTTTTGCACGTAATAGAGTGAATTTAGCTGGTTTGAGAACAGTTTTGCTGAAAATGTTAGCCAATGATTGCATTTGTGCAATATTCACAAAAACGTTAAATTTATTTCAAATAAACACTTTAATTCCAAAGACTCTCCCAAAACATGATTTATTTTCATTTCAATTAGGCATAAATGTATTAGGAAATAACATTTTCTAGGCATAAACTAATTGTCTACAACAGTTGTGATTTTTCAAAAGAAGGTATTTGAGCGTTAAAAAGTGTTGAGAGTCCCCTTTCAGAATTAGAGAACCAAATTAGCATCTTCCAAACTAAAATAAACAAAACTATTTTGGACATCTTTAATGGACAAGATTTGTGTTCTTTTCTCATTAAAAGTCATTCTGGTTCAATTGACAGATAAAGAAGTAGTAGAATTTCCTTAGCTGATTTTTTTAGCATGCTAACACCAGTCAACAGGAAACTGGCTGCCTATAAGGAATTATTATTTGAACTCCATTGGGATTTTCCTGAGAAATAGTTAAAGATTATCCCAGTTCCTCTTATTTATAGAAGCTGAAAGAGTGAGAGGCAGAAAGAGAGTGGTTAGCTTCAAGGTAACACAACGTTAAAGAAATTTCAAGAGGCTGGAGCTAATCCATGGGGTCTGGGAAAGAGACTAGGTACTTTTTTGCTTTCATTCCACTGGTTTTCCTCATACTTTTTCTGTAGTTCAATACAAACATGATCTCATTGAAAATATTGCTTAATTTCAACATATTTGTTCCTTGTACAAAGTTTGTCCTTGTACAGGGACTTTTAGGTAATTAGCTTCTAAATGTCATGCCCAATCTACCTCACTGGCCCCAAGAGCAGTTTGTTCTAATGGATGTGCTCTAGATTGGGTGGGGAGCCATGGGGCCTAGCTCGGTGTAGGAAATGGCTAAGGCAGTCACGCTGAACAGTTTCACACCAGATCTGTGTGCCTTTGACCTGATGAACCTTTGCTGTACAACTTTATAACCAGTGCTTAATTAAGCAAAAAAAAAACTTAGTTATCATTAAGTCAATTTATTGCATAATAGTCTAAACTGCAATAATGGAGATTTTTAGCTTAATCCATCGGTAATTAGACACTAAACATAAAGCTTATAACTGACTGAAAATGATTTTCAACCTACAACTCACAGTGGAAACCATTATTTTATGACCTACACTGTGCCCTACAGAGGGAAACATTTGGGCTTCTACCTTGGATTCTCTGCAGGTGGAAACACCTCTCACTGATCATCTCTGAAAATGTGAGATACTAATATAGTAAACATTACAGGACAGTGGGATCAGATTATTTACCATATAAATGGCTGGGAAAGAATTAAACAAAAGAATATGCAACTTTTTCCTGTAAACTCATACACACTAAAACAACATGAGTGAAATAACACAATTACTGAAGCTTGTAGGTATCTGTGTGTAAATGACTCACTCTGATTCGGTCACAAGAGCAAAGAAATGCACTGGAGACTAACATGCTAACAGTTTTCTAATATGACAAAAATGCTAATATGGCTGACATTGGATAACAGTCTTTTTCCCCTTATTATGCAACAATGAGGTATCCTTTACTCCTGCTGGTGCAAGGAGATGGGTTACTGTGCTTCTGACTGTTGTGAGACCCTCTCCAGTACAGAGAGAGGAGCTGTGCATGAGATTATTTTATTCATCTTCCTTGTCTGAAACTAGACAATCTGTCCCTAATATGACACCCTTGCTAAAAAAGTCACGTGACTGCAATTCTTGGAACCACAAATTTGTATTGGCTGTGTTTGTTAATATTACCTTTGGAGTACAGTGTTGAGTAATACACTGCCTGGCCAAAAAAAAGTCACCACCCGGATTTAACAAAGCAAATAGGTAAGAGCCTTCCATTGGATGTTTCAGCTGGCAAAATTTATTTAGTTTCTTTTCATTTTTTAAACAACCGTTTTGAAAGACGCACCCTGTTGTTGTGGAAAAGATGTTTATCTGTTTCAGAAGTGTCAAATTATTGGCATGCATCAAGCAGAGAAATCATCTAAGGATCTATGGCTGAAACTACTAAAATTATTTTAAGAGCAGTCCAACGCATTATTAAAAGTGGAAGGACAGTGGGGAAACACCATCTTCAAGGAAGGAATATGGTTGGAAAAAAATCTTAAATGATCGTGATCGGTGAAATCAAATCATAGAAAAACAAAAGTAGAACAACTGAAAAGAAAAATAAGTATTTTAACCACACAATGCGAAGGGAACTTGGGACTAAACAATTGTGTAGCCTTAAGAAAACCACTTATCAGTGAGGATAACCAGCAAAAACTGGCCTCAATTTGCTAGGGAGCATAAAGATTGGACTCTGGAGCAATGGAAGAAGGTCATGATGAGTCCAGATTTACCCTGTTCCATAGTGATGTATATCAGGGTAAGAAGAGAGGCAGTCGAAGTGATGCACCCATAATGCCTAGTGCCTACTGTACAAGCATGTGGGGGCATTGTGATGATCATGGGTTGCTGCAGTTGGTCAGGTATGAGAATGTGGCCAGCTGAATGGCCAGATTATTCTATTATTTTATTTTTTCTTCCCTGATGGCACAGACATTTTCCAAGATGACAATGCCAGGATTCATCGGGCTCAACTTGAGAAAAAGTGTTTCAGGGAGCATGAGACATCATTTTCACACATGAACTGGCCACCACAGAGACCAGACCTGAACCCCATTGAGAATTTTTGGGATGTGCTTGAGAAGAATCTGCGCAGTGGTCCAAATCTCCCTCCATCATCAATACAATATCTTGGTGAAACATTAATGGAACTCTGGACGGAACTATATTTTGTGACATTGCACAAACTTGTGGAAACTATGCCACAGTGAATGTGTGCTATAATCAAAGCTAAAGGTGGTCCAATAAAATATTTTTATTTATATGTGTTACATTTTTTTTGGCCAGGCAGTGTATTTGTACTTAAATACATTTGTAGGAGGCAGCAGTGAGTAATGTTTATTTGTTTGAGCTACTAAAGTTTGTTGTGTGAGATAATAAGTATCATTATCTAGGAAGTTACTCCAACCCTAACACTAATCAGCCAGCTTAGGGATGTAATTAAATATTTCCATACAAATTTTATGTTTCAGTTGTAACAACAGGAAAAGAATCCCTTTGGAAAGCAGATGAAAGGTAACAGTACTAACCTTTCTTTCAACTAGTCTCTAGATCTCTACATCTGTTCCTTCAACCTTTAGTCCTTAGATTGTAAACAGACAGAATGTAAACTGACTTCCTGCATGTTTCTGACTGAGCCAAAAGCCTTCAAATATAGCCTATAGCAGTTGATGGAAGTGATTATATATATTCTCATTCAAGCCATAAATTAACCTCAAGGATTATGCTACTTCTTTCTGACTAGTTTTACTCTTTCTTCGTCTCTCTGTCTATCTAGCCCACCCGCACCCCGTCTCCAACACCCAGCAACCTTAGCCAAACTCTTTATGGTCTTACATCTTGTAATCCTGCTCATTTATTGCTCACTCTGTGAGCTGCTCTCAAGGATAAGGCAATTAGCTTATCGCAAAGATGTGATTTATAGAATTCACAAGTGACAAAAGCTTTGCGGTGCCATCTAGTTTTCTTTTGATTAGACTAGTGGGGGGTGGGGGTGTGTGTGTGGGGGGTGCTTGCTCCCAGGCATCCAAACTTCTCAAGTTGTTGCTGGGTCATTGGTTACGGGAGAAGGAGCTTGTTTTAGCAGGTGGCTGGGCAAATAAAACACATAACTACAGTGCACCAGTGCTTGGCTTTTGATTCCATTTTAGGAAGCCTTGGGGGGTCTGAGAGCACCCTTCTAAAATGGCCACTAGACTTTGTATTTTCTTTGGAGTATTTCTATGTGTGTATACATTTTGTATGTGTGTGAGAGAGAGAGAGCAAGAGAGCCATCCAGGGAGAGGTCAGCTTGGTGCTGGCCTCTGTGCTTTCTTGCCTTATCTCAGGTAATATCCCTAGCTCTGGAGGCATGTGATGTTGAGCAACTGGGCCATAAACTGGCAAAACACTTTATGAGCACTGCTGAGAAACTGTCTGCCACTGGCTGGTCTACACACTGTCATTTAACATTTAACTTTGACCAGAAATGTTTGTAATGTACAGAATTACAACCTTAAAAAATACATGTACATGTCAGAAAGATATTGTGATTTCTCTGTGGTTCTTGGCAGAGACATACTGTCTTAGAGAAAAATAAACATTCTCTTTAATCAAATATAAGAATCCTTGAAACCTCATGATCTTCACATATTATGAGTACGCCCATGTGCTTAACAAAAGCTAGCTAATTAATTTAAGAGTAGAATTGGGTGTGTTACACAAAGCACAAAAACATGCATAGAATATAGTCACCAGGGCTGGATTGGGAAACCAGTTTTCAGTGTAAAGAAATGCCAAAATCTTTGGCATTATAAAAGTAAAACTATGTTAGGGAGTTCTTCTATGTCTTTGGTACTTGGGTAACACCAAAAGCAGAAGCCTGTGACAGAGCATTTCAATTCAAGATGAAGATAAAAGCCACCAAACAAAATAAAATAGCAATTAAGTGAACTAGAATGCAAATTGCATTGGAACACATTCAGAAAAATTTTTGCTGTGGAGGTACCTTCATGGGTACATATGTCCTTTAATTAGAGAACTTATTTGTACCTTTATTTAGGCTATTATAAATAAGGGTCCAAGCACAGAAGGTACTGGAGCCCATTTTTTGTTTAGATTTTTCTTCTTCTACTTCTTCTTCTCCTTACTCTTGTCTAAAGACATGACATGGGTATCCGTAAGGCCTACAGACTTGATACTTGGTAAATGGGTATTAAACCTTCTCACTGAATTTTAAAAAATATTTAAAAAAAAATGTTGGAATTTCATCAGTGTGTGGTGTCCACTTGGAATACACCCAAAAACGGGTGGAGCTCACAATCAGACAAATACATACAGCTATAACTCACAAATGCTTTCAGCAAATGTTTCACTATTTCATATGCTTGATACTTATTTGGGTTGGAGGATATGATTATGTTGTTGTGCAACTGCAGGCTTAGGGGGTGCTATTACAGAAAATAAACTGTTATACAACACAGGATGGTCTGATTGACATGACAGTTGGTATGCAGGTACTGACTGATGTCCTGAATCAGATTCTGTGATGAAGATATCATATTAAAAAAAACATGGGCACTATAAACCAAGCAGAATTCAGCAGCTGTTTGACAACCTTAGCAAGGTCCAATCATCATGTATAAATTTGTATCATGAAATGGTAAACTTGGTGCATGGGGTGCACTTCCTAAGCACATAAAAATTTCATAACGATAGCCACAAGGGGCACAATTCACATATTCAACATTCATTCATTCATTCATTCATTATCTGTAACTGCTTATCCAATTCAGGGTCAAGGTGGGTCCAGAGCCTACCTGGAATCATTGGGCGCAAGGCGGGAATACACCCTGGAGGGGGCGTCAGTCCTTCACAGGGCAACACAGACACACACACACATTCACTCACACACACACCAACGTGTGTTTTTGGACTGTGGGAGGAAACCGGAGCACCCGGAGGAAACCCACGCGGACACGGGGAGAACACACCAACTCCTCACAAACAGTCACCTGGAGCGGGAATCGAACCCGCCATATATAAATATGAAATATGAAAAAATTAAATTTGCGCACAGATATATGTAGGTTTAGAGGCCCAGTTACTCCTTTGTCCCCTCCACACTGAGTGATGATGAGGCCCATAGAGCACAGACTGATCAATGCATTATCTCCATCAATCAGCTATAACATTATGACCACCTCCTTGTTCCTACACTCAGTGTCCATTCTCTCAGCTCCACTGTCCACAGGAGTACTTTGCATTTCTACAATTACAAACTGGAGTCCACCTCTTGTTCTGCATACTTTGATTGCTCCCTTTCACCCAGTTATTTAATGGTTTGGACCCCCACAGAGCAGGTAGCATTTGGTTGTTGGAGTTTTTAAACCACCTCGGTTTCACTGCTGGACTGAATATAGTCTGCCAACCAAATATATTCAGCCAACAGTGTCCTGTGTCCACTGATGAAGGACTAGATGAGGACCAACACAAACTGTGCAGCAACAGATGAGCTAATGTCTCTGACCTTATATCTGCAAGGTGGACCAATGAGGTATGTCTAATAGAGAAAACAGTGAGTGGATACAGGGTTTAAACTCCTGACCGTTGGGTGACAATATTGCTTGCCATATATATAGCTGCAAACTATATTGTCAACAAAAGGTCAGGTGTTGTAATTTTTAAAACCTGTATCCACTCACTGCCTTCTCTATTGTTAGATTTTAAAATTGTGTTAATTTCATACACCACATTTCATCTCCACATAATGAAAGTTTCTAAAGAACAGAATGTAATATAATTTTAGAGAACACACCTGGACTTTCAACATGATTTCAACATTAATTCATTCATTGTATGTAACCACTTATCTAATTCTGAGACATCCAGAAAGAAAGGAAACACTGCGTTTACCAGTGCCGTTGTTAGAGAGATTAATTCTGACACATTTGCCTCAGAAAATAAGGTTACAAAACAGTAAATATGCTGTATGTATGCTGTTGGAGTTTTTAAGGCCCTCAGTGCCACTGCTGGATTGACAATAGTTCACCAACCAAAAATATTCTGTCAAAAGTGTCCACTGAAGGAGGACTAGAGGACGACCAACACAAAATGCAGCAACAGATGAGCTACTGTCTCTGACGCTCCACCTATAATGTGGATCAATGAGGGAGGTCTGTCTACCGAAGTGGACAGTGAGTGAGCACAATTTTTTAAAATACAACATCACTGCTGTGTCTGATCCACTTGTAACAGCACAGCATACCACCACCATGACATTATTGTATTACTGCTGTCTTGTGAGAAATATCTACAACCCCAAATAATATCTACTCTGCACTGGTCCTGCAGAGGTCCTGACCTTTGAAGAATAGGGTGTATGCACAGCAAAATATGGACTACAGTTTATATTTGTAGAACTACATGTGCTGTTCTATAATAAGGAGAGCTGACACAATGTACATTAACAGAGTTTTTCAAACGTGACTTTATCAGTATGTGTTCTAAATGTACTGTATTTGTTTTTTTTTTTTTTGTAATGTCACACAATCATTTACATTTGTGTGTTTATTCAGTATTCAGATGTCACTAAACACTAAACTGGGAACTCCAGGTCCTGGACGGGACAGGCTTCTAAGGTATACAGATGAATCCGAATGGTGAATCTAAAGGCACAGGACAATGGACCTCCCTGGGCCTGAACTGCCCTCTCAGTATGCTAAGGGTGTTGTAAAAACGATCTTTTATCCGTTTTCGAGGCTTTACCTGTCCATGTCCCCCTCAAGATCAGATAGACCTGCTCTCTCAGTGGTGGGGTGTTGTGGTTTTGAGCCCGTTGGTGATGGCTGAAGAGCGCTATGAGTAGAACTCTGTATATATATATATATATATATATATATATATATATATATATATATATATATATATATATATATACACATATATATATATATGTGTGTGTGTGTGTGTGTGTATGCTGCCTCTTCTCACTTAGAATCATTGCTTTGCTTCAGTGCTCATGGGCACATCTTAATGGCTCCCAATTACACTCTGGGCTTTCCTGAAATTGCAGGCAGCCAAGTGCATCCGTGCCTAATAACAGTGTCCAAATTATAAAAGCAGATCACCTCACGCAGTGACTGTGGGGGGTAATGGAGAGGGTTGGTCGCAGTGTGTGGGAATCTGAGATCAACACACCCTATGCTGTTATATAAGGCAAAGAGGCATAACCACATGCCTACATCCAATTAGACACGTATGTATCACCACGTGCAACCTGCAATCACCAGGTATTAAGTAGATATTTTTCTGGAGATATTTTAAGGGATGCTCAATATAAGTCCATGGGCATAAAGACATGGAAAGGTAATAGAAAATAAACTGGAATTTTTAACATATTATGAGATAAAATAAAAAAAACATATTATGGAAAATATAAACCTGCAAGGCTTATCATTTCACATGTGTAAATATCACATTCATGGTGGCAAATGTGAAACTCGTGAGCGCAGAGAGATATTGCGTGTGCACTGATCATAATCCCGCTCTCAAACCGTCTTTATTTCAGTCTTGAATGGTTTTCACCTTCTATATTTTAAAGTTTCATTCATGTGATGAGGTCATTCTGTGCTCAAGAAATGGGAGGGTTTTTAACAGTTGGGAGGTGGGATCAGAGCGGCTTCTCTCAGTGAATGTTATTGGCTGATGTCTCCTGGGTCTGTGACTGCACACCACATAGATTGTCTATAGCCTGTCTACTAGAAGAAGCCTTTACAGTTCACAGAGATGCTGTTTTCACCAGGACAGCACCAGAGCCATAGATAAACAGTGGGGTTAGGGTCATAATCCAGGGGGTTCTGATCATAGTGATATGTGATTAACACATGGAAATTTTGTTTGCTGCAAGAAGGCGTTGACTCTGAGGTTTGCCTCTCTGAAACAAGAGTCAATGCCAACTTGCAGATGCATAAAGAATCAATTTGTTCAGAAGTCGACTCCTGTTCACTGTTCTGCCCGGTCTCACTGTACAGAGACAGTGCATGACAGCCTTGGAACCATACACTAAAAATAGTTTTGGACATTGAGGCCTCATTTCAATATGAAACTCAAATGACCACGGTACATGCCGTCCATGTTTTTTTTATCTGTGAAAGGCTTCTCCTAGTATGCAATATATGGTCTAATGAAATCATTCACTGAGAGAACAGCTCTAGCCCCTGCCCCTAAACTTTCAAATCTCACTCATTTCAAAATTTCAGAAAGAGCCAGAGGGAAAAGAGCTTGGCGCATGAGGGAAACAAAATCGAGTGGGCAAAATCCATTCGAGAATGAAAAAGAAACGATAGTTTAAGAGTAAGATTATGATCAGTGCATGTGCAATTCCTCCCTCTGTGCTCACGAGTTTCACATTTGCTTGTGCAAAAATGTTTATATTTTCCACCTGGTGTTTTTGCACCCTCTACTTGTAACTTTGATGTGACGCCATAGTCCACTACCAAAACAGTTGTTTTAATTAAAGCGTTTGTCTTTGAGAGAGAGGAGAGAATCAAGCTCTTGCTCCACATCTGAGGAATTCCAGTGTTTCCATCCATGCTTCCACATTGAGAAGAAAACTCCATGCCAGAGTTTTGAAATCCAGACGTTGGACACAGCTTCCAGGTTTAGTTATGGTTAGTGTAAAGTTTGTGGTTAGGATTAGCTTTAGGATATGTTTAGGGATAGGACTAGGCTTATGGTTAGGATTAGGCTGGTTGTAGTTATGATTAAGGTTAGAGCATGTCTCCACAAAATAAATCAAAATAATGGTCCCACAATTCATAGAAAATGTCTTTTGTGTGTGCCTGACTGAGAAGGGAGAGAGTCTGTGGTTTTATATATTTGTGAGGACATGATGTCCTTGCAAGGATAGGAGTATCTCACATTTTGTTGTATTGTTAGGACATTTTGGTGGTCCCCACAGATTCTAATGCTATTCCTATAAAAACTGTTATTTAAATGTAACGTACATGATGTAAAAATACTTACATTTGGAGGATGTTTCCTATGCTCAAAGCAGAGAAACGGCATTTGGAGTTGTTTATACGGCTGAGAGACCTCCAAATGTTAAAAAGCTTCAAAAAAAAAAAAAAAAAAAGATGAGGATATTATTCTACTCCTACTTCATAGGTGGGTAATACTGAGTTATTTTTGCTGTTTCAGATTACAAATTCAGGAGACAGCTAACTGCATTGAAAGTAAACTTAGTGCTACAAAACTAAACAACTCGAGTTACAACTGAGTTTCTGTGGAAATTCAAACAGTGAATAAAAACTTAGAGACAAGTTAAACTTCAGCCGCGTACAAACTACAGTCGTTTGTACCATCCCACTTTAAAAGACACAGAGATTCTGAACATAAATGGAAGAACAGCAGTTCCCCAGAGTCATCAACATTGCTTGTAATGTGTACATCTAAATGAGTGAAATGATTTAATTTGTATTACTTATGTTAAGGTGTGTGTGTAGGGTTCATTAGCTACAGTTATAATTTTTCTATGGATGGTCTTCACAAGTATAACAGAACCAATGTGTGTGAGTGCTAGCAGATTTGTTGGCTATTGCTCATTTTACTTTTATGCAAAATTCTGATTCGGGGAAGATTTCTACAGAGATGGTGGACATCAGACCGTGACATTTTGTAAATCATCTACTCAACTGAATAATTGCGGAAGTGCAATTTCTAAGAAGATTGACTGAAATTCAGCCTTTTTATGTTTACAAAATAAGGGCACAATTAAAAAATATATTTCTTTAAACGAGTGGCTGGAATGTGATTGTCTAAATGTACCTCTTCCATAGTTATTAGATTATGGCCAAATATAGGCGCATTTTATGTTCAGAAGTCTATAGGCAAACCTTGGTAATGAATATTTTCAGCTGCTGGAATGATTGGACACAGATGTGCCAAGTGTGTAATGCCCTTCCAGTGTTGGGATGTGGAGCAGTGGAGGTCCAGTCAATATGTTTGGGATGAGCTGGAGGGGTGTTTGTAATCTAGAAATGATTATCCAACAATTTTTGTTGCTGAAGCCCATTAAATTCTCAGAAAATTTCCAATGGTTAATTAAAATATAAAAATGGGACAAAATACCTATTAATAGCTGTGAAAAAAAGTTTCTGAACCCAAAAAAGGCTGGCTGAAGTGGTGGATCTATTTGCCCCCCACCCCCACCATTTTAATGTTAGAGTAAGCATCTGGCATGGTGCCACCTAATGTGAAACCCAAAGTTATCCATTATTACATGAGTAAAGAGAAAAACCTCACACTCAATCAACCGTGGCGTCTGTCTTGTCCCTCTGTGACAGGTTCAGGTACTTTCTGTCCCCATGGCGTCACTGGACATCAGTTAAGGTCACTCTGGACCTTGAACACTTTAACTTGAGACACAAAAATGTGTGATTCCAATTTCATTTTGCAGAATTTCTGAAACATTTTTCAAGTTCTCTGGTAATAGAAAGTAATAGAAAGACCATTACCATCCTACACCAATCAACAATAATATTATGACCACTTCCTTTTTTCTACACTCACACTCCATTCTCTCAGCTCCACTAAACACACAAAAGCATTTGTAGTTCTACAATTACTATTGCTCTGTGTAATATTTTTTTTTGCCCCCTTTCACCCCGTTCTTAAATGGATAGGACCACCATGGAGCAAGTATGATATGGGTGGTGAATCATTCTCAGCACTGCAGTGACACTGTGTTTTATCTGTAGTTTTTAAAGCTCTTTGTGTCACTAACGGACTGAGGTAAGTCCACCAGCCAAAAATATCCAATGATGAAGGACTAGAGGATGACCAACACAAACTGTGCAGTCACAGATGAACTACTGTCTCTGACTTTATGTCTACAAGGTGGAGAGTGAGTGGATACGGTATTTAAATCTCCAGCTGCACTGCTGTGTCTGATCCACTTGTACCAGTACAACACACACTAACACACAGTCAGTGTCACCACGTCAGTGTCACTGCAGCACTGAGGATGATCCACCACCACATCACACCTGCTCTGTAGTGGCCCTGACCATTGAAGAACAGGGTCAAAGGGGGAAAATAAAGTAAGTATAGAAGCAAATGGTCTATATTCTGTAATATTAACACAACAAAGTGTTCCTGTTTGGTCAGAGGAATTCAGAGAATGGAAAGGTAGTGTAGAAATGGAGGTGGTCATAATATGGTTGATCGGTGTACCAGAAGTGAATTAATTAAGTCAAAGCCATGGCTGAGCATTTCTGTTTGACTCAGAACAGCAAACCAAACAGTTAGGTTTTCATATGTCACAAACATAAATAATTAATTCTGTAAATTTGCTTTGTGGAGGGTAGTTCCATATAACTAAAATAATGCTACTAAAGAAGCCAAAAGAGAGCACTGGGCAAGCTAATTTTTTAAAACAAGGGGAAAGATGTATTCTGTTTTCAGTTTTAAAGTTGCTAGAGGAGAAGTGGTGAGCCCTTGTGTGAGTTAGAGAGGCAATGCAAGTGGACCATTTGGAGTTCCAGTGGATTGAGAAAGCTGACAATGCATCATGGACTCCTCCTTATCAGCTGTGTGTGTCTTCTGTGTTGAAATATCCCTTACCTGGGCAGAGAGTTCCTCACTGACAAGCATGGCAGAGAACTATTAAATATATTAAAGAGCCCAGGTTTTGGAGAGAGCCTCATATGCAGTGAAGCAAGCGCAAGAGGAGCTCAAGAGGAGTGGTGGTTTAGCCTGGAGGAGCTCAATAGGACAGGGCATTAGGCACTAGGCTCTAACAGAGCAGAGCAGCTCAACCCTCATCAAACGTGTAAAAAAAAAAGAAAATTGCCTTTTTTTTTTAACTTAATTTGCAACTTAGGTGGAAATTTTCTTGTACTGTTCAAGATTGGTTTAAAGAGGAATGGCTGAATTACTGATACAGTATCCGATTTAGTTGAGTATTGAAATATGAGCATAGTTTAGCTTAGTTTTCCCAAAAAAATAAAATATCCATCTTTACACTATTCTTATCAAACCAGGCTTAACTAGGCAGGTAATGTTGAATAAAATATTTCCTTGACTTTTCAGCATTCTGAAATCATTCATTCCTTCATTGTCTGTAACCGCTTGTCCAGTTCAGGGTTGTGGTGGGTCCAGAGTCCACACGGAATCACTGGGTGCAATGCAGGAACACATCCTGTAGGGGGCACCAGTCCTTCACAGAGCGACACACACTCACACGTTCACTTACACCTACGGGCACTTTTGAGTCACCAATCCACCAAACAATGTGTGTTTTTTTGGACCATGGGAGGAAACCGGAGCACCTGGAGAGAAAACCCACACGGACGCAGGGAGAACACACCAAACTCCTCACAGTCAGTCATCCAGAGCAGGACTTGAACCCACAACCTCCAGGTCCCAGGAGCTGTGTGACTGCGACACTACCTGCTGCGCCACTGTGCCGCCTGCCATATAAAATATATATTAATTCTACAATACATACATTAATTTTTTTACATATTAGAATAGGCCTGGTGGTGCCATATACATACCTTTATTCTTCACAGAGTGAAGGGATGGGTGATACTGTAGTGTGTAAAACAAAGCCTCCTTTCAGTCCCCTCTCTCTCTCTCACTTTCTCTCTTACTCTCTCTCTCTCTCACTCTCACTCTCTCTCTCTCTCTCTCTCCCTCTCTCTCTCTTTCTCTCTCTCTCTCTCTCTCTCATTGATTGTCATCTATGCTAAATTGTGCTGATCTGTTGAGTGACCAGTTATTCATTAACAGTGAGCCAAAATGAAAAATAAAACAGCTTTCATAGCTACTGTCAATGACAAGCCAAAGAAATATCTGGCTGAAGCTTAAACAAACAGGAAAAATAACCCCAAAAAACATAAAAAATAAATATAATATTAAATAAATATATTGTCTGGTTTATAATCCAAAGAAAAGGGGCCACAGTTGACAGGAAAGGAAATGTTAACATACATCAGACCTTTTTATTTCAAATGAATTATCCAAAAAAACGAAGGAATACATATCCTTATGTAATGATCCCAGCAAAGGAAATGGGGAATCTAGTGAAACTGAAAGTCACTATGCTCAATGTAAAGTGTCAGCTAGAAGGTTATAAAGCCCCCAGGCACTTAGCTGTGAAGTAGTGGAACTGATTTCTTTGGTGTGATGGAGCTCCATATGTCAGAGATGAGTTGGAGTGGAATTTGTGGTCCAGAACTAATCAGTACTCATTAGTATCTGGTCATGAATTTCCTTTAAAACAAGAATTTTAAGCTTTTCACCCTGCACTGAGGCTTTAATTATATTAACTCAGTGTTGTATCTGAATGCAGGTTTGAATCCTATTTGCTTCAGCCCTGATAGGATCAGGTCAACACCCACCACTAAGGATTGGATTGCAATGTGAGAAAGCTGAATGTCCTTGGACAGATTGTGGGGGTGATGAGGAGATATAAAAGCTGCTCATTTCCCTTCATTTAAGACATCTCAGTGTTTTACAGGGTTGTAAAAGCAGGTGACATTATCACCTTTAAACAGGCTCTGGTGGAAACTTTGACACTACTTGTCAGAGTTTGGTAATCCTGCTTGTTTCCTTTTACAAGCAACATGTTTATATTCCATTTTGAACCCAGTCCTCTGGATTCTATGAAGGCACTATTCCATTTTATAGATGAATTACAGCCAATTGTCCCAGCATTATTCAATTATGATTATTATGAAGAAATATGATTGTAAGGCATTGTTTTACAATAACTTCTGGACAAGGATGTGGTCTAAAACGCATGACTTGATTTACTCACAAAAAAAAGAAACATATCAAAATAATGAAAATGGCAAAGACATTTTAATATTTTAATATACTTTAATATAATAGCAACATTTTCTGAATTTAATGTGTGAATTGCCTCTGTAACAGCTTCCAAAGCTTAGGTGTCTTAGATGTTGGTGGCATTCTCTACTTAATGCAATCCAAATAATCTCTAACTCATGGATGGCCAGTGTATTGTTCTAAGAACATCAGGTGGCTTCTTTGTTTGTTTTTCTTTTTTTTATTGTGTAAGTCTACGATGTACAGATACAGTTGTGAAATGTCAGAAGAATGAAGCTTGATTTTTTTGCCTTACCTACGTTTTAAAGGGGACATATTTTTCATTGCATTCATCACCTATCACTGCTCAAAAACTGTGAATCAAAAATATTTTAAAGTTTCAAAAACCTTTTTGTGAGATGCTACAGTCACAAACATAGGATAAAATGAGCTGTTCTGATGTAGTGCTGCTTCTAGTGCAGGTTCTTTAGATTGCCTAGTTTGAGACTCTCCAATTCCAGCTTTGGACCCATGTTTATTTGAGATGGAGTTAAACGGAGCAAAACAAATACATTGAATGTATGGAGAAATCAGACATAAGACAAACCCACCAGCAAAAAAAAATATCTCTTCTCCATTCTCATTTTTCTGTAGGTGGGTTGTCTTATGTTTCATGTTCTGAGAAATATCACCAGGAAAATTAATTACTTATTGATTGTAATTCAAAATCAAATAAACGAAGGGTAGTCTCTGACTTTGGCACAGTACTGTAAACTAAAAGGTTCAAGCTGTCCACAGTCTGGTGCAACCAAGCCTAGATTCATATTTTGAAATACTTTTTGTGTACACAATTCACTGGCCTCAGCTTCATTAAGAAATCAAATCATACTTACATAATTATAGTAAATGTTTATTGTGATGAATTCCTGGACGTTTTGTCTAGTGTTCACAGAAAGAAGTCAGTACGACTCACCATTGTTTCTGTGTTAGCATACCATTGCTAGCTATGTCAGGGTGTGCCTAATGAATATTACTCAAGCATAACATAAGTCTTCTTTCATCACTGAAGAATGTGTCCTTTCCTTCGTCTTGTTTTGAAAATGGCCGCTTTTGTTTGGCTGTGATTTCTCCCAGCAGGTTTTTCTGAGCAGGAACGTTCCACTTTTCGCTAAGGCTAATGGCTCTGCTGCATGGCCCTGCATTAATGAGGTGGGCTGTGGAGCTAGTCTCGATCGTGAAGGAAATCAAGCAAGTAATTGCCTTTGAATGCTTAATTGAGTGACTGTAGGCGGGTGAGGGTGGTTGTTGGGGTTGGGGTTGAAGAAGGTTATGAAGTGATCAGATGTGGGTATAGCCCGTACTACTCAGACTGGGGTTCAATTCCCTGCTCAGGTAAGCACACATGCTACACCTGTAAAACTCCTTTGGCAACACTCCTAATGTTACCTCTGTAACATGATTAGAATTTTTAGTGAACATGGATGAAGTTTTCTGTAAGATTTTTATTCACTGTTTAATTACCAAAGAAACTCATTTGTAACTCGAGCTGTATATTTTTGTAGCACTTTTGGTAATGCAGTTAGCCGTCTCCCGAGTTTGGAGACATTTTCATCTTAAGGGACTGGAAACAGCAAAAATAAATCTGTATTGCCCACCTTTGGAACAGTCGCAATATCTTCATTTCGGTTCATGCTTTTCAACATTTGGAATTCTGTCTGTTGTCTAAAATACTCAATATGTCTCTTCAGAGAGAGAGAGAGAGAGAGAATTTTGAATTTAAAATTTTTATATGAACAGAGTGTATGTATGTATAACACTGTATACGTGTGTGTGTGTGTGTGTGTGTGAAAGTATGTTGATGAGTTAATTAAACCAAAATGTTGAAGTCAGTGTTATGCTCAGTTTTCTGTCTCCCACAGAGGGGCGCCAGTGAGCAACAGGTTAAGCAACAAGGCAGAAACAAGAGCAGCATTATACACCCACTCCTGGACAATATAGTCCTGTGTGAGAGGTGTGTTACTCCACTCTCCAGTGTGGAACTGTGAAGCTGTGGAATTAGTGATGGCACCATGCAAATACTCACTGAATGTATCGTGTCAGGATCATTAATGACTAACTCATTAGTTTCAGAGCCTTGACTTTCCTCATACATTTCCATCATTTTGGCCTTCGCTGTCACGTAGTGAGATATAGAAATGTTGACTGTGCTGCTCTAGTCCTGACGTGAAGACCTTCACTGTAATTCCCAAAAGTTTGTGGACTCCACTTATAATTTGTGAATTCACATACGTTAAAGGAAAAATATTGTTGCCATTTTCCCCCACGTTTACACACTTCTGGGGTCTTAATGAATCGTCATTGTCATGCTTTGGTCTAAAGACTACAAATATCAAACAACACAGCAGCATACTCTCCATCTAAGCAGCCTTGTTTGGAATGACTAATTTCAGCACCCGTTCCTTTAAGTGAAACTGAGCAACAATTCAGTTCTGCGTGAGAGTCCAGGAGCGAAGAGTAAGGAACAGAAGTGCCCTTTTTATCCATTTTCACTTGGTTCTTGTTCTTTCATTCCCATTTTCTCCATACTTAATCAGTACTTCTATTTTTGTCATTTTGTGTTTGTAGAGACTCAGATGAGTAGGTGGGACAATTCTAAAGTGTCTGCACTCTACGTAAAACGCAGCAGAAAATCAGCACTGCACTTTATCACGTGTTTACAGACTTAAGCCTGATTCATATTTAACACTGACATGGTGAGTGCCTGTCTGTGTTGCTTCATTTTCATTTTTTGCCACTGTTCCTGGTGACCTTACTTCTACTCCTAAGTGGGGAGTGGCACTGTAGCACCGTAAGCAGCTTTGCCAGCACAGTAGGAACAAAGTAAAGCCCTAGTGTAAATGCACACAGATCACACACACCGTGCATTATATAGTAAAAACATGTTAAAACTATTAATACAAGTGAGTCAACTGAGTCTATGCACTCATAAAACAATAAAGATGTCTTCAGAAATGGCATCTTTACTCACATTGTCAAGGAAAAGTTTTCTGTCTTTTTGCTGTCTCTTTCGGTCTTGTATCCTGGCAAGACACAGTCATATCCAGGTGACTAATCCTGTATATTTGTGCTTTTTCAAAGTACTTTCAACCAGTTTTCAACTTCAACCAAGAACAGACTACAGTACCTTACTTATTCAAATATAGCATTTATAAAAATACACGACGTTACATTACACAGTGTGGAAGAGACTTTTTATTAAGGAAAAATTAGGGAAAACAGTAACTGCATGAGATAAAACACTTACCAAAAGTGCTACAGAAATAAACATGTTGAGTTACAAATGAGTTTCTGTGACATTTCAAACAGTGAATAAAATTGTACAGAGGAGTTAAAATTCAGCAACTAACACAGCCAGATTCTTACTCAAATATATAAGCAAATGTCCATAATATAAGTATGACTTAATATTGTATGTATGGTATGTACACAGTGATTCTAGAGTGCGTGGTGGTTTGTGGCAATGATAGATTTGAGAGGAATGGTGCAGGCCATGGAAGTGTGTTACCGCAAGTAGAGGTGTGTGATGTTCATTGGTGAGCCACCACTGACTCCAAATCATCCACAGCAAACAGAAACAAGAGCAGAGCCAACACATTTGTCTAATCTGACCTTTCTCTATCGTAGGTGAACACCTCTGAGTGGTCAGGGAGCTGGGTTGGGTTGGTGTCCCTTTCCCTCTGGCCATGCCTCGCTGTGCCCGTGTGTGTGTATGTTTTTGGGTCATTTGTTTCCCCCGAGTCATTCTGTTTGAATATGCCAAAGCTATTAAGCTCAGCACCAGCTGTCTTATTAATCAGGCTGCTGTGGTGAGGTGTGTGGCTCCAGAAATTTACCTTTCACATCTTCCCTTACTTAAATGACTGATGTAAGGCTGTTTTCTGCATGAGTCATCTTCCTAAACTGTAGCAGAGCCTAACATGAGCAGAAGATCTACCACAGGGATCCCATAATCTGATCATAGAGCATACCTCATTCATTTATTTTTCTGTAACCACTTGTCCAGTTCAGGGTTGTGTCTGGAGGTGGTGCCAGTCCTTCACAGAGCGACACACACTCATTCACTCACACCTATGGACACTTTTGAGTCACCAATCCACCTATAAATGTGTTTTTGGACTGTGGGAGGAAACTGGAGCACCCGGAGAACACCCACACGGACACGGGGAGAACACACCAAACTCCTCACAGCAGGAATTGAACCCACAACCTCCACATCCCTGGAGCTGTGTGACTGCGACACTACCTGCTGCACCGCCCTAGAGCATTTCTTTCTTCAAGAGAGGAGCCTACTGGAGCCATATGCCCATGATGCCTATTATATCTGTGAACATCCTTGTGACAAGCCTTTGAACTAGATGTTGGAAGATTTCTGTAAGGATTTGATGGCATTCAGCCTTGAGGAGGTTCTGGATAACAAAATTATTTCAGCTCGTCTTAGGTGTGGTCGATGGAGCTCCATCAGCCCCACTGCTCCACAGCCCAATGTTGGGGGATATGGTCAAATTAAGCTCATGTCCTGATGCTCTAGAAAGCCCCATCATACCTATTTTTTTCTATTACAATTACACAAACTGTGTGCACCAGCAAGAACCTGTTTCAGTTAAGGGTAAACCTTAAAGCTTAAACCATTTCATTTTTTACATGGCATTTTTTGTTAAATTTGTTTTAAACATTCTTTACATTTTAACAGCAATTAGTAGATGAATGTTTGCAGGACTGTAAAAAAACCCTGTCCAATCATTTCATTTGGACCAATTGAGGTGATTGGATGGCCTACCTGTCTGTCTCATTACCTACCTCACCCACATGTATATTCTCTGCAGTTTGCACAGGTACTCATTATTTGCATGTGCCAAATCATTCACACAAATCTATGCACACATTGCTAAAAATGTCAGTGAGCTAGTTGCGGAGGAATTTACACTGATAACAAAAACAGCTCACACTGCTAAATAAATAAAGTAAAGCAGAAGTAGAAAATGTGTGCTTGCCCACAAATCTCCATCACACTCTCTCTGGGACTCCTCCAGCTGTAGCCAGATGTACATGTTCATGTGGAGGAGTGGTTTTAGGAGGAGTGGTTTTTGGTCTGAAGGTGGAGAGAATTTCTTTGGCAGGATACTTTCAAAAACAAGATAATGAAGCTAATGCTCCTCAGTTCCGTTGAGTGTAACCTAGTTTCAGTTCAAATATCTGATGATACAGCCATGAGAACCAAATTTTCCACTGTCAAGATATTTAAGGACAGCACTGTTCCTCTTTATCTTCTGAATGGTTCTGCTGCCGCCTCTGTTTTTCTTAACTGGAATGAAGCCACTGAGTCACTATGTTTTTTTTTTTATTCCTCATTTTACAGTTATATTCAGTTGAGTTCCTGAGTCAATATTGATTCCAGGAAGGGCAGGGTGAAAAGAACTCCACAGTGTAGTTGGAGAAGATGGCATTAATAAGTCCACAAAAAAGCTCTGCACACACTACTGACACATATCTAATGGATCCCAGTGTAAAAAATATGACGAATGATTTGAAAATGATCTTGAGCATGTATATCTCAATGAGCAAATATAAACAAGCAAAACTTTCAGTATAACTACTCAATATGATGAGATTAAATGCAGTTAATAATTTGTGATTTAATTAATTACTCTCTTTTCAACTAAAATGAGTTTCAACTAAATGAGTACTTAATGTAGGCTAATGAGTGAAATGTATTATTTTAAACACCATACAGGTTTCAAAATTAATACATTTATAACACACGGTCCCTTTCACATTACTCTGACATGCCATGTGGGCAACCCTGGGTTAACAAATCAAACCCAGAACCAGACAAGATGCGGTCTGCTCTCTCCTGACTGGCCAAATTCAGTGTGGATGCCCAACCTCATCTTGTTCTGGTCTGTATGCATCAGATTGTTTAACTTGAAAACAGAAAGGAGACCCTATTCTAAAAAGCACATCAAATCTGTGGAACATACAAAAAATATTATCATATTGTCCCACATCTGCAGCTGAAGGAATGCTGCCTTTTCAACACCTGGCCTGCATTGCACCTGTTATCAAACATTCTGTTTTAGTGTCACTACAGTACAGTGCATTGGACAGTTCTCAAGCTAAAAGGCAAAAAATTTAAGGAGCACTTTAAAACCAGCCCACTAAACACCATAGAAATATTTCAGCAGAAAGCTATAAATGTGGAAAAGCAGGAGTCACTCATTTGAAATGTGTCATCAAGGTGGAATTTATCATTGGAAATGGTCCAGAGTGTGTCCAGAGACATGTTTGCCTAAATGGCAATAAACTATATAAGGTAAGGACTTCATCTTGGAGAAGTTTATGCCATAGCAAACATGACCCAAGTTGAAAATAATGTCCACTCATGTCTCTAACTATTTATTTAATTATTTATTTATTTATTACACTTACACTACACTTATTTTAAACAGGAATCAGCAGGCATATTTATACTTTACAGACAAATAAGGGCAAATAAAACAATACTCATTGTGCATGTGCAGAATCTTAATCTACACATATTGCCGAAAACTAGTGAGCTAGTTGCAGAGAAATATACACTGATTCCTACAATGGCTCACGCTGGTAAATAAATAAAGAAATGAACATCAGAATTAAAGCTCTTCAACACACTCTCTGGGACTCCTCCAGCTGTAGTCAGGCAGTAAAGGTTTATGTGTTTTGAGGGAGGGATGCAGGTTGTTTGATGCTCTGCCCACAAGTAGACAGATAATTTCAGTGCATTAAATTAGCCACACTGTCAGGATTCTGTCTGTTGCATTCTGACTGGATATCTGCCTCCTTCTACATGTCATGCCAAAATAACAGACTTGTGGTTGGTCCATTTGTGAGTCAAATTTCTTTTCCTGAGGCAGTTCTTGGCCACGTTAAATGACAAAAGTGCAAGACAACGTCTGCTAACACTTCTGTTTAAACAGCTGCTAACTTGCCACTGGACAGCTCGGCACGCTTGGAGGAGAACACTAAATATCAGTTTTGTATTGTTAGCTAATAAACACCAAAGTTGATGTGCACTGTGCTCAGAGGACAGTTCTAAAATGTCCTATTTAATTTCATGTTTTCATTGTGATTATATAAGCTGTGTGTGGAACAATGGAACATCTGTGTCCACCTTATGGGGGCACCTTAAAAAGCATTCACTCATTAAATGGGGTCTTTATAAAGTTGTGAACATAAAGTTATAACAGAGTATTTTTGATAGCTTTTGCATTTATTGAAATATTTTTAAAAACCATTTGTTTGCATTCTTCAAGGTAATGCCTTTGTAGATATACGACCTTTTTCAGATTACTATTACACAACTGTAAATAGCTGTAATTTCAGAATATGACATGGTTGAGTCTATGCCCAACTGATGTAATGAAAGTGGGCAGCAGTGAGGAGACTCCCTACAGCAGTAGCTGAAGGCCAAAGAGGATGGGAGGTTGTGCATGGGGTCATTGTGCTCTGGGGATGAGTTATAGGCATGCTACTTCAGGACACTGTGACCTCAGCTCTCTACAGCTTTCTCCCTCAGCATCCTCCCTGTGTCCACTTCATCATAATCCTTTGATTGTCTCTGAGGAACCGGAGCTGAGAAGTGAGTATTGGGTGGAGATGCTGACTGTGATTCCTCACACCTGCAGTCTGCTGGATGCTTTCTTACAGGTGAAGTGTCTCAGTCTCAGCTGGTTTCAGATGACATTTAGAGAAGGTAATGAGGGAATTCAACTATTTTAAGGTGAATATGTGATTCAGCTTGTTAAATCTCCAAAGAAAAGCATGAAATGAAATGGGATGTTCTTAGGCAGTGTCATGCTCAATGCCAAGTGTTGATTAAATGAGCCTCCCAGGATTGGGCATCAGAGAACATCAGAGTGGGGTTTGTTATCCAGAATTTATCATCTAGCACTGATGTGACATTGTGAAATCCAATCATTAAACAAAATGACCATTGAACAAACTGGTTATAGGAATCTAGCAGAGTATGCAGAGCTACAGATGGTCTACAGTCTGTAACTGTAGAACTACAAAGTGTACCTATATGGACAGTGGAGCTGATAAAAAGGACAATGAGTGCAAAAACAGAGGTGGCTTTAATATTATGACTGTTTGGCTTATGTGTGTATTGTTAAAGATGAGACAATGGGTAGAATTACACTGCTTTAACTAAAAACTAAAAACTAAACTAAAACTGTTAAGATTATTAATATTTTTGCAGATTTTTATAGTGCTGTCAATATTCAACACATTAATACCCACAGAAATATATAAAAAATCTATTTTTACTCAATTCTAAAAATTTTTACTCAATTCTGTAACAATTTTCTTTCATAATTTGCTCTTTTTACAAAACCTACTCATGTACTAGTGGTTTTATTACACACACACATGCACACAGAACTCATCCATTTTTCATTTTCCATTTCATCTATCTTGCTTAATCCCTTTGTTTATCTCTTGTGATAGTTTTACTGTTTAAGCCACAAACTGTGTTGTAGCATTAATTTTCTCCATTGCAGCTTCTATTCTGTCCAATTCTGAAGCTTCTGAAAAATAATTTTAAGAAAGATTCCCACTGGCCAGTTGTTCATGCATACCAAACTACACATTTGTTTTATCTCCCTCCCAAAAATACAAGTGCCAGCATTTAACTTGTTATTGTTGTTATGAATGTGCTAAAATATTTTGAATTACTAGACAATACTTGTATAAATATTATTCCGTTGTGTTGATATTACATTGAATATTTTACTTTATATTTAAATGTTCTTTATCAAAAGCTTCAGTCTTAAGAAGAGACAATGCGATTAATCACGATTAATCACAGCACACAGCAAACCACACATGCTTTTCACAGATCTGCATCAATCAGAATGAAGAGTGTTAATATGTCCCTATGAAGCAACATAGTTGGAACATGCTGTTACTGAAAGTGTTCCTCTCGTTTTCTGATTGGAGTTTAAGTGTGAGGGAAAACAATAGTTTCTGATGAATCACTGGCCTCAAAGCCTCTGTGATCTGACAGGGCTGCACAAAGAAGCAGAAATGAGTCTTAGATCTGGCCACAGGTCTCCAGCACTTGTAAGAGTAAACATGACATAGCGGACTTTCTTTCCCAGGGATTCATTGAGGGAAAAGTGCACACAAACGCACACACCCTCCCCATTGTCTGTTGACTGAGCCAAGTGTTTCAGTCCTCACCAGCTCAGAGTCAGAGAGTCTGCCACAGAGAGTGCACACCATGGAAGCGTAGATCAATTAGATTCCAGTCAGTATATTTATATACACATAAAGTTTGAATAATGACATCTAAAATGTCATCAATAATAAAAAAAATGTACTTTGCTCTGTATTCATTAATTCAATCATTCATCCATGGTCTGTAACTGCTTTATCCTGATTAGGGTTAAGGTGGGTTGAACCTTACCCGGAATCACAGACCAGGAGCTTACCCTGGACGAGGCATCAATCCAGCTCAGGGTACCACACACTCACAGACACTTTGGCACTCCAACCAACGTGTATTTTGTAGAATGGGAGGAAACCAGAGCACCCCGAAGAAACCCAGACACACAGAGGAACAGTTACTCAAGGCAGGATTAAACCCACAAACCCACAACCCTGGAACTGTGTGACATTACTACTAGCGAACCAATCTATTTTGAATACTATATAAATAATGGGTCTGTTCTCATGAGGTAGATTATTAAGACGCTCTAGTTGTTCCCGCCCGCACGCAACCGGTGTTTACTAGGGTGACCAGATATTAATCTTCCCGTTTTATCGCAATTTTAATTATTTTTGCTCGGGTAGAAGAGTGAAATGGAGGGGAGTTATTCTGGCGTTGCATCCTGGGATTGATGTCGCGGCTAAAGAAGGGTTCGATGCTGCCTTAAAATTCGACCAAATTAAAATATTTTAGTAGACAGCATACGAATCGGGACAGCCTACGTGTCGGGCGCGCGCACACTGTGACATAAAATGTTCACCAGTTAAACAGCTCACGAGGTTTTGGGACAGACACATTATTGTCAAAAGTTGGTAAAACTTTAATTTAGCCTGCTAATTACTGGGTACTGGGTAATTTTACTGGGATAATATCAGAAATATGTGGTTATTACTGGGCATCTTAGAAACATTTTACAAATTAGGCACGTAACTACGTTCCCAACCCATTGTACTTCTCAGCATAATTATAGATTATAAAATTGAATTTGAACTTGAAAAGTATGACAGTTTATGCAAGTGACTATTTTTATAAGTAAGGAATGCAGCTACTATTTTGAACTCACTGCAGTTTTGAATGTAATTGTAGATCCTTTAAAATTATTTACAGTGCACCTACAGAGAAGGACATGGTCAGCTACTTTCATTACAGGCACTAACAGTTTCATGGTGCTTTGTACTCATTAGGGTCAGGACATGTGATTTACCACAATAATCATCTTCACATACTTAGGAGATATTTTACACCGTTTAGCCTCTATGTATTGAGGCATTACATGTACTTATGAGACTATGATTATCTGACTATGAGGAAATGATTTAATGGTGTAAGATACCCAGTAATAATCGCATATTTTTAGTATCATGCCCTTTACTTACTCAGTACTTATTTTGTCTTACAGCTTACTTAACAGGGACATACTCTGTACTTACTCAGTAATTAGTGGGCTGTAATTTAAAGTGTTAGTAGAACATTTATGAATACATGAATTCAGGGTATGGACTGTTTCTCCACAGGAAAGCATGAGATGAAATGAGATAATCTGCAGCATCAGCAAATCAAAGCCCCATCCACACTGACCTGGATAGTTTTAAACACATATATTTTTGTTTGTGTTTTGGCCTTGCGTCCACACAAAAACTGTATTCAAAGTCCCAAAATAATGGAGTTTGAAAACACCAGTGGTGTCATGAACATTGCATGCCTGTCTCTGGCTGCTTTAATTACGTAAGTCATAAAACTTCCCACATATGAATGAATATAAATGACATTTTATAAGATCTATTAAGATCTAGATTCAGTAATTAGATGATTTGTGTAGTGCACAACATAGAGAATATTGAGTCATTTGGGATTAAACCTCTGTTTCTGTCATGCTTCATTGTGTTTTGATGTCTCTCTTTAAGAGGTACAAGTGGCCTGGCATGATAATGCAACTAGTTTTGTATTCATGCGGACAGGGACATTGTCAAAAATGGAGGGAGGAAAATCTCTGTATATAAATATACCTATATCTATATCTATGTGGAAGGGGCCATGCCCAATGTTATGTAAATCTTCACACTTTCAAATATCTTTTTGAAAGTGGCTCTTCTATGGAAAGGTGCTTAGAACCTTTTCCATTGTTTGGAAAAAAATTCACTGTCACAAAGAATATTTACAAAAATCAGAGTGATGACAATTTATTTTTAACCATTTTAACCAATGAACTTCATTCAACTATTTTGCTCTGAACTCCTCTGTCATGGACAGATTATTGTAATATTATAGGCTGTTGTGAATTCCTCAACAAGGCTTTCTTTTCCAGCACTTACTGAGCACTAATGGGTTCCTCAGGCTTTAAAGATCAATGCCCAATTTGCCTCCAATGGAAACTCCAAGTGATCCAATCAAATCACTTTCAGCCTTTGATCAAAGTCTGTGATGACTTGAGTGCTTTAAGATCCACTTTGCCATCTACCTTTTTTTAATAAAAATTTAAATCACCCAGTTGACCTTCTTGCACAGATATCACCGCATGCAATAATTTGTTATGTCAAAAAATTAGTTTAGCCGTAAGTCTACAAATAACATTTTTATCTTAAACTCAGCAAAGTAACACATTATTTCCATATTGTTTCTTTTCAAAATCTTGTTTATTTTCCACTCAAAACTACTACAGAGTATGTCATTAGACCAGGAGGTGTTCAAATTTTTACACAGGACTGGATCTAGTGCACTTAGCAACATCAGTCCTTTCTGATTTCCCCTGTATTTCGACACAGGCAAGAGGTTACTTAAGACACTGGGAGGTCAGTGAAGCAGAATGTGTTTGGACGGCATGTTTAAAGCTGAAGAGTGGAGCGGTCGACGAGTGCAGGTGGAGGGTAAGGTCCAAGTCGCTGTGTGGAACGGGACATGATCACCAGCCACTGGAGCTCACACTCATACTCTGACTCTCCTGCCCTTTTCGCACAGAAAGTTTCCAAACGTTACGCTCTGTACGCCTCGCTGAAGTGCAGAGGGTAGAAAGAGGTCAAGCAGCCAAATGGCTGCCAAGCGCATTTAGGTTCAAAAGACCCTGCTCCAAGTTAACCTCAAACCTCTAGACTCACTCTGGAGAAAACACCACACACATTTTTAACTGAATTGTACTCTTCCTTTTATATTTGGAAAGTATGTCTTCTAAAAATAAAGAAAAACTAACATCTTGGACAGGGATAAAACAAATTCTATATGGTGTTCTGCTCATTTTAGTGAATAAATATAACATACAGATATGTGATAAAATTGCTATAAAATGCTCACTTCTCAAAACAAACAAGCCTTGTCACTGAAGGAAGATATAGCACCCCTTAAGCAGAATCTTCCACGTGCTAAATGTGAGTGAGAGAGTGAGTGTGTGAGAGGGCGAGTCGCAAGCTAGCACCATGAGGTTCTGTTTTAATATTGTCACTGTCCAAAAAATTAATATCTATATAAAATAATAACTTTAAAGGAGAATGAAAAAAGCTTAAATTTCAATGGAAGTCAATATAAAATACTTAATGTGTAGTAATTTTGGAGAATTTCTATTGGTCCATTGCTCATCACAAAATTCCAAATGATTCCAAATGTGTTCAAATGATGTAGTAACCTAAAAATCCTCAAAAAAATGGAGGTACATGTTTTTCTTTGGACAGCGATGTCATGCACCTCTTTATTGTCAAAGACTGTTACAAATGAATTCCATCTGGCACAAAA
Source organism: Hoplias malabaricus (assembly GCF_029633855.1). Lineage (NCBI taxonomy): Eukaryota > Metazoa > Chordata > Actinopteri > Characiformes > Erythrinidae > Hoplias > Hoplias malabaricus. The sequence goes on along the minus strand of NC_089800.1, from coordinate 38,707,009 downwards.
GCCGAAATAAATGATATGCGTAGATATTACTGATTACAGCAAGAGACAGTCCTCCATCTCAATATCCCTGTAGCATTAAGGATAATGATATCATATGCATACTTAAAGTTGGATTTTGGCCTCCTGTCTGCAGTTGAAAGGATTTTACCATGTTGTTTGGATATGGAAAACTTATCTTTCCATATTCTGTAGAACTTAATCTGGCCTGTCTTTATTTTAGGTGGCAATGACAATGAAGAGCTTATAGATTATCAATGCAGGCTTCCATACTGAATGGCAAATATACATTCAGAACTTCAGCATGTACACTGGCTCCAAAGTTATTGTAAAAGCATTACTTTACAGTAAGGCTACTGTAATTAATGTCACTTAATTAATACAATAGTAATAAACAGCACCAAATTATCAAGTAAATGTCACAATTAATCGTTAAGTAAACATAGAAAAAACAACTAGCATTTAGGATTTTCTAAATTTCTAGTTAAAGCTTGTTTCTTATTAATACTTAATGATTAATTGTGACATTACCTAGCAATTGAATAAAGCTAGGTATTGTGAAAGAATATACTCTTATTATAAAATGTTACCAAAATGTATTACTTAAAATATTCATTGTGTTGTGCTTGAATTTACAAAATGCCAATGCATTTGTTTTAAAACTTGTTTGGAAAAATAGAGCTTTCTAGTGAATGAATTCTGATTTTTTATTAAAAAAGAAAACAATATCCATGCTTGTTGCATATTAAGCAAAGTTAAAGTTCAGAAACATTTTTCTGATACTTTTTTCCACCTGGTATCTAGGTAGATGTGGCCGTTTGAGCTTAACAAATCCTAGTGCAATTTCCTGACTATGGAAGCAATTCTATAAGGGGAAAATGTTTTTCTAAGCCCTCTAGAAATCCTGGACCCATCACCTATTACATGCTTTTGTGGGAGCCTCGCCAATAGTTTTCATTAATTTTAGGCATTTTCCAAAAATATATTTTATTTCCTATATTCACCCAACTATATTCAACTACTGTAGTTCTAAATCAAAAATCACACTTTAGTTACTGTACAGAATCCCTTTTTACAATCATCTGAGGTCCTATTGTTTGGGACCTGGAATCACTACCAAGACATTCATGGGCTTGGCGTGATTTAAAGCAGGTGTGCAGGTGCATGGGAGGCAAGTGGTTAAATATGGTAAATAGAGCTCCTGATCCACATGTGCCCCCTCTTACCCAATCCGCCAGCCTTTGTGGGTTTTTATGTAAGAATACTCTGGGACTGATGTTTTTCACTACGCTCTACTACACAGATGGCTTTCACAACAGGCTGTCTGGATAAATCGTTTTTGCTGTTTGTTATTGTTTGTTGGTAATGGTTGACATATGAACAGCTCTTATAGAAGGCGTGTGAAAAGTTGTCTCACTCTAAAAACTTGACCGGTCATCACGATACTACCATATGTATGTGGACACCTGCTCATCCTGTTTCTGTAAAGGCATCACATTAAGTGTGAACCTTCCGAGAAGGCTTAGATGTTGGAACATTTCTATAAGGATTTGGTAGAATTCAGCCACATAACTATTGATGAGGTCAGGTCCTGATATTGGATTAGTCCAAACTGGATCACACATGCAGTTTTAATGCAACCCAAAGAAAACCTTAGTGGAAATATAACATCATACATCATCTCAGGTTTATGGTGAAATGGCTCCGGTTATTAGCAGGTGCTTGCTTCATGGTTTGCTTTTAAGGTAATTATTGTGTATTATTAGAAACATATTTTTGTAATTATTTAAAATCATCATTAAAATCATAATCCGGGTTCGACAGAGTGACAGTGCAAAATGTTAAAGATCTAACATTTCAAACATATTTGAGTGTTGTGGCTGAGAATTTCTGCATTGAAAGACAGACTCAAATGGGAGGATTTCGACAGCTAGATTTTCTTATGTCATAAACCTAAGGGACCAATTTCAGCTTATGGGGTGGGGCTTTAAAGATTCAGGTGAGATGCAGAGAGGTGGCAGGAGCATAGTCATAGGTCTCCTCATATTGAATGAGATGTTGAGGTGTTAAATCTAAACCCATTTTAAGAGATTATTCTTGGAAATAAATGAACTATTCATTCCTGTTAATTAATAAAGTTTTCATATATTGAATATATAATTTAATGTAGAAAGCAACAATGTCCCTGATAGCAAGGAGACTGCGGACCACTGTTGGCACACTGAGGGCAAAGTTGGAGGTCCACTGGCGTTTTGAACAGCTTTTTCTGGGCGGACCACTGGTGATTAAACAGAATTTTTGACAAAATGCCACAGTTTAGTACTTTTCCATTCACAATCCATTTGATTGTTTTTTCCTTCATTAAGTTATTTTGTTATTCTTTATAAATAAGATTAGTAAATAATTTTAATCCAGCACAGTGTCAACATGTTTATCATTTAATCATTTTATATTAGGCTTATACTCATTATTAACTCATTATTATATCTCTCATAGTTGTTGGTAATATTTGTATTAGTTTGTTTTTCAGAATAAAAGTCTCTGTGAATTTAAAATCTGTTTGAGGAGTTAAAAAATGTATTATATTCTGTACCCAGGACAGTATAATCTGAGTGGTCCCATGGTGGACCAGCAGTGGTCTACAGTCAGTGGTCTTCCAAACTTTTTACACTAGTAGACTGATATATGCTCGCTGTCTGGGGTCTATAAGGCCTTGCCGAAACTGTAAAGTAGTAGAATGTGGTTTTCGAAGCACCTTCTCCAAAATCCGGAATCAACGGTGTAAAACGGTCATTGATTCATTAAGTCAATCGTCTGACCGCTGATGAAGTTCAGGATCGCGGTGGGTCTGGAACCTACCCGGTAAAGTAACTGCGTCTTATTGTTTTTTTTTGTTTGTTTGTTTGTTTGTTTGTTTGTTTTTTTAAATTATATTGAAAAATGGTGTCTTAGCCATTTATTTATTTATTTTAAAACAATTTTCCAAAAAAGATTACTATACGCTTATTTCAGCCTGTAGTTTATTTAACACTAATCAATTTTACACTTTATCCCCAGTTGGTTATATTTCTCTCAATTGGACTAATATTTATCATGGAAATACACTGAGATATCGCAAGTTTATTTGCCTATTATTGCTATCAATGTAAGTATTTATTGTAAAAAGTAACTTATGTTACTTTTTTTTTTTACTAACAAATAAAATACAGAACAATATAGGGTGTTTTAAATGACAGTGTCATTTATAATTCTAAATAATAATCAGTGAATATAGTTTTGTTCATTCTCTCACTTAAAACTGAATCTTAATGTAGTGCTGTAATAATAATAATAATAATAACAACAAAAATAATAAAAATAATAATAACAACAATAATAAGAAGAATGTTTATTATTGTTATATAGAAATTATCATCATTATTTTCTGTTATTATTATTATTATTATTATTATTATTATTATTATTATTATCTTCCCCCTCACAGCAGTCAGAATCTGACAAAGTCCAAAGTTCAGGAAAAAGTCGCTGATAAGAGAGGCCAATAAAAGCAGGCAAGCAGCCGTGTAAACACGCTCTCTCTCTCCGGCTCATTTGCATAAAGACTCCAAAGAGTAGCCCCGCCCACTTATTAACATCAGGCCGTTCTTTCTTTTCCCACCCGTATTCTGACGAGGCCCCGCCTTCTGAGTTGGGATTGGCTGATGTATCGCGCCTCCTGCTGTGTGATTGGCTGCTGTCGAGGGCTCCGCTTTACTCTTGCAAAGAGCTATAGCTGTCCAGCGCAGAACGCTCGTGTGGTGTCCGGAGTGAGGTGTGGGTCTACGGGATTCGCACATAGCCTTTAAGCTGAAATGCCAGTTTTCTGAAATGTAAATTCATAGTCAAGTTCATAAATCTGTAAATTGTAAATGTCCTATTTACATTTACAACTAAAGGTGCATTAGTCAGTTTGACTAGTATTTAGAATGGGATCGGAATGGGTCACTCGTTAACTCATTCCCTAGTCACTGCATGGCGTTTTTTACATAGTGTCGTGACAAGGGAACTTAGAGAGACAACAAAGACATTTGGTACACTGTTAAACACTAATAATTTATCAACACAAAGAACTAATTCATCAACTGCATTCATCAAGTGTGTGGAACTCGAGAATGAACTTTTGTGAATGATTCTGAATGGAATTTGCACATTTGTATGACATATTGTTGATTCCATGTGTCCACTGCAGTGCACATTATCTGCAGGACTGCAGTTTGCAGTGCATTGTTGACCTTCTGAAACTGTGCCCTATTTACTATGAAGAACTTTTATGTTCAAAGGGTTCCTTGCAGTGTGAATGGGTTCTTCAGACTGATGGAAAATGTGTTATAGCACCTTTCTGAAAACGCTTCTATATGACACCAAAAAGAGTTCTTCTATTGTTACCTTTTCAAGCTTGTTACAAGAGAAACTTTTTGGCGCAGTATTGTACACTTGTTTTAAAGGTGCTATATAGAACCATCTGTAACACATCCATCTCCACATTCTCCACCTTTTAAACATGCAAAAGGTTTTCCATGTGTTCAGGGTTCTATGTAGAACCATTTTCTTTACTAAAGAACACCTGTAGAACCATCACTTTTAAGTGTGTACACTCTCAGAAACTTTGTCACTGTGGTGGTACCCTCAAAGGCACATATTTGTACCTTTAATTAGCGAACATAACTGTACCTTATTTTATTAGAATTGTGGATTTTAAAATTGTGTTTATTTCATATGCCCTGTTTCATCTCCAGGACTTTTATTATGTTTTTTATATGACACAGTTCTGTGATGAATGATTACAAACATGTATCTCTCCTTCTGGAAAAGAGAATGTACCATTAGGGAGTAAAACTGGACTTTTAAACATGGTTGTACCTTTAAAGGTACATTTAAACTTTTAAATTGTGTACCTTTAGTGACCAATAATGTACCTCTACCGAGAGTGTAACCCATGTACATAAGTGGACAGCTGATTACCCATAATCCATTGCATTGATTAGAAAAAAACCTGCATGTAGTAACCAAAATCATTCACTACCATGCTGAATTCTGTTTCCTATATAGCATGGTACTGTATTTAGTAATTAGGGAGCCATTTCAGCAGGTGTCTCAGATTTATTACTGAGAAATCAAACAACACTTCAAAATGGCTGATGCACTTTACAGTGCACTATTACAGTACATGTCTGTGTTATTGTAGTTCACCTACATAACAGACAGAGGTTGCACATCCCAAGTCCTAATGCACTATATAGTGCATTAGTTAAGATTCAAGATAAGTGTCTTCAAACGGCCACACAGGAGAACCACAGTTACTCCAGTCTTTGCTTTGTTTTGTTTTTTTTTTTGTTTGTTTTTTTTTTCAAATAACTTTCCCCAGGCACAGAATGTACTTGTGTAGATGCTGCTGCTAAAAGAACTACTTTAAAATCACATTCTTCACATTTTACATTTAATTTGTACTAGTTAGAAAATTAAATGAAGTTGCCTGCTTTACCTGTAATCAACCCAGCAAAGCAACTGATACAGTTCTACCTGGATCCTGACTCATAATCACATACTATATTGTCATTTGAGGTCTAGCCGTTTTGTGGGTGACTTATGTTTGATTCCCTTTCTGGTTGAACACACACTACAGCAGTAAAAATCCTTGGGCCAGACTCCTAACACTTTATTAGCCTACCTGTTTAACAGTTATTAACTGTCCGGGTATGAGCTTCCACACGCTGTAAAATACTGCACAGACCAGACAATGGACATGCTCTTCATAATATTATGACCTTGTTGTAAATAATAATGATTCATTCTGACCGCAAGTAGCTTGCACTATGAGCTTTGGGTGCAAGCAGGAATTCTCCATGAGAAAAATGACCTCTGTCTTGTGGTAATCCAGTTTTTTTCTTCATTCCCACTGAGTGTCACTGGATCTAACTGCTAGGCCATTTACAGCTGAAACATGACCAGTTTTACCCTACAATTCTCATGCAGTGAAATTGTTGCATGCTCAACAATGCTCAGCCAACACACCCATGTGTAGAACAGCTGGCTATGGTTCAGTGTTGTCGCCACATAAATGCCGCTCAGTGATAGCACCACACAAAAAAAAAATCTTTACTTATGGAACCAAATGTGGGTCTTATATGACATCGCTCAAAGAATCTTTTCTAGCACATTTAGAGTGGGTTAGAAATAAGGCCCCTTGGACGTAACACCCAGTAAGCCACACACACACAAACGTAGCCTCAATCATATTTATACCACAAAATGACCGCCATTCATTTTTCCCACAGAGAAAATCGCCTCAGGATGATCACACTACCTCAGCAGTGTATTCCAGCGCAGTGGTGGCGGTGGTGAGGGGATGGGGCGTGGTTTGGCCCTGAAAACGGGTGGAGAAAAGAAGAAAGTGACAAAAAGGCAGCTCTGTTTTTATACAGCAGCATGGCAAAGTTACAGAGCGAAGTGTTTTTGGGAGAAGCAGGTGTTTGTGGGTGTGAGTGAGTGAGTGTGTGAGTGACAAAGGGGCTACCATCCGTAGAGCCCCGGAGGTGAGAGGAGTGAGAGGAGAGTCCGTTGCCAGCTCTCTGTCCTCCTCAATAAGTGGACCTGTTGCCCTGTGTGTTCCTCCGTTTCTCGTGGCTGGGTTGTGGATGTTGTATGAGATGGTGTCTAAGCTGACGGCTCTGCAGCAGGAGCTCCTGACCGCGCTTCTCCACTCGGGGCTGAGCCGCGAGGCGCTGGTCGAGGCGCTGGAGGATATGGACCCGCGGCCCCCCGCCGCCCTGGGACTCAAACTGGAGCTCGGCGCCGAACACGAGCAGCAGAAGGCAGGCTTCCCTCCGCTGTGTAACGGACAGAGTCGCGGCAGAGGGTCCGGGGACGAGGGCTCGGAGGACGGGGACGAGTTCGACACACCGCCGATTTTAAAGGAGCTTCAGGCGCTCAACACGGAGGAGGCGGCGGAGCAGAGGGCCGAGGTCGAGCGCATGCTCGCGTGAGTAACCACGGAACAATTAAAACGGTTTTATGTTGTAAGTTAAACGCGTAAAGAAGTAAAATGTTCCTGAAAGAGTAAATGAGGGTCCATTGAGTTCACCACTGAAAACTGTCACGTCATCAAATACTGTTAGTGTTCACAATGATCTAGAACAAGAGTTGATAGCTATTACTATGCAGTTAATAATGAATTCAAAATCAAAGAGAGAAAGCGAAACAGTGAAAGAAAATCCGTGTTCTGACAGTTTTCTTCATTTTAGACGTTATTTACACGTTCATGTAAATTTAAAGCTGTATTTTGATGAATGCCACCTTCGTTGGGAAAATTAATAGGCCAATTCTGTAATAAATATACTGAATAAAACTTTGAAGAATTTTGAAACGCAAATTATATGAAATAGGATTTTATTATCTTAAACAATAACTTAAATAATCTAAACGTCAATACCGAATGTACACTTTTAATGTGTAGGCTGCATGTAGCGCTGGACCCAAACAAAAATTCTAGATATGAATGTATTTTCTGTAAATCTGGACAGTCAAACTAAACAGAAATGTAGTTTTAAAAATTTCACAAACCTCACAAACATGACTCATGAGTCTAAACGGAATATATTTCATTTAGAGTCACCACCGCATTCTATTGATTGTTACTGTCAGAACCATCCATAATCTACAATAAAGAAAGAAGCGTGGCCATTTTCCGATTCTCATTGTACTACAACGGACCACAAATTCCCAGTAACGAACACATGCTGTGTTTCTATCTGAACATAACGAAAGCTATGACACTTAGCTCTCAGAGCTCTAAATCTAGAGTTTAGCCTTCGTGTGAGAAGAGCTGAAATTTATGAAAGTTTAGAGCAGGGGTAAAATGGAAGAATACAGGTGTGAAGACTGAAAACAAAGTACACGCCAAAAGGCCAGTAATGTCCACTTCTCTTTGTGACCTTCATCAGAATTACAGTTGGGTACAGTAAGTTTTACAGAAACCTTTACAGACCCACTTCAAGGAATAATCCAGACGAATGTAATAACAAGTGAAAACTATGCGTTATAAAATTATCCAAAAATTGTTGGGCTGCTTTAATAACATAATAATAACTAAAATAAGAATTTTAGATGTGATGTGATATTGTTGTCTGTTTTCGTACATAAGAGCTGAAGCTGCCGACTGGCGTTTACAGATTTAAAACCTCGCGCCACTATTCCATCTTTTCATTTTCTGGTTACTAATTATCCACTCTGGTAATTATTTTTTTAGCTCAGAGAAATATGAAGTGAAGAAGCTCTATATATCATTAACTCTTGAACGGGACGCTGGACACCACACTAATACTCTCTCTGTCTCTCTCTCTCTCTCTCTCTCTCTCTCTCTCCATTATATATATCTCACAACTAATCACAAATAAAATAGAAATTTAGGGCATGAAATATACGTTTGTTTTTTAAACGTTTAAATTGTAAGCAATTATTCTAATGTAATAAAATTATGAAATGCTGCAGTTATTATTATTATTAGTAGTAGTAGTAGTAGTAGTATAGTAATAAAAATAATAATTATTATTTTAACAAGAATATAATTTAAAGCTGATTCCTTAGCGTTTACCGTAACTTTTCTACCGGCAATTGTGCTCTCCCGAAATGAATATTTCAGCTCCAACGGCAATATCGCGCCACGCTGTTTAGAAAAAAACAAAACAAAACAAAACAAAAAAACCTAAACTAAAGCACGTGGAGTGGAGTTATTATTAATTTTATTCTATAAATCATCAACTGAAAGATACACAGTAGAGTGTGATTAGTGTGAATGGAGGCTCTGGTTATTCATTGGTGAAAGTCATAATCCGTCGTCTCTGCTCTTGCTCTCCAAACCAAACACGGCACACATCTGCGCACATTAAACACCGAGCAGAGCGCGGTTAAACTCGGCTTCTTTCCATCTTCATCACCCCGCGGAAAGGTTTTTAACCACGTCTTCGCACCGCGGTGAGTCCGGCACTGACCCAGCGGCTATAACACATCTCTTAAGCCACCTATCTTCATCAAGCTTTTTATTATTGTGTTCTCATTACCACAATTTAATATCCGACCTTCGCACCTCTGTTCTGTCTTCTGTTTGTTATTTGTGAAAACTGGGGTACTTTATTTATGTAAAAAAAATCACCCGTAAATGTATCCATTTACAATGTTCTTTTACTCACCTGAAGATTTTAAACTGCCTAATTAATTAATTTATATGCATTTTTTAATCTAATCAGTCTTGTTTAGAAGAAATCTCTTTTTCTTTTTTTCGTTTATTTGTTATTTCTGTGTGTTATTTTTTGTGAAACCGGATTCGTAGGCAATAAAAATGTTTAATTTTGGACGGTGAGTAGTTTCCAGCTTTTTGTACGGTTTTGTCTAAGGACTTCTAATAGGATGATTATTAGGATGTCGTATATTAGGATGAACAGCTATGACATTTGACCCCCAACAGTCTTCCTCTCAGAAAATTGTGTGAAGTTTTTATGAGCGGTTTAATTAAATAAGTCGGACCTAGTGAAACCTACTGCCTTTTGTAATGTCTTTACTGCCGCTGAATGCAACGATTAATACTCGTTTATTAGAGGGATTAACCACTTCATGACGCTCTTTAAACGAGAGAAAAACAGAGAGATAGATAGATAGGGAGAGAGAGAGAGAGAGAGAGAGAGAGAGAGAGAGAGAGAGAGAGAGACTTCCAGCTTTAAGCAGACTGAATCCGATATCGGCAAGAGTTCAAGAGTACAGTTCAACAGGAAAACTGTTTAGTCATTTTACTCTGTTGATAGGCCTACCTTTTACTGAATTGTAAATATTTGAGTAAAAGACACATACATACATATTATAGATCTCTTAGCCGATTTATAAACGTTGTATTATAATGTATTTTATTATCTTACATTAAAATATATTTAATGTATTTATACACAAAATATTCAGACTATTTGATTTTCAAGAAATATTGGTGAAGAATAAAGATTGAGAAATAAATAAACAGTTACAAATACAATATTGACTGAAAAGAAACGTGTCTTGTTAGTAGACTGTATTTATTTTAGACTGTCGTCATAGATAGAGTTATGCAATATATACACTATATATTATACACTAATGTAAACATGTCAGGTTATCCATACTGAAGGCTGAAATGCCACATTTATACCACAAAATTTTGGGGTGTAGTCTATGTATTTAGATAGTACTCTAATACACTTATATATTTATTCGTATGTTATGCATTTATAGCATATAAAAAAGAGCCTATTTTGTTATATATACTGGTGATATATTTGTATAGTTTAGCGTATACGTTTTCAAATAATACAGTAATATAAACTGTTCATTTGTGCAGGCTTACACAAAAGAGATTCAGTATAGTACGACAAAAATTGTGACATTGAATGTTATTTAAGGAGCATGCAGTGAAAAGGAAGAACCATTTAACCATGCAGAAAAAAAACAGTTTATTCACCGGAATGTTTATTTGACCTGTTGTGGTTCTGAAGAGTTTAATTTCTAACGATTCAACGACATTTTCACGACACTTTTGAAAGAAGTCTGACAGACATACGGTAGATTTATAAACACATTCCACATCTGTGAGAATCAATATACTAAAAAGAGGTTTCAGCAAAAACGTCCTACTTTTTTCTGTTTTGTATGAAAATATTTATTAACCTTTAGAGAAACACGTGCGTTTTTTTGTGAGCTGTTTCTCTCTGCCAACATCTTCTTAATTCAGACGTATTTACGGTTTTGTACACGGCAATATCAAATCTGCCATTATCTCTGAATAACAGGTTGAAGGGGGTACCGCAGGAGCCTAACTCATGTCTCGCCGCATTGTTTTTCAGTGAGGACCCGTGGCGCGCGGCTCGGATGATTAAAGCTTACATGCAGCAGCACAACATCCCTCAGCGCGAGGTAGTGGACGTGACCGGCCTGAACCAGTCTCACCTCTCACAGCACCTCAACAAGGGCACGCCCATGAAGACGCAGAAACGCGCTGCGCTCTACACGTGGTACGTCCGGAAACAGCGTGAGATCCTGCGGCGTAAGTTCAACTTCATCTTTATCTTCCAACAAAAGGGCGAAAACCAAAATGTTCAGTGCAACACTCACCTGTACCCTGTGCCCCTCCCATCATCATTTTGGTCAGATCTCCTATTGGTTTAGTGTTTACCCTGCACACTTTTATCATTTATGTTGGCTCAAATGCAAATTCCAGAGATGTGTACAGCTCACAAACTTATGACATGGAAAGCTTGAAATCGTCACAGTGTCACAACAGGCTACACAACTCCAGGGTCCTGGGTTCCTGGGTTCATCCTTGTCTACACTGTATAAATAAATAAATAAATAAGTAAGTAAGTAAGTGTGTGTGTAAAATGTATGGTAAAAAACTGGCAGCTGTGTTTGTCAGCATTTTACCATAAAATCTACGGTCACATTTTTGGCAATCATAAATTTTACATTTAAAAACTGTTTTGTTTACAGTATGTTTATGTTAAAAAAACAGATATACACCATAAAAAAGCCATAGTATTTACATACAAATAAAAAAGTAACTTTATTTTGCCATAAAATTAACATGTAAATTGTGTGACAAATGAGAGAATGGAGACTGAGATATAAGTATTTATGGTATTTCACTGTTACAGAATCTGTTTTCAACCTTTTTAGAGTTTACAGTCATTTACTGTCATGGTTTTACAGTTTTCCACTGTAAAATTCACAGAAATCTTTTACAGTGTATGAGGAGTTTGGTGTGTTCTCACCAAGTCTGTGTTTTCTTGGTTTTCTCCTAGTGCTGTGGTTTCTTTTAGAGTAAGTATGTTATATAAACATACACTACACAGTAAATTCACCAGTGTTAAATCAACATTATTAGTGTTAAATTAACACTGTTTGTGTAATAATTTAACACTCTCAGTGTTAAGTTAACACTAATAGTGTTGATTTAACACTGGTGGATTTACTGTGTATATATTGTACACTAATATAAAAATGTAAACATGTCAGCATATCCAGGCTAGATATTTATATAGTACTCTTATGCATTAATATATATATCCATATGTTATCTATTTAGAATATATACAAATGTAGCTTTTTTGTATTTGTACAGGTGATTCACTTTTATACTTTACTATATACATATTCAAGTAATACCGTAAGAAACATTGATTTGGTTTTCTCCAAGTGCTGTGATATCTTCTATAGTCCAAAAAACATGTTTTTGTTGCTAAAGGTGGATTGTCTGTGTGAAATTGTCCACAGGTTTGAGTGGGTGCCCTGCAATGTCCCCGCTCCTGGTGCATGGTGTGCACCTACCTTACTCCTAATGATTCTGAGTAGGCTCACCACAAGATGTAGCAGTAGCAGAACATGAATAAGGGCTGGTTTCCCAGGCATGGATTAAGCTTAGTCCTGGACTATATCCTCCCTTCATTGGAAAATCACAATTCAAAATGCTGTGAAGGCCATGACTAGGCAAAATGCCTCTCTGGGTGTGTCGATTGCCCGATATTGAACAGAGAGAAAACATTTGACGTGATATAATTTATAAAGGCCTTTCATGATGTAAAAGTATTTTTTATTTATTTTTCTTTGATTACCTGTAGCAGCATTAAATATTCAATAGTAGAAAGTAGGTTCATTTGTCGTTTTGGATATGAAACAAGATGGATATTTTGGAGTTTCAACCTGGTTCCTATCACCATGACTGTAAAGCGATCAGCACCATTAAGTTGCTTTTGAATGATTCATCTGAAATTGAAATTTGGTTTCCCTGTATAAACGTGGTATTTAACTAATAAATATACATTTCTCCTTACATAAGACAAATGTGGATGTCTTTGTATGTTCTAGTATTAAACCGATAATACTTAAATCATTTTTTAAAGTAATTTTACTTTTTATGTGACTTAGTGGGCTTAATTTAAGCCATTTATAATTGGCAATATTTAGTTCCTGCCTTCCGCCCAATGATTCTGGGTAGGGTCCGGACCCACCATGACCCTGAACTGGATAAGCGTTTACAGACTATGAATGAATGAATACATTTTAAAAATATACTTTGCTGTTGTCCAGACTTAGTCCATAATATATTTTGTTTCTGTTAGTTTATGTTAGATATACTACACTGCCAGTGTACGTCCTCAGAATTTCAGGAACCGGTGCTTGAGAAATTAATAATAATGTCTGGCTTGAAACATAGCCCAGTAACATGTGCACATGATGATCATGGAAAGGACAAATGTACCAGCCATTAATATTTATTTATTTATGTAGTAAAAAAGTGCGTGTGAGTCAGACACCTTCTCTTCATATTTTCAGAGTTCAACCAAGCAACACAAGCATCTGGCAGCAATATGACAGACAAAAGTGGTCAGGATCAGGCACTCCTTTTTTTCCCAGAGTACAGTCAGCCTGGACAGGGCATGGGGCAGCACCAGGACGATAGCAGCATTGAGCCTGCCCTCAAGAAGCTCAGACGCAATCGCTTCAAATGGGGGCCTGCATCCCAGCAGATCCTCTACCAGGCCTATGATCGGCAGAAGAACCCGAGCAAAGAGGAGCGGGAGGCTCTAGTGGAAGAGTGTAATCGGTAAAGTTACATGCATTCTTTTTGCTAATACAAGATTGGAGATGGAAAAGTCATTCTTAATTTTGAATGGAAGTTAAAATCAAAGTTACGATTTTAATCAAAAACACTTTTTTCTTTTTTTTTTTTTTTTAAATCTGAGGGTGTTTCCTTGCCATTTGCTAGCTCTCCAGTCTGGTCTAAAGTGTTTACGAAGCTCCAGTGTCAGTAAATGGGTTTTTAAAAAAACATAGTGCTAGGCTTTCTCTCTCTCTGCTCACGGCTGCTTACATACAAACAATAGTCATTAATTCCTCAAACATACCATTCCACCTTAAAAAAGCTTCTGAACATAAAAAGAACAGAGAGAACAGTGTTTCCCCATAATCGTAGATGTCCCCTTTAATGCAATTAAATAATATATTTTTTTTTCCTCTCTCTGCCTTTTTTCCTCTCTCTGCTGAAAAATTACCTTTTTGAGTAATTTTGAAAGTTTTAGCATATTGTAAAGGGCCACTGGCAATTTCAAATATGACTGAAAAAACAAACAAACAAACAAGCAGTATATATTGAAAAGCAAGCTGTCATTCCAACAGCAATATGTACTGTTCCAACACCATCTTCATTATGATTTAAATTTGAAAAGCTTATCCTATTGCACAAGTTGGCAGATTTTCTTGACCCCTATTTATATTGTCCTTGTTTAGGGCTGAGTGTCTCCAGAGAGGTGTATCGCCATCAAAAGCCCAAGGGCTTGGCACCAACCTAGTCACAGAGGTGCGTGTCTACAACTGGTTTGCAAACCGGCGCAAGGAAGAGGCTTTCCGGCAGAAGCTAGCAATGGACGCATACAGTGGACAGACTCACAGCATGAACCCTCTCCTCTCACACAGCTCGCCACACCATCCACAGGCCAGCGCCTCACCTCCGAGCAAGATGCAAGGTACCTTACCAAATCCCCTCCCATATACCTGGGCTAAACCGAGGTTGTCTGAGACTTTGTTTGTCTAATGAATCCCAATATCCAGGATCTAAGATCCAGTACTTTGTTAGGGCACAATCTTGGTTATGTAGTCAGGGACCAATTGTTGGCACTGGGTAGAAAGTGTTGACACAGTTGATGAGATCAAGCTGAAGATGATGTGAAGTGATCAATGAGATGGCACGAAAGAGTGAGTGGCTGAGTGCATGCCATTGTTATACTGAGCTTTGGGAACAATCTGCATTGTTGCTCCAATCTCCACTCTGGAGTCAGCAGGCAAGGGCTCAGCCACAATGAATTGTAACCCTGGGAGGAGGACCAGGGTCAGCTCTGGGTCACACAAGCACAGGATCACCGCACCAGTGCAGAGGCAGTGTTGTCATATATCTAAGGACAACATTATACTGCTGGCATATTCTCAGCATTGTCTAACAAGGTCCATGCCAGGCTAATTTTGTTGTCCTTGCTTCATGTTGCAAGGCATTTGCACTGAAAGCAAAATAAGCCAAATCTGCATTACAACACTTACTCTGAGCTTGTGTTTACTGCTTTATCTCGCAGATTCTCTGCGACCTTCACTGGCTTGTATGTTTGCTTGTGGATTTTCCCCTCTGCGCACCTGACCAGTCAATGACCTGAGGTCATGAAGAGAACTTCCAAAGGTTTAGGGGGTCGGGTGCATCGGGGTCAGAAGCGGAAGACACTATGCTTTTCCAAGCTCTTCCATAGTTGGGGGTTTCAGGCTTACAAGGTGTCCTGCCAGCATCATCAGCTGTTTTTCAATGTAGCAGCCTGACTCGACAAGAATGGCTCAGTGGGGTCCCCTCTTCGTGTTGCTAAGGCCTGGTCTGTATTATGCATGCTTAATTGACAATTAAAACCCTTGGCTACTACATCTCCCAGGTCTTTGATAAGGGGCGCCCCTGTCCCCTGCTCTCTTTACCCTCTCCTAGCAGGGGGTCCCATTGTCTGTGGTGTATTAGAAGACTGCAGTGACTGTAACCTAGGTTCATTTATCTCTGTTGGGCTAGGGATGCTGGCATCCCACCCCCCTCCAAACCACACCCCACCCCACCACCCTTATGAGCTAAAGTATAGTGGTTGATGCAGGGACAGGAGTGGAGCAGCAGGAGCTGTCTGCTGGAGTATTGGCTCTTTTCTGACCAGACAGGACTGATCACCCCTTCTGCTGCGGCAAAAAAGGGGCTCTGGGTAAAACCCCCTCTCCCTTTATTTCTTCTTTCACGAAGCATGGCAAAAACGGATTGGGAGGTAGAGGTCGTAACAGGGTCAGAACAAGGACTGGCTCAGAGGTTTATTGATCTTTTATCGATGAAGATGAGGTTGATTAGATACAACTAAAAAAAATCTACCCTGTAATATGTAAATTAATACTTGCTTGTGACGTCCATTTCTTTACTGAGTGGCAGATACTTAAATACATATTTGCAACATTTTGTTTAAAAATAGCTAAATAAAGATCTTAATTTGAGTTTACGTTTAAAGCACCACACCACGTATGTCAGAGTCATTAGAAGGTTCTGAAAGTTCCTCATTGAAGGCGTTTCTCTCGGAGCAGGACTAAAAATTCTCTTTGCAGTGTCCTTCTGCTTGACCTCTGGAGAACCGAGGAGCTCAATCGGCCATGCATTTTCCACCACAAGCTACAGAAAGGCTGAAAGGCCATGTACGTCCTGCAGAGACCCAGGAGGTCTGTCATATGCAGCAGCAGTATAAAGAGCACTGCCTGGGGATGGGCACCAGGGCTTTGATATTACATGGGTCCAAGGAAAAAGCGAAGCCTTTCAAGACATTCTGTGGCCCTCTGCTTACCACTCCCCTTAAGGACTTCCCACCCTCCCCGTGTTACAACTGAGAAATATAAGGTGGCATAAGCTTCTTAATTGCCTTGACCTGGCACTAGGCTTTTGGACCTTGAACTGAACAAGTATTAGACCCAAGTGCTAATGTAGAGATCTGCAGAGAGTAAAGGTTCTGCATGGAGAGTTATGCTTACTAGTGGAATCTGGTGTTTTTTTGTCCCGCATTGCTCATGTGCTGTGTTGTCAGAGACTATATTTTGCTTCCTTGTTGCCGCAGAAACACAGCTCTCCTGCTGGTTGGTCTGGGTTGAACAACATAAACCAGGTTGAGAGAGAGAGAGAGAGAGAGAGAGAAGAAATAGTCCCTGCACCCTGGGTGAATGGCAGACAAAGTCAGACAATGCCCCGCTGAATAGCCCCTTTTCTCCGACTGACGCTTTTACAGGGCAGAGGCCTATAAAATAAAGTCTGTTTATGGTGGTCGGTCCATTGTTTGGCGAGCAGCCCATGGACCAATGGAGTGCTTTATTGTCCTCTGCTGGTGTTTACAAGATGCTGTAGAATAGTAAAAGAGTTGGCTAGGTGCTGAGAGGGACTGAGTATTTTCCTGATGGTCACAGGGTAAAAGACATGGCTGAAATGTCACTTTTAATTTATATTAGACCTCTACTAGACCTGGCAAGTGCTTCTCCATAATTGCCTGATGGCATTAAAGCCTATGAATAAGGAACTAATTGTTGGGTGAGAAGAAAACATGCACTTTGATCTCCCTTATGAACTGGGAGGGTTGTTTACCACTGTGATATATATTGTGTTATTTCTGCTATAACTCTAGCTATGTACTAGAGTTTTGAACAGCACAAAGGCTGTCATAAGGCTGTTGACACTTAATATAAACCTAGATAGACATTGTTAAAACTTTATTAAAATAACCAAACCGTTTGAGATATTTAAAGAGACATTCATGATTTTAATAAAATAAATAAATAAATAAAATAAAATGTTTTCCTCAACATTCAAAAGCTCTCTAGTTTGTTTGCGTGCTGGAAACCTGTTTAAAGTGTTTACAACTCTCCAACATCTTTAAAAGGGGAAAACAAAAACATCTCTCTTTGCTCACTTACAGTAAAATGGAATTTTGGAGGTTTTTGGACTATAAAGATTTTGTTGAAAAGCGTGAACTCAGATGAGGATATTGCTTTTTTCCCTCTGCATAGGTGGGTAATATTGACTTATTTTAGCTGTAGATGGAACTGATGTCAAAATGGAAAGCAAGCAAACAGACTGCTGAGCAGCAAATTGTTAGAAAACATCCTGAAAATTTTACAAAAAGTGTTTTTGATTAAAATTGTAAATGTCGCCTTTAAGGGTCATTCAGTTTTATAAAAACAGTTTTTCATTATTTTTATTTCAACATTTTCTCAAGTGTGTTGTAGTCAGGTCTGGGGAAGGGTTTAGGAGGATCTTTGTCTTGATGTGTTGTTCTAGACAACTGAGGCTAATGTCAGTTTTGGGGTGGACTCTAAGTGAGGTTCTCATTACAGATGGACAGAAGCATTTGACATTGGCATTGATTTTGTAATGTTTACTTGGTCTGTATCAGAAGAGGCTGGGATTTGCAAACAGTTGTTGGACAAGGTATGACGGAAATTCCTGCAAAGTGGATTGCGACTCTCATGTCTGGGCATGGGACTCAAACTACAAAGTCCTCTATGTAAAGGCTCTTCTTTATTTAATTCAAAAGGCATGCCTGGCAATTCATAATGTCCTCCAGGAACAGTCAGCAGTCAAGCGTGTGTGGTGCAAGTGCTGTGCTGCATGTACACACTCTAATGGCCTTGGCTGTTTTGGGCCCATATCTGCATTGGAGGGGCCCGATTGTTTGCTCTGTTCAAGCCTGTCTGGGGCCAACAGGCAGCCATAAGAGTCTCTGGCTAAAGTGAAAACAGAGTTAGTCATAGGTCAGATTCTGCTCTACATATAAACATGTGTGACATACATTCAAGCAAGCCAATGTAAATTTCAAGAAGCCATTTTATCACTTAATTTTTTTCCCTTTTTTCTCTTTCTTTCTTAGCCATCAGGTACAACCAGGGCCCAAGTGAAGTCAGCTCCTCCACGACCATCAGTCATCATAATGGCAATGGCATGACGAGTGGGCCCTCTGTGTTACAGCAGGTTTCTCCTGGAGGGCTGGACCCTGGCCACAGTCTGCTGTCACCTGACGCCAAGATGGTGAGCACACCTGGCCACTCCTGGCCCTAGATAAGATAAGCCATTGCCCTGCTTTTGACACAACAAACGCCATGCAGGGCCTCAGATAGGCACTACCATTGACCGACCGGAGGCCCAACAAATGCTGTATTGTTCCTCCCTCGGTCGAAGCTCCAGAAAGATAGTTAGGCTTAGCCCATGGGGTAGGCATGGGCCTCAAAGCCAGTGGAAGCGTGAACAGGGCACGGCCATGGCTAAGCCAATAAACCTGACAAAGAAACATTCTGTTGTTATTGATTATATGCCATGTAGGGTGAGGTTGTGGGTGGGGCTCTGCTTGCTCTGGCAAGTGGACTGACAGCAACGCTCGATTAAGCCAAGTGCTGCAGCAGGGAAATTACAGACACCCCTCCCCACCACCATCCCTTATCCAAATATTGGATTTTTAGCTAGACAATCACCGGCTGACTTAAGCACTCACAGAAAAGTTTTTCATATCAAAGACATTGACTTGTCTATCATTTGGGTTTAAACGGAATTCACCATGGCTTTTTAACGCAATCTTGGGAGTGGGTCAGGTGCTAGCCACTGTGGGAGGGAAGGGAGGACAACTGTTGCTTATCTGTCCCTTCAAACTGTTGTCCTCCTCTCTGAGCAGCAGCCTATTCAAATAGACCCTCTGCCTCTTTGAGTCCCCGAGTAAGATTACAAAGCCATTGATAACACTGTTTCAGCCCTTTTACTGGCCACTGGTCTGAGGTTCAAAACGCAAATTTATGAAACACATGTGAAGGTGTTTTGTAACTGCTTTCTTTAACAAAGTAGCTACGAAGTCTGACTGTGTTTCTGTGTCTGTTTCTCTTTGTAGATCTCAGTATCGGGCGGAGGCCTTCCACCAGTAAGCACCCTGACCAACATCCACAGTTCCCATCATCCTCACCAGCAAACACAAAACCTCATCATGCCTATCTCTGGAGTCATGGCCATTGCACAGAGTGAGTTTGCCCAGAGTCTCTCTCTCTCTCTCTTCCTCTCTCTCTCTCTCTCTCTCTCTAGCTCTTTCACTCTCTCACTGTATGTCTTGACTATCTATTCAATCATTCCTTCAAAAGCCTTGGGACCACACATTTCTTGTTTTCTTTAGTAACTAGTTCTAAACTCCTTGTGTTGATTAAGGTGGGCAACAAAAACAGAATAGCAGTACGTGCAGAATCTGATCTTCTCACAAGTAATAAAATTCTGACTGTAAAATTTCTTGCTTGTTGACAATTTTTACCATTAGGATTAGGTTTACAAATACGTTATAAAGCATTTTTTGTGTAACGTATAATTATATAATAAATTATACAGCTCCCGGTACCCCGGGTTGGAGGTTTGAGTCCTGCTCCGGGTGACTGTCTGTGAGAAGTTGGTGTGTTCTCCCCGTGTCCGCGTGGGTTTACTCTGGGTGCTCCCACAGTCCAAAAACACAGTTTGTAGGTGGACTGGTGACTCGAAATTGTCCGTAGGTGTGAGTGTGTGAGTGAATGTGTGAGTGTGTGTTGCCCTGTGAAGGACTGCCACCCCGTCCAGAGTGTATTCCTGCCTTGCACCCAGTGATTCAGGGTAAGCTCTGGACCCAACGCAACCATGAACTGTATAAGCGGTTATAGATAATGAATGAATGAATTAATGGATACTTGTAATTCAAACATTCTCGATTGCTGACAACAAAATCACCATCTTTAAACTGTCTAAACCAAAACTCTATTACCCCCAAGGACAGAACAAAATTATGCACATGCTGTTGTAGCACTTTTACCTTGACGTAACTCTTTATTCTTTCAAACTGAATTTTTTGTTTATATTTTGTTTTACTGAACTGTCATTTTTAATAATACACAATAGTTACCATTTGATAGCAAAAGAGCAGGAGGATTTTTTTCATTACAACTTACTTTACAAAATCTTTCAACCTTATATGTACAACTAATATTATTTTTTGCCCATTTCTATACACGGTCACTCTTAAAGGTAGGTGGTAACATGCTGCACAAGCTTTATTCTGCTGCTTTGGAAGCACATGTGATCCAACAACGTTTCTATCTTAAAGATGCAGCCCTATAGGTCACATAGTTTAAGATTATATAAAGGTAAAACATTAAAATAATTTAATAGAAGCAAAGAACGACCTAATGAATAAATATACTTTATTTAGACAAAGACTGAGACAAACAACAATTTAAAAACTAATTTTCCTTCAGACCTGATGTATATGTCAGAAATTAAATCTGAAATTTGTACTTCCCCACATCTGCTGTAGCTTATCTCACATTTCCACCAACTAGGGATGGAGAGTATGTTAGCCATTACGTTGTCTGCAATACCTGTAGTAGGAAACGTTTTGAAATTAACTGACAGTGGCAGAGAGACAAACCTAACCTTGTAACCCACTGAACACACAACCAGTGATCTCTTGGACTCACTTCCATGGATAGCTATGGAAACTCCAGTCCCAGCAACAACAACCAACATTTTTAGTCAGTTTAGTCAACATGGAACCCAGCATACTCCTGTTTTATGGGACTCTATAATCTGTGTGGTTCTCTGTGCAGGTCTGAATACGTCGCAGGCGCAGACGGTGCCCGTAATCAACAGTGTGGCAGGCAGTTTGGCCACTCTACAACCTGTGCAGTTCTCTCAGCAGCTGCACAGCTCCCACCAGCAAGGCCTTATGCAGCAGTCCCACAGCCACATGAGCCAGCAGCCCTTCATGGCCACTGTCACACACTCACACAGTCAGTACACTGTCCCACACAAACAAATATTCGCTGTTTTTGGAATTATTGCATATTGCAATTAAAGTATAGAATTAATCATGTTTCTCTCTTCTCTCTGCATCACTTTGGCATCTTCACAGTGTACCCGCACAAACAGGAGCCACCTCAGTATTCCCAGACCTCACGCTTTCCCTCCGCCATGGTGGTGACAGACACAAACAGCCTCAGCACCCTCAGTTCAATGTCCTCCTCCAAACAGGTCAGTCCTACTTGCTCTTCGAGGAAATGGCATTTGTATGTAATATATGTAGCTTCTGGAACTAAATCAGAGTGCGTGTACCCTGCATGTATCACTGCAGCTGTCTTTTAGTTATTCATTTCCAATGATCTGCACTGAAACAAGAGGCACTAACTTTACTCAGTTCTAATTCATACATCATTTCCATGTGGATTATATATATATATATTATATCCACAGTGGTATTTGTCAAACATAGAGTAATATAATGATAGAGTTTTATGTCAGATGTATAACTGCTGTTTAAAATTCAAACATTCTCTTGCTCTTTTGTCATTTATGGTAACTGTTGTGTAGCATTAAAAATGACAATTTTCATTTTATTCAACAAAAATAATCTAACATTTTGAGTAGTTAAAGTGAAAAGTTTGAAAATGGCAAACAAGAATTTTTTTCATCACTGCATTCATTCCATCAAGGAAATGCTGGAATAGCATGAGCATCGATTTATTTTGTTCTTGGGGATATATTTATTCTGTATCCAAAGGCATGTGTGAGTTTGGTTTAGATGATTTAAAGATGATGATTTGGATGTTAGCGATGAACATAAGTGTATTAATGCAATTGTCATTTTTAATACTATGCTGCCACCATAAAAAGACAAAAGTGGGAGAATGTTTACATTTTAAATTACAATTATGTTACAAAAAAACAACTATTTTGAACATCTAATTTATTATATTTGTGTCAAAATGTTACAGTAAATTCATTATTTGGTTCAGTGTACTTGCTTGGGGGATTTTATCTTATTTTATTTTTTATGATATGACCCTAAAATGATCACACTGAAAATCATATTTGACTATGTTTTCCTTATAATTGAATGCTACCCTAACACATGCCACATTTTAATTCTCACTGAAAATAGGTGTCCCTTGCAGACATCCACAGTGAACACCATACTAACCATAGGCCATAGTCTAAACTAGTGCCCAAGCTGTGTTCTAATTTCTTTAATCCTTGTCATATTAGGATGGTCCTGTAAACAAGATGATGCAACTGGGGGGTCTCTCCTGGGTAAATACTGTTTAAATGTAGTCACTTAAATAGCATTGCTCTGTGGTGTCAGTGAAATAGGCTCTTCCTTGATCCTGGTCAAACTGGATGATACTGAATATTTTAGAAATGTCCTCAGCAGTCAGAGTACATTTTCACTATGTATGTGCACTGAAAAAAAACCTCATATCTAACACTGTAACTTCTGAGGAAGTAGAAAAGCATTCCTAACACTGCTTATGCAATTAAAAACAAAAAAGTAATTTTGGACCATTTCTGTTGGTCCATTCATGATGAAATGTTTGCATACTACAAAGGGCATTTTCCAGTGGTGTACAAAATACCAAACCATGGGAAATTGCTTTTACAAGGCTACAAGGTATTCTGATGACAGCAACATCAAGAATCTGTGCAAAGGGTCCATTTGCTGCCCTGTTTGCTAGCTGTAGTTAGGTCATGCTTGCTGCACATCTCAATCAGTGGAGCGAAGGGCGTAGTGATACTCCTCAGAATGCCTATTTCCTTTGAACGGCCCAACTGATCACTCACCCGTGTTCTCAGCCACAACTTGATAAATGAGCCTCTCTTTCTCTCTCTCTCTCTCTCTCTCTCTCTCTCTCTCTCTCTCTCTCTCTCACTCTCTCCTATCAGTCTTTACTTTCTCTTTGCTCATCTCTTCCTATATCCCTCTCTTCTTGTCATTCTTCTGCTTTCATTCACTCCATCCTTCTTACATTCTTACTCCTTCTCCTCTTCCCTCTTTGCTTCATTCTCTTGTCCTCTATTCCTGCATACTTCTCTCTTCCTATTTCTCTCTCTCGGTTTCACCACTCCTTGACCCATCCTACAGTGTCTCAGACCAGGAAATGACCCTTGCTCTTAATCACAGCTCTTGTGCACCCCTGGTCTCCCTGCTGTGGAAGGGTAGAGTGTATGTGTGCGCTCACTAATTACGCCTCTTCCGACTTCCCTTGGTGAGCGCTCTAGCCTGAAATGCAGTCTGCACTCAGCTGCTTTCACACGCTCAATTTCCCACGCTGGCCACTAGCCGGTGAGCTGACGTGATTTGGCCTTAATGTCAGAGCGCACTCTCTGACTGTGGAGAGTAACCCCCAGCATGACCTTTCACAAAAAGCTCTTAGACCAAATGTACACACCGTTGCAGTACAGCTGGCAAATGACCCTTTTCAGGTTTAAAATATACCATGGTTGTCCATTTGAACAGAGCAGCCATCCTTTATATTTTGTGAAAATATCGATGAATACGATATGTACGATGAATGGACCAATAGAAATGCTCCATGAACACTTACAATACAATCTCTTTAAACAGACTTTCATTGAAAATTAAGACGTTTTTTCTTCTCCTGTAACGTTATTATTTAGGAGGTACATTTTTTTTACCAGTTATCATATATTCAGTTCTGTGAAAAAGTCAGAGGCCACCCTTCACCTAATTTCCAGCCAAAGTAGTACACCTGGTGTTATTTTGGAAAATATTCTGCAATTAAAACACACATTAAATAATGAAAATATTAATATTATATTAGTTATTTAAATGATTTGTGTTTCAATTTAGATTTCTATGTTTAAACTGGAATCTTGTCTGGAAATGGTTGGTTCCAGACTTTCACAATAAAAGTCACAATACAAGGCTCTGTCATTACAAAACCTTGTATTTTGGAACATGTCATTTTAAATGCCAGTGTACTTCATTTCCCATTTCGACTGACTCAGGCATCCTGAACATGTTCACACAATGCAAATGGCAGCTGACATTTTCAAACAGTATATAATAAAGTAAACAAAAGAAGTGACAAGGCTTTGATTATGATGTCTAATATCTGATATCTGATATGTAGATGAAAACAATTAATCCAGAACACTATCTCTATATGCGGGTGTGTGTATATTATGGAAATATGGAAAATATATAAAATAGTTTGTCTGAGTATACGTAGGATATAAAAATTCCTCAGTCTGCTGAGAGGGCACTTTCAGGTCCTCCTGACTCTTATCAGCCGCCTGTATTTGTATTGGGTGGTGCAAGATGTGGCAGCCAGAGCTTTCTGGGGGATATAATGAGCACACTCTTTATTGCCCTCCTGTTTGCCCTGGTTTTCCCCCATTCCCACTCTAAATGCCTTCCCCCTTCCCCTTTGCATCTAATGCGTCTGGCCCACGGCAGCTGGCCTGCACCTTTATCAGGTGACCCAGGTGAGGCTGTTTGTCGGCCAACGGGTCACGGCAGGGTCACGTGCCTCCGCCCTTACAAGGAAAGGCAGACACAGAACTGGCAAACAATCCCGCAATGGCTATTTAGTGGAAAAAGGAGGCACGAGAGCAGGCGGAAGAAAGATGAGGAATGTATTTGGTCAGGTGTGGCCCAGTTTTCTGGGCCCTGATAACTTTATTGTCAACTCTGGCTGCTGGGGAAATTCTGTGCTTTCTCATGTCTAGCTTTACATCACAGCCTCACTGTTTTGTTGATATGGTAAGGTGAGATAGTATAAGGTCTAACCATTTCCTCTCATCGTTTCCTCCCCTTTTTTGCCAGCAGTGTCCTCTGCAAGCCTGGTGAGCACGTCCACCTGACTTTCTCTGTGCTTAGCAACAGGAGCACATTTCCCTCTGCCCTCCCCACACTGTATCTGTGGTAACTCCAACTGGCTGCTAATAATTGGCAAGCAGTGACCTGGATGAAGAGATGGTCAATAAAGCAGGCCCCATGTTGGAGGAGAACATGCTTGACTGCAAGAACGGACGCAATGACTTGGTCTTCTTTGACCACAGAATGAACCGAGGATTATAAGGACCTTCGTTTGCAGCTGATCAGCACTGGTACAATGAAATCTCCAACAAAGACTTTTGTAAGTGTTTCAATGTCTTCTATGTTTGAGAGTGACAAATGAAGAGACTCGTGAACATTTCTTAATGGATAATCCACCTTTGAGGAACAAATGGAGATGTGCACAGCAGTGGGCGGACAATGTTGCATTTCAGTTGAAATTCGATGTGGATAGGATATTTCAAATGGAACGACTCCACAAGTTGTATTTCCTATTTGGAAATTCGGGGTACACTCAGCAGCCCCAGGTTCTCCATCAAAGATGGCTGCACGCATATCAACAGTGTGTAACAGCTGTAGTATTGTACAGTTTATTAGCGCTTCTATCTATTTGTGTGTCATTAAATCTGTCTTACACACAGTAACTGTCCAACTGCTGTATGTTTATGTATTTACACGGTGTTTCAATGCTTAAAACATGGCATAATGTACTGTTATCAACTGATAGGGCTAACCGATCTAACTGAGATCAAGCTAACAGGGGTTTAACTGAAGGTTTACCTGGAACACGGTCAGCTTGGTTGTGACGTAATTCCTAGGAAGACAGCATCAGCTGCAATACAAAGATTCACACACGTACCAAATGCTTCAGAGGGTTTCCTAAGCCAGAATCTGGACTGAAAACCACTGCTTAAACAACCTACTCGTCCAAAGAATCATCAGTCATCAGTGAACCTGAGACATGGACATTGTCGAACCAAACTGTGCATTAAACGACAATCAGTGTATACTCTTCTAGAAGTATTTGTTAGGTATTCTTGCCCTGTGCCATTCTACACACACTAAAAAGCACTGGTGTTAAATGAACCCCCACAACCCTTTTGAAAATAACATTGTGAAATCACATTATAGCGAGTCTTCCATTGTGAGTGGTTAGCATGAGTAGTCACTGTTTTGTACAGATGTAAATATGAATAATTATTTGTTTGAAAGATGTACATATCTGCATCAGTCAGCATATTCTGCTTTTTTGTTTATTTGTTTTGTCTTTTTCAACACCTAAACTGTGATTTAGAGATGACAATCTTTAGGACAGAAAGGACTATGCAATGTAGCATAACATGCTAAAAACAGGGACCAGTACATGTGCTGCAGATTTAGAAGCAGTACAACAACTAAATTCAGCTTTCAGGTCATCCATACAATGCAAAAAGGAATAACAAAATTAAAATCTAGTCAGGATATTACAACCCCTTCCTGCATTACCATATTGCTTCTGTAGCCTGTGCATTTAGCAGGGAATCTACCAAGATTGAGAAATATGAGGGTGAGGGTTAGCTTTAGCTGTCTTGGCCTGGTCACCAGGAGAAACAGTATTAGCCACTTACGCAATCTGAAGTAACACAAAACCTAAATGTAATAATGTAATAGACTGTAAAGCCACACTACATACGCAGATGTGAAGGAATGTGTTTTTTTCTTTTTGGAAGGAAATCAAACAACATATTAAAAAGTGATCAGGCTGTAACTGTGGCCATATAGCTCTTAGCTCCCAACGATTTGTGCGTTACATACTTACTATTAAATGGTCACTGTTTTTTGTTTTATAAACACATAACACAAACCTACTATCATTTGGTTACAACAAACTTCTCAACATAAAACCATGTGATCCTCTCCTTTTTTTATTATTATTTTTGTATAAAAGGAAAATCAATTAAAAAAATCATTATTTATACTTTGAGACCCAAAACAACAACAACAAAAAAAAGATGATGTTTCAAGTAAAGGCTTTTCCCAAGATTGGTAATACTGGTGTCTTTTGTTTTTCATTCACATTTTCCAATGTCAGTGGAAAATATCTGTGTGTTTGTCAGGTTTGCACTAATTAACAGCAGCCATGGCTTGCTCAACGTGACAAGATATTATCAGCCCAGTGTACTATACCTGAAATTTTATTCCAGCTTTTCTCATGATCCCAACAAGCTTTACTGCCTTTTGTAAAGTCCTGGTTTATTTTACAATCTCATAGTGCTTTCTTTCTGACAAGAGTGTGAGGAATGTGTCTTTATTGAACTAGCGTCTCTTCCTAACACCTCCTAGCCCTGACACGAATTGTTTGTCCAACTTATCTGCTTCTCTGGGGGCCCACTGTTACACGGTGCATCACATTGTGTGAAGCTGAGTGTGGGTTGGTGTGTTTGCTGATGAGTGTTTCTACCTGGGCAGTACAATGTGTACTACAACACACGTAACCTTCGAAGCAAGCAGGCTTGGCAGCAGAGCGAGGCTTTTATGACTCCTGTCAAGGATTCGATGTGATAAGGGGACAGCTTTTAACTTCTTAAGTACTAGTACTGCTGTTCAGAGCCCAATTTTGCTGAGGCATTGGGGAATGTATTTGGAATATTTCAAATATGTCTCCCTTAACATAATGCCTGTGCATCCGAGTGAGGCTAATATTGGTCAACTCCCAAATACTGCTCTCCTACTGATCTAAAACAACACTTTCTGAAATTCCCCTCATAATCATCCAAAATAGCTAGTGTGTGTGTGTGTGTGTGTGTGTGTGTGTGTGTGAGTGAGTTGTAAGGGGATCTATTCAGACTGCCCTTGGGTACCTCTTCTCATGAAGTCCTTATCCTCATGTACCAACACATACATTTTACTGATGCTGTCCATGGGAACTAGTACAGTTTTAAACAATGGCCAGTTAACGTCAATAATTCTGTTGCATCAATAATCTTTTGAATAATATATGCTTTTGAAAATAATGCTTTTGAAAGTGCTTGTAGGAATATTATTTGGTGACACTATGGCACTGCTACACAGCTCTAGGGTCCTGGGGTTGTCCTGGAGTTCAATCCCCACCTTCTGTCACTGCATGTAAGGAGTTTAGTGTGTTTCCTCAGTGTTTGTATAGGATTCCTCCAGAAGCTCTTTTGCCTCCATACAAAAAATGAATGAAACACTTAAACATTTTTAAAAATCTTTTTTAAAAATTTGAGGAAAGATTTTCCCCCTTAAAATCTATATGTGTAACATTACAAATGCCTTTTTAATTTTTAATATTACTAAATTGATATCATAATTCCATTTCTTCAAATGTGTGAAGAAATATTTACATATAAAATAACTTGATAAAATAAATGTGTACTCATAATTTGCACAAACTGAAAGGATTATACACAGCCAAAGTACAATATACACAATACCATGCAAATCCAACTCAATGTAAACTTAAATAAATTAATGAAAAAATACGAAATATTATGTTCTTTGAAAAAATATTGGAATAACACAGTCGTTCTGGAATAGTGAAGAAGTTTTCAAACGTGTGAACAGAACACTTCCATTTTAAAAATGTTCTACAGTGCTTTTGATTTTTCTTCATATCAACAAATAGCCAGAAAAAGTAGAACCTTCAGTGCTGTAGACTTTTACAGACACACAGTGCTCAAACAATAAGAGTCATTGGGCTAAACTATTAACAAAAAATTCACCTCCATTTGTAATATGGTTAAGACTTGTAAGTCCTGGGGAAATTTAAAATTCTGCCAAATGCAGCACTGTATATGTAAAGATGCACTTACCCAAATAGTCATCCATAAACGTAGGGCTGGATGATATGGCCAAAATTTACATCATGGTATATATTTCTTAAATTTGGTTGATAAGATATAATTGCAATATGGATGTGAACTTTATAATATCATTCCATCAAACATAATCTTCTTGGCTTTGTCAATATTAATTATTTTAAACCAAATTCAAAAACGAGTGCAAAGAACTGACAGCAGTGCCCTGTAATCAATGTCACTCAGTGACAGAAGCGGTAAATAATGGATATTGAAAAAAATTAAAATGTGTTAAAAAAATGAAATTGTTATTGAAAAGACAGGTTGAATTATTGTCTAGCCCTAAAAAGTGTTTGAACAGATATGTTTACATTAAGAGTATTCCCCTTTCCATGTTAAAGACAGTCAAGACTTGACTAATTGCCTGAGGATTTACTTAATGCTGTTAATGAGCAAAACATTTTTTGTAACAGTGTGGAGCTCTAATGTACCAGCACCCACTAAATCACTGTGACTGGGCCTTTTTTTGTCCTCAGATCAATGTGCCCTAAAGACTGCCATGCATAGTTATGAAAGAGAATGTCCTACTGAGTATACACTTGTAACCCAATGATGCCTCCCTGTTTGGTTATCAATGAGGTCTTTGATATTGCCTCCAGGGAGCCACTAAAGATCTTACTGCTGCTCTTTTTATGGCTTCTTTCTGAATAGGGCAGTATAGAGAGAGAGAGAGAGAGAGAGAGAGAGAGAGAGAGAGAGAGAGAGAGAGAGAGAGAGAGAGAGAGAGAGACATGCCTATTAGCATCCTATAAATAGCAGTAAGTTAACAATACAGACAACTGCACTGTTAAAGTTATTGTGTATGTTCATCCTGAAAAAGTATTGCCTACAACTTATGTGGAAATTGGTTTGTGTTGGTTTTTGAACTCCTTATTGCCCAGTTAAATAACTTGAAGGGAATTGGGTTTATTTATTTATTTTCTGTGTAATTAAGTAGCTGAGATGTAAAGAAAAATCATTCAGTGTGAGTTAATGTAAAATGGAGCTTTGTAGAGAAATTATGTTCTTAACTGTGGTGATGACATTAACACATTAAACAGCAGTTTGATTTTTTTCTCAAATATGACCAGTAAATGAATAGGTTTCTTCTGTATAATAATAATAATAATAATAATAATAACTTAATAATTTTTATTTGTAAAGCGCATTTCATACTAAATGCAGCTCAAAGTGCTTTACAGAAATTCATTAAAACAAAAATTATATAATAAAATAAGGAATGGTAAAGAGTAAAACAATTAAAGTAGTACAACAAATGGAAAGACATGTTTAAAAAAATGTTCAAAAGTTATTATAAATCAAACACAAACAAACAATAAATAAAAGAAGATTAAAGAAAGATTAAAAAAAGATTAAATTGGAATCTGAAGTTTTCCTGTGCCCTGAGTGAGGAAGAGCAACTCTAAGCTCTGAATCAATTCTTGAGATATTGAGTGCTAACAAATTTTAAAACGTCCAGGAGAAGTCATTTACTCAAGTCATTTGCAGCACCCCGAGTGAGGAAGGGCACCAAAAGGTACTGCTTTCACCTAAAGTATATCTGCCAAAATTGAATTATATCTTACTTTGAAGTACAACCTCAGTTCCAGTTATTTATGTTGTGTAAAACATAAATAAATACAGAATATGATGATTTGCAAATTCTTTTCAAATTATATTCAATTGAATACAATATAAAGACAAGATATTTAATGTTCAAACAAATAAATGTTATTGTTTTTTTTTGTTTGTTTTTTGTGAATTGTGAATTTGAGGCCTGCAACAAGTTCCAAAAGTGTTGGAACAGGGGCAACAAAAGAGATGTTGAAAAGAGTTGAGGAATGCTCAAAAAACTCCTGTTTGGAACATTCCACAGGTGAACAGTTTAATTGGAAACAGGTGAGTGTCATGACTGGGTATAAATGAGCATCCCCAAAGGGCTCAGTCATTCACAAGCAAGGATAGGGTGAGGTTCACCACTTTGTGAACAACTGCACAAGCAAGTCGTCCAACAGTTTAAGACGTCCAACAGCGTTTCTCAACATACAATTGCAAGGAATTTAGGGATTTCATCATCTACAGTCCATAATATAATCAAAAGATTCAGAGAATCTGGAGAAATATCTGCAAGTAAGAAGCAAGGCCAAAAGCCAACATTTCAGATTGTTTTTGGAAATCATGGACGTTGTGTCCTCTGGGCCAAAGAGGAAAAGCACTGTCTAGATTGTTATCAGTGCAAAGTTCAAAACTCTGATTGTATGGTGGTGTGTTAATGCCCATGGCATGGGTAACTTGCACATCTGTGAAGGCACCATTAATGCTGAAAGGTACATACAGGTTTTGGAGCAACCTATGCTGCCATCCAAGCAACGTCTTTTTCAGGGACGTCCCTGCTTATGTCAGCAAGACAACGCCAGAGACCCTGGACTGTTGAGCAATTGAAATTGTATATCAAGCAAGAATGGGAAAGAATTCCACCTACAAAGCTTCAACAATTAGTGTCCTCAGTTCCCAATCGCTTATTGAGTGTTGTTAAAAGGAAATGTGATGTAACACAGTGGTAAACATGCCCCTGTCACTACTCTTTTGGAACATATTGCAGGCCTCAAATTCAAAATGGGTGAATATTTGGAAAAAAAAAACTAAGTTTATCTGTTTGAACATTAAATATCTTGCCTGTGTAGTGTATTCAATTGAACTTTTGAAAAGGAATTGCAAATCATTGTATTCTGTTTTTAGTGGTTTTACACAATATTCCAAATTCACTGGAATTGGAGTTTTAATATCAACTTCTAAGCTGTTGGGATATTGGATTTGAAAACCTCCAAGGAGTTGTTAATGCTCAGGATTATGAGTTTTTCCCAGCACCCTGATTGAGGTAGAGCACTAAAACTTATAACTATCCCCATCTAAAGGGACTTTTGGGACTAATTTGCCTTGAACACTATACACTTACCTTTTTGTTTGGCAATACAAAAAGTAATAGTTTTAGACCAATATTTGAATCATAGAAATGTTTTGGTAACAATGTTTTGTAAAGTTTTTGAAAAGTAGCTTGTCAAGGCAGAATTCTGATGTCTGGTTCTTATCACCCCCACTGCCTAGAACAGTTTTCTGCGAGTTACTATAAAATAAAGCATTAGAGGCGAGAGCTGCATGGCAGCTGCAATATTTTGCCATTTACCAAAATGTGTCGAAATGATTTGTAAGACAGTTCTATAATGAGAGATTGCAAATATTTACCTCTCCTTCTAGTGTACCTTTAAGGAACACAACTGGACTTTAAAACCACTGTTGTACCTTTTAGAGGCACATTTACACTGCTTGCATGTTTAGTGACCAATAATGTACTTCCTCCATAACTTTTTTTTCTAAGAATGTATAGTAAATCTACATGGTGAACTATTTGCTGATTATAAATTACAAGATCATATAAGAAGATTTATTTTGCCACTGTTAGAACAAAACATTGTATGTCCAAAATCAGACCTTTACAAAAGAAGGAAAAGGTCTTGTAAACTTTGAGTGCGAGTACTGGGTTTTTGTCCACTGATTATTTAAAACAATATAAGGTAACTGTAGGTTTCAAAGTATGGGAAAAGAATGGGAAAGAATAGAAAAAAAATTTAAAAACTGATACAGGATTTTGTATACAAAAAACAATCCATTCATTATCCTCTGAACATCTGCTGAGAATTGTACATTGTACCATTTATAAATGGTTATAATGCACTCAGGCATTTTTTTAATCCATTCAGTAGAAGGCAGCTCTGTGCAGTGTGTGTTTATGGACGAGCAACACTGCAGGACCACGATGGGGTTCCACTTCCACAAAGGACACAGAGGTCAACACAAGGATCAAGCTGGACACACCGAGAACAGAGGCCAGGGACAAAGAAACAGAAAATGGAAGTTTAGGGGCGAATGTGGCTGCGTGTTTAGGAGCCTGAAGAGAATGGGCACTACATCAATTCCAGCTGAGCCCCAAAGGGGGAATTGGCAGGAGAGCTCAGCAGGGGTCAGAGGTCAGAGGGGCACACTCTGCCACAGCTAATTGGTGACACTGCCTCCAAACAGCTTTGAAGTAACACCATTTAAAATGTACAGTAGTGTATGACATTTTGACCTTTGGCAGTTATATTACACACTTTCACAGGAGCAACAAAAATTTTCATTTCAGATGAAACTGTAGAGCTGCTGAATTTGCTACAAAACGTCAAAGCAATGTTCATATAAAATGTTGAAAGTGCAACGCTTAATTAAATTAAACCATGTGCTGCAGAACGAATTTAAAAAAGGTGTTTATTTACCCATAATTATAAATATAAATAGTATAATCATGTAAATAATTCTATATAAATTTCAGTCAATATTATGTATGAATGTATTAAGTAACTATAGTGTATTTTCTTTTTAGATATATAAATAGTGAAATTGTAAAATTGACATTTCATTCAAATTTTCTGACTTGCCATCTCAAATATTATTACCAAATATTAATGAGAAATGATCCTCATTATTGATAGATAATAAAGGTAGCACTGTTATGAGTTAGCAAGTCATAATTATGAGATGCTATACCTTACTTATGAGATAAACTGTTGAGGTCTTACTAAATAATTATGGCAAACCTTCTCTTTAATGTGATACACTTACTACTAAATAGGCCTGTTGTTTCAGTGTATACATTTTTAATCTTATTTCACGCTTCAGCTGAGGTAATTCTTGGACCTGATGAAACAATCTGTAAATACATCTGGATCTAGATGTGTGACCACAGTGTCAATTTGTTCATCAGTCCATAAATTTGTAAGACGATGGTCACAGTGTTAAAAAAAGCACAAAGGATCATAAAAGACACTGTGTTTGGGACATGAATGAAATTAGGACTATAATAAGAGAATAAAAATGTCAACATTAATCACTGAAGTGTGAGTGCGTGTCTGCTAGTAGTAGTCACTTTAAAATAGTAAAAGAAGGTTAAATGTTGTAAAGTATAATGGATGAATTAATTTAATTGTGTGACCTAAAACCAAGTGAAGTAATTCTTGAATGAAAAGTAGTAGAGAAATCAGTACAGCATTAGAAAGCTTCTTTTGGGCCATTGTGTGTAAATGCATAGGGGGTGTAGCATGAGTGTATTCTGCATTTTTTTTTACAGTCTCCTTTCAGCTGGGAGACTGATAATACACTAGAAAGCCAGTGACAGATAGCAGTCAGCCTGCTAATGCAGTTGTGGAGTGAGGTTGAAGAAGCTGGTGATTTATGGTGATTGGTGGGATGCTGGGTGAGGGAGGTGGGTTAATGTTCACCTGGCTGGCTGCATTCACACCAGCTCCGGGCCATTGTGGGGACAGGACTTCAGCTAAACCCACCACTCCCAGTAGGGTAACAGCATCCTTCACAGCCCTCTCGCCACATCCTAATAGTTATGTAAGGTGTCCTATTCAGACTTCTGAATGGCCTTTAGAACAAATGAAATATCAATCTTGTCTGGCAACTTTCTCAACTCTGAGCCTCCTCCCCTTTCTGCAGTGTCAGTATTCTCTGAGTTTTAGCCAAATCCTTTTGTGATAGTTTGAAATTCTGTTCGCAGTTCAAAGCCTATTTAGTTAAAAAAACTATTGGTACAAGTACCTTGGTATGATAACTTTGCATTAATAAATAAATAAATAAACAAATAAAGTTCATGTTTTTCTCCCCTTAGCACAAATAATTCTACAGCCAAGTAATGCTTATTTTCCTACAGGAGTACTAATTCTAATCTAATATAGCTCTGTGCTAATGTAATGATGCTAATGAAAACTCATTCCAAATTCCAACCTTCCATTTTATCTATGCATTTTCACATTGCATACCTACATCTCACACTTTCACACACCATCTTTGGAACCAATGTTGGAAGAACAACTGTGCCTAAAATATTTTTGTTTGCTGTATCATTAGCATTAACCTTCAAACAAATTAAGAGGCCTAGCTAAAGCTAGCTCAACTTTAGCACTTGTCAAACCCAGCTCCTTAAATAATCCTAAAACGTCTTAAATTAGTTTATCTTAAAAATGCCATGGACAGTAAATACAACTTTCCCCAGGCACAGAGGTGGTTGCCCTACTCTGGTTGTGTGTGTGAAGAATTGCTCACTAGTGTGTGTTTGTGTGTTCATTACCACACATGGGTCAAATGCTGAGAAGCAGTTTCCCTAAGGGGATCAATACTGTTCTTCTTCTTCTTCTTCAATTTGGTTTATATTTTTATTTCGCACATGGATTTCACTGTTTCCAGATTTTGTATGCAGGCTAACTTACTCTTAATGGCATACTGAACTAAGCTGAACCAACAGCATATTTTCAGCTACCTCTTGCTTTTAGCCAGCACAGACTGTACTACAGTCTAAATTGAACTTCAGTGTTGCACCATGGTTAAGCCAACATCAAGCCAATCAGTACAAAGTGCATTTGTTTGACATACTGGCTCATCAGAAAATACATGAATCAAATACATATATTAAAGTCAATAAAAACGGAGCAGGGGTGCTGTAATCTTAAATATGTCCCTAATTAAAAATTTCTTAAAACTTCTTACATTTGATTTTCCCATACCTGCAGATACTCTGAATTTGCTGCATTCAGTTGCTGTTGATTTTATCAGAATAACGGGTAACCAACCAAGCGGCATCACATGAACGCCCAGTCAGAAGCTGAAGTCAGATACATCAAAAGTTTCAATGCAGCACGAATTGTTGTGACATTCATGATGACGGAACAGTGCATCAGCAAAAAGATATCATATAATAATTTACAGTTTTTACTTAATTCCAATATTAACATTGTTTTTTAACATCTACAATGAACACATTACTATGCTAGATATGTTTAAATACACATAGAAAGGCTTAAATTATCATAAAAACATTAAAAAAAAAATAAAAAAACTTTACAACATCCATGAGTTTTTTAGCACCCCACAGAAGCTAAATGTTTTAAACCTTTCTGGGTTCCTTTAAATGAATTAGACCATCTTTTCTTAACCACAGTGACCCACAACATTGCTCTGACCCCCTAAAATCAGTTTTAAAAATGAATGATTGCACTGGGTCACCATGCACTTAGGTGGCTCACCAGGAGTCAGATTAAGGAACACTGCGATGGACTTGCGATGTGGAATTCCATGGTGGTTCTGTATGTGACTTATAGGTTTTAAGCCACTACATTGTACTTCTTTGAAAAAAAATTAAGGTACTTTTACTTTAAGTCAATATTTTACCTATGTTTTACCTTTTAACTTTGTGCCTATGTACGGTTTTGCCAGTCTAATAACAGTTTTATAGTTTAAGTATATTTGGCATCTTAACTTTCAATATTTATTTCTATAGGTTGTTTAAAATATGAGTGTCAGCCAAAGTGCTGCACAATATAATTGACTAACAAAACAAAAACAGCTAAAATTATAAAACAAACATATATATAAAATAAAATAAAATTAAATTAAAAAAAGATCTAACACTAAATAAATGTGGAAGAGCATAACATTAAAAACACCTTCTGCATATTCTTTAGGCCTCATTCAGGCCATCAAAACCCCTCTTAACTGTTGAGCCATGGACTCCAAAAGACATGTGTCCTATCTTGCACCATGATGCTAGCAGAATGCTGAAAGACGCCACTGCTATAAATCAATAATTGTCATGAAGAGGTCTGCAACAAAATGTTGGTTGGCAGTAAACATATTCATCTAACATCTACATAAATGCCAAGACTTGGTTTCCCAGCGGAACATTTCCTAGAACATCACTACTCCTGGTGCAATTCACACAGACCCAGCCATCCATTTTCACTTGATGCCTATATAGGCCTTTATTCCAACTTGACAGTGAAAGAGCATGATTAATTTCTAATATCAGTGGTGTTGATGTTGTGTTTGAAGAGTATGGCATATTGTAGGCCAAGTAGTGCAGCATACACTGATCTCAAGTAAAAGTCATCCTCAACTCAAAGTCAATTTACTAACTTTTCATTCATTATCTGTAACCGCTTATCCAATTCAGGGTCGCGGTGGGTCCAGAGCCTACCTGGAATCATTGGGCGCAAGGCGGGAACACACCCCGGAGGGGGCGCCAGTCCCTCACAGGGCAACACTCACACACACACACACACACACACACACACACACACATTCACTCACACTTTTGAGTCGCCAATCCACCTACCAACGTGTGTTTTTGGACTGTGGGAGGAAACTGGAGCACCCAGAGGAAACCCACGCGGACACGGGGAGAACACACCAACTCCTCACAGACAGTCACCTGGAGCGGGAAATGAACCCACAACCTCCAGGCCCCTGGAACTGTGTGACTGCGACACTACCTGCTGCGCCACCATGCTGCCCCAATTTACTAACTTAAATAATGAATTATGTTTAAAAAAATGTAGCTAAAAAGTAACTTTAGTGGGTGAAAAAACGAGCCCTGTGATTAAAACTATAGTGGAATTTCTAGTAGGCTATTTTCAATATTAGCTAGTTCGTTAAATAACATCTATCATGTTATGCTAAAAATAAATAATACATCTCATGAAAGATATGGGGGTGCTTACAGTAGAAAATCACCCCAGTGAGCACAGGTGGAGCACAAACATCCAAAGCCATTCACTGTAGGACCTAACTTAGGAATTGTCGTTGGTCAAGTTTCAATATAGCTACATTCGGCCATCTTCCGAGCGTCCACCAAATACAGTGGAACCTCTACTAACGAACGTCTATACTAACGAACTTTCCAAGATACAAACAGGGCATTTGAATATGGTTTGCCTCCACCAATGAACCATGACTCTAGAAACGAACCCGAGCCTCCGCCTAGCCGGCGGCTGGAATTGGCCACTGACCCCAATAGGGGTGGGCTGGAACGCATTAATTGCTTTTCCATTACTTTAAATGGGGAAAACTGACTCGAGAAACGAGTTCCACTTACGAACCGAGTCACGGTCAAGTTCGTAGGTAGAGGTTCCACTGTATACGTTTTCTGCTACGCATCGTCATGAAATCACATTCTCTCTGGCCGTATTTTATTTTGATGTCCACATCAATTTTCCGAGCTTTTTAAACATTTTTTTGTTAATGGGAAAGCCCCACAGTTCATATCACCAACAGAACAATTCCTCAAAAATACTCAATGTAAAAGTCATAAAAATAAATTCTTAAAACTGCAATGCGGGTTATTGGAAACGAGTGAATAAAACTAACGTCTCCTGAATTCTGCTAATGAAAAACACTGGCTTTTCCAGCCCAAGCACAGTCCTCGGCACTTCAGTGGGAAGTGAATCCTAGAAAAATGTCTCCATCTTGTGTTCAGTTTAGTCTACACAAGCTCAAAAACATCGAAAGAGCTGAACTAAAACAGATTTTCAAATCCCATTGTTTTGAAGACGTTGAAACTATTTTAATGTAAAGTTAATGTGACTTCAGATTTTGTTCAGCTTTGTTCAAAGCCCTGGACTTTAATTGATTTTATATTCTGTATTTGTTGTAGAGATTTAAATAAAATCTTGGGTCATCATTTAGAAACTCGTTATTGTTTTACTGTGTATGACCACTGAACATACACATCTTCTGAATTTATCTATATCATATTGATAATGGAAAAAGTGGTAAATCTTAAAATCATACATCCCTGCTTTTTGTCAGAATGATTTTCAGCACAAAAATCAAGCAAACAAACAAAGATTTAAACTAAGACACAAACGACAAGTAAACAAATAAGGAATAAGGGGGCTGTTCAACAGAGCAGGGGGTACTACTGTTCCACAAATATTTCTCAGCTAGATAACTTAAGCCAAAACTTGAGGACTGTCCGATATGAATATATATATATATATATATATATTGGACAGTCCTCAAGTCCTCCCTCTCTCTCTCTCTCTCTCACTCTCACTCTCACTCTCACTCTCACTCTCACTCACAAACAAACGAACAAACACAAAGAAAGAAAGAATACACGTCAAGCCACTGCAACCGACTACAGGTGCAGGCGGAAGTGTGTGCGGAGTGTGTGACGTCACTAGGCGGAGGGAGCAGTGTGTAAAATGGCGCTGCGGCCCGGATCAGGGGGAGGAGGCAGGTATAGAAAAACTCGCATTTTACACCCTCACCTTCTGCTGCTTTGTGTTTTCTTCACATGTCTGCGGCTGAGCTTGTGTACTCGTGTTGTTCTGAGCGGGCCGAGGTCGGACTCTGTCTGTTTGTTCGGTGTAGCATTGTGTGTTGAGCGTTAGCTGATGGAGCTGCTCTCTCATCTCCTCTGGCTGTAGAGAAATGTCTAAAGCAAGCCACAGCAACCGGCGACAGGGTTGACGTTTACGTTTGGGTGTGTTTTAAGCCCCAGCATTGGTGTGTGCTTTTAACTAGGGCGTGTAAAAACGTTAAGGCTGAATTCGAATGTTTTTCTCTCAGTTTTGTTGTCTTAGCCATAGCCCTTCACTTCTTCTCCCTCGTAGCCAGAGCTGTGCTCACCGTCTCGCTACACCCAGCTCGTTATTACAGTCCGGTCACCCTCTTTATCTGGTCCCCTGTGTGTGAGTGGTATCATTCAGTGATAGTAATGTACAGTATGAATAGGAAGCTCATATTCCCGGCAAAGACTTGGCTGTCACCCTTTTAGAATTCCCCGTTCCACCTTAAATAGAACAGCTGGTGCACTAGTTAAGGTGGCGTGGACAGCACTAATAAGCCGGTATTAAGTCTCGAATTTTCTCGCTGGTCTGTGGGGGTTTGTAACGTCCCTATAACGGCTGTTGGGATTCAGCCTTCCTATAAATCTAGTGTTGAATTGTAATCACGAGTAGACTCCCAAGGGCCCTCGTTTTCTGGTTGTTTGAAGACTGAATAATACCTTCTTTTAAAGAACAAAATGAGTTTTTCTTGCCTTAAGAGCAGGGACACATCCATGTTACAGATGTTCCAGAGGGATATATCATCCAGGCCCCCCTAATGTTGAATATGTAAGCTTTTCCATTTAAAAGGCCCCCACCCAAATCCAGAAAATAGCAGTTTTCTTTCTTTTGGTCAGCAATATTCTTACCATATCAGTATTCAGATGCTGAAAGAGGGGTACTTTGCACATGCTGAATTTAGTAATGTTATGTAGACTCATACCTAGGCCTAGGGTATATCTTTCAGACTAGCACAGTCTCATCATTTATTTAGTTGCAGAGCTTTGGCCTCTGGTGAATGGCCTTAAATAATGAATGTCTGTCTCCACACACACCACAGCTCCAGGTAATTCTGATACAGGTGGTGAAACCGGATGATGATGTAGAGGATAATGCCTGGAGTCTTCTCGTCTGGTTTTGCTGTCTGCCAGAACAGCAAGAAGTCCAGCCAAGTTATATGTAAATTCCGGATTTGGAATTCACCACATAACTCAGAATATATTCACTCTGGGCTCACCGCGAATCTGTTTGTTAGTCTGTAGGCTGTTAATGGTTGTGTGGATGAAAATGAATGCATCTTAAGTGTAAGCTGCGCCACAGCTTCTATTAAACTCATATACTCCAGTTACTCCTGTGAGCTGATCTAGCCACTGTCTTATATTGACCAAGTGTTTAGAGTTACTCTTCTGCTTGCACAGAAGAATCTGCAGAAGACATATGGCCCTATTCTAGGAATAGTGCAGAGCAGTGTGCCACTCCATTCCTTTGGGCTTTTATATATCTTTCATAGCATCTACCTCTGTTAGAAACCTGGAAATATTTTTCCAGTAGCAGATATGTCATCACTCTCCAAAGAAAGATTTAAGGCGTATTCACCACGAGTCAAGACTTTTACAGACAAAAAAACACACGTCAGGTTTTGAAAAACAAACTCATGTATATTAATAGTGTCTTTTAACTGTCCGACACAGATGGATTTTTCAATAGGAACCTGTTAAATTTACTGCATTGTACAGCTCAATTGTCATGTTTGCAGACCAGACAAATGAGCATCAAGATGGCTACAGAAGAATACAAAAGCTAATAGAACAAGCAACTCGCTGACTATAAAAAATGTGAAGGTTAAATATATAATCTTTTTTAATGAGAGGAGAAGGGCTTCAAACATCCTCAGTAACCTACAGAAATATCTTTTGTACAGGTTTGTTATACAGCTTTAGATCCTGAATGAGGTGCTGAACTCCCCGTGTTGTGGTATTCTCAGTGTGTGTGTGTGTGTCATTTAGTTGCAGTGCTTAAAAGTAAATTAAAAAATTAATTGTTGCTACTCTACTCAAGGAATCCATTTCCTCTACCTCTTCCAGTGATTTCAGAATTGGTGTGAAGGTCCCACTGTTAAAAATCACACCTGTTTTTTTTTTTTTTCTTTTTTTCTTTTTCTTCATTTTCCTCATATGAATGTCAGTATTTAGATGAGTAAAAGCCTATTGCAAGTAAATTCTGCATTTACGTATGCTACTCTCATGTGCAGCTAATCATTACTTCAGTTTTAATAATCAAGAAAGAAGTGCATGCAAAGTAGAACTAATTATATTAAGTTATGATTGGATCTAAAATCTCTTTTTGAGGAGTGGGGTTCTTTGTGAATATGAGAAAACATCTGGGTTGATGTCTTTTTAATTTTACTTGTAGTGTAGCCCAAGGAGTTGTTTTCAATTGCAGTAAACAGTAGTATCTACCATTCTCATGTTGAATAGCAATTTTGTTAGCATTGCTTTACACTCTTTCTGGTGTGTTCTGTTAACCTAGAGCATGGATTGTGTTCTAGTGGTATTGCATCTGCCCACCAGTTGGTGTTCCTTATGCAGGTGATGCAGTTTGAAAGTTGAAGCTGACAGGCTGTGACACATCGCAGGGCAAGGCGGGAAGTAAGCCTTGGTGAGCAGGCCATGGCTAAATGAATTAAGTGAGGCCAAACCCTGCTTGTTGGCTTTCAGTCAGTCTGTGTCTCTTGGTGGTAGTATTAGTGGATAGCTTGGTGAGCTTTCTTATGTAAACAGAATCGTTTTAATGATCTGCATAGCAGGTCTTAAAACAGGAGTAGGTGATTTCTTAAACCTTTGTATATTTC
This sequence comes from Hoplias malabaricus, assembly GCF_029633855.1. NCBI lineage: Eukaryota > Metazoa > Chordata > Actinopteri > Characiformes > Erythrinidae > Hoplias > Hoplias malabaricus. The sequence goes on along the minus strand of NC_089800.1, from coordinate 38,664,852 downwards.
CTAAAATGTTCTTTACATCTTGATAGCTATTTGTAAAAATAGATGACATTTTACTTTATTATTATCATTATTGTTATTTTGGATTTGTGTTTAAGAGTAAATCATGAGGCTGAAATAGACCACAGAGCACTATTGCTGTTTTTCTATCTCTATCTTTCTCTCTCTCTCTCTCTCTCTCTCTCTCTCTCTCTCTCACGCACGCACACAAGTACAGTTTTCCAAAAGCTCTGTTTTGCCCGTTTTCAAAAACCTCCGTTTTCAGTGACCCCCAAAACACAGTTTAGTGTGGATATGATTTTCCCTGTTTTCCTTGTGCACTGGGCCTCCATTGCCATGGATTCATGGTAAGACATGGAATGGAATATGGATCCCTGACTTTATGGCTGGCCCTGTCATGGTCCTGTGCAAGCTCTGGACTGGAATATTGATTGGCCCAGTTCAACTGATACCCTATGAGTGAATGACATCAGTATCAACCCTGATTTGGGCTGATACTGATAGGATCAGATTTGGCCCATCACTCTGTTTGGAGTTGGGCCTTTTTTTAGATCAAAAACTGGCTTAGATATACTGGTTCCTACAAAATCACCTACTACAGCTTTAATTTACTGTTTCATACTGAATCTAGCCTTGCGCCCAGTGATTCCGGGTAGGCTCCGGACCCACTGCAACCCTGAATTGGAAAAGCGGTTACAGACAATGAATAAATGAAATGAATACTGAATCTATACATTCTCACAGGATTCAGTTTAAAAGCTGCTAAATTGCCAGCTGCCACATATATTTAAGGAAAAGGACTTGGAGGAAAGTCTGTGCATCTGGTATAACCCAGTGTAATGCTACTGTTGAAATAGGTCAGGCTTTATATATTAGATTTATAAGCCAGAAACAAGAAGTCCCATAAAATTTCAGGCAACTTATGTGATGTCACTGTGAAAATCAGACAGAATCATGGAAATAATTTGTAGTATTTGAGTCAAATACTACACAGAAACATGTTTTTCAGCTCGTTCTAGCTGTTGTGTTTGGATTTTTTCCCCACCATGAGGAAGGGATTTACCGTAGTAATATTTTTGCCAGGAAGCTGAATGGCTCTTTAGCTTAATTGGAAGATGAAACTTTTACTGTATGCATTACAAGCTTTTCTGACAATTATCAGCCTTCTTTTTCTTGTTTTTATACAGTTTCCTCCTCTCATATTAAAGCAAATAAAGGCTTGAGCTGATGCTTGCTGTGTATTGCTAGTTTTTTTAATGTCTCTTCAATTATGCATTTTAATTTACTGCATTTAATTATGGAAAACTGAAACTCAACAAATTTAAAGTAGCCAAAAGAATGAGAAAAAGTTAAGGGTCCAATGATCAGTTCCTGCATATCTAAAATGCAAATCTAAAGCCACACATTAAATAGTTTAAAAGCTTTTGCATGTCCTACGTTTACTGAAACAGTATTGTTTGAGATCAGTTTTTTGAAGCACATCATAACGAAGCTGAAATCTTATGTAACCTGGGACGTTTTTTTAAGCAAGTCAACTAGAGTGTTTGCTTCAGAACAGCACAGAGGTGAAGGCTGGCTTCTGTGTGTTGACATTGGAAAATGGCGAAGACACAGGGCCTCCCCATGCCCCGGACGTCATAGCAGATTTCATTCTGTGTTAATCTGTGGGCTTAATCCCAATATTATTTCTGCTGTAGTGATACAGCCTCAGAAAGCACTCTATAAATCTTTAAATCTGAGAGTGGACAGATGCATGGTAGAGCTGCTCCAGGGCAGTGGCTGTGTATTGGTCTTCCAGAGGGAGTAACAGACATTCTGAAGCTGCTTGCTACCAGCATCGTAGAAAAGAGACAGACATGAATCCAGACAGACCCTAAATGCTCAGGGCTTTCTTGAGCAGGATTGCATGGCTGACCAGTTACTAAAATGTGGCCCATTTACCCTGGCTTTTTTGCTTGTGGAAAATATGATATGCAGTAAAGTATAGCTCAATCCTATACATTCAGAATCTAGATCTGGGCAAAGCCATGGCAGATCATCAGGGAAAGAGGCTCAGTAGGTTGTTCCTGACTATAGTTTAGTGTTAACTTAAAGTAGACCACAGAGGACTGTACCAGATGTCAGACACTGACGTTTGATGTTAATGGAACATAATCTGGAATCATCAACTATTCCTACTAACTGTTATGCCCTTATATTATTGACTGTATGCTTGAATGTTTCCTAGGGATTTGTGGAAAAATGATCTAGGAAATGAATGGCATTTATAACGTATTAATATTTACATATAACGATATACACTGATCAACCATAACATGATGAGTGATCAAACACAGCAGTGTTACTACAGTTTTTAAAGCCCCGAGTGTCACTGCTGGACTGAGAATATTCCACCAACCAAAAATAAAAATATTAAAATGATTTTGTCACCTACTCCAAGTGCCTTTTAAAAATGTACTACGCAGTGCTTTTACTGGTTATAAAGTGGTTGGTGCCTGATTTCACACACTGTGCCCAATTCTCTGCTTGTGTGAACATCGTGCAGACTTTTCGTCAATCACAGAATGAATAGTTCATAAGTTATTCAGTGTGATCAAATTGGTGTTATTATGCAGCTTTGGTAAAACCTAACCCATGCTTTTGCTAAGGTCATTTTTATAATACACGTCATGACAATGTATAGTTTTGCGTCAGATAAAAGATTAGTGGTTGGGCATTTGAAAATACATTCTAAAAGTGTCTCACTGTCCCAATTCTTGCCCTAAGGCCTTTCTGGAAGTATACACTTTAATGACGTTTGATGACGTTGTAGAAGGGTGAGCAAAAAGGGCGCAAGTGTTCAAGGGGTTTGGATCATAAAGAGCATAAAGGGACACTCACACCCTTTTGGTGTTTACATCACTACAGATTAAACGCAAAATACAGCAGATTACAGCCAAATTGTACTTAAATTTGCAGTGTTTCATTAGACACTTAAATGTAAATATGTTTAAAGATGTTGAGATCATTTATAATATCTTATGAATAATAATTATAATAATATCTTATGAATATCAGTATGTTTATTAAACAAGTCTGTGATCTCCATTATATAGAACACAATTTATTTGTCAGATTTTACACAGGAATGTAAATATTTATGCATAAATGTCTGGTTACCAGCAATGTCCTGTTTCTTTATTACTTGTAGCTGATGAAATATAAAGGAGCTTATAAAATCTCAGTTATATTCTTGAGGTTAATTCGTTTACATCTTAACAGTTAAACAAGGTTTTTCCCTTAACCCCTAAGCGTTTTTAAATTATAGCTCAAACCTCACAGTTCTTAAGAAAATAAATTATTCTAGTTGCACTTAAAGGGTTCTCTGTTTTCTAAAGTGTCTTGTTGTTGGTTTCTGTGAGAAACGTCACAGGCCCACAGTGGATCATGGGTGATTCCCTTCACAAAAGTGTCATCTGCTACAGACTTATGGGAGGGGGGCATCAAGTGTGTATAGGGGATGCTTGCGACTACCCTTGTTGCAGAAATGAAAAGAACTGGCACACCCTAAAGCCTTGCACATTTAGGAGGGTATGCCAAGCTCACAAGTGCAAGCATTGGGACAGGAGTTATGAATCCATCAAGGTGTCTTGTTAGGCTTGTATTTGCCTGTGTACTAATTTGTCTGTTTTTTCTCTATCTAGTTTTATGTACCCTGTTGGAGGGGGACTTGGACCACCTCAAGGTAAGAAGCTGATGTGTTTATTTTTTTAAAATTAGCTTTGGATTTTATACTGTGGAGCAGTGTTAGAGCTCCACCTTGTTTGGATTTTATCATTCTACTTGCAAAAATTAATGAATGATATGATGCGTGCCTGAACGTAATGTTGCCTGGGAGAAAACTGTTAGCCTTTTACTTCTGTCTTTCAAAGCTCGGTACATTTAATTAGCCACCCTTAATACCACGTACAGTGTTTATAATGTTTACTGTCTGTAAAATCACATTAATTCTGGGAATTTAGTGAGAAAGTGCAATTGGGAATTGAAGGGTTAGTAAGCCTTTAACCAGCTAAACAAGTTAGCAAGCTTTAAAGTCCCTGGGAACCCATTTTGAAATTTTATTTTATTGTTTTTGTATAATGCTAAATTTGGGTGTGAAAAGTTCAGCAATGTTTAAATAAACAACACAACAACAACAGAAATATGATAAATCTCTCCTCATAAATGACCTATACTGCTCTTCTCTCGATGTAGAATGGGCAGTCCTAAAAGTGTGTAATGCTTATGTCATTACCCTGACCAATCAGAAGTCTACCATGGCCACGCCTCATCTCTGAGTCCAAGAGACTAGTGAGTTAAAGCTGGGGAGCCGTTAGTGAGCAAGCTAGCTATCCAGCTATTCACTAAGCTATGGAGGAAGTAGTCAAGGCCATAAACAGAGCAAACACAGAGCACAAAACAATACAGAACAAGTATGAATGGATTAAGTATGAGTACAGCAGAGATAGCAGCAACACTCCGTCAGCGTGTTCAGAGATATCAGAGATAGCAGCCACACTGGACCGGCATGTATAGCAGAGTAGCAGCGGGGATAACAGCCACGCTCGGTTGGCAGTACAGCAGAGTAGCAATGGGTGAAAGCACCAATTTGGAGACACTTTAGAAGGTATCCTGTTCGTACACTTTGTTAACAAAATAATCACACAAAACCACACCAGAGACACGCATGTCATAGGTGCGTACATAAATGGCTGTATATGCCAGTTCTACCCGTCTGTGCCATTTTATTGTGTACCTTGTGTAAAATGACAACTGCAGTTCAGAGTAAAAACCCAGAAAAAACGTGCTCTGTCTTGAGGCTGTGTGTTGCCGTGGTAATTGTAACAGCTCTCTACCACTGGAGAACAGAATGCTGTTTGTCACACATGGTGATTAGTATTGGACCACACCCACACCATTCTCAGAGTGTTTAAATAAAAAGTGTGTCATGACCCAGACAAAATTAGTTTTTCTGGGTTTTTCTCAAGAACGGAGGAGCTGAAGGAGGTGTTTAGTGATGAAAAATATGGTTTAAGTAAAAGCTCAACGGCTGAATGACACACCACGCTCAAATCCACAAAAACACCTGTAGGTATGTTTTCTCCACACTAGTTGCCTCCATATGTGTTATGAACATGTGTCATTACCATTAAACAGTTTGTTATATAGGTTATAATAACTGTGAAGGAATGTTTTTTTTGCCTCCTCCTTGTCTGTTATGAAAGACTAGAAGATAAAGTTGTTTAGGGCTGTATGCTTTTCTTGGGAGGACTGATCTCAGAACAGTTGTGTCTAAAAACTCCAGTAGATCTGCTGTGTCTGATCCACACTGTGTGAGGGCAGTGCATTAATTGAGTAGACCCCCATCTCTGTTATTTTGTATCCAGTGCGAATCCATCATAAATACTACTGATGGAAAAATTACATTACCCAGCTCCCCATGTAAAACTAATCTCGTCCAAACTGGGCTAAAGATATTCACATATATTAGACTGTAACGTGCATGGAACTGATCTTATAACTTATTTAAAATAAGTACACTGCGGAGTGCAAACAGCAGAGACAGTGCATACAGTAATAGAACTAAATAAATGTTCATGTAAGTTCAGCAATATTGTATCTTATTCTGTTCTATTTATTATTATTATTATTATTATTATTAAATAAATTGTATTTTATCAGTTGCAAAAAAATAAAAACAAACAAAGAAAAAAAAACCTTATATCATTGGCATTATATATTGGTTACTCTGGTCTTTAAATATAGGCATTGGCCATTAAAAAACACTAATTGGTCGACCACTACTCCAGACCTCAGTAAATGGTCTTGTGCTTCATTCAGCAACAGTATGCTGTACTAAGCAGCATTCTACTGATCTGAAAATGTAACTGGTGCCTACAAAGTTTGAGGAAGCTATAAAGAATATCAAAGTATATCAAGATATCAAAAAATATTTAAAAACAAACCTTTATGCTTATAGTATTCACAGTCCAAATTCTCATGAAGATTTTGTACCTTAGGGAAAATGTTGAGGTCATGACCAGATCTGGAGGACCAAAGAAAATCGCAGACACGGTTTGCTTGGTTTTCCAAGGAATAAATAAATACACTGTGTAATTTAGCAAGGCGTGCAGTAATATTTATAATTGTGACGGTGATATACATGCATTCCAGGAGAAAATGAATAAGGTTAGATACTAACTCTTGCTCTGAAAATTAGCTCTGAGACTTTCACAGTCTGAAAATCAGATCAATACTGTATCCCACATAAAGGTCTAACAAGCTTTCTTCATCCCAACAGTCCCTGTGTCCTTTCTTCCACTGATATACATATTTAACAGAGACACGGCCTTCATTTGGACTGTTCTAAACCACTAGTTTGGCCATAAGTACAGCAAAGGATTGACTATAATTTATTTAGCTTATGTTGTACTCTGTGTTGCAGGGCTGGATGATTTGGCCAAAATTTATATTACAATACATTTCCTAATATCGGATGATATGGTATAACTCCATATCCATAAGATATGGATATGAGCAGTATAAAATCCACAGAAAAACTGGCAAGAACAAAGAAGGAACATGACACTACCATCAAACATAAACCTCTGGGCTATGTCAATATTAATATCTTTATAGTAACTTTAAGATTGAGTGTCAGATGTTGTACATAATGTATATTGTAATATTGAAAATGTGTTTTAAAAAACGTGTCATTGTTACTGAAACATTTAATATAAAGTTATTGTCCAACCCTAGTCTGTTCCTACATAGATATTCTTGTCAACCCTCCAGCCATATTCTTATGGTTACGCTAATGGGGCTTCATCAGCATCCACTAAGCTTATAATTTTCTGTGTTCCAATGTGTAGGATCAGAAGGCACATTTATTCTGTGGAGACAGATTGCCATTAAATATGATTATCAGCTCTGTAAAATGATGTTTCATTTGTGTTAATGAAATCTGTGTGGGAGTATTTTTTATTTTAATTTTTTTTTTCCGTAAAATTTCTCCTGCTGTTGTTTTCACCCCATAGCTGTTAACATATTCACAGTTGAATACTAAGCCACAAATTATACTTTTATCTATGTGTTCATTTTCTGTGGTTCAGAAACCCAGAGACCCATCAGAGTGATTTCATTGGGTTGATCGAATGTCCCCAGCCTTCCTCTTCTTATTCTGCTCTGTGACTTTTGTTCACTAACAGGAATGATTCCCATGCAGCAGCAGCAGCAGCAGGGCTTCCCCATGGTCCCCGTCATGCAGCCCAACATGCAGGGTATGATGGGAATGAATTTCGGAGCTCAGATGCCTCCCGGTGCCATGCCTATGCAGGTCAGCTTATTATAACAATGAGTAGTGTCACAGATTTGGCTGAATCTCAGCTTTCACTTTGAGAATGTGGTGTGTTAGAAATAGACCTGTCACAATAGCCATTTTTGTGGTCGGTATATTGTCACAGAATTAGTGATAAACAGTATTACTGTCATTTTAAAAAAAGTTTATGCCACTAATATATTGATAATATAATAGTGTATTAGTACAATTACACCCCTCTATATTCAATTCAAAACAATTTTAGAAAAAACTTGGTTATTAAAATATGCAAATATTGGAGTTAGAATATGAATATTGAAAAGATATCCTAAAAAACATCCTGGCCATTGAAGAGCAGTGTGAAATGGGGATAAGAAAGTATGCAGAGAAATAGGTGTAATTGTAGAACTACAAAGTGCTCCTGTGTGGCCAGTGGAGCCAATAAAATGGACAGTGTGTGGAGATACAAAGTAGGTGTCCCTAATCCAATAATCGTTCAGTGTGTATTTCTCTGACAATAGCCGATTTTATAGTTGCCTAATGTGGTTACTTCAAGTACCAGCTTCTGGAATTGTTGATTATATTTGATGTCAGACGTTAGGCTTGTCATTCCTTGTCAGCTCTTTCACTAATGGGTACTTGGCAACTGTCAGATGTCGTCAGTTCCAATACCAGGGGTGAATATCATCTGACAATACTGGTCGATCTCTGCTCATAACTGTGAATGCCTCATCACACCTACAAACCTAGCATTATTTTCCATTAGCCCTCCACGCTGTGCTGCAGAGAGTGACAGCTTGATTGCACACAGTATGAAATCGGCTGCCAAGGTCTTTTCACTTTTCTTATTTATTTATTTTCTGTCAGCTCCAGATTAATAGTTGTTGCAGTTTAGTGGAAGACTTGATTCCAGTGCTTCTTGCTATGCTTCTATTTGTAGGGAGGGATGGCCATGGGGATGCAGGCTCCAGGCATGCAGTTCATGAGTCAGCCGCAGTTTATGGGCATGAGGGCCCCTGGACCACAGTACCCTGCTGACCTGCAGAAACAGATGGCGGAGGAACATCAGTGAGTGTGTCTTTGCTATTGTACTGCAGCAGTGGGCTGCTTCAGGTGTGTTGTTCATCTCCAATAGCTGTTTGTCTATGTGCGTTGCTGTCTGCTTACAGAAAGCGCTTGGAGCAACAACAACGCATGCTGGAGGAAGACAGAAAAAGGAGGCAGTTTGAGGAGCAGAAGCAGAAACTGCGTCTCCTGAGCAGCGTCAAACCCAAAGTGAGCCTTTTGTTTCCAGTGAATTCCTTAACAACTTCGTTTTACTGAAGCATTTTTATATTTTTCAAAATAAGTGTGTAGATATCAGACCTGGGCGGCACAGGTCTGGGGATCTGTAGGTTGCAAGTTTGACATTGGTTTGGGAGTATTTTTAGAAATACCCTATATGCACAAACTTAAGACAAGACAAATTTTTGTATAGTGTTTTTACAACCAGATGGTGACACAAAGCAGTGAATAACCCCATATGAGCAAGCCAAGGTAGACAATTATAAGGAAAATCTCGCTCAAAGCCAGAGGAAGAAACCTTGGGAGAAAAAAAAGGCTCGTAGCATTTTCCACCAACAAGGAACTGGTTAGAGTCCCATTCACAAACCTAATTTGCAGCAAACTAGACACGTTTCCACCTGGAGCCAAAAATAATAGGTCATTCAGTGCAAGGGGTGGAAACAGCTCTGTTATTGATGGCTGTGATTGGCTCCGATTGGTTAAAATTGTGTTCAATCACTCTGTGGAAGTTTATTTTTGTGAAACCAGGATGATTGACCTCTGGCCTAGATTCTTATTTTTGAGATATCAAATCAGAAGTTCATATGCTATATAAATGAAATTCAAATACAATATGCCGGTGAATCAAAATCTGGTGTTTAAATTCAGATAGATATCATTAAGCAATTCAGATTCAAATGCATATTTAGCATTTGAATTAGCGCCATATGCAACAGACCGTGCCTATTGGTGTTTTTTTTTTTTTTTTAGTTCAAGCCACAGCAAGCAAACTTTCACACATGAATATAACTAAATATTTAAACATGTCATCTGAAACCCATTATTAAAGGACACATATTTTACCCCTTTTCCACAAGTTAACACTCTTCTGGGGTCTTACTAGAATGCCTGTGGCATGATTTGCTCAAAATACGACAAGGATCAAACAACATAGCACAGTTCTCTCCTTGTCTATCAGGCCTCTTCAGAACGACTGCTTTTAGCACCTGTTCTTTTAAACGAGAATGAGCCATTCTTTATTCTGGTGAGAAGCAAGTGAGCAGAAGCTCTGGTTTTTAGCCCTTTTGCTTGGGTTTCTTTCTTTTCTGTTCTTGTTAACACCATTTTTTTTTCCGTACACATATCTCAGTGCTCGTTCTGTTTATTTTACACTGTTTAATCTGGGGGTAGAGGAACAATTCTAAAGTCTCTGCAATTAATGTCAGAAGTGGACAAAATCAGCATGGCCCATTTTATGCCATGTTTTCTGACATGGGTAGTCCACAATTAACTAACTGAGCTGCTTTGTTTTACAGTATGTGGTCTCATAGGATTAAGATCCACAAAATAATGTGCAAGTTTACTGAAAGTGTGGTTATTTTTGATAATGTGTGCCCATTAACACCGTAACTTAGAACAAATAAGATGCTAGGCAGTAGTATTTTGCATTTTACCACCCTAGCACCAACTCCTTTGGGTAATTATTAACTTAATCTGTCTCCCTAAACTGTCAAAACCTCCTCCTGTTCACTCAGACTGGTGAGAAGAGTCGAGATGACGCATTAGAAGCCATCAAAGGGAACTTGGATGGCTTCAGCAGAGATGCCAAGATGCATCCTACTCCAACTTCACAGTCTAAAAAACCAGGTATGTAGTTGGATTATCCTCTGTGTCTGATTTCCTCCATACCTCAATAAAAGCTACAGTTACAACAGCTTCCTAAATATCTTTGTGAATAGTCTTTGGAAATAGCTTTGCCAGTGCAGTGTAAGCATTAGTTAAATGAGACAAAGTGTGAATCCTGTTTCACCCCTTAGCCCTTACCCTTCGTTTTGCCTCGGGGTAGGGTGTCTCATTACTTGTTGGGAAAAAGGGATATATAATATTTGAAATAGATTTTTCAGAGGCAAACAAAGCCTATAAATGTCTTGAGAATCGCCGACAAAATGGTGGTGCAGTTGACCCAAGAAAGCCACAAATGTCAGTTTATTCTCTTTTAAAATCTATGATAAACATTGTATTATCTTAGTTGAATGTAGTTTCAGTGCATTAAGTCCCTTTACTTCATAACATGCATAAAAAATCACCAGAAATTTGCTGATGTCTCAGAATTTCTCGTTCCAACTTAAGAAGTTACATTAAAGCACCTGTGTCTACAACAAATTTTGGAAGTTCCTTAAAAAAAGCCACCAAATAAGCAGCTAAATCCAGCTTCATATCACAGAGAATATGGAATGGGTGATGTGATATATATGATTGTGGAATACTTTTGGAGGTTGATGCCCAAAAAATTTAAGTATGTTAAAATTTAGAAGCTCTGATATCACTGTAGACTGGCAGCAGAGTGCTGCTGAAACGCTGATCTTTTTTTGTGTTCTGATGATGTATCATGCACTTGAAGGTTTGTCCCATTTCATACAGCAAGGGTTTAACCACTACAAAGGAGCAAGATAATTCTCAAAAACAAGGGGCAGGTGTAAAATTAAGAAATGGGATTTAACCTCACAATAAGTGCACTGAGAGCAAGCTTGGGACATGGAATTTATTGTCTGTTTGCACTGTGTTTATTGACACTTATAGATCAACGCTCAAGTGTGATGAAGCTCTGGGCCATGATAAGATGTTTTGGTTTGCTTTTCTGTTGTTTTCAGTTCACTATTTTAAACCTTTATGTATCCACAGTGAAGAGATCATCACTTGTGCTCGTTTCTATTCGACAGTTACGCTTTTCCTTTTTTCTTGCTTGACTTTATACACATTTCCCATGCAGAGTGTGCTTCTCTATTAAAAAAACTCCATTAGTTGTAGTAACACTGTAATTTGATATTGGTTTGAATGTTTTTATTTATGTATGTGGTTTTTTTTATTTTTTTTATTTTTTTATTTTTTTTTTTAAGGTGACAATCTAATTCATGTTATTCCTTCACAGCCACCTTAACTCATGTGCGTTGTGTTGTGTGTCTTTGTCATTTGTCATTATTTTCTTTTTTTGTTTTTACAGACTCATCGCCATCTCACTCCTCTCTCCCCCCTCAGTCACTCCCTCCTGCTTTTGCAGAGGATGATGATGAGTTTAGTGACTTTATGCAAGGGCCTGTCGATGGCCACTCCCTCTCTTTTCCACCTTCCTCACTCCCTTCATCCTCCTCTTCCTCTACTGTCAGTAATCCACCCTTAAAGGTGGGCCTGGCCTCATCTTGCCCAGTCTCTCACTCCCTCACTGCCTCTCTGCCCCTCTCCACCAACCCCACACACTCATCTGTCATCTCCAGCTCCCAATCTGCATTCCAAGGTAACTCCTCTCTCACTGTCTGTTGTTTTCTGTTTTCAGCACTTCTAGAGAATATAAAAGTCCCTGTTATGCACTTGGTGTATGACTGAAGCCTCAGTTTTGACGAGACCTGTGCCCATTTTACGAACAATCACTATTTGGAAGTACAAGAAACTATATGTTGGCTGTAAACACGTGCATGTTACCTACTCTACTTGACTCCACTCTGCTCTACTTGCTTTTTTGGACCCGATAACTGGTGGGGTTTCCATTATACAGCTCGTCCCTGAAATGTAGCTGATGACTCTGCAAAACCCAGGGAATAGTGGGCTTTGGAAAACTACAAAAGCGGACGGCGGTAACACTGAGTGTTGGTTACTCAACATGTATTCACGTTTTGTTGTTTATTGAGACTCAACCCAGTTTAGCCACACATGAGTTCAGAGAGCTCCATATAGTTTTTTAAAATTATTATTCCTTGTTGCACTGTCCAACTCTCCCATTGTATATATATGTTTATTTTTTCACCAACCACCACTTCAAGGAACAGTTTTACCCCTTTATAAAACCATGATGTAATTTTATGAGCTGCAGATAAAAACAAATGTGATTTCTACTTTAACTTGGAGATTTTACAGGTGGCTAGTTTGATAGATGTCTGCAATTTGTTGTGTAGCCAAGAGCAGGCAGATACTAAAAAAGCACTGTGTCCTATGTACCGGGTGCCACATTTGCCTAATGGAAAAGCGGAAGAAACAAACAAAACAAAACAAAAACAGAGTAGAATCAAGTAGATTCTTATAGGTACCTGTTAGAAATTCCTCAGGAAGAGTCTGGAGATAGGAGATTTGGTATTGACTGGAGTTTATTTACACATACACAGAATCATGTATGAGTAAAGCTGGGTGGTCGCAGTCTATCACTGGATATTATGGAGTTTGGAGTCTGGAGGTTCAGAGGTTTCTTCACGCGCATGCAGAAAAGCACGGGCACAGCTTGGTCATCAGTTTGTCTTCAGTTTGGACATAAAGATTGAGGGGGAAGACAGGAAGAATTAAGATGGTGGAACATAGAGAAGGGAATATGTGTGATAACAAAATGATAGAGGGACAACATTTGAATGGGAAGATAGAGGAAGTAGAAGAGTTTAAGGATAAAAGAAATACCACACATTGGAAAAGCACCATTATTAAATCTACAGCAAACACATCTCACTCTCTCTACCAGTAGTGCCCCAAACATTTTATTCTTGAAAACTAAAACTTACTTCTTTGCCACAACACCAGCTGGACCATCAGGAATGGTAACAGGGTTTGATGCAGTGTTTTGTATTGAATTGAACCGAAGGGTCCTAGTGAAGTGCTGTTCAAAATTGGTTTTCACAGGCTTCTTTATTACAAAACAGTCCATGTGGCCAAACATCCATTCCTATAATTTTACTCCAGAGACTGAACTTGATATGAAATGCCACTAACATAGTCTTGCTTTTTTGATTGTTGATATATTATTTGTGGGTTAGCTGGCAGTATGCAGCCCCTGAGCTACAGATATAAAGGTGTGACTCAGTGGTGCATGCCACCCCCCCCCCCCCCCCCCCCCCCCAAAAGAGGGAACACTGTGCTCTGACTTATCACACATCATGAAGTAAGTTATGTGGCTTTCAGTTAGGGGTGACACATTATCAGCAGACTCAGTAACACATGCGTTTGTGTCCTGTCTAAGTTGGACCTGCTGAGGCCTTTGTCTCTGTCCTGATAAGCTGGTTTGTGTGAGCAGGTCTGAGAGGTGCATGACAGCAGACAGCTAGTGTCTCGTTGCTTTCCAGTGCGCTGGCTTGTGAAGCTTGGCTCCCCTTTTTGTGTTGCAGAGGCTGACAGGGAGAAAAAATTCACTCCAGGTGCCGAATGTGGAGTCTCACAATTGGTTCATTTTGTAACGTTACTGTCTAATAAAACCACATTCATAAGACTGGGACAAATTTACTGTAATTAAACCACCTTGTGCAGTGAATGTGTGTACTGAGAGCATGAAGAAAAACACACTGGCCCGCACAGATAAAAATGAAAAGGTCTACCCCTGCTGTGCATTTGAAAGTCACTGTTCCTCGCTGCTTGAATGTTCGTATCCACAGAAAATAGTGGGAAAATCTGCAAAGAGATGAAGTCTCTTCCTGACATTACTGAAACTACACCTAGAAAAGTGACATTTAGAATTGTGTGATCGATCCACACCAATTTTTGTGTGAGAGGGAAAACCAGAGGAAATGAGCCTCAGCCACAAACAAGCCCAGGAAAGGATTTGAGGGTTCAGAACAAGTGTGAAAACGCTCTAAAGGATTAGTTTGGTAAGACACACAAAAATTATTAGCAACTGATTTTCATCATTTTGATTTGAGTCTATTTTGCATTTTGCAATTTATGGCCCTAATGCTACCTGGAATTTAATAAGCAATTGCTTGATGCACAGGTCCGAATAAGACTTAGTTGGGATTTTGGAGGCATGCACACTGTGGCTTACAAATTATTTTAGCTGCATCCATCCATGAACCCTTCCTTTGCTTCATACAGTTATTATTACAAATGCTGTTTTACGATATGTGACATACTTTTAAGTTAAAGGTGGCATTACGATTTTAATGAAAATACACTTATAAAATTCACTATTCCTCGGCATTTGTTATCTCTTAAGTCGGTTTGTGCACTGGAAACTTATGTAATGTGTTCATGAAGCCCCAGTGTCAGTAAACAAGTAAAAAATTACAAAGTGACTCTCTCCCTGCTAACAGCAGAGATATGTTTCATTGGTGGGTAACATTGACATGTTTTTGCGGTTTCAGGTTAGGTAAGGTTGGAACTTATCCTAAATTAGTGAGAGCACTAACTTTATGAAAGTAAACATAAACCCAAAATGCTACAAAACTAAACAACTAAAGTAACATGAGTTTCTGTGGTAATTCAAACAGTGAATAAAAATGTACAGACAAGTTTAACTTCAGCCACGTACAAACAGTGTTTTTTGTCTTTAAACATACTTATACATTCTATTAAAATATGCAGAGCTTCTGAACACAAACAAACCAGAGGGAGCTGCAGTTCCCCATGATCATAGATGTTGCACTTAAAGTGCAATGTATTATCAGGTGCCGAAGAAGGATTTTCTTTATTTATAGTCATGCTTCATTGTTTGTAAACACTTTCTCTTGTACTCTATGGACACAGATCTTATGCAACATAACCTTGCCCTCCTCTCTAGGCCCATCTCTGGAGGAGAAGCTTTTTTCATCATGTGATTTAACAGCTGACAAGAGGGCCGAGGTTAACTTTAGACCCCGACAGATCCTGTCGGAACTGACACCCAGAGCCCAGGTATCAATTAAGTTTCAAAGCAGCTCCAGAGCCCGCAACTGGGCCCAATCCCCTGATGACCTCAATGCTGCTTTCACTGTGAAGAAGACACTCGAGCCTCAGTCTGCCTCCAAACCCACTCCAGTACCAGAAGCCCAAATTCAGCAGACATCCACTGCCAGTGGTGAGAGGAGACGTACTTACAACTCTACAATGTTTGCCACCCCTCCGCTTGCTGCTGCGCTCCCTCTTTCTTTACTAATCATGAACTTCTGCTGGAAGGTCATTCCTTGCAACAATAATAATTCTTATTTTTCAGAATCAGAAGCGCATGAATATTTCATTTACACACAAATTTACAGTTTTTGCCTACTAACCAAGTCCCAGTGCTTAGCCCTGGAGGATTGTGTCTGTTTTTAAGGGTCGTAAAGTGCATCAGAACCTTGCTGCAATATTGTGGAATTTGGCCACACCTTTCTTTTTGTATGGTTTGTGTCAGTTTACAGGCCCATTGAAGGGTTTTGAAGGTAATGACTCAAGGATGTCTCAGACATCGTCTTTTTCCTTTTGCCAGTGCTGGGAGTATTTCTCATCCCCCACCCCAGCCGCTTCTCATTAGAGAGTGCTGACAGACGCTCAGCTGACAGCCCAGGGAGATGTGATATATCTCTGGAGTTCCACTGAAGTTTTACCCGCTGACTCACCATGTGCTCTGCCTCTGCATTCACCTGCTTTAACCCCCCAACCCCCCCCCCCCTACTTTTTTTTTTGGGTTGTTTGTTTGTTTTTTTTGTTTGTTTTTGTTTTATTGGATCTGGCCTTATCTTGCATGCTGGGTGCTAGATTAAGTCTTTCACAGGGATTGGTCTTTTGATCTGATACATTAGTTTTTTTTTTCTTGCTTTACTTAATATGAACTCGTATGAAGAATGGGTGCTAGTAATGATTTCTTTCTTCCTCCTATGCTGGTTCAGGATGGTTCCTGCTTAATATTAATGATGGGTGGTGGGATAACACAAACCATGTCATGTCATTGTACATTTGACCACCTCTGTAGGAACACAAAGCAGCTGTATGGAAATACAAGCAAT
Source organism: Hoplias malabaricus (assembly GCF_029633855.1). Taxonomy (NCBI): domain Eukaryota; kingdom Metazoa; phylum Chordata; class Actinopteri; order Characiformes; family Erythrinidae; genus Hoplias; species Hoplias malabaricus. The sequence continues at coordinate 38,648,550 of NC_089800.1, read as the reverse complement.
CCTCTTTCTTTGGTTGATTCTAGATAGCAATATTACAAATATTAGGTGTACAAATACATTTTTACTTTTTTTTCCTTCCTAATTACAAAAGATATAGTAATTCAAACATTTTCTTGCTCTCTTCATTTCATGGCAACTGTTGTGTTGTATAAAAATTACAATTATCATTATGTTAAATATAAAAAAAAATAAAAGCAAGTGAAAAGAAGTTATTCATCACTGCTTTCATTATGAGTTCCATCATGGAAAAAGCACAGCAAAAGCATTAATTAATTGTGTTCTTGGAGATAATATTGTATGTGTGGATGGTTAAAATGTTGCCAATTGTGAACCTAGTGTATTAATACTTAATTTCTTTTTTAATAATATGACAATTATCATTTTTAATATTTCACAACAGTTACCATTAAAAGAGACAAATGAGTGGGAGAATGTTTGAATTTTTAATCACAATTATACAGTACACAACTTACTTATACAAGTAATGTATCAGATACGAGCTGTGATTTAAAAACAATTAAGATTAGACACTTAGGAGACATCTGTTATATCTGATAAACCCAGCATTTTATATTACAAATTTGGTTATCTGTATATATAAATAAAAGTAAGTAAAAATTACATCTGGGGCACTAATGTTGTAATTGAAGGCATCGCATTTACTCCTACACATTGAAGAAACCCATGGGTTCAGTGCAGGACAAGTTTACTCAGTGTTATCTGAGTTAATAATGCTCTTATTCCTGAGGCTAATCTTCCTTTACGACTGCTATCCAGCTGATTCTGAGCCCAGCTTTGCTGAAGTAATGAAGAATGTAGTGAAACAGTATGGAAGTGGAACATCTGTACTGGGCTCTCTACACAGCAGGTGTGGAGGACTGCTACAGCTGACTGTGCAGTAGACATCAGGGAGATACGCTAGATGTGCCATGTATAGCTTAATATCATGTCTCACTGCTGTCACTCTCTTATTACAAGCAGGTGTTGGTGTCTTCCCCCAACAAGAAATTCAGCCCATGGTTCCACCCTGGCTCTACAATGATTCTCTCATTCCAGGTAATCATTTACAGTGTACTGGTTGAATGAAAGATTTTAAAACAAACACTTTTATGATATGACCCCATACAAACTCCCTTTTGAATGAGATTGTTTTCAACTTGTTGTTGCCCCCTGCCCCTCTTAGTTAAAAATATTAAGTCATAGTCACATTTACAGTGGAATTATTACCAGTGACATGCATTATGTAACTTATATTTACCTCCGCCATAGCACTGGGTCTATGTCCCCCACTTTGTGGACCATTTTTGTAAAGCTAGGTAATATTTGTATTTGTACACTAGGTAGTATTTTTTTTATTTTAAAATAACTGTTTCAAAATCATGAAATTCCACTGAGCTGTAATAGGGGGAATAGAGCCTCTGTTGTTGCTACTCCGAGATCAGCACTGCAGAAACAGTACTATGTAACTATTGGAGAAGGGTTGGAAACTTTGATTTTACAACTGTGCTGTAAATATGAATTACAATCTATAACAGCTCAGGAGCAAAAATATCCATTTTTATCTAGTGTTGCATTAAGTAGTGTCTTAATTGTTATGTATTGTATTTTGTACAGAAATGTTCAAGAAGGTCCTGGAGTTCACCATGACTCCAGCAGGCATAGACACCGCCAAACTCTACCCCATCCTGTTGTCATCAGGGCTACCCCGGGAAGCTCTGGGTCAGATTTGGGCCTCAGCCAATCGCACAACGCCAGGCAAACTTACCAAGGAGGAGCTGTACACTGTACTGGCTTTGATTGGAGTGGCACAGGTAGCTGTGTATTTCTGTGGATTGTTTGAATTACAAAGGTGTATGAGGCCAAACTGTAGCCTTCATTTTGTCCCATCCATCCATCCATCCATTATCTGTAACCGCTTATCCAATTTAGGGTCACGGGGGGGTCCAGAGCCTACCTGGAATCATTGGGCGCAAGGCGGGAATACACCCTAGAGGGGACGCCAGTCCTTCACAGGGCAACACAGACACACACACATTCACACACTCACACCTACGGACACTTTCGAGTCGTCAATCCACCTGCAACGTGTGTTTTTGGACTGTGGGAGGAAACCGGAGCACCCGGAGGAAACCCACGCGGACACGGGGAGAACACACCAACTCCTCACAGACAGTCACCCGGAGCGGGAATCGAACCCACAACCTCCAGGCCCCTGGAGCTGTGTGACTGCGACACTACCTGCTGCGCCACCGTGCCGCCCCCCATTTTGTCCCAGTTCACTTTCATTTTATGACTAATATGTTAGTAGTTTTAAAACTCTGGGGATACTAACACCTTTGGTCATGTTGCTGGGGTCTCTGTACCCATTCCAAACGTTTTACTATGTTTTATTGTTTACCTGTTAACACAGACTGGTCCAAGTAAATTGACTTGGATCTAGAGTGAATACAGTGTTTAACCTTTAAAAGAATTCAGCTGACAAATGAGTAGTTGACCGGTTTGCAGTTTTTGTAGAATGCTTGCCAGCTATCTAGTGCATTATCTAATATTTTGATCTGTGACATATTAAGATATCAAATTAGTTTGCAGTTTCATGAATACTTGCTTTCTGAACTACTTTGTAGTTAGCCTCATGTGCTGCAAGCAGCGTTTTTCTTCTGTTCATGGGTTGCAGCTGTCATCACAGTACAGAGTGGCCGGTATGTTGGGGACCTACTTGTTATTCAAACACACAACTAAAATAAAAACTGTGATATCTAACTGTGATATCTGATACATTACTTGTATAAGTAAGTAAATGTCTGTAGTCACTTACACAATAAGTGAAATAAGACGATTACTGAAACTTGTATATGATCTGTGTATGAATAACTTTCATGTGCTACACCTTGGGATCCTTTACCCTCCTGTCACAAAGAGGTGCAATGGGCTTCTGTGCTCCTGACTGTTGTGAGAGACAGGGAGTGGAGCTGAGTATGATATAAATGTATTCCTATTTCCCACCCGAGTGCATTAGTGCTGCACCCTAAAACCAGACAATCTCTCCCAAATATGCCACTCATGCCATAAAAATCACATGACTGCAACCCATGGTTTCTTCAACCTTTTTAGTAATGTAATCAGAAATGAAGGCCTTGTTATTTAAAGCTGTAACAAACCTGATGGTGCAGCAATCTGCATGACACAACAAAGAAGAAATGACAGGGTATTTCTGATAGTCATGGATTTTTTTAAATCCAATTTTGAAAATGGATTTGGTGCTGCATTTCATCTGACTGCTGTACCACTTTAAGCTTTTGTTTTTGTTTTTTCATATGGATAAGAAAATGCCGAATCAGATGAAACAAATGTTTAATTCGTTTACCAAGTCTGGTAGCATTAATTTAATTAGTTTTGTTTGTGTGTTCTTTCTCCTGCTGAAACTTTTAGTAATTCTCCAGTCAAAGCTGGGTCAGAAATAATTTGAGTGAGTTTATTTCCAGTTATCAACTGTAATTCTACATCTAGTGCATTTTGCTGTTCTTCAGCATTGAGTGAGCAATGATGCAACAGGCTGAAACATGCAATCGCTAACTATGTTGAGGTCACTAGCAATTTTGCAATAGTCATTCAATACTAATAAAACAATCTTTAGGGATTTAGCACAGTAATGAGCACACCAATAACACCATGTTATTTAATTTTTTAAATTCTAAACAACACTGTTTCCATTGTGTCCGGAGTGCCCAACATAGTGCTAGCTGTTAGATTTCTGTCATTAATTAAGGGATATAGAGAACCTTCCTTTTTAAAGTCTATATCTGATAAAGGTCAGTCCTTGTGTGATTACCAAGGCCAGTGTTGTCTACATATTATTTTTTTTTATGTGTTGTATTGGTGTATTTATTCTTTCCCTGCTTTGACCTGTCTCAGATTGTGGATGTAGGCTTTGAGCCATGTGTGTGTTGCTGTGCCGATAGGTCATAGTGAGATGTGCCGAGCTGTGCAGTGAGACAGCAATAGCCCAGGTGAACAGCACTGACGAGAGCCTTCTTATCTCCCCAAGCCCAAACCCCAGCAGCCCGCCCCCCCCCCCCCCCCGGGAGCAGGCAAAGCTATCTGTTCCACATGCTGCCGCCACTGCTGCAGCTGCTGCTAACACAATAAGAAGCTTTTTGTGATGGAAATTTTCCTTGGGGTGTCGTGCCTCCTGCTAAAGCTTAGCGGAATGATGACGGTGGAAGTGTATGAAGTAGGAGTAAAGGTACCGGTGAAGGCTGGGAAAAATGCTACTTTAAGGTTTACATTAAAGACTAATTTAGGAAAACATCTCACTGCCTATTTTCCTGAAGTCTGCTTTTTAATTGTGACTAGCTCTTCAAAAGAGGCTGTACATTTTTGCTTGCACATAAGTGATGCAGCATTAAATATGGCACGCATCAGCAAAACTCATAGTTTCTGTGTCAAGTGCTGAAGTAGTACTACAGATTCGTGCTCTTACTTCAAGGCTTGTTTTAATATCTAACCCCCATTTTGATGGGAGTAAAAGTCAATCCCACTGCCACATGGAATGCGCTTTCTTTCACACAGAGCAGTTTCTCACCACTTTTCAACCTCATAGTACATACTTGTTTTCTGTTGCACATCATTCACATTATATTAGAAATTGGGGCTGATCCACATTTATTTCAGTGCTGGTCTGAATCAGATACACAACTACCAATGTTGATAGAGATTTCTATGTGAAAGCTTGTTTTACTTTAATGTTATAATTACAGTTTTATCTCCTAGAAGCAAAAATCATTCTCCCTTAATGTAGTGGGCGAGAGCCTACCCTGAGTGAAGTAATTCAAGTGTCTCTGGGTCTTGTTCAATAGTGATGTCAAAAGGGATTGAGAGGTTGACCCTAAGTTAGATGCAGCATCTGCAGTAATACGGTCACTGTACTGGACCATCGTGGTGAAGAGGGAGCTGAGACATAAAGCAGCGGTCAGTCTATGTACCGACATGACTGAGTAATGAGCTCAGTTATTAGGGAAGATCTAGGAGTGGAATCGCTGCACCTTCACATTAAGAGGAGCCGGTTAATGTAGTTTAGGTATGTGATAAGGACGCCTCCTGGATGACTCCCACTGGAGGTATACCAGGCCCCATAGTAGCCCCTGGACACGCTGCAGGGATTATACATATATTATTGTATGTATGAGCCACATGGTTCATGGTAAGATGGGGAACGATATCTGGATCTGTCATGTGTTTCATTACATCATGTTATGGATGGTTTACAGTCCAGCGCAAACGCCGGACTGGAACATGGATCGGTAAATGGATCAACCCAGTCACATGAGTGGCTATATCTGATGATCATATTATCATATTGCCACTTTATATTGTTACATCCCAGCCATGGCTCCCTTCCTGAATGGTTCTACTACCTCCCATTTCAGAACATTCACATTCTCCCTCTCCAGAACCTGCACAAGTGTGTCAACATGTGCCTCTTGCATTCCTTGAATGTCAGTGGACAATGAAAATAAAGGTATTCATCACACAGAGATGGACAGTCACGTCCCATTCTTGTGACTCAAGTGACACTCCAGTCTTAAATTTAATTCAGACCTTTTTGTTTGCGATTCAGCTCCAGCCTCTGTTCACCGATCTATGATTTATTTGTAATGCGTGCAAGAGTATGGGTAAACACTCTTGGCACCGTATGATGCCAAAGACAGTTCCCAAAGTTTTGCCTCTTTTGTGCTCTTTGATGTTGCTCCCCAACTGTTCATGCCAAATGGGTTCTGACTTTGTTCAAGGTTTCAAGGCAGATGCAAGCTGCCTGCCCTGCTGTTCAACTGAAAGCTTTGAATATGTCAGACCCTGAGGTGGCAAACAAGCATCAGAAGAACTAAAAAAAACCACAAACATACATTTTAATGGCTTATTGTATTATTCAAGTCTGTTATATTCTGAAGAGACATAATGCGGTACAGCGTCAATAAGTCCTCTGCAAAGCTCCTCTTTTGCCCAAAGCAGCAAAAAGCTCAAATACATGAAAAGATGTGTCCAAAGATCCGGCTCTGAAACCCAGAAGTTTTCTGGACTTTACCTGAACTAACTTTAACCCTATGCATAACATCAAATGTCTGTAATGTTTGTACCAGACATTGTCCTTATTTTGTACCGCCAGCCCGCTAGTACCATGTCTAGTTAATGGCTGTGTTATCCCATGGTTGAAAGAGCCAGTAATTTTCTGGAGAGTCATACTGTTCCTCATAGGTGCCTCTGCACAGGCACTGCCACCCCATACCCAACCGTGTAAGACATTTCCTGCTGTGTGAATGCATCTGATGCTGAAAACCTCCAGTATTGCCTCGTATATGTGAAAAGACACCTTCGAAATATGTCCATACCTCCGTCTCCACACCATATGTGGAGTTAATATGTGAAAACTCAGTTACTTTGTAACTCAAGACTTGCATCCTGGTGTACTTGCATGCCTGTGACTTGTGACTCAGCTTTGACTCCATTCCCAATGACTTTATAAAAAAAAAAAAAAAAGCTGTTTATGAACATGCCTGTTATCGAGATAAACACACTAAAACAACAATGGCCCAAGGGTGACATTCTTACGCTGTGAGAAGGTAATCTTAGTGCTTTGCTGCACGATGATATTCATTGCAGTCCATGTGAAGGTCAAATAATTATTCAACCAATTATTAAACACAGACACTCCACACAATCTCCACACATGATTTTTTGTAACCCATACTAAAAAAATAGTAATGCTGGGTATTTTTTCCAGTCAGTCCAAAAAGAATATACAGGGTGTAAATATGTGTAAATATACAGGGTGGACCATTTATATGGATACACCTTAATAAAATGGGAATGGTCGGTGATATTAACATCCTGTTTGTGGCACATCAGTATATTGGAGGGGGGAAACTTTTCAGGATGGTTGGTGAACACGGTGGCCATTTTGAAGTCAGACATTTTTGATCCAACTTTTGTTTTTTCAATGGGAAGAGGGTCATGTGAACTTATTGGGAATTTCACAAGAAAAAACAATGGTATGCTTGGTATGCCAATTGTGTTGGATTGTCTATGCAACCCTCTTCTCCCACTCTTCACACACTGATAGCAACACCGCAGGAGAAATGCTAACACAGGCTTCCAGTATCCGTAGTTTTAGGTGCGCAAAATGGTATGAGACAGGTGCTGCATTTATTTAATCTGAATACTGTAAAGGGGTAGGGGAGGTGTGGATTTAGAGAGAGAGAGAAAATGTGTGCTAAACATTGTCTGTAAACATTGTTTAATGTGGCATGTAAAGGCAAGATCAGAAGTGTATATATAAATGGCAAAAATGAGCAGTGATTCCTAAGGGTTAATAGTAGTAACCCATGCATGCAAAAAAATTTAATAAAATAAAAAATGGATCATATTTTGTATGAGCTGATCTTTCCTAAAAACAACAACCTACTAGAGGCTGTTTTTTGGCCCATTTTGCGATGTCGTAAAGTCTGTAAATTAACTTCGTGATTTGTTTCTGTAGTAATCATGCATAAAATCCAGGGTGGTTCAGAAAGTGTGATGAATGTTATCACATTTATTGCCACCAAATGTATGTCATAAATTCATCCATCCATTATCTGTAACCGGAGCGGGAATCGAACCCACAACCTCCAGGTTCCTGGAGCTGTGTGACTGCGACACTACCTGCTGCGCCACCGTGCCGTGTTTTCATATCTATCATGTCAGTGTAAACACTGAGCACAACCCAAAAATATAAAATGTGCCTGGTGGTTGTGTGTTTTAGAGTGGGCTTCCTGTGATGAGTCTGGACATCCTGAGTCAGTTCCCCTCCCCTCCAGTACCTAACTTGCCTGCTATGGCCATGACCATGCCTCCTGTACTGGCCCACCAGCAGCCCATGATGGCCCCTGCTGCTGCTGCCGTCATGCCCATGTCTTCAAACCCCCCGGCACAACCCCCCAACAGCTTTGTCACCAACTTCCCTCCTGTCCAGGTAAGACAATGTGCCAGATTGCTTGTCTGCAACAGTTTTAATTTTTACACAAATTTCTAGCCTCATTTTTTTTTTTTTTTCTTTCTCCCCCCCAATTTCATCCCTTAACTTGGACTAACAAAAGAGAAATCTAATCAGTTCTGTGCAAAAGTTATGGCACAGTATGTGTTTTCTGTTTTATTATTGGTACAAGACAATGCATGTCACTTGTAATATATTCTCTGTAAAGGTAAACAAAGACACACAAAGGGAGGAGATCAATAGTGGAATAAATGATAAAGCTCCAGACTCATGTCATCCTGATGAGGATTAAAATAGTGCTGTTATTTTTGGAATGCTTTCAGATGAAATGGTGTGTGCTAACTTGGAATCAGTTACAAATACAGTCTTGAATTAAAAGCACACAGTCAGTCTGCTTCCCTTGAAGATGACAATATTTAATGCTGGATAAAACTCCAAAATGTATCATATAAAACTGTTATGCCCCATTCAGGATCATAAAGGATGACTAAAATTGAAATAATCCTGTGTCTTGAGAAATCAGGAAAGGAGTTAAATGTTAAATTAAAAATGGCAAGTAAAAATTTGGAAATGCTATATGAAGTTTTAATTCTTTTCTAATATTTAGCTTAAAAAACTGTTAAAAGTAAATAACCAAAAATAAATTATTACATTTTTTTCCACTCATTTAAATTGTTTATTTCTTGTGTAATTCTACTCTTAAATGAGCCATGAGCTTTCTTGACATTTATATATTTTTTAAAATTTCATATGGGATAAAAAGGATTGGAAGAATTTGTTGTGCTAATTTCTTCTATAAATTTTGCAAAACAGCCTGAAGTAGTTTTTTTGCTTACCCCAGGGGGCGAAGGCAGATGATGATGATTTCCAGGATTTTCAAGAAGCCCCCAAAGCAGGCGGCAGAGATGATTCATTTACGGATTTCCAAGGAGAGACAGTGGGAACATTCCCCAGTGCATCCTCCTCTCAGAGCAGGTATGAGCGTGCATTAATTAGCCCGATTCTGATTACTTATTCCTCATTATATTTCCACGATGGGGTAAAATCTCTTGTTGGCTACGAGATTCTTAAATAGACATCATAAAATGCCATCCAGTCATGTTACATGGGTTCCAAATGGTATGTTTCTGTTCACTTGATTCTTGGCATGAATCCAGTCTTGGCATGTTTTCCTTAAGCGTCAAGTGGTGCCTGCCTTTGTAATAGCTAGCAATAATCTACAGACACACCAATTAAGCCCCACCATCTTTGCTAATGAACCCATTTCAATGGGTAGCTGATAAGCTCGTCGCATTTTATTACTTTTCAAAACTGCTTGGCGAGATGGCTATGCTCTGGGGGAGAGGTGGGGGGGTATAAAAAGCAATTATCCAAAGCTGAGGGTGAGAGGATTGGTGAGACAGAGGAAGACTAATCTATCTGAGTGACACAGTCTCTTACAATTCAGTACTTTCAGGAAAGACAAAAGGTTTTATTTTTATTTATTTATTTATTTATTTGTTTGTTTATAAGGTATTATTGATGTATCTGGCTTCTTCAGATTCTCTAGTCATACTTTAATTATAGGATAGAACAAAGACTTGGGCAGGAAAGAAAATTGAGAACTCATGGGGGTTTCTTTACAACAAAATTTTCTTTTTTCAATTAAGAGACATATAATGAAAGGTAGACAGAAAATAAGAATGTCGAGTCATGTAGCCATTCTGGCACTGCAGTTTCCGCAGTGAAAGTTTTGTCTTCAAAGACGCTCGTTCCGTGTCGATATACATAATCATCAAGTGGAACCTGTTTTTAGAATTTTTAAGAGAGGGAGTAAGAGATTCAGAACTTAGTGAAGTTTGAAGTAAAGCGTTGAAAAGCAGATTCTTAGTGCTGTGTGTGCATTTGTGTGTTGTCTAGTGTTCCTGCCATGCTGACTCCAGTGTCTGGCTCATCATCCTCCTCATCCTCTGATAAGTATGCAGTGTTTAAACACCTGTCAGTGGAGCAGCCAACGGAACCAACGCCCACTGCCTCGGGTACAGCCCATTTACTGTGTAAAATATTTTCAGTCCACACTCTCAGCTTTATTGGTTGCACTTATAAATTCTTTAACTTTTATAATGAAAACTTTGAATATCTGATCGGGTAAACAAAACGCCAGAACTGAAAAGTTGAGGGCTGGGCATAGTTATTTATACAAATCCTTCTTCCAAAAATGTTTGGATGCTGATCAATATGGAAAAAACAATATACAATGATGTATAAATCTTTTTAACCATATATATAATAATAATAATAAAAAAAAATAATACATTTTGAGAAAAATTTCTGAGCCTGTGTAATGATTCCCACTACTGAATCTTGTTTGGGTTTTTTTTTTTAATGCAGTACCACCTGAAAGCCCAAAGGCTACAGCCAGACAATACTGGTTTTGGGCCTTGTCCCACTGCATATAGAGATTTTTTTTTTTTATTCTCTAAATTTTTTATGAGATCATGTAGTGTAGGTGATGAAATCTGAAAGTTCTTTGCTATTGTAATTTGAGAAGCCTTGTTCTTGAATTGTGGCACTATTTGCCAGCAGTCTTTCATGGAGTGGTGAACCCCTCCCCATTTTTAATTTTGAAAGACTCAGCTTCTATTAGATGCTCTTTTTAAAACCGCTCATGAAGATTTTATTATACTGAGATAACTCGGCTCTTCCTGTCAGCATGTGATATAACAAAATGTTGAAGACAGAATGTTTGTATGTGGGTGTTCCTTTCTTACTCTGAGCTAATAAAGGACAGAAATGCAACTCATTGCAGTTTACTAGATAAGTCATGCCACACAACTGTGACTGGCATGCCATTCAAACATAAACCCTACCACATACACCTTTTAGTCATTTCACTTTCTAGTTCAAAATAAAGACAAATGGCCGTCATATTAATATCACATTAATTACATGTCAAGTTTGGTTGAGTCTACTTGTGTTCAGAATTACAAGAAATGTATTTGCTATTTCAAGATTCTCATTCATGTCTCCTGCTGGTTGTCATTGTCTTATGCAGACAGCAATGCTCAATTATAATTGACTGACCCTCTACTTGTCTTTGATCCAGATTTTGGAGACAAATACAGTGTGTTCAGAGAACTTGAGCATCCTTCAGACAGAAAGCCAGTTGGTAAGCAGCTTTCTGTCTTAATGTGTGGCACATGCAGCATTTTTCCATAATTATTGTGTGTATGCGCAAATGCATTATTCATTTGATTGTAATTTTTGGTTGTTTAAGCAGTACCATATTCATTGTAACCATGGATCACTTTAGATTATTATTAGGCCTATTATGTGAGGTGTACCCATGCTTGGTTTCATGGTACTCACATATATGGAATTTTGCTGTTGGCATAAGCCCCATATAAGGAATTTCAGATCAAATCTAGTTTTATTTTTGATAGAATTGAATGGGATTTCTGAAAATCACTTATTGTGGTCTGTTTCGAAAACTGCTTCAAATCCTGTATGCTTGTTGCATAGAAAGTTTTAAAACCGCTAAATCATGAGGCTGAAAAACAGTTGAACTGAATCATGCTAAATCACTGCAACCATCAAATGAACACTCCTGCACATTTCAAATGAAGCTGAATGAAAAGAAGTCTGGTAATAAACTGTTGCATAACAACACCAGCTAGACACAATAATTGCTGTGACCAGAGCAATTTACCTGCCAAGTTTGGTAGTTGGTACCTACCAATCTTTGGTAGTTTGCATGGGACATTTAAATCAGATTGCCTGTCTTATACTATCCGTTCTCTGCAAAATTATGCTAGCTTGCATGTATCAAAATGAAAAATAATTAATTTTTTTTTATTAAATTACTTTGTTATTCAGAGGAAATTTGAGGGAAAATGTCTGTGCAGCAAAACATTTTTGTATAATGTATTTTATGATTGCAGGAATAGGCATCTGGCATAAAACCTGTGGCAAGTTGTGTGAATAGTCAGCTGAGTAGAGAAACCAAAACGCCTGTTACTGCAGTTTGCAAAAATTCCATTAATTCCTGTCATAGAAAAAAAAATCAGTTTTGAACCATAATTCCTAATAAGAGGCATAATGACTTCAATAACTTTGTGACCAGACTTCTGTAGTTCTTATGAAAGCCACATTAGCCCCATTTGTCATTTATGCTGTTAAATAATATTAGATTCACGTGTTTTTGTTCCTTAAAAACTGTAGTTCAATAAGAAGTTACCCACATTGATGCAGGTAAATATTTATCTCTCTCTCACTAGAACAGAATCCAATGGGAGCAACTCTCAGTGCTCCAGTAAGTTATATGTTGCAGTGACTTATTTTTCACACCTAGAGTCCATTTAGGACCATTTTCTTTTCTGCTGTTTTTTTTAAACAGTGTGCGCGCACACTATATCTTAAGCCCTATTCGGACAGGATTAGTATTATTTGGGGGGCCAGGGTAATTTAATTTTACCACAGGACATCAGTAATGTTTATGATGGATTTACACTGGATAATTTAACTGCAGTGATACTGACATGATAGTGGAATATTTGAGTGATTGTTTTTTTACAGCATGGATCAGAAACAGCAGCGCTACTGGAGTTTTTGACTGCCTTCAACAACTTTGTCTTCTACTCCTTCGTAATATATAATTGGCGAGATGAATCCAAAAGGTTTCACTCACTCTTAGCCTTTCACACTATTATGATGCTATCTGCTATAAACCTTAATGATAAACCCTTTAATGATCAGAATTAATGAGTAGGATACATGTTCATAACACATCTGGAGGCTGCTATTGAGCACAAAATTTCCTTATAGCTACCAGAAAATTCCCTCCGCTGAGTGATCCTTTAGATCACCTTTTGCATTTGAATGTGCTGCATCATTCGACACACATTTGGAGGACTTTTACGATTTATGCCGTATATTATATCACTAAATGCCTCCTCCAGCACTTCCATTTTTGACAAAGCCCACAAAAAACTCCTGGACCAATGGGTATGATGGAATATTTACCCATATGTCAATTCACATGGGATTTTTTTTCCTCCTCTTTCTCCCCCTAATTTTGGGTGTTTTCCACTCCGGGTTTTCTTTTTATGCACATTTCTGTAATTAGGAAAAAACTCTGCTTGAGATACTTGTAGTAATTACTTTAAACCAGTTCCTCAGGTAAAACTAATCCTGTCCATATAGGTTTTTAGATTGATGTAATAAGTCTATAAACCATTCTGTTGATACTGTTTTCATCAATATTAGAAAGGCTTCTGCTTTAGAATGGCCTCTTCTCTGTGTGAGAGCAGTATGAAAGGTTTGCTTGTTTGTTCCTTTGTGTGGTGCCACTGAGCCTACACAATGTTACAGAGTGACAGATTTTTCGTCTTTGTGAGTCATAAAATGCCATAATATCCTTTTCCACTTGGGGACCTCTGTCTCAGTGCATGTGATGTGTTTACGCCTGTGTTTGTGTGTGAGTCTCTCTGGACTCTCGCTGTGCAGTGGTGTGTGTTGTTTCTTCACAGTGAGCCTCTTTCATGCACTGAGCATTCGGCGGTTTTGAAATTCAGCAGGAGTATCCGGTGTGTCACAGCTGGAACTAATCCGTTTTCTCTCTTTGTAGGATTGCAAAATGAGAAAAATAACGCAGAGGGCATCTTCCAATGCCAGGCTCCAGATTGGGCTTCTCTAGCTCCCTGGACTTTTGTAGCCACTGTGAAAAGCTGTTTTGCTGTTGCTGTCAATAGATTTTTTTTCTTTTTGTAGGTTGTTGTTGTTGTTGTTGTTATTATTACTATTTTTTTTTTAATTACATTTTTTTCCTTGCAGGCGAAGGATTTGCAGATTTCAAGTCTGTCAGTGCCGATGATGGCTTCACAGACTTTAAAACAGCAAACAGCATCCCTCCACTAGACCCATCAGACCACGCCAAGATGTTCCAGCCCACTTTCCCTCCTCCTTTCGGCCCCTCTGTTCCACAAACTCAGTCCCAGCCTCCGGCCACTCTAACTCAGCCCAAAAACCCTTTGAACATGGCCGACCTAGACCTCTTCTCTTCTGTGGCTCCTCCTCCTGCTTCCGCCCCTTCCCCCACTGACTCGAAAGCCAGTCCTTTCTCCACTGCATCTTCTTCTGTTTCTTCTTCTGTGCTCCCTTCCCTGGTGCTCCCTCCTGCAGGCCCCAAACCTGTCAGCAGCACAGGGACTAGTGATGACTTTGGTGACTTCACACTCTTTGGCTCCTCCTCCTCTGATGCAGCCCCTACGGTTCAGAGAGGGTCTGGAGGAGCAGTACAGGACGACTTTGCTGATTTCATGGCATTTGGGAGATCTGGGGAACAGCGTAGTGAACCATCCTCTCAGCAGCGGCAGGCTCCAGCTACTGACAAGTATGACGTTTTCAAACAGCTGTCCCTAGAGGGCGGCCTGGCCTATGAAGACGGCAAGGAAAGTGGCTGTGGTGGTTCGTTCTCCTCTTTGAAGAGCAGCGATGCTGACGATTTCGCCGACTTCCAGTCGTCCAAGTTCTGCACTGCGCTAGGTGCCTCCGAAAAGAGTCTGGCCGACAAGGTGGCCGCTTTCAAGCAAGCCAAAGAAGACTCTGCATCAGTCAAGTCCCTGGACCTGCCGTCCATCGGTGGCAGCAGTGCAGGGGGCAAGGACGACTCAGAGGACGCACTCTCCGTGCAGCTGGACATGAAGCTGGCTGACGTGGGCGGAGACCTCAAGCATGGCACGTCCGACAGCTCACTGGACCTGCCTGGCCTGACGTCCCACCAGCCCCCCGCCGCAGGTGAGGAACTGGTGCGCTTGCTGTGGTGAGGCCAGCACCGTGTCTCTATCTCTCTGTCACACACAAACACACATTTCTCAGGCCTCTCCACGGCCTTCTTTACAATCCCTCAGTCGGATCTCCAGCAGGATAGTAGTTTGCAGACACTAGGCTGCGAGACACATGAAATAATTGTCACATATCTTGTCATCTCATTTTTCTCATCCTCATTCATTTAAGCGTTATTTATTTATTTTCTATTTACGTACACTAATTTTGTTAAGAGTGGATGGTAAAAGCAGGTTTGAATATTGATTTATTTTTTTGTCTTATCAAGACACTAATATACATTACACACTGAATGATCACTGGATTAGGAACACCTACCATGTATCTACACTCTACATTGTTCAATTTATCAGCTTCATTGATCATACAGGAGCACTTTGTAGTTCTACAATTACCATTTCAACCTGCTCTTCTATGGTCAGGACACCCACAGGACCACCACAGAGCAGGTATGATTTGAGTGGTGGATCATTCTTAATGCTAATGTGAAACTGACATGGTGGTGATCTGCTAGATTGTATTGTGCTGGTACTAGTGGATCAGGCACAGCAGTGCTGCTGGAGTTTTTAACGCCCTCAGTGTCACTGCTGGACTGAGAATAGTCCACCAACCAAAAAAAATCCAGCAAAAGACCTGTGTCTGTTGATGAAGCAGTAGAGGACGACCAACACAAATTGTGTAGTGACAGATGAGCTTCTGTCTATGACTTTACATCTACAAGTTGGACCACCTAAGTAGGTGTGTTGAACAGAATGGACAGGGAGTTGACAGTGTTTAAAGAGCCGAGCAGCACTGCTGTGTCTGATCCACTCATACAACACACACTGACACACCGTCACCACATTAGTGTCACTTGCAGCACTGAGAATGATCGACCACTAAGATCATACCTGCTCTGTGGTGGTCCTGTGGGGGTCCTGACCATTGAAGAGCAGAGTGAAATGGGGATAAAGTATGCAGAGAAACAGGTCTGTAATTGTAGAACTACAAAGTGCTCTTGTATGGGTTATAGAGCTAATAAAAAGGATACCGAGTGTAGATCCAAGGTAGGTTCCTAATCCAGTGATAGTCCAGTGTATATTATATGCAAATTATATTAACACACTATTTACTTTTCCTAAAATTGATGGAAAACTGCAAGACTGCACTTTGGGTCTATTCCAAGCTCATTAGCATTACTTAGAGTGGAAGTATTTGTCTGGTTTTTCAGACAGATTAAGTCTTTGGATTGAAGTGCTTAGTTTAATCTGTATTTAATAAACTGATTATTAGCGTTAATCCCCAGTCTTTTGTACATTTGAAAAACATGCATTTTTGTCTACTGCATTTTCAGAGCAAGCTGTGTAAGTTGACAGCCTGGCAAACAGGCACCAAAAAGATTTTAGCATTGGCCTCTGGTCTGTCTGAAAGCTGAATATAGATACTTCACTTAATATTGTGGCCTGCTGGTCCCAAAAAAAAAATAGTTCACTGAAAAATGAAATTTATGATTGTTTATGTACGTTTTCAGCTAAAACTAGATTGGGATCCACATTTTACAATGCTCAAAACATATCCAGGATTTAATTAAGGTAATAGTGTAGGGCTGAGTGTGTTGGGGAAAATGTCAAGTTATGGATCATTCCTAAAACTACAATAATTTGGGATTATTTTGTGTATATTTCTATATATATTCCCCATCCCACAAAAAATGATATAATTTTTTTTGTAGGATGGGGTATCCCAGGGTTTTGGTGATGTCACAGCATATTGTGATATATTGTTTCTGTTGTGGTAGTAGACTTTAAAATTCCAGAGAAAAAAACCTATATCCTGATGTAACCAGAGAGATTGGAGGAGAACATTCTAGATACTCACAACAGAATC
Organism: Hoplias malabaricus; assembly: GCF_029633855.1. Lineage (NCBI taxonomy): Eukaryota > Metazoa > Chordata > Actinopteri > Characiformes > Erythrinidae > Hoplias > Hoplias malabaricus. The sequence goes on along the minus strand of NC_089800.1, from coordinate 38,631,836 downwards.
CCACTCCAATCTAAAGTGTCTGGTGTTTAGATATTCATAGGAGAACCTTGGATCAGTGTGATGAGGGCTTAGTGTAACCCACAATTTTCTCCAATTTTTCTATTCCAATTTTGATAGCTCAGATTGATTTTTGCATTGTGCTTGAGTGAGGTTCGTTGATATTATACATAGGTCTGGATGTGCTTGTGAGTACCAAGAAGTGTTTATGAAGTTCAGAATATTTTGATTTATTTATTGTTAGAATTTAGGTTTGCAGGCTAAGGATCAGTGTGATGATTACGACTAACTTTGAGTCAGAATGGATTTTATCCGGCTGGCATCTTGGTCTTTGGAAGTTTAGTAGGTAATATGCATTTTTGGAGCTTTTCCATTGCATGACACCTACTCGACTCGGTTCGGCATACTTTTCAGCCCTGGTCCCTGATCTTTTTTCATTTGTGCATCTCCCCCTGGCTAAATGTAGCCAGTGATGTCGCAAATGAATGTTTCTAACAAGAACCACAGACGTTGAAAACCACAACAACATTTCAGAATATGAAAGTGATGTCAATGCCCTAATACTCACTGGAAACACATACAGCAGCAAAGGGATCACACTGGTCTACTCAGATGGGTCCACTGAGAGGCAGGGTTTGCTGAGATATTTGGTAAAATTCATAACTATATGCCTCTGAATAATATTTTTATATGTACAGTATGATTAAAGGAAAATCCCTGCGCCACATAATCAACAGACTTTTATAGCATGAGAGAGAGCATTGCTGACCAAATGACTTTAAATAAGCCATAAAATACAATCTTGAAATCCACTTTGCTGTGGAAATCTTATATTTTTCAAAATTAAAGACATGTAAGCAGGCTCAGGACAGTAAAATGCAGTGTGAGTGTAGGCCATCGGGGGAAGTGGGTACTCCGGCAGGGTTTGATTCAATCAGCCCAAGTGTGAGTACACCCCATGAGCTGTTTACTCGTCATATATTTGTGTGTTGTTTCATTTTGAAATTTTGGGACTGAAGACTGAAGATCCATGACCCAGTTCCCAAGGGTTTATTGTTTTTGTGTTTCTTGTTGCTCGTCCACCTCTCGCTGGATTTTTATTCTTCCACCAATCTAAGAGGGGTTTATACATCTTCAGAAGACCATGACATAATTTTGTGAGCTGTTTTTGTGACTCAGATGAAAACAGATGCGATTGCTGCTCTAAATTTTTGATAAATTTTTGCATTTTATTGATCATTTTCAAGTCTCTCTGGCCAATCACATTACATGTCGTTTTTAGTCTCAGCTCTGCTGGCTTGGAACCACATGTGAGCAGGGATTTAAAAAAAAAAAAAAAAACAGGTACCAGATTTGCCCTAGAAAAATGGCAAAAAAGCCAGGCTGAGTCGAGTAGGTACCATGCAGTGGAAAAGCGCCATTTGTGTGTTGACACTGAATAAGTAGTATTGTCTTTTACATTTCCGGAATACTCTCTCAACGTGGCCTTAGTTGAATTATGACCTGAGAATCAAATATAGTCTTTTCACCGTTGAGGTTTTCCCCAGCAGCTACCTTGTGGACACCCTCACCCGAATGCCAACAGAAATTAATAGGGCTTCCTTTATACTGACCTTCCCCTACTTCTCCTGTCATTCATCATTTATTTACACAGTATCTCACCCTCGGTGGCTCATTTCGCCGCCTTCATGCAGGACATCTCATGACTGCACATTTGTTTCTGTGTTAGAGCAAAAGCATGTTCCTTTCATCATTGCATTTTCTCATATCTCACATTGATTATATTTAACCACCACAATAACTGCCCTTGTTGGCACTGACATCTAAACAGCGATTAAAATCATGACTGCTGGCCTGCTCGTGGAGAATCCTTTCGAGATAACTTGCTCAGATGATCAGAACATAAAGCCTAATGAAAAGACACAAACATTTCGGAAAATCTGTCATGTTTTACTGTTGCATACATTCCAAGAACAGATGGCTCTAGTCTAGTCAAGTATGCTGAACTGGAGCATAAATTTTGCAGAAGGTATTGGACTTTTGAATTTCCCAGCACTTGCACTATGGATGTGTAGCTAACCTTCGAAGAGACAGTATCTCTTTTCCCAGGCCGTTTAGAGCCACAGCCCCCAACCCCCACCCCCAACACGCCACCAAAATGCGTCTCCTCCGTTTGTATGTCATATATTTCTGGGTTTGCAGCAGTATACAAGAACCTCCGATGGTTCTCTTAGGGCACATCAAAGTGCAACCCTCATCTTACCTTGCTTTTTTTGTTTGCCACAGTTTGTGCCTGCCTTTTCAATTTGTGAAATTGACAAGAAAGCAGTAGACGATTACTAGGATTACATTTTTCTGGCCTACTTACCAAACTAGGTAATTTTTATGGATGGAAAAAAATGTATACATGCTAATTTAATAGTGTATTTTTATTACAGGAATATATACTCTTATTTATTTTCAATATAGATAGATTCAATTGATACTCCTGATTGTCCTAAGTATTTATGTGTGATTGCTTATTAACCAATATTTATGCAAAGTGTTTTTGCTTGATATGAATGTGCTAGCCAGTATTCCACCAGGAATGATGTCTTGCTCTTTCTGGCCATTTGTGGCAGTCCTACTAAGAGCATGCTTCTGTAGGAGTTTGGAAAAGAAAACAGGTGGCGAGAGAAAAAGGATACTGTCTCTTTTATCTCTTATCTGCACCTGTCATTCAAACAATCGAATGCTCTGATAGGATTATCCTCCTTGTTTACCTTTAATCCTTTGAGTACCTGGCATATGCAGTATAGTCTATGCTGCGCCACGCAGTGAGATTGAATCTGGTCAGTCTGCTTTCAGAGCAAAAACAATGAACTCTTAAGACAACATTCATCAATTGCAGTATTTCTGAGAGTTCTTTGCCTTTAAGACTCTCATAAGATGATGTTCAGGTCCTCAAAGGTTTAAGAACTTCACAGAACCTGTACTTTCAATTCACCTTTTTGGCTTAATAAGTGTTCTGTATGACTATTTCTTTGTTGCTTTCTCCTTATTTTTTTTTATTGTAGAACAACTACAATGTCTTGACCTATGCTAATATTTTAGTCTGTGAACGTGCCTTCTCAATTCTGGGTTTCTACATCTGGTTTTGGGATTCTCTCTCTTTTTCTTTTTTCTTTTTTTATATAAACCTTATGGCTTCTGTTCTTTTTCCTGCAGCTCTTGCATGCCCTTGTATTCTTATAATAATACAAAAAAAACCTTTTTAAGTGTCTGTTTGGCAAAACCTCTTGTAACAACAAACCTTTTTGTGACCTCTCTCTTTCTCTCTCTGCCAATGTTGTCGTAATAAATATGAATGATGATGTAGCGGAAGTGCGTGCTGTCTCGATTCTTCTTCTTCTTCTTCTTCTTCTTCTTCTCCTTGCTTCGTCCCTCTTCACCCACATAAGCTGATTGAGCCAAAAATATGAGAAATTACAGACAATGCATAGGTTCCTTGTCAATTTCACAAATTGTTTGTGCGAGCAGTCGTGTCAAACAAAACTGTGGTGTCAAATCATGTGGATGACATTGTTTGCAATTAAAACTTAAAATTTCTGTTAAAATGAACAGAAAACAGCTATTAAGTTTAAGTTAATTTCAGCCAAACCTCAAATCAAGTTTGCGGAAATGCTGTGGGCCATCGGTGTCTAATATTTATAGGGCATTTTAGGGTATGTTCAGACTTGTCAGCATTGGCTTGATTAAAATGACCCCTGGTGCGATTGCTCTGTTAGTGCAGTTTGTTAGAGAAAGTGTGAACGCTCCCTTTCAAACTCTGGTGTGCACCAACAAGCGGACTGAGACTGCCTGAGCAAGTGGGTCTCGGTCAGTTTCTAAATAATCTCTGGTGTGGTGTCCCAGGATTTAACAATTATACGCACTGTGAGGGAACAGTGTGCGTTAAAAACAAACAGTGAGCTGAGGGCAGACCTAACGTCTTTTCTAATGGGTTCGTGCAGAGGAGGAATTTCTGGGGAAGTTTTGCCTCGTTTCCCATTTTACCACCTCTAACTATGTTTCCAGTTGGTAAAATTACCTCCAGGTAAACACACAACTCGGATAAATGCATTAAGCACGACTGACAACTCTGACGACTGGATTGCAGAATAAATGTCATGTGTGTCGTGTTATTTAATTATTTATTTTTCCATCTAATGTGCTTTCGGCCGAATCACAGCTGTGCTGATATTTGGCATTCCCTGCATGCCGTCTTCTGTGATACTGCTTATGATACAACAGTTAGTTTCAGCCATGAAAGCTGAGTGGCTTGTTTGTTTATTTGTTTTTATTTATAGCGCTGTCACAATAACCGCATTACGGTAATACCATGCTGTTGACCAACCAGCCGCAAAGAATGGCAAGCAACCATTACCACCACAGTGTATACATATTTTCCTTTTTGGCATGGTCTTTCTTGTTTCACACTTTAGTGTGTGTCTATAATTAATATTAAAAAAATTGTAAACCAAAAAAAATAATAATTTTTCGCTAAAAAATAAATAAATATTTGAGTGTAATATTTCCCAGTTGTTGGCATCTGAACTGCTGTGGCTAAACAGCTGAGTGCCAGTCTTCATTTTATAAATTGGAAATGAGAATTTGAGATCTCATCTAACTACCTATCACCAGCACAAAGTCATGGAGCAGCCTCAAAAATGAACAGCTCATGTGTAGCATTAGAATCAGGATAAATTAAGTAATTGAGTGCAGTTAAAAAAAAAAAAAAAATATATATATATATATATATATATATATATATATATATATATATATATATATATATATATATATATATATATATATATATACACACACACAAAGTATGTCTGTTTAAACTCAGTGCGAACTCGAACCAAACCAGGACTAGAATGCAACAATGAATCATTTTCTTGTTTGGTCTGGATCAAGGGTACCAAACTACAAGTCTGAACACACCCTTACATAATCCACCATACAACCAGTTTTACTCTTCCAACAATGTAATTCTGAGCCGTCATGATTTCACAATCCTGCCTTAATCAAATCAGTAAGAACAGTAATGGACTGTTTAAGAGGAATAGCAGCAAACTATTTTCTTCTCTCTGTGTTAAGATTTTGGATTAACCCTGCGTTACATTTGAACTTGGATGTCTGAAACTGTGATTCCCAGGTAGGAAATTTCAACTAAAACACTCCCCACAAGTCAGATTTCCTACTCGAAAAGTTGGGAGACCTTAACCAACCCTGAGTTCAGAATCCAAAATGGCTGCCCACACACCAACAGTGTGTAAAAGCAGCAGTATTGTACAATTTATTAGCACCTCAGTTTACTTGTCTCATTAAATTAGTCTGTGAGGAGTTCACATCGGTTTTCTCTCACAGTTCAATACCAAATACCTGATGGTAGATGGATTGGCTACTCAAATGTTCATAGGTGTGAGTGTGTGATGCCTTGTGATGAACTGGTGCCCCCTTGAGGGTGTATTCCTGCTTTTTTCGCTCAGTGAATCTGTATAGGCTCCGGACCAGACAATGAATGAAAGAATGAATCATCTTTAATGGATTAGCTGGAGAAGAGACATGTCTCTCATCAACAGACATAATCAAACAAAAGAATATCAGATTAAGATTAACCTCCAGTTTTTATTTTTGTTTCATTTATTTAAAATACCACTAGTGTTGCTCTCTCAAGTTTAAAAGGATGCTCTGGCTAGACTAGGAAAACCCTTACACCTTGGCAGTGGATGGAAATTTTGAAACATCCAAACAGTTCTTGGGGGGGTGAGGATGAAATACACACAAATATCCACATACATTGATTTCTGCCTCAACATGATTATCTGAATCATTTGGAATTTTCACACAGTGTATTCCAACTCATAAATCTACCTTTTCACCCACATTTAGCCCATTTTACTCACAATTTCACTTATGCAGAAGACAATGACAGGCCTTGCGATATCTCCTTCAAGGTACATCATGAGAAGATACTTGATTTATATCTGGCTGTGCAAAATAGGCATTTTGGAAAGCAGAGAATATCACTGATGAGACTAAAAAGTGAGACGTATGGAGTGTTGAATGACACTTGTCTACTCTGACCAGGATGCACTTGAAAACTTTCTTATATTCATATTAAAAATGACACACTGGTCAATATAGGAAGAAAAAAAAAAAAATATATATATATATATATATAGGAGGCATTATTGCTTTCCTCCTCTTTTTTAATAGCAGCCGCCATTCTTTCTTTTGGTTAGAAAAACAGTTTTCATGTTATATTCAGAAAAAGAGTAAATGTTGCCTAACAGCTGAACTCTTCCTCTATTGGTTTTTGGTTGGTCCTTTTCAGGTTGGTTTATCCTAAGTCTTGACAGTTTTGTGTTAACACTGACGTTGCAGATTTATGCTAGACTAAATCTGTGTTTGTGACACTAGCCTTACAAGTTTAAAATAATAGCTAACATGACACCCAGGCTGAAGGACTTTTAACATGTAAATTAATTAGCGTTACCTTATTCTGTCAATATTAATATTAGAAAAGCAGGTCTGTTATTAGTAGAAGGAACTCCAGGTTCCTGGGATTCATTCTGATGTTTCAGTCAGAAATGTGTAAAACCGACCCAACAGCAACTTCAAAAGCCAAAAAAGAACATCAATACTTTAATCGCCCTGACTGGGACTGAACGTACCATCAGCCAGTGTGTTACAGAATCTTCAAAAAGCACAGTGGAGAGCTGCATGTTATAACTTCCTGCCTTTGTTAGGACAGATGAGATGCGTAATGAGTCCAATCCCAGCTACATATATACATAAAAGTGATATATAAAGAGAAGAATGATACTGTCTATTTTTAGCTTGTTGTGACTGAGTGGGATTGGGAGCTTTAGAGATGTCTGAAAGAGCTTGAATTTTTTTTTAAATTTATTTTCTTTGACAATGGTCTCACATGTGCTATTAAATTGCAAACATAGACTAATTATGGCAAGAACTCTGGAGATGGAATTGATTTTTAAATAGCATATGACCTCCCTAACACCACGTTTAAGTTCAAGACACAAAAATATTGAAACTTTTTTTTTTGTTGATTTATCTTGATAAAACCTGCCTTGTGTCCAAAATGGCTCATTAGTCCCTATTTGTTTCACTACATAGTGTACTGTCATAGGGAGCAGAATTCAGAAGGGTAGTGAATGATTTTAGACACTACCTCATGTGGATCTTTACTAAATCACTCTGTGGATTATGGATAATCAGGTACACTCCTTTTTGCAGTGCATAGTGGGATTGTTTGAGTACACTGAAAATGGTCTACTATGTTTTCAGACACTGCTACAAAATGGCGGAACCCCGCAATAGTGCACTAAATAGGGCACAGTTTCGGACACAGAATGGGTTGTAGTTAAAATGGATACAGCTGAAAGTACCAATAGAGTCTTGCTGTAGACATGAATTTTCTGCCTCCATGATGTCACATGCACTCTGCCACAATGAAAGAAGTGGCAAAGCAGAACAGTTGCTTTTGGCTGTTTCGGCTTAATGAAAGAGACCTTAAAACTGTGTCATCTTTATAGAGTTCGAGAGCTATATTTGATTACCTAATTGTTAGTGTAGTGATTTCTGGTGTTGTATAAGATGACAGCTAGAGAAATCCCATTGAATGTGTTACATGCAGCAGAGCATTAGCTTGCTGTTTCTGCTAATAAAACAGACCCAGTAACCTTATTGCCATGGTAGGGTTTTTTTTGTTTGTTTGTTCGTTTTTTTTTAGTCACTATTTCATGCCTGAATTATCAGCTTTACACAACAGTTTGTGTTTTGTCTTTGTTTGTCAGAGTGACAGAATACTCGTGATAGTTATACTTTTCTAAATACCTGCATTGTTATTGAATGTCATATGTTTTTTCAGTGTAATTTTAATATATATCCTTGTGTCAAATTGTGGTTATTTATTTAATTTAAATCTTGGGCTCATTCAAATGTTTAAATTTATTAAACCACAATTAAACTTCAAATAACACATTTTTTGTATTAAAATTAAACACAAAATTGAAAAATACGGCTAAAACTATGATATAACATATATTTAAAATAAATAATGTGCAATAACCAATATCAAATCAAATCAAATTTATTTATATAGCGCTTTTCACAACTGATGTTGTCACAAAGCAGCTTCACAGAATTCCAGTAAGACAAGATTTGACATGAAATGTAAAGACAAATGTAAAACCCTCAAGTGAGCAAGCCAGGGGCGACAGTGGCAAGGAAAAACTCCCCCAGCTGAGGAAGAAACCTTGGGAGGAACCAAGGCTCACAAGGGGTGACCCATCCTCCTCTGGTCAATCTACTGGTGATGATAGTTAGTAGTCCATGAGAACTTCAGTGTAGGGACAGCTTCAAGGCACTTGGTGGTTGCTGGAGCGTGGGCAGCTGGTCTGAAGCGTGGAGGAGGATCTCGACAGTCATCCATCAGTGTCCAGACAGACAGGTGGGCAGTCGTTTACTCGGAAAGATGTAAAGGGATGGAATTAGTTTTGAACTGTTTTGTGTTTGTAAAGTAGAAAATATGAAAATTTCCAGAGTGTGGCTAATGACTCCGGCAGATCTGACTATGACAGCATTAACTAAAAGGAGAGAACCAGGAGGACACACAGACACGGGAGCATCCTGAAACACTGGCATCCCTCCGCTCCACCGTCAACAAACCTGAGTGATCGCGAGAAGCGGCGGGACGACAGCACCAGCGTCTCAGTATACTATAATTCCCTGTGTCCATGGACCCCCCGGATCTGCCGCCTTTATCTATGGGGGAGCATTAGCTACCAAATGATAAACTAAACAAATGAGTTTTTAGCCTACATTTGAAGATTGCGACTGTGTCTGAGTCCCAAACATTTTCTGGAAGATCATTCCAGAGTTGGGGGGCTTTATAAGAAAAGGCTCTTCCCCCAGCTGAGGCCTTCTGAATTCTAGGAACATTTTAAAAATCCAGTATTCTGTGATCTGAGTGAACGTGGAGGCTCATAATAGGAAATTGTATCTTGGAGATATTCAGGAGCAAGCCCATGTAGAGCTTTATATGTTAATAACAAAATTTTGTAGTCAATGCGGAATTTAACAGGCAGCCAATGAAGTGATGATAAAACTGGGCTGATATGTCCAAATTTTCTAGTTTTAGTGAGGACCCTAGCTGCAGCATTTTGAACTAGTTGAAGTTTTCTTAAATTGCTGCTGGTGCATCCTGACAGTAGTGCGTTACAGTAGTCAAGCCTTGAAGTAATAAAGGCATGTACTAATGTTTCTGCGTCCTGGAGGGATAAGGCATTTCTAATCTTAGCAATATTGCGAAGATGTAAAAAAGCTGTCCTAGTGATACTACCTATGTGTTGATCAAATGATAAATCCGGGTCAATTATGACACCAAGATTTTTTGCTGCTGAACCAGGTTTAACTGGAAAGTTAGCTAGATTTAAAATTAAATCTGATAATTTATTTCTTGTCACTTTTGGACCCAAAAGCAGGACCTCTGTTTTGTTGCTGTTTAGAAGGAGGAAGTTACGCAACATCCAGCCTTTCACGTCTTTTACACAGTCCTCTATTTTCTTTAATCTGTGTTTGTCATCGGGCTTGGCTGAAATATACAATTGTGTGTCGTCTGCGTAACAGTGAAAGTTAATGTCATGGTTTCTTATAACTGTGCCTAGTGGTAACATGTATAGTGTAAATAATAATGGTCCTAAAATAGAGCCTTGTGGAATTCCAAATCTTACTTTAGAATAATTTGAATTTAGATTGTTTACTTTTACGAATTGATAACGTTCCGTTAAGTAAGATTTGAACCATAATAGGGCTGTCCCTGTGATTCCAACCATGTTTTCTAACCTTTCTATGAGAATATTGTGGTCTATTGTATTGAAGGCTGCGCTTAGGTCAAGAAGCACCAACAGGGATACGTGGCCTTGATCAGAGGCAAGAAGAAGATCATTTGTTATCTTGACTAGAGCTGTCTCTGTACTATGATGTTGCCTGAATCCAGATTGGAATTTTTCATATATATGATTCTTATGTAGATATGAACTAAGTTGTTGGGCCACAGCTTTTTCTAAGATCATAGACAGAAATGGCAAATTAGAAATAGGCCTGTAATTAGACAGTGTACAAGCATCAAGATTTGGTTTCTTGATCATAGGTTTAATAACTGCTAGTTTAAAAGCTTTGGGTACATGGCCCAGACTAAGGGATGAGTTTACTATAGTTAAAAGAGGATCAATAATAGCTGGTAGTACTTCTTTGAGCAACTTTGTGGGAATTGCATCAAGTGTGCAAGTTGTACAGTTTGCGGAGGTGATAATCTTCTCTAGTTCTAATTGTGGGAGTGGGTAAAAGGTTTCAAGTCTTTCTTTTACAGTTATATTATGTTTTATTTCATTCACATCAGGTGGCAGCCAGGATGGATTTGATCCTGTGGCTAGAGTTTGTTGTCTAATGTTTGTTGTCTAATGTTAATGTTACAATATGTTAATGTTACAAAACATACAAAATAATATTACAAAAGTTCATAAAGCAAAATTTGCACCAGACATGGTTAACGTGCCATAGCACATGCTGTGTGCGAAACACTTCTTTAATCAATGTAGTCTTTCACATCGTCCGGGCGCCTAACACGAACAAAGTTCCTTTCTACTGTTCAGCAAACATCAACAGTTGCAACATTGTTCAGTGCCAATGACAGAGTGCACTGACGTCATGAATATGAGAAGCAGTGTGTGCATGTCTACAGCCAGACCCTTCTCCAAAGTACACATCAATATGTTGAAGACTTGATATATGAATAATGTTCCTGTGTCCTTCCTGATACACAGGGTTTATGTCAGTAGTGGCACGATAAGTTCCTTCCACTTCACAGTACTCTGTTCTGTAGCATTCCACCTCTTTTTACACTTCTTAAAGTAAAGGAGGAACATAGAGGGAATAACTCATTTCTTTAGAGCTGCCACATAGGATTAAAGTCTGACTCATATTGTAATGTCTTTATTTGTCCCTGATTTTAAAGGTGACATATTATTAAAATAATAATTTTGCCAACATGTTTGCACATGTATTTGGAACATTTCCCAACCAACGTCCAAGTCTTGACATGTGGCTATGTAATAATTAATAATGTGGTCTGCCCAAGTCAGAAAACAGTAGAGGTAAAGATTTTCCCCTGCTGCTGCTGCTGCATTAATGTAGTGGAGATGCATAGAGAACACTGCAAGATAAAATAGTTTTCTGAGAGTCTGATCCTCTCGTACTAGCTCAACACACACTAACACACCACCACCACATCAGTGTTACTGCAGCTCTGAGAATGATCCACCACCCAGATCATACCTGCTCTGTGGGGGTCCTGACCATTGAAGAGCAGGGTGAAATGGGGATAATAAAGTATGCAACGAAAGAGTTAGACTACACTCTGTAGAACTACAAAGTACTCCTGTATGGTCAGTGGAGCTGAGGAAAGGTAGGTCAGCACTCATGGAATGCCTCTTGTACAATTAAATTAGTTGTTCAAGACTAACCCTTGGTTAATGATAATTACATATTAGTGGTCACCTTTTCATATGCAGACCATCACTGTCAAAAGGAAGCCCCTCAGTTCTGTTTGCATGCTGTTTAATCAGCTTGTGTCATGCTTGTGAGCTGCAGGTTTGTTCTGTTGTCATTCCAGATACAGATGACCTAAAGTTCGACCCCTTTGGCAACTCAGCCTTGAGCAGCCTAAGCAGCTACGACTGGTCAGAGAAGGACGATCAGGCTCGGAAGCCTCAGAGCACTGCTCTAGGGACTGTGCCTTCCTCAGCTGTCCTCCAACGAAAGGAGACTTCTTTTGGAAGCTCTGAGAACATCACACACACCACAGTAGCTAAAGTCACCACCTTCCCCATTGAGGATGCTGGCTGTTCTCTGGAGGGCGGCTTCGCCACCTTCACCGACTTCAACTCTGCAGAACAGGCCCCTGCAGAGGAAGAGGATGATTTTGGGGACTTTGCCAGCACTGTCTCGGAGAAGTCAGACTCTCCACCCGGTCCCTCTGAAATGGGCTTCGAGGGATCAGATGAGTTTGGAGCTTTCCAAGGGGACAAGCCCAAGTTTGGCAAATCAGACTTTCTCAAAGCTAGTGCCCAGCCTAAAGTGAAGTCCAGCGAAGAGATGATCAAGAACGAGCTCGCCACGTTTGATTTGTCTGTACAAGGTTAGTAGCTATTTTGGTGGTAACAGATCATATTTTTTTTTTGTTTTTTTTTCAGAGCACCAACCCAAATCTTTCCATTATTATTGATTAAGTAAACCATCAAGATGTGAAGAGTGTTTTCACATGAAATGTGCCCTATTTAAAAAGATATAAAACATATAGCTATAAACATAACTTTCATTTAAAAAAAGGTTATAGGGTTTCTTCCCACAATCCAAAATGGACATTGGTAATTGAATATTAACAGGTCTGAATGAGTGAATAGGTGAGTGTATGTTGCCTTTCATTTGATTTGTGCCTTGTCCTGTGAAAGTAATTACATTATCGACTTGGCATACAATATATTGAGGTTTCCTGAATAACTGTTGTTGACTTTAACATTTTGCATTGTGTTTACTGATGTGTTTGTTTAAATAAGAATGGATGTCACCAAAACTTTGGCAGCTCGCGCTGTTCTGTACTTTTTTTTTTTTTTTCTGGTCTCTGTATTCTGGGGCCCTTATGTCTATTTATTTGTAAAAAGTGGTTTTATTTTATTTATTTAGGATATTTCAAAATATTTGCATATATATATATATATATATATATATATATATATATATATATATATATATATATATATATATATATATATGCAAAACATGTAGATGGTGTAAGATTAATTTGCATAAATCAGCCTATTGACCCACCCTAGTAGCAGGTCCATGGCTGTAGTGATTCTGGCTGTCAACAGATGGCAGTATGGTGACTGAGGAGTGCGCCAAGCCCACCAGAGACAGATGAACACAGCCACACAGTTTTCATGAAGCAGCATTAACAGGCTGTGCGTTCTCCCGTTTGTTTCTGACCGAATTTATTAGGGCTTCCTCAGTGTGATAAAAGCTGATTTGCTTCATATGCACCCCACTCCTCACACCCTCTGCCTCCACCTTGTGCTAAATATAATTTGCTAGAATGAAAGGGTTTTATTTTCCCTGTCCCCTGTTGGAGAGTAAATCTGATGAGTGTGGCTCACGCTGCAATGGATTAGTGCTGGAGGCTGATGTGGTGCTCTCTGGGGGGTGTTATTACCTGTCTTGATGGACACTGCTGGACTAGCCTCTGTCCTTCTCTCCTCTCTGTAGAGCCCACCCTCTGTGTGTGTGTGTGTGTGTGTGTGTGCGTGCGCATTAAGGTTTGTGTGTTTGTATGTTTGGGAGCCTGCGCCACACTTCACTGTATGAAGTCTGATGAATTATTCATATTCCCATTACTGGGCTGCTGTTTTGCTACATAATTATCATACGTTGCAAATTAGGTATTTGTAGTTGCTGTCCTGGTCCCAGATGGATTAGCAGCAACAGTTTTTCAAGCTGAAAGTTCAATTATTGAAAGGAGTAAACAGCTAGAGTCATGTATTAAATACTTACATGGAAAAATAATAAACAGCTGTACAATTCGGATTAGGAAAACCTACCTTGTATCTACACTCATTGTCCCTTTTATCAGCTCCACTGACCATACTGGAGCATTTTGTAGTTCTACAATTACAGACTGTTGTCCACCTGTTTCTCTGCATACTTTCTCATCCCAGTTTCACCCTACTCTTCAATGGTCAGGACCCCCCTGGGACCAGAGGAGCTAATAAAGTGGACAGTGATTGTTCAGTGTATAAACTCCATAGGAAATTATTGCCAATTAAAATGGGATGCTCACCCTGCCAATTCCAAGTGCTAATGGAATTTTATTGTGATTATTAGCAGGATATTACTGGGACTTAAACTTCATGAATATTCAGTAAAGAGTGCTTAATTTTATTAGCATTTAACTCTATATTCTGACAAAAAAACAGCAGTGCCATATTATTAATAATATAATGGTTATATAATGGTATAAAAGTTAGCCTTTCACTGTAGTTAAACGGCTACCTACCGATACATTAATCAATTAACCAAAATACATTAATTATGTAGTGCAGGGAAATCAACACCAAACTACATTATTAAGACCTGTTTGGGTTTGTGTGTGTTTGTGTGGCTGCGTGCAGGTTCCCATAAGCGTAGTCACAGTCTGGGGGAGAAGGAGATTGTGCGCTCCACTCCGTCCCCGGCCCCTGAGCAGCTGTTCCGTGACCGCTCCAACACCTTGAGTGAGAAGCCAGCTCTGCCAGTCATCCGTGACAAGTACAAGGACCTCACCGGAGAGGTGGAGGTCAGGGTTGCTCTTTCTTTCTTTCTTTGTTTCCTTCTCTCTCTCTCTCTCTCTCTCTCTCTCTTGCATTGCTACTCTCTTCCAAGTCCGACAAAAGCACTGTGGACTTCTGAACTTGAATTGATTGTCTGTCTGATTTTTTTAGTTTGAGTTTTCATTCATTTTCTATCTGTCTCTCTTTCTCTCTTTCTTCCTTTACTCAGGAGAGCGAGCGCTATGCGTATGAATGGCAAAGGTGTTTGGAGAGCGCACTTCAGGTACTACATCACCTAAACTAAGATGACGTCAACACAGATCTGGATATTTTTATAACTGTGCTTTTGTCTGCATTTTCGCCTCCTGTTCACACAAAAAACAATGATTTAGGTCACTGAAAATGGAGGTTTTCGAAAATGCTCTCCAAGTTGGGGAGTTTTGTAAACTCTGTTGTCAGTGTCCTCATGTAGACGAGGAAAACAGTTTTTGGAAACTCTCACGTGACATATCATACCTGTCTTTGGCTGAAATTCAAATTCCTTATACAGGGTAGGCCATTTATATGGATACATCTTTATAAAATGGGAATGGTTGGTGATATTAACTTCCTGTTTGTGGCAGATTAGTATATGGGAGGGGGGAAACTTTTCAAGATGGGTGGTGACCATGGCGACTATTTTGAAGTCGGCCATTTTGGATCCAACTTTTGTTTTTTTCAATGGGAAGAGGGTCATGAGAAACATCAAACTCATTGGGAATTTCACAAGAAAAACAATGATGTGCTTGGTTTTAACGTAACTTTATTCTTTCATGAGTTATTTACAAGTTTGTAACCACTTATAAAATGTGTTCAAAATGCTGCCCATTGTGTTGGATTGTCAATGCAACCCTCTTCTCCCTCTTCACACACTGATAGCAACACTGCAGGCTTCCAGTATCCGTAGTTTTAGGTGTATCCATATAAATGGCCCATCCTGTATATTGTATATTTTGATCTAGATTCTCTAATTTCATGACTGAATTAGTGCAATACATAGGGAGTGTGGAGTGATTTGGAATGTCTCTCATGCTTCGTGGTGTTTTGATGTCTCTCTTGAAGCGGTATTATGGCGTGATAATGCAACTCTTTTTGTATTCATCTGGACAGGGATATTTTCAAAAATGGATTGAGGAAAGTCTCGGTTTCTAAAAATATCTGGATCCGTGTGAATGGGGCCTAATAAATCAGAATTTGCTCAGTAGTAATGGAGGATGGTATATAAAGGAATATCAACTTTAAACATATTTCTCTCATTAATGTCAGTAGGATTGCAAAATCAGAGCCCATGTTTTCAGATTTAGGCAGACCACAAAAAAACACTGGGTGGTCTTGTTTGTATTATTGTGTGTGGATTGTAATAATAATAGTTCCCATTTAAGATATATATTATTACTTTTATTCACATAAAGCACTCTTTAAAGATTGCGTTGAATTATAGTCTGTGTTTCCCTAGAAACACATTTGTTATTTCTTTTAATTAAATGTTACTTCTGAGTTTAATATATCTTTGCTAAATTTAGTTTTGTATCACCTTCTGTTAGTTTTCATGTTCATATGAAGCATTTTCTTTTTGTTAATGGTTTATAATACATAAAATGTACTGTTTAACATTCTCTCTCTCTCTCTTTCCTTTCTGTCTTTCCTTCGATCCCACTCCCCACTCTGCAGGTGATCACCACAGCCAACAACACCCTTAATGGCATCAGCAGCTCTGCTGTGTGTACTGAGGTCATCCAGTCAGCACAGGGCATGGAGTACCTGCTAGGTGAGACCCACCTCTATTACCACTCTCCCACACCTTGCTTCACTCCCTCTGCTCCACTTTTAACACTCGGCTGCTTCTCCTTACTGAGTTCAGTGCAAGAAAAAAGACCTAACTGTTCCTGGGTCAGTATAACTCACACTAACCCAGCTTCAGGCTTCCAGACAGCACCAAATGAGCACTGCAGGGGCCTTCTAGCAAATAATATTTACCATTTATCTTAGAGAATTGACTAGGCTTGACCTCATAGGTGATTATATTCTGAATTTCTGAGGGCTGGCAAAATTGAACAGCTTAAATGGTTGAAAAGGTGCTGTACGTGACCTAAAGGTGCACAAAAGTGTATAGATTGGTCTTGTAGTCCATGTCCTATATCAGTCAGAAAGCAATCGAGCTAGCAAAAATGTCAGTCTGGAGACTTCCATGCATGAATTATTCTTTAATTGAACATTTACACTGCTAAGCAAAAAAAATGCATATACTTGCGCATATTTTCAATTTATCGTCTACACTTTCAGTATAGGCACGAGGCCAACAAAAATGCTTCGTTTTTTTCACATTTTCGACAATGTGAGCAAACTTTTAATGCAAACATTGAAAGTATTAATAGATATATGTAGACAATTTGTACATGTTCACACTGGAGCTTTCCTTTGGTCCTCTTTCTACTGTGCTGGCAAGAGCAGCCTCCATCAGCACTACAGCACCACTAGTCTGTAAATAGAGAAATACTAAGTGTATATCTAGTGTATACTAAGTGATGGCAAGACATCTAATATTTGTGCTTTAATTAATGCAGTTATGATTACTTGTCCATCTTTGCTGAGAAAATATCTGTAAAAGCAGTACCACCTTCTCTGAAACACACTGTTACGACCTTTGATCAACTATGGAAAGTGGAGACGCTGTGTGGACGTCAGTCTTTCTCCACTGGGAGCACTGTTAGGCAGAGGAGGATTATAGACTAAACTGATGTCTCTGATCCGCAGCAAATGGTTCTGCTCTTTTGTCATTTCTCAACATGTCCTGAAGAAACAACAGCTTTGTTCTTCTCATATTTTTTCCCATTTTTCATCGCATGGCATTCGTTACAGTGGAGAGCCTGCAGTGCCAGTTTATCATTTTATAGATTTTCTCAGACATGTCTTATCTCACTCTCACATTAATATTCTCTCTAACAGCAACTGTAGTACTGCAATGCATGATATAAAGCACTCCATTGTGGAATTAATTACTTTCATTGTTAATTGTATCATTCCATTTTGTGATGATTCCTGATCATTTATTGAATGTGCTCATTTTGTTTAGCTTTTGTATATATGCTTTTTGAATAAAAAAAATAAACTGAAAATAAATCTTTAAAATCAAAACAGCTCATAAAGGAATATGTAGAATAATGTATTTTTCTCATGTGCTCCCCCGACAGCTGCAGAGAGTAATTCACTAATACTACACTCCTCCAAACATTACATAGTGAAATCTCTGCAGTGCTGAACCCAGAGTAGCAACAACAGAGACTCTGTTCTCTTTATTACATGTATCTGTAATATTAAAGTAAAAATACTAACTAGTGTTCCTTTAATCAGTTAATTTATTAGAACGTTATCATTAAATAAGTACCATGTCACAGAATATTGTCCTCAGGACTAAATGTTCATGGATACCTAGGAAATGTCATCCTTTACAGGTGCTTATCCGATTTATTCCCATCAGGATTGGCTTTTAGGAAAGTTATTCTTCCTTCTCCCCTGTGAAAATAAGTTTAATTGCTGGCTATTTTTCATTAAACTGCTCTTCTGATAACGTTAGTCCTCTATAGCATCAAATCTGTGATGATCCATTTTTTTTTTATTTTTGGGGGAAAATGGAAGAGCTCGTCTGAACTCTTGGCACAGAACATAAAGAACCCACCCCGCTGCCATTTCACACAGCTACCCTGGGTTTGAACGCATATATTTCGACTACAGCTGAGAGGCAGCGAATGACAAAAATGTAGTCTTTACCCCTGGGACGCTGCTGAGGACATGGACATTATGTATAACGGTACCCCAGTACGCCATGTGCTAGGCAGGAACAAGCATAGTCACCAACAGAAAGGAACTTGACACTCTTGGGGGCAAGAAAGCTGCACCAGTAGTAAAGCCAGAGTGGCTGCTGTACTTTGAAGAAAACTCTGTACTATTACAATTTTAATCACAAGGTGATTAATCATGATTATTCTCAAATTAAAATGTTAGTATTTCCTTGTTTTTTGAAAGGAGATTAAACGATTAAATGTGTAGAGTGGAATGCATGATGAACTGCTTAGAAGAAACATTTCTTTTTTTACTTTATGACATTTGACTTAGAATCTCTTAATTGTCCGAGCAAATGTTTCAGTTAGAGAGTTAACATCAAACAAAATGAAGCTCGGACACAATCTTTAATTGACAAAATGTCACCACTCAGACAATAAAGCACCTCCATATTCCAGTTTCTACAGCTTTATAAGAGATAAATGTGTGAATTTAGCCAGGCATGAGAGGGGAAAAAAAACATGCTGAACTTCTCTTAGCAGCTGTTTGTTCATGTATGTGTAAGTTTAAGAGAGAGACACACTGTAGGAGTGGGAGTTTGAGATTTAATCCATATTTCCACATAAGCATAACTACCTTCAGAACTCAACAGTAAGGACACTGTTTACATCGCCAAATTGAACCGTTAATATGTCACTAGGCTCTGTGAAATGAATTATGGGAGAAATTGAAGCCAAATTTGGTAATAAGTTAAATGTGCATTTGATGATATCACGTTAAAGTTTCCAGTTAAATCATGTGTTAACTTTGACAGCATTAATTCAAATGGTTTATAAATTGTTCAATCCCTAGTGATGCCATTTAGGGATGAAAAATTAAAAAAGAAAAACTAAAAAACATAATGTGTCTGGGTGAATCGCTTGGCAGCTACCGTCCTCCTTCAAGAATGGTGAATTCCATTGTATTTGTATTAGTGGCAGTGATGGCTGGTTTCACATGTATCAGTAACAGCATCTACTAGATCTCACTGACCCTGCTCGGCAGCATTAGGTGATTGGGAATGTGTAAGTTATCGAAGGAACTGTCAATAAAAATAAATTGAAATAAATTAGGGAGGAAATTGGGTGAAAAACTATAATGGATTACTTTCATTTTGGTGTTTGCTGTGTCTGTAACATAGATAGAAATCAGTGCTTTTTTGACAGTAAATTTGTGTTATTTCAGGCGTGGTGGAGGTGTACCGTGTGGCCAGACGTGTGGAACTGGGGATTAAGGCCACAGCGGTTTGCTCAGAGAAGCTGCAGGAATTGCTGAAAGACATCAGCAGAGTGTGGAACAATCTGATGGGTTTTATGTCTCTGGCGAATCTTTCTGTGAGTCCTTATAACAGAATGACACACAAATGTCACACTGTGTTCTCCCTGAAGGTTTTTGATGCGTGTCTTACTGGAGACTTTGTGTAGTCAAATGCAGTCAACCATGTTCAGTTGTGTCTGCACATTTGGTATTACACATTGCCAGTAGAATGGGACATGGTGGAGCAGCTGCACAAGAGCCACATTCATCATGTCCAAAGCCAAGTGCCTCATTGAAGAAATTTTACTTGTTGATTTCACACACACACACACAATTGAGATTAAAATGTATTTGTTTTTATTTATTTTAGATTTTTTTTTGTTCATAGTCTAAAGCAGATGTCTTCAATGTCCAGCCAATGTGACACAATGCGTCTGTCCCAACACCTAGTGAGCTGTCTACATGGAGAGCCTTTTATGTCATAGTGTACAAACTCCCAACATACAGGCTGTCCCAAGAAGCCATGACATGATCACTCTCTAATTAGTGTGTCTCAACCTGGACCCAAAGTCTGGATTTGAAGACTGGTCTAAAGCCTACCCCAGACTTTACTAGCATGGCTCCTTTAAAACTGTTCTAGCTGCAAACTGAAGTCACTTCTTTCTACTTTGCAAGACATGCAAAATGCCTTAGTTTAGGTGTTTCTTTGCATTTGCCTAAACCCAGTGAACGAAAACACCTAATCATGCCAACAAATAATTGGAAAAATATTGCAGGCAGTTTAAATAATTGCAGTCAGGTTATATAATTATATAATAACTGTGACAGACCTATTTAGAGGGGTTCAAACCATGAAGCATGCTTCTGTGAAGCAAAGTGCATTCTCCAGTATCATTTGGTAGCTAAATTCACTAATACTGCTATGGCTGAATTACCATCAAGTTCTCACACATGTTTTTTAAAGGAACACTAGCTAAGATTTGTTATTTCTGCTCCTGGTCTCCCCCTACAGTTGCAGATTGTAATTCACTTTTACAACACAATCCTAAAATCAAGTGGAGGTGGGTGGTGGCAATTCCAGAAGTTACATAGTGCAGTTTTTGACTAGCAATGACAGAGGCTCATTCTCCCTATTACAGAGCTTTACGATGATTTTAAAGCTGTAATATAAAAAATAATACATCTTAGTGTTCCTTAGTTAACGTCTACTGTATAGATTTGCAGAAGAGTAGAAGTTGATACTGCAGCAAAGAGAGGACAAACTCTGGTTTTATGTTTGATAGCAGGAGTGTTATATGAGCAGATGTCTATATTTTTGGATGTAATACATATATCTCATCCTTGTCCAATGAAAAACAAAAAATAAATAAATAAATAAATAGAGTAACCTTACAGGAGAAGGTAAAAATATTTTTTACTTTCAATGGAAATCAATATAAAAAGACGTTATTCTAAGTAAATGGAGCATTTCTGTTGGCCCATTTACACAATTTGAAGGACAGCTGCTGCTGTTAAATGCCGTAGTTTACAAAAAAAACATATATATATATATATATAGAGAGAGAGAGAGAGAATTTTCTACAAAAAAAAAAAATTATAATGTGGTTTTCTCTAAGGCTGTTTGGCGCTTCATGAAACAGATCTCTGCTCAGTAGCAGACTGTGCTGTACAGAACAAGAAAAAAAAAATAGATGGGTTTGTGCTCTGTCTGCTGCTCCCTCCTGGGAGAATATTGCTTTTCAAATGCCAGCTGATAATATTCAGTGTGTGTGTGCGTGCTCTGGGCGAGACTGAGTGGGAGTTGGAAGGTAGTCTTGCGAGCTGTCTCCGCACACTGTCAGAAAGCACCTGATGCCACAAGTGCTCAGAAACATAATGAAGGTGAATGTGGAAAAAGACGACGGTGTCACTTTCTATTCTGAGCCTTTTCTAGTCATGCAGGAGTATTGATCGGCTGCACTGATGCAGTCATATGCCTTGGGGCTGATGAGCAGCTTTAGTTTCCGTGACAGCTGGGGCTTTGTGTGGAGGAGAATGCATGGTAAAGCTTTTATTTCTTGTTGTAAAGCACAGACATTCATGCTTATGTGTACCTGTCTGTCTCTCTGTCTTTTCCAGCCTGATGAGAGCTCTCTGGACTTCTCCTCCTGTATTCTGAGGCATGGCATTAAAAATGCGAAGGAGCTGGCTTGCGGAGTGTGTCTGCTCAATGTGGACTCGCGCAGCAAGGTCTGCACCACACACGATTATTAAAAAAAACAAACCAGATATAATATTCATATATTCCTTTATTGACCCGTTCACCATGTTGTTTGCAGTGCTGTTTTAAAAGTCAAAGAACATACTTCGTTTATATAATTTTCTAAACAGAATAGCCCCCAAGTTATACAATTTTTCAGTGCTCACTGAAAGAAAGTAGAGTACATATATTTACCAGTAAATTATATTAGCCTCAACAACTAAATTTGATATAATTATTTTTCTTTATATTTTATAAACTTTTATAACAGCTCCCATTTTTCAATGGGCCAATCTTTTTTTTGGTTTATTTTCTTAGCACACTTAGCCCTCTATATCCATGGGTTTTTTCATCCAAATTTGCCATCACTAAGCACTATGTAGCATCCACATGAATGAGGTGATGTGTAGGCACCCTGCTGTAACCCCCTGCCATTTCACAGATTCTCAGACTCTTTCCAGCACTATTTGTTTGAGCATTCTTCACTTAAACAACACAGTACAACAACTATTTACTTAGCGTTTACATTATACTGGGTATTGTAAGTAATCTAGAGATGATTTAAAGTGTACAGGAGGATGTGCCTAAGTTATATGCAAATACTACACAATTTTACCTTAGCATCTGCAGAAGTTCTGGAACAAGTCCCATGCAGACTGTGGAGTTTACTCATACTTTACAGCTGTACATCTTTCACACTCTTAGTGCTAGGTAGTATGCTCACTGAAGAATTGACAGAAGCACCTGTGGATATTTTTCAGATCTAAATAATGTATGGTACTTAATAATAGATGTTTGTTTGATAACGACAGTTTTGTGGTCTCAGAAATATTGCACATTGGTA
Organism: Hoplias malabaricus; assembly: GCF_029633855.1. NCBI lineage: Eukaryota > Metazoa > Chordata > Actinopteri > Characiformes > Erythrinidae > Hoplias > Hoplias malabaricus. Next base: position 38,609,227 of record NC_089800.1, on the reverse strand, counting down.
AAATCCCACTTACCCCAAGAATCCCCAGTTCCTAATTATTATTCTTTGATATTTCCTCTTTGTAATACACTGAACGATCACTGGGTTAGGAACAACTACCTTGTATCCACACTCACTGTCCATTTTATCAGCTCAAAAGATCATACGGGAGCACTTTGTAGTTCTCCAATTACAGAGAACTACCTGATTCTCGTGGTGGGATATTTTGTCATCCCCATTTCATCCTGTTCTTCAATGGTCAGGACCACCAATGAGCAGGTATGATTTGGGTGGTGGATCATTTTCAGTGCTGCAGTGATACAGGTGTGGTGGTGTGTACCTGCGTATTGTGCTGGAACAGGTGGATCAGACACAGCACGGCTGCTGGGGTTTTTAAACCCCACTGTGTCCACTTCCTGTTCACTTTATTAGACAACGCACACAGTACACTGTTGGCTGGATATTTGTGGTTGTTGGACTATTCTCAGTCCATCAGTGACACTGAATGGTCTTGTGGGGAGTCTTGGTCATTGAAGAGCAGAGTGAAATGGGGATAAGAAGCATGCAGAGAAACCGGTACACTCCAGTCTGCAATTGTAGAATTACAAAGTGTTCCTGTATGGTCAGTGGAGCTGAGGAAATGGACAATGAGTGTTAGATTGGTAGATGTTCCTAATCCAGTGATCGTTCTGTGTATGAGAGGATTTACTTTCTTCTAAAGGTGACTTCATATTATTTATGCTCTGTTTTGATTAAATAATTAAATGAAGGGTGTTCTTTGATTTATGTGCAGTAAATGTGTTATATACCTGCAAGCATAATATAATAGCAAGGCAAAGTGCATGAAGCTTATTTCACCACATGCACAGCTCTCACATAAACAAGTGCATAACTGACCTTTTCTTTGGCTTTGGGCATTTTGCAGAAGAAAGAAGAGAACACTTTTGGACGTCTGTTTAAAAGAGTATGATGCATTGATCTCTGTTTTACTTGGGGTCAGGTCACTGACTCTGCAGTGCCAAAATGACCGGCTCTACTCCTGTGCCTCTACCTCTAGAGTGCCCTCGCCATTTGTATTAAACTATAAAAGCTTGACTGACCATGCTGTCTCTCCTTCAGACAGACAGCTCAAGGTGGTCTTGGCTGTGCTTTTTTTATGAAGAAAAGTTTCAGAGGCTGGTGTACTGACTTGTCATTTTAGCACCTTGGGTCAGGTGGGGAGAGCAATCTGGGAAGCTTTGTGGCAAAAAAGGTAGAGCTACTTCAGAAGCAGGTAATTTGGCAAACATTTATAATATAGTGAATCAGCCAAGACTTTGTTTCCCACTGTTTGTATTTGTAGCGTTACAAATAAATAAAAATAGTACCGCTGAGTAATATGTAAGTAAATGTAAATAAAAAGAATGTAAAGATTTGCAAATCTCACAGAACCACATTTTATTCACAATAGAACATAGAACACATGTTGAGATATTTTATGAAAAATTAATTTAAAAATTTAACGGCAGCAATACATCTCAAAAAATGTGGGATGGGGCAACAAACATTAGTATTAATTATTTTGCCATTTGCAACCATTAGTCGCATTTTTTTGAATGATAGGGTCTTAGTTGAGACATTTTACCATTTCATGAAAAATATTATCTAATTTACAAACTTGATATCAGCAACACATCCCAAAGTATGGGACAGGGTCATGTTTAGCATTGTGCATCATCCCCTTTCTTTAAACAGTCATTAAACATCTGGCAAGTGAGGAGATAAATTTTTGGAGTTCTGGGAGAGGTATGTTGTGCTATTCTTGTCTGATGTAGCATTCTCGCTGCTCAGCAGTCCTGGGTCTTGGTCGGATGTTTTGTTTTATAATACTCTATTGGTGAAACTTGTGAACTGCAGGTGGCTAATGCAGAAGCTGGACGATTCATCTGGGAAGCCCTGCTGTTGTGATAGATGCAGTATGTAGTTCAAATTTTCTTGATGAAATATGCAAGGCTTACTCTAAAAGAGATGTTGTCTGGATGGGTTCATGTGTTGTTCTAAAACTTCAATATACTCCTCTGCATTGAGAGTGTAAACTGCCCACGCCATAGGCGTGTAATGCCATACCATCAGAGATGCAGGCTTTTGAACTCTGTGTGCTGATAACAAGCTGGAGGGTCCCTCGCCTCTTGAGTCCACAGGACACTGCATGTGTGTTTTCCCAAAAAATAATGTTAAATGTTGTTTCCTCTGTCCACAGAACAGATTTCCATTTTGCAAATTTTTCCATTTTAAATGAGCTTTGGCCCAGAGAAGTTAGCAGCGTTTCTGGATTGTGTTTATGTATGGCTTTTTCTTTGCATGATGCAGCTTTAACTTGCATTTGTGAATGGCAAGCTGTATTGCATGGCAAGAAAATTATTATTATATTATTATTAATTATTAAAACTATTACTATTATTATTATTATTATTAATTTTAAAAGAGCAAAGAGAAACTAGACAAGCCTAGTTTTGCCGGACATGCCATCTGGCATTTCAAAAACAGGAAATCCCAAATCCCCTTGTCTTTGGAAGGTGACAAGAAGTTTTGATGCTTCATATCAATAGATTTGTTTACAGTAATAACAAATAATTAAATAATAAAAATAATTTATCTTGTTGCTGACAGAGTGTGTGTGTATGATCATAGAAAGCCTGTTATTTTCTGTTCATACAAAGCTACAGTTTACCAGAAAGTAACAAGAGAACATTGAAGTTTTTGAACATTCTAAAACCAAGCACCGTAACATTTTATCAACCAAGTAATCTACACTTGATAAAGGAACAGGGTCTCGCTGGAACTAGATATTTATTACTGACTTACATTTCCAACTGATAAAATAAACAAGACTGAATTTGTTACAGCAGTTGGTGTATTTGTTTTGAGCAACACCTCACTCTGGGGTTCTGATTTAATAATCCAGAGATTATGTCCGTTTTCGTGAAAAGTTAAATAAAAAGCTGTGCAGATATAATTTATTCGTCAGAAAATCAGTATCGGTGAGATGCGTCTGTGAAAAGCGATTTAATTCACAGTTCCTACTCATATATGTGTGTTTCAACATTTGTGTCAGTCAGTAAACGCATATGCCTCCTCTAGACGGGCCCGGCAGACAGTCCGGCAAAAATGTTCCTGAGCCCACTCAGCGATTTCCAGTATAGAATCACTCCTGTTTTTAATGCAGTGCCAACTGAGGGCCCAAAGATCACAAGTTCCAGTATTGACCATCGGCTTTGTCCCATGTGCAGAGGGATTTCTCTAGATTATTTGAATCGTTTCATGATCTTATGTATTGTAGAAGGTGGAATCTCCAAACTCTTGCAATTTTTTTTTTTATCAAGGAAGAGTTTTTTTTTTTTTATTATTTCTGAAGAATTTTAACAGGTTGTCATACCTCTGCTTATCTTTGCTTCTGAGAGACTCTGCCTCTCTAAAATGCTTTAATACCCAGTCATGTGACTTGCTTGAAAATAGCTCATTTAGCAGGGTGTTTTTTTGTTTGTTTTTTTTTTTGTAATAGCACCACTTTTCCAGCTTTTTTTTAATTGTTATTTTTTATTTTTTTTTTGATGTATTGCTGCCATCAAGATTGAAAAAGGGTTAATGGAGAGAGAAAATATATCACTTTCAACATGTGTTCTCTGTTCTATTCTGAATAAAATGTTGGCCTGTGAGATTTGCAAATCACTGCATTCTGTATATGCCATGTTATTTAGTGGTTTTAAGCTTCCATTGCTAGTTAATTTTTATATTATTTTATATTATCTTTGTAGCTTCACTACAAAACAAGCAAACATGGGACACCAGTCATATCTTGTCTGACTGACTATATTTTGGGCAAATAGAATATTCTATACGTTTAACATTTGCCAAATTACAGCTTAATTTTTTTTGCTTTAATCAACTAGTGCTATCTGTTAACAGGAAATGTCAGCTAATGCTTTTGGCAGGCTTTCTGCCCAGAATTGTTTTCATTTCTTTTTTTCAGCATGTTAACCATGATTCACTCACAATTATTTACCCACACATTTTCTATTGATCACCACTAAAGGTCAAAGGGAGTACCACCTGTTTTCCACATACCTGCAAACACTTTGAATATTCCGCATTAATTCCTGTTTTCCATGCCACTCTCAATCCTTTCTCCTAATAACTGTAACACCACAGCCAGTATATAGAAGAAAAATAGTCCCGGTGCATTAAGCTATGCTAAATTTCTTTTGGCAGGTGGTCAAACTGAAATTAAATAACTGACAAAAATTATTGGACAGGGAAGATACAGAACAAGATTAGAAGACAAGAGCTGTGGTGGCGGGCTATGAAGAGCAGATGTGTCCTAACCATCCGTCACCCAGCCGCAATACACAGGTGCTAACCAAGCAACTGATGTCATCCAAGCAGCGGCTGATTTATAGAGTCGTTTCAGCCTGCTTCCAACCTCTGATTAATGATTCTAGCATTTTTAATTACATATTTGGGAACAAAACTGGCAGAGCTTCAGAGGGTAATGAAATCAAAGCCCCCTTTTCGAAGGGAGTTTGATAGCACGTCAACATTAAGGGATTAGTGTGGCTTGTGTTAGAGAACTGTGGATGAGGGCAGTGGAGTGCGGGTGAAGGAGATTCTCTGTGGGTTTACAGGACAAGGGGGTTTAACATGGTCGGGAAGCTCATTCTGGGCACAGGATTGGCTGCTGGTCAAGGAGAGGCTTTATGGTACCATCCTGCTGCATCTGACATACAGGATGTGTCATCAGGAATGGGCAACAGCCACAAGTTTTCACTCATAGATGCTTCAGTTGAGAATTTTTCAAATATCAAAGAATAGACATTATTCCTCTTCTCCTAAAATCATCAGTCAGCTGAGACATGTTTGGTGTCTGACATGCAGGAGTAGATTCTGACACTGTATGAAACGCTGTAATCATGATGGCTGCCACTCTTGTAGTCGGCCATGCCTTGTATTACAATTAATTTTTATGTTCAGCAGTGTCATACTGTCATGCAGTTCACCATTGCAGTTTGATCCATTATAAGGCTATTTGAACAAGCAATTGGTATTTCATTTTGAGAAAATGGACAAAGGTACAAACCAAACTCATGCAGGCAAAGCATTTTACAGATTAAACCAATTTAGTTACCACCAAAGTTTTTAAATTACTTTTACTGTAATCCCAAACTCACCTTGCACCTTAAAACGTTAAAAACATTAAGCAAATCAATGACAACATTTTAGTTGAAGTGACATTTCATGTTTAAAAAGCTTTTTTTTGTTTTGTTTTGTTTTTTTTTTTTTTTTTTTTTTTTTTCAGCTGATGACAAGTTGCCCATTCCTATGAGTTTTAGAGACTATGGCACAGTGAGATTAACACTTTGGGCTTCTTGGTTCTCTGCGTGCTGCACTGTTACTCACAGTCCCAGTAATCTAGTCTGTAGCTCATTCACACAGTACTGACAGTTTGTATGCTGTTTCCAGGCACTGACAAAAGACCCTGGCAACAAGTTAAGGGTAAATATATCACTTTTTTTTCCTGGTATTCCACAAAAGTTTAAGAAGGCTATTACCCCTATTTTTCTTCCTTAGTCTTCTTGTAACACTCATGGTTTTTCATGGCCTGCAAATGTGTAGCATTTGAGCTTGCAATCAGATTTAATTGACCTTTAAGCAAAGTGAACAGAGGTCACCACCTTTCAGCTGACATTTTTCTTCCACCTGCTCACACTTTAGTGGCCTGAGCAGAGATGGATGGGCAAATTACACATGAATATGCAGGAGGAAAAAGAAAGAAAATGAATGTGGAAAGAAGATAGGATTCTTAGTTTAGCAGAGTTGCTTCTTCATAACCTTGTGAAAAAGAGGGGCTACATTACTCTTTGGGCCAGTGTCCTTTATGGCGCTATTCCACTGCATGGAACCTGCATGGCTCTTTTGTTTTCCACTGGCCAAATCTGGTACCTGGTCCCTGGAAACGGGTAAGTTTTCAGTCCCAGCCTGCTCCGTGTTCCAACCATGCCTAGTAGGTAATAAACAGTGACGTATAAACCCTGCAGAGCGCTGATTGGCCAGAGACATGTCAATCACCACGAAATGCAGAGCTCATTCATATCCAACACACATTCGCCGCTTGTAAAATCTCTGAAGTTAGAGCAGTTTTCACATTTATTTTTTTAATCGGACTCACAAAGGCAGCTCGTAACTTCACCTCGAGGTGTTTTGAAGGGGTTTATATGCTCCTTGGGCTGATGGCCGATGAAAATTTCCAGTAATGGCCAAACGTGCAACAAGTAAAACTGATCCGAGAGAACTGGGGTGCAGTTCCGCGTTCAGTCCAAAAACGGGCCTAACTTTAGTTCATAGTGATTCCTGTTAGAGACTGCATTTTTTAACGTCACCGGCTTCCATTTAGTAGGAGAGCACTGTCAGTGGAAAAGCGACAATCTTCAAGCGTGTCGAGTAGAGCCGTACCCATGCTGTGGAAAAGCACCATTAGTGTGTAGATATGAAAGAATCGGTGTTATATCGATGCTAGTAGGGCACAACTTACTATATCTTCACTGTCCAATGAAAAACGTGGATTTTTAGTTCACTACATTGTCTGAACACAGCAGCTGCCCTTCACATAGTGTGCAAAATTTCAAAATGCTCCAGAATGACTTGGAATAAAATCTTTTTACATTGAAAATTAAGGGTTTTTTTCCCTTCTCCTGTAAATTTACTATTTTGGAGGTTCATGTTTGTCATTGGACAGCGATGATATGTTGTTGTTTCTTTAACAATTGAGAAAAAAAATGAATACTATAGTTTATAGTATGTTTCAGATCTGAAGCACGAGTGGAACTTATTGAAAGATTTTAAAAACACCTTATTGGTGAATTGCATTAAAGCTACCCATCAATCAAAAATTGCAACAAATATAACAAGCAGCTCAAAACATTCTCAAGTTTTTTTTATTATTATTATTATGTTTAGTTTGGAGTACAACATATTCTTTTGTTTGTTTGTTTTTGTTTTTTTTTATTTGTTTGGTTTTTGAAGAGTGGGGCTAAATGAAATGTAATCCATCTCTCTCTCGCTCTCACTCTCTCTTGCTCTGTGTGTGTGTGGGAGGGCATGATTCACCACACATGAGTCATTTCTCTCAGGCTTCAACACATATTTCATCAGGGATGCAAACACTTGATCTGTCCTGCACACACACAGACACACACACTATCATCTTTTTTCACGAGCTCTGCAGATGTGCCTTTTAAAAGGAGAGCTCAAAATCAGCATATCGCGCAAAACTTCATAAGCTTCTTGACTTCCCACCTCCATGTTTAGACTCTGTGGAAGAATAGCAAAAGTTTATAAACCCTACAAACTCTGTCAGAAGAACATAGCATGGGGCTCATTAGCCACTCGTCATAGATAGAATTGTTCTGTCCTCAAGTGAAATGCCTTAATCACATCTTCAAGTATGTTCCCATCTCCATCTAAAGAAGCTCACACTGGAGGCCTGTCTTTATTGAGCCAAGCGAACTTAAAATGATAGTTCAGTATAAAATATTTTTCTACAGTTTACCCCTTAAGACATGTTTGTTGCCAAAATTTGTGGTTTAGTTTTATACTGGAGCTACAAGGCTTAAAATATTCATTTTCTCCAACGAGTCATCCTCATATTGAGAAAAAGCTGCAGCAAAACTCAGCAAATAAACAGAGCATATTCTGTAAATATAAAAAAGAAAAACACTACACAGCTTAAAAACACAAACCACAGCTATCAAACACACACACTGCTATACAAATAAAAAAAAAATATTGTTGCAGTAAAATAAAGCATGGTTTTCACTGGCTCTGATTCACAAATATGCATATCCTAATCTGCAAATTTGTGAATAATGTTATAGTTAATAGTTTTACCAGGAACAAACGTGGAGATTTGCAACCAAATTCAAACTAACTTATTTAACTTATAAATTATGACTTGTATAAATACATTGCCCCTCAATAGTAGATGACACTGTGAGTTCACTTTATAAGATGACAGGCTGTGATCCGACTCCCTGTTGATAAACAAGTGTTAAGCTTGATTGGTTTCCTCATAAATGTAATGTATTGGTATTAAAAGGAACGTATCTTGAGAAAATGAGTGTTTCAGTGCACACGCACATTCATGTTCAGATCTGAAGCACCTACAAACCCGCAAACTGTGAACTAAATCATACGACAAAGATGAGCTTAAAGAGTAGAACACAGATAAAGAGCACAGAGAAGCAAGAGTGTTGGTTAAACATGAAGGAAATAATAACAGAGAAGAAAGAAAACCAAGTGCAAATGGCTAAACACTGGATTTTCTGCTCCTCTCCTCACCCCTGAGGTCTTGCACTTAACTGAGCCGTGGCTCAATCTCATTTAAATGAACAGGGCTGTATAGGCAGGAAGAGTGCTGTGGTATTTGGAGCCAAGGTGTAAACTTGTGGAGAAGGGATATAATATGTCCCCTTTAAGTTCAGTTGTTTCAAATTAAATGTATTGTTGCTGCACTAGCACTGCCTGCTCAACAAGTTTTCATACAGCCTTTTTCATAAAGCCCTGTACAGTGTAAGGAACCACGTTTAACAACTGAACACAGTCCTCTTCAAGTATGCAAGATAGTTTAGGTGTGTAGTTTGTACAATGCTGGTCAATGGTTTTAATTACTTTAGCTAGATTGGCTAAACACTAAACAGATCTTGCTGATTCCTTTATGTGGTGAGTGAAATGCTATGTAAAAATGTATTTTTTTCGCGGACTATGAACTTAAAACTCTAAACTCTTTCTCTCTGTTCTCTCCTCTCTTGCTGCCTTGGACTCGGTGGCCAGGCTTTCAACTCAGAGACGGACAACTTCAAGCTGACGTACGGCGGTCACCAGTACCACGCTAGCTGTGCTAACTTCTGGATTAACTGCGTGGAGCCCAAACCTCCAGGCCTCATCCTGCCGGATCTGCTTTGAGCTCAATTTCTCTCCAACTGCCGCTACTTGGAAAAGCTGGGAAAGCTTCCCAGTCCCTCTGAACTCACTAAAGGTCTTCTTGTCTTTATTTATTGCTGTCTTTTTCTCCCTCAGTGGCTTGGTCATTGCTTCTTGAACTGGGACTGTGAAATTCTCAGCATTTGTAAACGTTTATAGAAAACTGGAAAAAAAATCCACTAGTGTAATTTATTGAGATTTTCATGAATGCGATCTTGATTTTTTCTTTTTCTGTGTCTGGCCTTCAGAGGGTAAGCAGAAAGATCAGGCTGGCTTTTAGCTCTCTGCTGTAGAAGATGGTTCTGTATTTTTGACTGAGATCTGTGAAATAATAAAGAAAGCTACACTGCTGTGAGGATTAAGGAATTTAAAGTACAGTTTTGAGTAGCTTAGACAATGTGAAATTACTACAGCTTAGCGCACGTTTTGTCACTTTTCTTTTGGTCATTAATTCATGACTGTATTAAATAATAGTGTATAAATCAAAGTTATTCAGGACATTGTGTATTATTCAGAAAATAACTCACGTCATGCACTTCAATCCTTTAGAGTGGGACTTTTATCTATCCTTTTGCTGGAAATCAATCTTTTAAAGGCTGTATCTTGATATGGAGGGTCTTGGCTTTTTGTGATTTTTTTATTTTTTGAGGATCTTTGATTACAGAATGTATCTGGAGACGCCTGAAATACTGATATTTACAGTTTCTGAATCGTGTGACAGCACCATTGAATGTCTTTTCTGTATTATGTCATGTCTTGATGAACATTGACAGTGTACTTGAAAATAGCAGAGGGTGGCTAATAACTGAATCAATATTTCTGCGGCTACAAAGTTTCTTGGTCCCAATCCAGTTTTAGCTGTCACAAAGAATTAATCTACCTAGGCACATTCAGTGTTCATAACGTAGCTATAAATCTGTTGTTTTACTACTACTGCATCGAATAAAATGCTGTGTGTGAAGGATTGGCCTTCTGTTTATTGGTGTTATATAATGGAGCGTTTAACATAAGCTTTTTTTTCTCTGAGGATTCATTTCCATAACAAATCTCCCCTCCCTATCATTTTTACCTTATTTTATAACAATATAAAAATATTTGAGCCAATGACAGGGCAAAATAGTAAAACAAATTTTTAGCTACTGGAACTTTTAAGGTTGAATTGTTTTTGAAACAATTGAAAAATAATCTTGGTTCTTTGGCCTTAACATTGCAAGATTTTGAATCTAATGCCTTAGCTTTCTGAAACACGATAGCTTCCAGTCCCATCTCTCAGCACCATGCTAGTAAAGGCAGGCATCTGTTTGCTAACAACATAATTGAGAAGTTTGTGTTAACTTCTGCATACTGAGCTGTCCTTGTGTTAGTGGCTGTTGGAGATGAGGTGGTGTTTGTCTTCACACGTCTCAGTGGAAGCATGTGTTGGCCCAGCTTGGTTGCATAGTGTGTTTGGGAAAGTGCTAGCTAACTGCTAGATAGACAGTGATTAAATTAGGTAAGTAATAACATAAAACAATAATTATCATAATAATACAACATCTACATGATTTTCTTGGTAACACTGGTTAAAATATATTTGTACTTCTATCTCGTGCACTGGCCAGCACAGATATGTTTCGCCAAGTTGAGAGGCAACAAATCATGTGAAGCAGAGGAAGTCCCTCACCCATGACCTTCTCCAATAATATTACCCCTTGGTTCACATTTAGAGTGAAGGATGGTTTAATGGGTACATTAATACAGATCTGTGGATAATAACTGCTTTTTCAGAATCAAGTATTTTTAAAATGTCCTATTAAAGGCGACTTTCACAATTTCAAAAAACTTTTTTTTTCTGTTTAAACTTTTGTGTATGAAACCAGTCTGTTTGCATACTCAAAATGGTCCAATGTCTGTACAATGGTGAGACTTCCAAATGCTGAAAATCATGAATCAAGATGATGATGTTGCCTGCTCCAAAAGTGGGTAATATTGACTTACTTTTGCTAACTCTAAATTTGGAAGAATGCTAACTGCATGAAAGTAAACGCAGCCACTACAAAATGAAACAACTCTAGTAACAAATTCATTTCTGTGATAATTCAAACAATGAATAACTTACAAGTTTAATGTCAACCACATACAAATTGTATACATACATAGTGTTCAACATTGAAAGACTGGGAGCTTCTGAACGTAAACAAACCAGAGAACAGTGTTTCCCCACAATCATAGACATTGCCTTTAAGTATTAATTGTATATTCTATATTACTCATATGATCATGTTAAAAATGAAAATAAGCCTTTTTAATGTACTGCAATCCCAGCAGTGTCAAGCTGAGGAATGTTGAGTTGGTTTGGCGTAGCAGTCACACATTTCTGACCTGACAGTTCAGAGTAGGCTGTTAGGATCTGTCTGGCTGTTGCTTTGCCATGTATCAGAAACATATTGGATATCAGTATAACAGACCTAAATCTGAACTGAAAATATCAGACATGTGCAGTTACTCACTTAGCACATCTATGCAACATCTGCAGAAAGATATGGATTTTGGGCCACTTCTACCTGTTGTTAACAAAGCTGAATCAATGGAGGGTTTCAGCTCTCTTGTCTGGAGTGTAAATGTGAGAATATGAGATTTTAACAGTAAAAAATAAAACTATATTAAATGATTACTTGATGGAAAGACTTAAACTTTCAGATTAGACTATTTAAATTTAGTAAGGGTTTTTCTGTTGACGCTTTTCTCTTTGCAGCTCATCCTCATTCTTGTGCTGGAGCTGGAGCACATGTAAATTTAATTCAGGATTTAACACTACCAGCAACCGTAACCATGGATACTGAAGTTGTCTTGGTTTCTTGGTGAACACAAGCAGCACTCCAATCATCACAATGACCAGCAACAGGTGTTCAGATGTTCGCCGGTCACTTTTCAATGCCTTGACCCAGATTTCTGTCAGTTTATAAATACAGAGTCTCATTCACTGTGTGATGTCCTGCTGATCAGAACCGTATTGCTTCAGACAGACTTTGTAACGTTAAAGTTTAAAAAAGAAAAACCCTCTCCATTTGTTCAATTCACATGTCTGAGATCTCAAACCAGAGATCTCAGAGTGATCAGGGCAGTTCTGGGAAATATTCTGGGTTTTCAAAATTATAAGCTAATGAGTGCTTCACCCGTAGGGATTAGTATTATAAGAAAAATTAGAAAATAGTATTATAAAATATTTAACTATTTTTAAAATCGCACAGAAGGGAAACATTTGTTTACTTGTCATCACACAATTTTGAAAGTGTAAATGAAAGTGCTGCAGACTGGACCCCAGGACCCCACCCATGTAGTATTTGCACATAATCTACACAAGCCTCCCATTTACTTTTAGCCCTCTATCAACTTCTGAAATTCCCCAATATAGTGGAAGTACTGCAAATAGATATACTGTCTAGTTTAGAGAACAATTTTAAGACAATAATCTGTACATGTTCAGTACAGACACAACTATCCAACTCTATACATTGTCAGAGAAAGTGTCACAGTGGTGGGCAAATACTGTACCTTAAATTAGGGAACTGTATTTTGTTCTAAGTTTTAGAAATGTCTTGATTGTATATGCCCCATTTAATCTCCAGGACCTTTAAAAAAACTTTCTTTTATTTTACAATAATAATAAAAATAAAAGTTTTATAAGGTAAGCTTTCAAATATTCACTTCTGGAGAATGTCCAAAACTGGACTCTCAATCATCTATTGTACCTTTAAAGGCTATAAATGTAAACCTACTGTAGCTTTTCTTCTGAGAGTGTAGTACACATTTAAGGAACAAAATAGAAGAAGCTAAGTTCAAATTCATATTTTGAGAAATGTGAAATGCCTAGAAGCTACAACAGGGTGTGCCTTCACACACTGGCTCAGTCATGAGAATTCAAATTGTGTTTTTGTGGAACTTTCTGGATGTATATTTGATCCAAAGTTGGTTGTTTCACGAGGACTGACTGTACGAGGGTTTTGTTCCAGCAGCACGTTGATTTTTATTTTGTTTCACATACTGCACTGAATCATATTCAACAATACGGATTATGCTCTTTGAAACATGCACGGTTAGGATATTAGAGAAAACGAGATGGTGACGTAATATGAACATTTCACACAATAACGAAAAATATTGTCACCTTGCCCTGCCTTATTTACTAGAGGCAGCTGTAAAACCCTGTTTTCTCCTCACATCCACTCCACCTGTTCATTCGGATCTCCTGCTGATCTCTCCGTATTTTCACATATCAGCAAATGTCATCAGTCCAAATGTCATTATGAATGACAGACACAGAGATGGAGATATTGATTACCAGGACTGATCCTGAATTCATATTTACCTGGTGGAAGAAAAAGTCTATTTGAATCAGTGTTTGACATTTTACTGCTTTCATAAGAGCATAGCAACTTATTAAGAATATGCAAAAAAAAATTATAATAAAAATATAACATGCTGTAATTTACATGAAATACTCATTTATGAGTAAAGGTCCAGCCATTCTAAAACAGCCCTGATTTAAGCTAAACAAATATTCACAAAATCAAATACAGTACCGTAAGAATTAAAAAACAAAGTTTTTAGTTTGTAACGCTTTATTAATTTCATCACAAGAGTTACATTTTTTCATTATTCTTTAACATGAGTTCTACATAGCACTGACGTTTTGACACGACAGAATTTTTTTTTCTTTTTTTAAGTATATTGTGCCACAGCTGGTGGAAGGTGTGAAATAGTCTGTATTTAAGGAAATCCTTATAAGAAAAATTAACCACTCAAATATTTATAATCTGAAAAAAAAATGGTAAAAAGTCCAAACAGCTGAAAAAAAGATTCTCATCACACTTATTTTTTTGGTCGAATTATGAAAGAAATATACCAAAACAAGTACTACAACACAGGCTCTGACTGTCTTTTAGCAGCACCATTGTTTGGAGTCCTGAAACTTTCTCTTACTCTCTCTAATTTACATTCTTTCAATGCACAGGACAGACTTTGTTTATTTTAAAGAGGCTTTTCAGTACTCAGCTCTGTCCTGCTGGCTTTCCTCATGTTTGAAAATGAACTTTTGTCTCTTGTGCCTCTCATCAGTACATTTCTCTTCATCGTATCTTGCAATAACTGAAGGTGCTGTACAGTAATATATTCGAAAATGCTACCAGAAAAGGAGAGCAGACTGCTGCAGCTCACATTGCAAAACTGGCAATCATCGTATTAATGTGGGTGGAATCTAAACTAATGACTGAAAGCCTGAGTCTCAGCTGCCTTGCTGTTTTAAAAGTGCCACACAGGCCATGTTTTCAGCCTCCTCTGATTTCGTTCATCTCACTAATCGACAAAAGCTCAGGTTTGTCACTTCTGACCTCACCAGGAAATTTGTGCTTGGTCTGATCTTACTCCCTTTCATCAGCAGTTAAGAACTCACCAACATCAGTGTCAGCGAATCCTCTCGAATGTTTTACTCTCAACACTTTGGAGGTGGGGGGATGGTGGGGGCGGGTTTCACTTAATCTTACTCAAGTCATAAGCTTGAAGGAAGAGGAACCTTTAGCCTATAGATGACCTGTGACCATAAGAGAGTCAAGAGTTGGGCACAGTTCAGTGATCAAATCTTGGTCATTTCACTCCTAAAAAAAAACTAAGCCTCGACAATTCCTCTAAAGCCCCCAGTAAGGTGCTAGGTTCCTGCGGTCTCGCTCGTAGACGTCGGGGATGACTCCATAAGGCGTCTGAACCATCTTCACCGAAGTCTTGCCGAAGAGTTTCCTCTCGTACTCGATAAGCTGCCGCCAGAAGCCACCATTGGGTCGGATGACAGGGCGGCGGGCTTTGACCCAGGCATGGGCCTCAGCCAAGGACACTCGGTGGTACTTCATGAGGTAGGCCAGGCACAGCGAGGCCGAGCGACTGACCCCTGCGGCACAGTGCACTAGGACAGCCCCCCGCTTGCGGCCCACACTGTGGATCTTGTCTGCAACGCTGTCGAAGTACAGTGAGATGGGAGAATGCGGCATATCTGCAAGTGGCACCTTGACGTACTCCACGTGTGGCCAGTTGAAGTTGGGCAGCTCGATGGTGGCATTGACCACGCAAGTGATGCCTTTAGACAGCAACAAGCTGCGGTTGGACGCCACATTTCCACGGCTGAGGAAGAGCGTGGGCGTGATCTGGGCAATGCCGCCCAGCAGGCTCCCAGTCTCGGGCAACAGTCTGGGTACAGTGGCAGGTACCAGTGAGCTGCGGTGGTGGCTATGCTGATGATGGCCCTGGTGATGGTGGAAGAAGCCCTGGCTGCGGGAGCCCATTGAGGAAGAGCGGAGGCACGAGAATGAGAATGAAAAAGCTTGAGGAGGAGCCAGGATTGTCCTTTAGATCGCTTCTGTCATCCTGAGGGCTGTATGGTGTGGATTAGCAGACGGATCTGTAACAAAAATAGAAAATATTTTTACAGGTAAAACTTAGTAACCAAATTGTCAATTCACAAAGTGACAGTATATTAGAGCCCACAGAGATGTTTTATTACACCAGACCACTCAAAATCTCACTATAATTAAAAATGATTATTGGCAGAGTTATGGATAGTGGTGGGCTGAGATGAGGTACACTGTCAGGTTGCTCATTGAGTGATGTCTGTCAGGGTCTGGAAGTGTCAATGGCAGCTCAAAACCGTGAAAAACCTTGTTAATAAAATAAAGACCTGTGTCCTGTCCATACAGATCCGGATATTTTTTAAATGAAGGTTTATGTCTGCGTTTTGGCCTCCCATCCACATGAAAACTCATCCAAGTTCACCGAAAACTGAGGTTTTCAAAATCGTTCTCCAAGGTGGAGATTTTTGAAAATGCTGTTGTCCCTGTTCTTGTGTGGACATGGAAAAAGTGGCAGGAAACACTGATGTCACAGACCTTGCCTGTCTCTGGCTGAAAATTAAATACGTCATAAATCTACAGGGTATACATTCAAATATCACTAGAAAAGATGCTGTATTTGAAACATATCAAGCACTATTATTATGTACATTTGATGTACTTAAACATAATGTAGTTAATACAAATTATTAAATTAGATTAAAATGTCCAGGGAAACTGACTATATGGTATGCACAACTCTCTCTCACACTAGCATCTCCATTGATTTAAAGAAAGTGATGTCTTTGTTGACACCAAACAAGTTAGTATAATGGAAGGTACTGTGGTGCAACAGCCAGCATCAGTGGCACACAGCTCCAGGGATCTGTGTTTTGGGTTCAAACCCCAGCTCCATTGTCCATGAGGAGCTTGGTGTGTTTTCCTCATGTCTGCAAGTCCAAAAACACATGTTGGCAAGTGGGTTGGCTATTCAAAACTGTCCATAGGTGCGAATGTGTGAGTGTGTGACGCCCTGCGATACCAGGTAGACACCAGGCACCAAGCTGTGACCAAAAGTTCACAGATGAGAAATGAATGAGTGAAAGCAGTACAATGTCAAAACTATTAACAGATGTGGTTTAATAATTGGCTTTTTGTCCAAAACCTCCAGTTCCTCATTAAATGGTGTGAACTGCTTCTCCATTTAAGGTGGCCCCACACCTCCTAACACCACCATGCCACCAAGCGGTAGCTCGTTCGCCCGTAGGCCACATTATGGCTGCATGTGTGTGTGGATCGTTTGAAATGGGAAGGTCTCTAAGTTAAGTCCAAAAACCTGCGAGAGGAAATGAACAAAAATACTTACATTTTTTATTTAAGACTGATTTACAAATATATGCAATGTATAACTGTATTTGTACAAATTGCAGACAGATTTGAATGTATTTATTTGTGAATAGTGGAACATCTCAACACTTTGAATCTGTGATGTGTTTAATTGGTGGATTAACATTTACACATTTGTCAAGTATTTTGGGACTAGTCCCTACCCATAACCAAGGGGCTAATTTATAGCCCTCTAAATGTCATTTGGCATGGAGTATGTTGATGTAACAACAACAACATCAACAACATCAACAACATGGAATGCAGAACCTGTCAGAATTCACCATATGGTCAGTTTTCTAGATAAACTGTGCTTTCATTATCCTGACAAATCCACCAATTGTGAAGCATATTCAGTTTACCATCGAATGGTGATGTTCGTGCGAACATGCCTTTGGGAAATTCATGCCACATTTGTGTAGTTCCTTGGCCAGAAACAACCCGAACGAATAACAACATCTGCCCGCCAAAATGATGACAGGATACGGCTCCATATGTCAGAAACCTCCCACGCTCTGGACGCCAGTGGCTCTGCTTAGCACCCAGCTGACCTCACTGCCTCTAAGGCTGCCCAGTATCACTCACCCATCACTGCCAACAGCCTCCCAGGAGCCCAGCCTCTGCTGGAGCCTGTACCGTCCTGCTGTTGATTCAGGGAAAGCTGAGAGTCTGCCAGGCGCAAGAAACAGCTGCATACAGATCAGATGCCTTTATTTTCCTGCTGTTATGTTTCTTTGTTATTGAAGCAGTCTCTGGACACACAGTACATTTCACCTCATGCCTCTTCACAGATGCCTCGGGGCTATGGGGGGCTCTAACCTTGATTAACATGCCACACATATCAAAGTGGACGCATGAAATATGAATTGAATCTGATGGCGGGGGAAACAGCACCTGCGCTCTCCACAGGGCTGGACCCTGGAGCAACATGTGGATGTCTCAACTGTCAACTTCACTTTCTTACGTTTGTCCACATCTGTCCTATGTGACTAACTTCATACCCATGTACTCGTTTAACAATGTCATGCTAAATATGTGGCAATCACTCAGTACGTCAATTACATTGTGTACGTCTCAGTGAGTTTTAGCGTCTCACAGGCTTTGCCCCTCAGTGCTAAAGCAGCCCATTTTCAATATGCCAGTGTAGGTTTGAGAGATTATTCATATCCAATCACAATTTGGTAGAATGCATTTTTTAATCCCCCTGCAAGAATCAACAATGTTGAATGACACAGCAATGGTAACAGAGCCGGTGCATTGCCTGTAGAGGTGTTACTTCCAAACAGAAGCAACCAAGAATTTTAGTGTTACAATTACAATCATGACTTGCTGATTGTTGGGTAAACTATGCGGAGTTTTCAAGCTTCAAGGCAGAATATTTTGGCTAAAAGAACATTTTTTGGCCTAATTTTATGGAAACGTATCAGTATCAAAATGAAAATAAGATGTAACGTAAAATGGCAATGAAATCCTGTTTGTTGTCATGCATGAAAGTTTGCGCTCAAAATGAACATTCAAATTCAATAATTCCATTTACATTTGCAATCTGGACAACTTCTATTGATATTTATTTACAAATAGATTTGGATGCTTTTTGAATGAACACGTTTCAGGTGATCATTCAACAAGTGCCACGACTGCTGCGCTCCGAAATGTGTCAAAATGCTTTTGAATACGCAAACCAAATGCATTTTTTTAAATTTCCATGGACCTGTCTATCATCCCATCAGGGTGGGCCCGATAGCACACACAAAAGACAATGCTTTAACTTAAAACATGCTTCCATAACATTTACATGAAATAATGGTGATTTAAATTTGAATGAAAAGAGTGGTCCAAAAAATTAAATCAAGATATTTCCCTAATACATTCAGCTGTAATCTAGGGATTTTATCTACAATAGTCTGTCTTTGCTGTTGTGCTGTCATTCTTTACAACATGCTCAGTTTGGTTCACCTACAGTGTATGTGAAAGTGTTTGGTGGTTTAAAAAAAAAAACTACAAACAAGGTATTAAACTGTTACTAGGGTGACATCCGAACGGGCACATCTTCAGTACATTTAGTTACAAGACATAACTATAGTATATTTTGTGTAGATCATATATATATCTTTTGCATTAGTTTGTTATATCATCCAGACATTTTGTTTTAATTTTCTGTTAAAAAAATCATAAAAGCTACCTCTGTAAGAGTTCATGTTGTGGATCTTTATTTCCCATTGTGTCCTAATCCAATAATTATTTTAAAGACCACTGATGTACACACTGATGTAACAATGGGTACATGAGTGTACCATGGATTTGTTGTAACTTTTTCCATGGCATCACAAATTAAAAAACTGGCAGAGGGTTGTGCACGTCAAATATGATTAGCCTGTGGCACCAGAAACGCCAGTAAAGTAACCTCCCTCTTTATCTTCATCCACTGTTGTTTTGACTCAGTGACCAGGCAGAGTGCCACATGTACAAACACTAATAAAACGAGGACAGTGGAAATGTGACCTGCTTTACTCTCATTAAAAACTCAGCAGGTGTACTTCATTTTTAAAACTGTGCCAATTACATTTTCAACCTTAAAAATTTCAGAAAGACTAGGTC
Source organism: Hoplias malabaricus (assembly GCF_029633855.1). Classification (NCBI taxonomy): domain Eukaryota; kingdom Metazoa; phylum Chordata; class Actinopteri; order Characiformes; family Erythrinidae; genus Hoplias; species Hoplias malabaricus. The sequence continues at coordinate 38,589,899 of NC_089800.1, read as the reverse complement.
AAATGTACATCCTTTGAGGGGGACTTGATGCATTATAAATGTATCATCAAAAGCTACAACACTGTCTTTAAGTTCCAAGTGTGCATCTTTCATGAAACTCTACAATGACTGTGGACAGTCTGGGATATGTGTGAATTCAAACAACTGCAAAAATAACTCTAAAAGGACTCTGAGATTGTACCCTGCACTCTGATAGGCAGATTTCATGTTGCTGTTACTAGTTAAATGCAGTTTAACAGTGCCACCTGCTCTTTACATTATAGACACATTTTAGAATCAATGGACCAAGAGAAATGGTCCGGAAAAACACAGCTAAAACAAAGGTGCCAAATGGAACCGAAATTACTAACTGTGGTTAATTTTCTGTTTAATGTGCTTCCCGGGGACTTTTTATTTTTGTTTTTTCCCCTAACACTGAAATATCATAATAGACCAATAGACCAAGATTTAGCACGTTTTATAAAATTCAGAACGTTTCCTTGCCATTTGCTAGCTCTCCAGTTTTGCGTGCTGAAAACTGGTTTAATGTGGGTGTCGAAGCCCCAATGTCAGTAAACAAATAAAAAAAAACAAAGTGGCTCTGTCAGGCATGCTAGGCAACCTCTCTCTCTGCTCATGACATAGAAATGGCAAACAGCCCTCAAAATATTGAAAATCATGAAAAGAGATGAGGAGATACTATATGCATGAATTAAACACAGACTGAAAGTGTTATAAAACTAAATAACTCGAATTACAAATGAGTTTCTGTGGTAATTCAAACAGTGAATAAAAACTTACAAACAAGTTCAAGTTCAGCCATGTACAAACAACAGTCATATTTTTCCTCAAATATATCAGCATAAACAAACTAGAGAGAACAGTAGTTTCCCACAATGTTAGACATTCCCTTTAAGGGTGGTTTTGACTGGAAATTAAATAAACAAATGAGTAGACTCTACCTTGCTTCTTATTTGCTGCAGTAACAGTTTGTACCCATCTGTAAACGCTTAAAATTAAATGTAGGAACACTGCTGTGGGGATCTGACACATTCAGTCACAGGAACATTAGCGATGTCAGGTGCAGATGTTAGTTACACTGTTACTTCTGGATCATATACTTCAGTCCAGCTCCACCTCAAGATCTTGAATGGTGCCCCATCACTACAGGCAACCCAGTTCCAGTGCTCCACAGCCCATACTGACGGGATGTTTTTTACCCTCCGATGTCTGGCATTGAGCATGGTGACATTTAACTCATGTGCATCTGCTTCAGAGCATCCCATTCTACTGGGCTTTTCTATGGAGATTACACAAACCACTATGACTATTAGGAGGAGTGTCTGCAAACATTTGGAAATATAGTGTATCACACTATATCTATCCAAGGATGCTCCAGGTTACAATCAACTGATATCTCCCTCAAATTAAAGTTTTACTGGTCTTCCCCTGGGGAAATATAGCAAATGAAATGAGAGGCAAATAAAATCTCCCCTGAGGTTCACGTAGTGCACACAGTCCTATCTGCTGTGCAAGTATGAATATATGTGCCAGTATATAAGCACTGGCCTAGTATGTCAGGCTTATGTGGACTCCCATCAATCAAGTTGTGTTACAGGGAGTTATCGACACTAACGCATATCACAGATTCTGTGGTGCCGGGTGGTTTGCATGGGTGTGTGCGTGTGTGCATTTGGATTCTGCGGGAGTCTGATTCCACCTGTGCAAGCACTAATGGCAATGAGAGATGCCTGTGGAGCAACATGAGCCCTAAAATGGCAGCCTTTATTTCACACCAAACATGGAAAACAGAAAGCAGAAACTAGATTAAGCTTTTGCTGCAGTGTACAGGTCTTAGTTTTCTAATTCAAATTGTCTGATTCAACAAGTGGCTGCCTCTACAATATTAAGACACACATTAGCTGATATCACTTTATCGCTTGTAATAAGAGACGTCCGTCTCACAGGATGTTACCTGGTATCTTCCAGTGACCCAGCATACTCTGACACAGATTGACAATATCAAGTGAATCAGGACTTAATTAGCTGAGCAGTCCATCCCGATTTGGACAGTTTTTTGCAGAAAAAGTTATTCTTCTCACATCTAATATACACTGGCACAGATTTAGAAATCACCTTTTAAAATCATATAATATACTTTTGGGGCGACAGGGGTGTCATCAGAAATGTTATAAGCCTACAGATTAGATAAGAAAATGTGTTGTAAATTACATTTTGAAACCGTGATTAATAGTTTTGGCATGATTAATACCAAAAGTGTCACTGTCTTAAGAGAAAGTCAGTAACAAAATGGAAAACTGCTAACCCCAAACTGGCCCAAATACTTTTACTGTAAAATGATTGTTGAAATATGCTGTAATAGGTAATAATCGTTACATTTTCTTAACCGTCATCACATGCATTATTTCTGCTACACTATTTCCAATATGCAAATCAGTCTAAGAATATAACTGACACATTGGATACCACTGAACGTTATTTCTGTTTTAATGCTGACATATCCAACATCAGATTAATATCATTACTCAGTTTTGTATTTTAACAGCTTCAAGTACCTCCTTACATTTGTTCATCATAACAGATCATATTTTGAGGATCTATCGATAAATTATAACGAGCTGAATGGCCTATATTTTATATAAGCCATTTCCAGTCAGTGTCACTCGAAGCTTTACCACTTGTTCAAGGCTGGATGGAACAGGTTGCTGCCGGAGTAAAAGAGTGGTGATTGTGACGCGTGGAAAGCATTTGGAAAATTCAACACCTCACATACACTGTCGTCTGTGAATCATTACTAAGTCTATCACACACTCCCCAAGTTCTTATTCGAACGTTCAATTCCACCTTAAGCTGAATGTGAGTGCTGCACCATTTAAGGTGGAAAGAAATACAAGGGAAAATTTAGACTTTACAGCTTACAAACCAAACGTATCATAAATTGATTTTATCCGCACAATATGGCGAATAAACTTGAAAAAAGTGAGTCTATGTTGGTAGGAACATTTGAGTTTTTCAGACAACTGGGATCTTGTAGAAGAACAGAGTGGCAAAATACTAGTTTCTGACAGCGTTTCATCGTTACAAATATCCCATTACGGCCATACGACGTTATTACAATCTGCAAACGCAACTAATGAAAAACATGCTTCGTGGGGTTCGCGAGCGTCTTTCTCTCTCGCAATATTCGCACGAACACCGTCGCCAGGAACTACGCACGACTCCTCCACAGCCTCCCAAAGACCTTATAAACCCGCTTCCAGAACCTTCACAGAGTAAAACTCACCTGCTCCACTTCTTCCTCTTCTCCTTCAGCTCACTGCCTCCGAAAGGAGCGACAGAAAGGGGAATATATCCGGTTAAAACGACGGAAACCTCAAACAGTGGTGTTTGAACGCGTGATGCGACGAGGCTAAGGAAGTCCAGTCCGTCTCCATGACGAGGGACAACCACACACTCGTCCGTTTGGTTGAGAACCGCTCGGCTTTACCAGCAAGACAAGCGCCTCCCTTCACAATAACGGGCTGTGTGTGGGAGCAGATACACTCTCCTCACACCACACACACTTCTCTTCACACCACAGACACACTTCTGTTTTACGTTTGTTAAAAAAAACTACAGAAAATGTATATTGCAGACGAACAGACGAGAAGCCGTTGATCTACTTGTTGCTCCCCTCAGACTTCACAGAAAACATCTGCTAGCATTTAATCTTGAAGAACAGAACATGATGTAAATACCCAATATATTTGAATATTTTTATAACCATTAAAATATACAAAGAAATAAAATTGTATATTTATCTACCCTATTAGGCTACACCACTTGCTAGTCCAGCTCTGTCAAAGCTGGGTTTCAGAAGGATAATATACATAAAATGGGACTCTAAGAAACATGCAAGACCCACCAAACTTTTTTTTATTTATTTTTATTTTTATAAATGCTAGAAGAGCTGCTCTACTGCTTCAGGTCTGAACAACAATGGCCCATACTAATGTCTGGAAAGATGAGAAAAAAAATTAGTAAAACGAAATACTGGAAAACCCTAAAACATATATTTAGATTTTGAGGCTTTTGGGCAATTTTCTGTGATGTATTGCCTAGTAGAGAGTACATTACCTTCAGGGAAATTGCAGTAAATACATGTAGGTATACCAATAAACTATTCTTGTCACTGTCCACTATGTTAGACACACCTAACCCAATGGTCCACCTTACAGATGTAAAGTCAAAGGCAGTAGCTCATCTATTGCTGCAAAATGTTGTTCTTCCTCTAGCCCTTCATTAGTGGACACAGGCTGCATTTGGCTGGATATTTTTGGTTGTTGGTCTATTCCCAGTCCAGCAGTGACACTGAGGGCTTTTAAAACTCCAGCAACACTGCTGTGTCTGATCCACTCATACTTACATACCATGTCATACACAACACACACTAACACACCAGCAACACGACAGGGTCACTGCAGCCCTGAGTGATCCACCACTCTAATCATACCTGATCTGTGGTGGTCCTGTGGGTGTCCTGACCATTGAAGGACAGGGTGAAAGGCACAAACAAAGTAAGCAAAAGCTTGACCCCAGTCTCATTGTAGAACTACAAAAGTGCACTCGACAGTGGAGCTTTACATACAAGATGGGCTTAACATCCATCCACCTCCTGTAACTTCTTTAACCTGCTCAGGGCTTCAATGTGTCTGGAGCCTACCTGGAATCATTAGAACACAGGGAACACATACTTGACACAGTGCCACTCCTTTACAGTGCATTACACACTCACACAGCCACTCTGTGGACAATTTTTCACACTCAGTCACTCACACATTCACACCTCTGGACACTCACACCTTGATTCACACAGTCTACCAACATGTGTTTTCGGATTGTGGGAGGAACTATAGAGCACCTAGAGGAAACCCACAGAGACACAGGTAAAACACACCAAGCTGCTCACAGACAGTGTCTCAAGGTGAAGAATGAACCCAGGACCTTGAGACGAAACCATTGTGATGTTGTGGGCTTACCAAACACTGGTGATTTAGTTCATGTTTATGGTTGTGCATGGAGAAGAACTACAGGACTGACAAACACTGATATACTGTAAAATTACATAAGTGTTAAACCATTTTTATGGGTTTCTGAGCGTATATGGGATGATAGTACAAGAGAAATAATTTAACAGTGATTAAAATATTACAATAAAATCATTTTTAAAAACAGTAATTGTAGTAAATATTTATATTCATTGAAAGTCTGTTTCATGGATTCAATGGGGTGTTACAACAGCAAACGTTAAATAACACACACAAATACATACTACAACTGTATGAAAGAGGGACAACTGCTGAAATATCCATATTATTACCCATGAAATGTTTGGGGATCTGCTGAGCAGACAGTTGGTGGAATACAGTACACTCAGAGACCAAAAAGCACTGTACAGCTAAAGATTTATTTGCCAAATGTACCAATATTATAACTGTACCCTCAAAATTAATTGTCCACTTAAAGGTTATACAACACTAAGCATTGTATTTTCAACATTATATTAAAGTGCATTTGTTAACCTTTCCTAATATAGCTGTTTATATATAGAAAAATATAATAAAACACCTGTCAAAACCAAGATGCACTTATGTTCTCTAACTAAAGGTACAGAAGACAGACAATTAAAGGAACACTATGTGATATGTTTACCTTAAAATTATAGCTCTAAAATTATTGTGATGTTTCACTGACCTGTAGTAGGGAGAACAGAGATCCTGGCACTCTGGCTTAGCACTGCAATGTACTAATGAGGGTTTGAGGTAATGAGGTTTAAGTTCATTCAGAAGATCTGTATCTGACTGGATCTTGTTTGTTGTTAAAGTTTAACTTGTCTGTAAGTTTTATTCACTGTTTGAATTACCACAGATGCTCATTTGTAACTCTAGCTGCTTAGTTTTGCAACACTCTGGGTATGCATTTAATTTCATGCAGTTAGAGGTCTCCCAAATTTGGACTTAATCCCTCTTTAAGAAATGTTATAGCAACCAGAATAAAGCAACATTCTAATTTCTTTACATAATTTTCAACATTTGAATGTCTCTGAACCATCCAAACCATTTATTGGTTGGTTTGTTTCCTATTTACTAAGCCAGGGTTGCACATTATCAACTGACCTTTTTCAACTGCCCAAACTGACTGGAATAGCAATGGTGAAGTAACATAGTCCAAATTTTATAAAACATGAATCGGATTCAAATCCGAACATTGCCTTTAAGGGTGCCAATTTAATATAATTTCTCTCAGAATATAGCTTTTGCATAATTCTTACATTTGCAGTCCTATCTGCTTCTTGGGAAAATGTTATCAGAAAACTTACCTCCCTCTCTGGTCTTTTTTAAAAGCCAAGGCAGCTGTTATATCTCTGCCTGTGATCTTGTACTCAAAGCCCATGCTCTGAACTCCAACACTGAACCCTCCTCAGTCACAAATGATAGTCTTGTCAGAGCCTTGTGCCAGCATGCAACAGTCAAAAGCTAAGCCCTGCTAGTTTGTGCCATGCCAGGAAGCTATGCCTCCACCACAGTGCTGTAACTGCTCCAGCATTTAAAGCACAGAACAAGTCTTTTCATCTGAGGTATTTCACATTACAGTCTGACACAAAAGCCTCACTGTTCCACATTCATGGCAGAGTCATAGTAGTGTCAGCACCAAGGAGAAGGAGGAGGAGGCGGAGAGAACAAAGCCTAAAAGGGTCAGTGGAACACCTGATACTTTCAGTTTGCGAGAGTGCTCCAAAGCCCAGACCCATAGGAAGGATGTGATGTTCACGTTACAACACGCCTTTTTGTTCTGAATGCCACTATTCTGACAGCCAGGCCAGGAGAAAGAGCATTCATAGCTTTGTTTTGAGTGAAGTGGGTCTAGTGAATGCTCAGGGATATAATGAAATCATTCAAGCTATACCTTCATTTGCAGAGACACTGAACTGCATAGCTTCTACTATTTTCTGCCCCAGCACACCTGATCCAGCTTCTCAGCAGAGTAAAAGCTCTAAATGAGATGGATCAGGTGTGTTGAGACAGGGAATAGTATAGTAACTGCCGATTAGCAGGATACCAGGAGCATGATTAATGCTGGGTTGGATTTATATGATGAAAAATGTAAAGTGGTTGGTGGACTCATTCCAGCAATGACGCTGAGGTGTGTAAAAACTCCAGCAGCACTTCTGTGTCTAATCCAATCATATTAGCATAACACACACTAATACACCACCATGTCTGTGTCACTGCAGTACTGAGAATGATCCACCTGCTCTGTTGAGGATTGTTCAGTTCTCCTGACCACTGAAGAATAAGCTGAAAGTCGCAAACAGTATTTAGAGCAACTGAAGGCGTTCACTTTTTAATTGTAGAAATACAAAGTGCTCCTGTATGGTCAGTGGAGCTGAAAGAACGGACAGTGAGCACCGACAAAAGGAGGTGGTCATAAAGTTATGCTTGATTGGTGTATTTATGAGGTTATATTGACTCTGTACACCCTGTCATGAGTCAATTAGCCACTTAGCCTTACCCCTCAGTTTTGCCTAGGAGTAGGGGTGTCTCAATTCTTGTTTGGAAAGAGGGATAGGACCAAGGGGGAGGGCTATATGTCCCATTAAACTGTATGGCCTCTGCAAAATGTAAGGTTGAACTAGATGTTTTGAACAAGATGATGCAGAATAAGCAGCTGAATCCAGCTTCATGTTACAGAGAGTTAGGAGTAGGTAGTGATGTTCGATACCACAGATTTTCTTTCCGGTCCGATACTGAGTAAAATTCAGGATGGTATAGGCAATACCGACCTCATACAGATACTTTGTGCAAATACATCTAACGTTTCTGGTAAATCTAAAAAAAGTAGTGTATTTCAAATCATAGCTTCATATGTAATCCACTTTAAATTCTTAAGGAAACTTTGCCTGAATGAATCTAGTCTTTTTTGCATATGTGAGATCTTAGTGGTACAGATTATTACTCCAAGATGAACTCATGCAGATATTTGTTGAAGCATGTATTTATTTTTTAAATTTATTTCATAACCATATTTATTAGTTTAAAGAACTCCAACAGCAACAGTGCTTAGCGCTACTTTTCTCCTTCAGTACCTGGATAGTGCAGCACCAAAGGACTCCGCCAGAGACTGAACAGAGACAGAGCTAAAATAGCTCCACACATGACTTCTTTTACACTCTGCCATTGTGTCTGTCTACAGATGGACTGACTGACTGAGCAGTGTGCTGTTGCGCTTATGCATTACGCACTTACCCAGGCGGAAGAAAAAATAGTTACCAACAACTGGTATCATTTAGAAAATATCTCAGTAGTTTAGTTACTTTCCACTGTGTTCCTTTTAAAGATATACATTACCTCAAATGACTGAAGTATCAAAAGTATCGTTATTTAGAGTTGAGAATCGATTTTAGAGCATAAAGATCTAGTATCTGAGGTATTGATATTTCAGTATCAATCTGCACATCACTAGTGGGTGATAAAATATGATTGTGGAACACTTTTGAAGGCATATGATTCTCTAAATTTAACTGCTTTAAAGTCCAGAAGTATTTCTCTGATATCACTGCAGAATGGCAGCAGAGCACCCCTGAAGTGCTGCTCTTTTTTGTGTTTTGATGATGCAACAAGCTCTTGAAGGTTCGTGCTGTTTCGTAGGGGAAGATTTTAACAACTACACTCTGTAACAATGTTCCAAGGGTCAAGGTATCACTGGAAAACAAGGGGCAGGGGTAAAATATTTAAAAAATAAGATTCACTCTTAGAATACACATCATTAAGACCATTGTCGTACCTTAATGCCATTGATGCCAGTCTTCCATTTACACTCTTTATATCTTTGGTGATCAGAAATGTGATTGTACAGTAACTATTCTGGATAGTGCATTAATGTAAACCTCTGCTATGCATTATGTACTAAGTATACAAGGTATAACTGGCTAAATAAATCTCTGTACACGAATACTGAATGATTGCTGTTCATTGTGAAAAAAAGAAGAATCCTGGTAGTAGAAGGAGTGAAAGTAAGAGAGGCTCAGGGAGTGATAACATGAGCGAGTGTGAACCAGAGCAAGCTATGAGCTGCAGAATGAAGCAATGGAACTTCAGTGAGCCTCAAATAGCAGATGAGTCAGAGGCAACGGGCCAGTGCTGTTTAATATGCTTCCACAAGCTGAACGGAGGCAGGAGATTTAGAGGGAGGCTGTCAGTAGAACCACCAATATCATCCTACTCTGAGTAGGGACTGTTCATTCATCCAATTGGGTAGACATCTTGGAACTGACACTTTGTACATAGGAGAATAATACATATGACATGTCTTCCTGACGTTCAGGAGAAGCATACAAAAAGTTCTAGATGTCTGTGTATTTTTATAATTATAATTATTTAAATGTACACATGTATATTTTTACAGTGTTGGTCCCTGATTGTGTTGTGGGTGGTTAGCGGGCTAGCTAATCACCCCCACTGTTCTCACATACCTTCTAAAGTGGATAGGTTCGTTTAAGTAGGAAACAGACTGTAGCTTGTTTGTGGTTAAAGTTTATCTTGTCTGTAAGTTTTTAACCACTGTTTGAATTACCCCAGAAATGAATTTGTAACACAAGCTGTTTAGTTATGCATTTTCCTTTTAGAATTTACAGTCTGTTCCACATTAAGTAATGTAATTAAATGCAAGGTGGCAAGGTAGCGCAGCAGGTAGTGTCGCAGTTAACACAGCTCCTGGGACATGGTCTTGCTCTGGGTGACTGTGAGGACTGTGACTGTTTGGTGTGTTCTCCCTGTGTCCGCATGGGTTTCCTCTGGGTGCTCCAGTTTCTTCCCACAGTCATTGGTAGGTGGACTGGTGACTCAAGAAATGTGCATTGCTCTGTGAAGGACTGGGGCCCTCTCTAGGGTGTGTTCTTGCCTTGCGCCTAATGATTCCAGGTAGGCCCCGGTCCCACCACAACCCTGAACTGGATAAGCGGTTACAGACAATGAATAAATGAACTTGGTGCAACTTTTAAGGTTATAATTTGTTATATTTGAGTAAGAAGCCAGCTGTAGCTTGTTTATGGCCGAACATTAATGTGTCTGTAAGTGCATATTAACTTTGAATTACCACAGAAACTCAATTGTTGCAGCACTTTCATTATGTTTACTTTCATGTACTTTGCGGTTTCCCAAACATTCAGTTCTCCCTTAAGTAACTTAACAGTAACAGAAAAAAGGTCAATGTTACCCACATATGGAACAGGAATAGAGCAACATTCTCTTCATTTTTCATGCTTTTCAATGTCATGACGTCTCTCCACCGTCCAAACACCTCCAGTTGCTGATTCTCATCCATGCCACTGACACAGTGTGAGAACTTCTAAGCCATTTAGGACAGAGACAATTAGTTTATTACCCATTTACCTAGCCAGGACTGTGTACAAACATCATCCATTTTTCTAGTGCACAGAGACCAGAGTGTGAACATTGCCTTTAACTATGATAAAAAAAAATGAATGCAAGGTTAAAAACGTGTCTGAAGTGAAGAGCTTGTTGCTAGCTCTCTCTCTCCCTTTTCTCTACTTCCACTAATTCTGTGAGCTGCCAAGCAGAGTGTGCCTAATGTTCTTTCTACATCGTTTGTTAGGTACTGTAACTCAGCTGAAAAATTTTCCAAAATCTTGGATGATTTGCCACCTACATATCTACCTAGCCACAGCAGGCTACTACATTTATGTAAATGCTAACACTATTTGGAATGTCACTCACACTCACTGCCACTGTTAGTTTCATCAGTCCTGGTTAAATGTAACACAACTTCCATAATCTGAAATCCCTTTATGTCATGCAGCAGCTAATGTTGGTCAGAACCCTTTCTCGAAGTCAGAACAACAACACATATTGGCTTGTAGCACATTAACACGAAAACCTGTATTGAGGCCAATAGCTAATTAAATGACTGGACAGGAATGTCGAAAGATGGGCCTAACCCATTTCAGTCCCTGTGAGAGATCTGGAATAGAAATAGAGGCCATGTGCCAGTCATGCTGGCAGACGCTCAAAGTATCCCATTGCTCCAGAGACTGTCCTGCTGCCTTCGAAACATCCTCTCAGCTGGATGGCCAGGACCTGCTGAACTGCCCTCCATCTAGAGGCCTGAAATGTTGTCAGATCATTTAGGTCCAACTCTTGTGATTAAGAGTGTTGGGATTTTGGTGCTTTAAATGATATTTTATCTAATCCCAGCCCTGTAGACTTCTGGCATAGAAAACTAACATTAGACATGAAAGGTATCTATGCTGCACTGTTATGATTAACAGTTGGTTAGCTAAAAATAAAAAAAATAAAAAATTGAATTACAGCATCTAGGAAGTTCTTTGGCCGCTATTTTCAGGCACTGATGCATCTCTTGTTGTGAGTGTGGGAGGAGAGTGTGGGTGGCCAAGGGCTTTGTGGTTAGAGCATTGGACACAGCAGAGGGCTAAATCTGTCCGTGTCTGATCCCACAGGCACTGGTGTCCATGAGTGTCCAGCGGGTACAGTAGAGAATTCACCCACGGCCAGTATGTGTGTGAGTGTTTGTTGGGAGCAGTAAGCAGTATTCTACCATACAATACAGTTCAGCAGATGTATCCAAGCTCCTTTCAGCTACTGATGCTAGGCTGGCCAAAAGTCCATTCACTTTAAACAGAAACTACCAAATATTTTTAACATTTAAATAGAGCGTGTTATTTATTTCTAATGGTTTTTGTGTTTATATGTGTGAAAAGGTCTGTTGTGATAGGTTGGGTGTAGCTCTTTTCAGTAAACAAGTTGCCTATAGCATACAATCACATCCATATCAGTCAAGAGCAGAACTGGCAGGATGTTAGTCCACACACAATTGACATAAATGAAATAACATAAATAAGGCCTAAGGTGTGATTATTCACTCCGTATATTAATGCTACTGCTACTTTTGTGCCAAAATGATTTAATAAAACACGACCCTTTTTAAAAAAAAATGTGAGGCCAGTTAAACTTGAACAGAGCACACAAAAACATTAAAGTTGGAATTCACCATATGTCAAATTTGAGTACAGTTTACCAGTCTACATACATTAATACATTTGTCAAATAATTTTCATGAAAATATATTTTGTGATGTAGACAAATTGATTAACATAAAGATGGGGAAACTGTGGCCAAATATGAAATAATGTGAATGAATGAACACATTTCTTTTTGTGTGTTGTATTTTTATTGTTCATTCATTCATTCATTATCTGTAACCGCTTATCCAGTTCAGGGTCGCGGTGGGTCCAGAGCCTACCTGGAATCATTGGGGCAAGGCAGGAACACACCCTGGAGGGGGCGCCAGTCCTTCACAGAGCAACACACATACACACATTCACTCACACCTACAGACACTTTTTTTGTTTGAGTCGTGTGTTTTTGGACTGTGGGAGGAAACCGGAGCACCCGGAGGAAACCCAACGAACACGGGGAGAACACACCAAACTCCTCAAAGACAGTCACCCGGAGCGGGACTCAAACCCACAACCTCCAGGTCCTTGGATCTGTGTGACTACGACACTACCTGATGCATCACCGTGCCACCCAGTTTTTATTGTTGTGTTATTTATTTAATATTTTTTAAGTACTTTTGTTTGCTGACTGCTTATTTTTGCTTGCTCTTTTGTTTGGCTTCTCTAGCTGAGGATCCTTGAAGATTTTTGCTGATTTAATTAAAGACACAATATAAAATGATAACATACATTAAGGTAACAACGATACAACAAGGTTACAATACTGGACTTGCAGAAGATTCAGTCATACCTGCTCCTCCCCTTCCACTGTCCTGCATGAATCACACACTGCCCACCCTCACCACCCCCAGCCCCCCAGATGGAAGAGTGTTGCATTTTTCAGCCCAACTCACTGGCTTTGCTTCCCATTTACCGAGCCAGGGCTGAATATGAACACTAGATGCTTTTCCGTGTGCAAACAGACCAGAGAACTGGTGAACCATGAGGAATAATTATGTAAATTCAACAAAAAGTCAATTGGACTAAAATGGTATACAGCACCTTTACGGACATTCCTTAATTTCAGGGATGACGTGTCATTCAGGAGTTCTGGCTTCATATTCGAATGTTCAAATGTCCATCCTTAAATAGTAAATTGGAAAACTCAAAGGGCAAAGGGGAATGTGAAGCCAACTTTCAGCATGTACATTACACACTGTGGGGAACTGATGAACCCAATATCTACCTTTTACAGCACTAGGAACTAGTACTTTAGAGCAAACTACCCTCTTTCAAAAGTTACACAGCGCAGTTTCTGCCATGCTGAGCTCAGAGTAGCAAAGAGGCTTCATTCTCTTTCACATCTCAATGATTTTGAAGCTATAATTTTAAGGTAAAAAATAAATGTAAATGTAGTCCATTACTACCCACCTCTGAACAAGGAGAGAGGATGGGCACAATGTATGATAATTAATTAGTGTATTTAGTCTCTAAAACAGCAATGGAACCACTGCCAGTTTGAGATATACTAATTCATTCATTCATTCGTTTATTGTCTGTAACCACTTATTCAGTTCAGGGTTGCAGAGGGTCTGGAACCTACCCAGAATCACTGGGCGCAAGGCAGTAACACACCCTGGAGGGGGCGCCAGTCCTTCAAAGGACAACACTCACACTTAGGGACACATTTGAGTTGCCAATCCACCTACCAATATGTGGTTTTTGGACTGTGGGAGGAAGCAGGAGCATCTGGAGGAAACTCACGCGGACACAGGGAGAACACACCAAACTCCTCACAGACAGACACCAGGAGCAGGACTTGAACCCACAACCTCCAGGTCCCTGGAGCTGTGTGACTGTGACACTACCCCATGTAAATACTGATACTAATAAATATGGAATGTAAGTATATTGTATCAAAACTAGCTTTTATGGAATTATGTCAGATTATTAGATTTTCACAGCATGCTGCTTCACAAAGAAAGTTTGAGATCAGTTGTAAAGAGATTACAAAAAATATCCAGAAGTGTCAGACTGTCAGCTTAAAAAAAACAAAAAAACAACAATATAGTAAATATGAGCTGACTGGAAATTAGCTTTCAACACTTATTAGCATTTAATTGCTTTACTAACAGAATGCTCCTTCTCCTTATTTACGTTGGTATGAAAAATTAATATGAAACACCTCATAGAATTGGCTCATAGCATACACACACACACACACTTTCTCTCTCAGTCACTCATTCACATTTAACAGGCTATATATTTTCCAAAAGGGGGTACCATTGGCAGTTAAATTTGAATGTTAATCAAGTAGTTATGCTTTATCTCCTTGTATAAATATTGTCATTTTGTCATACTGGTGCATTTAATCCATGTAAATTAGCGGAAATAAATACCACAGAATGTGTAATGTTTTGTAAAGATGTCTTTAGGTTTCTCCAAATTATACTGTTTTCCTATTACCCAGCTCTAGGCAGAAGTACTTCAGAATCTGGATTTGGGAACTGCTGTTACAGAGTGCACTAAAACACTCAAACTGCCAAACAAAAGAGCATGTGATGTACAAATTCTCAGCCATAATGAAATATGCTGAAGAGCCATGTGCTGTAGCTCCAAGCTGGCCTCAGGATTTACAAGCAGCTAAGGATTTTTTTTACCTTCAATAAACACACTAAATGGGCTAAAAACAGCACACTGCTGAATGGGGATTATGCTGTAGGCTGCTCAGGATGGAGAGAAAGGCTACGCTGTGATGAGGGGATGGGGGGTTGTGAGAATGGAGGGAGGGCTGGATCCAGTGCTGAGTCTGGGTTAGTCACGACTCTTCAGCCCAGCAGATGAGCATGAGCAACAGGGCGATAGAAGGAGAAAGTGGTGAGAGAGAGAGAGAGAGAGAGAGAGAGAGAGAGAGAGAGAGAGAGAGAGAGAGAGAGAGAGAGAGAGAGAGAGAGAGCTTGTAACAAAACAATGGGTGTTTTTGTTTTAGAACATTTTCAGGTAAAGCTACAGTGTTAGGACAACCAATATACACATTATATGCTTAATTACAGGTGTGTTTCTGTGTGTGTGTGTGTGTATATACCAGGGTAAAAATCATGTTGTGAGGACCCAACACTGTCAAAGCCCTCACATTTGTGGTGATTTCTCTTTGTAAGCACCACAAGTCAGTCCTCACCATGTAAATCATGTCATTTCAAGGTGAAGACATGTTTTGAGGGTAGGTTAATGTTACAGTAAGGTTCAAAGTTAGGGTTAGGTAAGGAGAACTTATGGTAAGTGTCCACAATATAAATTGAAAGCTATAGAATGTCCCAACAATGTATGAAAACAAACATTTAATTGAGGGTGTATTTACTTGTTTGTTTTAGTATCTTTACAGGACTTCACATGCCAGAAACATAGATGGAAAGACATTGTTGACTTACAATATCAATATGTCCAACATGTCCCATACTGATTTACAATAATTGATAATCAAAATATAGTTCTCAAGTATAGACTACAGATGGAATGTGTGTTTTAGAGTGTTAGGGCTTCAGCAGTTGGCTCAAGGGGCCCATCCCCCCAAACCCAAAGCTCAATCTCTGGTAGACACACACACACACACACACACACACACACACACACACACACACACACACACACACACACTCACTCACTCACTCACTCACTCACTCACTCACTCACAGCCCATCCTTTTTTCAGTCTTCTGCTCCAGAAAGCCAGAAACCTGGTTGCCAAGGGAACCATACCGTGTTGACAATGGAAGACCAGCTCACCTCTGTGTTAATCGCTGTCTTACAAAAATGGAGAGAGAGAGAGAGAGAGAGAGAGAAAGAGAGAGAGAGAGAGAGAGAGAGAGAGAGAGAGAGAGAGAGAGAGATGACCAAACAGAAAGACAGTGTTTGTGAGAGAGACAGGAGGGAGGTGCGGGTGATAGGGAGAATTCGAGACAGACAGAGGCAAAGAGAGTGCAAAGAGAGCAAACGAGAGCTAGGTGAGAGAAAAACAGAAGAACAAGGGATAGAGAGAGAAGCAAAGTAAAGAAAACAAGATTGTGAGTGAGAAACAGAGAGATGAGAACAAGAGGGGGTGTGTGTGCGATCGAGAGAGAGAGCGAGAGAGAGAGAGAGAGAGAGAGAGAGAGAGAGAGAGAAAAAAAAATAGGATAAGAAGAGTGTCTGAGAGACGCAGAGTATGAGGGAGGGAGAGAGGCCAATGTCAAAGCTGTTTACCTTAAAAGGAGCAGGACGGACGTGTGGGAAAAAATGCTGCGACTCGTCTTGTTTGTCCTCTGATCTGGAGACAATGTGAAACAATGTGTCTCAGTCATAGGCTCCAATCTATAAAGACAGAAAAAGGCAGCGAGAGACAGAGAATATGCAGAAGCAGAAAAGAGAGGATGCAAGAAAGAATAAAACAAAGGTAAATAAATGTTTGATTCAATAATAAAACTAATTCTTCCATGTGGTTGTGGAATGTGCAGGAATAACTTAAAAATACAGGGAATAAAACCCTAAACTATACAATACAACTGGAATTTGCTAAAGTCATTCCTGGAGTTGAGAGAATGGCGATTAATGAGACCTGCAGGGCAGAACCTGGGCCTTATCCTCCACACACTGACATTCAGACTCTGTGTGAACCAGGCAGATCCACATTTAGTCCAGCACAGAGCTCTTCTGACCAAGCCCCTGACCTCAGAACCACATCCAGCCAACGGCTCACTGAGCACCAGCCTGTATTTACACTGTTCTTCCTCCTTGTCTTTCTCCCCCTGCATCCCCCACCTCCTCCATAACCAAAATCAAATTAATTAGCCAAATTCTCCAACACTGACACAACATCTGTACATATTTGCACACATTAAAAAAAAAAGAAACGCTTACAGGACATAAAATACATGACTACGGACTGGAGGTGCGGAGAGGAAGACATCACCAATCCTGACAGGCAAGGTAGGAAAGACAAGAGAGTTGAGGGTAAATAGAGGAAGACAGAAAAATGTTGAAGGGAAAAAAGGGTGAGAGAAAGGGGATAATAGAAAAAGAGCAAGAGAGATGAGGTGAGATAGGAGAGGGAGAAAGAAAAAAAAGTGTGAGAGAGTGATAGAAAAAGTGAGGTGACATACAGTGAGGGAGAAAAATTGCTTGTGTGTGTGAGAAAGAGAGAGAGAGAGAGAGAGAGAGAGAGAGAGAGAGAGAGATGATGATGAGACAGGACAAAAAAGAGAAGCGGAGCAGAAAAAAGAGGGCGAGAGAGAGAGAGGGACCAGAGAGAAAAAGAAAGGGTGAGTGTGAGGTACAAATAAGAGAGAGATACAGCAAAAGAGAAACCTAGGGAAGGTGAGACAGAGAGAGATACACAGTGAAGAGAAAGAGAGAAAGACAAGAGTGCAAGGGAGTAGAGATAAAGGGAATGAAATCTAAAAGAGAGAAGGTGAGATAGCAGAGGGAGGAGAAAATAAGAGAAGGAGAGGATTAAATCAATAGATAGACAGATAGACAGATAGATAGAGAGAGAGAGAGAGAGAGAGAGAGAGAGAGAGAGAGAGACAGAAGAAGAAAGGTGCCAGAAGCCTTTCCTCTGAGGACCCTGATGCAATTTCCATAAAAATGAGTCAATGAGAGACAGGAGAAAAATGTAACACTAACACATAAGACTGAAGTGAAAGAAGGGGGGACAGTTCCTGAGGAATAGGTGTCATGACATTGAGGCTTAAATGGATTAACTCAGTGGGACACTTTACTACTCAGCACTGAGGAAAAAAAGTTCAACATCCAGCTTTTTCTGTCTTACACACTGAGATATGATCTGATACAGCATCTGTAGCAAAGAGCTTTGCATTGTACTTTGCAATATCCCTAACCACAGTGTACATGAAGTCAACATTTACGTAACATAACATAGCATTAGCTAGTGCTGAGCAGTTTTTTATTTTTGTGATGATATGAATTTTTCATATACTGGCCACTGTGGTTTAAAAAGCTTAACTATGTCTGGAATGCAGCAGGGGTAAATTGTTTCACAGGGGATGTTTTTTTTTTTACTGCTACACTGCTAAACACGCATGGGACGGGTTGCAAGTATTAGTGGAGTTGTTGAGCAGTGATAATGGACAGGGGAAGTTCTGAACCAGTTGTACCAGACATTGAAGTAGAAGATGATGACCCAGAAGAACTTTTGCCGTAAAAAAGCAGTGCCTGTTCTCTGGAGGAACTTTAAAAGGTTGGACGTGGACCAAACAAACACAAAAGTACAAACACAAACACTAAAGGATCAATAGTATTATTGCTGGGATTTGCACATTGTTGCTATTTATAATTATTGTTATTATTTATATATTATATGAAGATATTTGGGAATTCTTCAGCGCAATACAACTATTCACAAGCAACCCTGGCTACTTTACATCTAAATACTTCTTGTTTAAATATGTTGTAAATTAATGAAAGTAACGTTTCCTAAAAGGGCAGCACGGTTGGGATCTGGAGGTTGTGGGTTCGAGTCCCGCTCCGGGTGACTGTTTGTGAGGAGTTTGGTGTGTTCTACCCGTGTCCGCGTGGGTTTCCTCCGGGTGCTCTGCTTTCCTCCCACAGTCCAAAAAACACACGTTGGTAGGTGGATTGGTGACTCAAAAGTGTCCCTAGGTGTGAGTGAGTGAATGTGTGTCGTCCTGTGAAGGACTGGTGCCCCCTTCAAGGTGTGTGCCCAGTGATTCCGGGTAGGCTCTGGACCCACCGTGACCCTGAATTGGATAAGCGGTTACAGACAATGAATGAAAATAAGTTTTCTAAAACAAAACAAAACAAAACAAACAAAAAAAAAAAAGGTGAGAGATTAATAACATTAACAGAGTGTAGCTGGTTTACATAAGTTGTGAAAATTAGCCTATAATTTTGAAGATCCCAAAATATCCAGAAAATGAACTAAATTTGTCAACTTTAAACGGGCACTTTGGAAAGGACCATCCGCTCACTCCGTTATCTGTAGCTCATTTCACTGGTGCTTTTCAAACAATATGGACATGTGGGAAACCAACGAAAGGTGCTCAAGAGCCTCTGTAACATGGAGGTAAAAAGGGTAAGTACACTTACTTCGCCTGTTTTAGTTGGTGTTAGTTAACGCTAGCTTTATTTGCTAAACTTGGTGGCTCACATTATACTCGGCTGCATTACGGAGGTTTATTCGGATGAATTCGAGTTCGACTTCGATCACATTTACAAGAATAACAGTACCTCTAAATTTGAGTTTAGCTTATTGCGAGGCTATTGTCAGGAATAATGTTTGTTATTTAGCTATCGCTAGCTAGATACTGTCATAAAATTCAGTCAGAGTTTTATCGCGGCGTTGTTCAGCTGTTGTCCACCAGTGACGTCACGGTTGCGTTCAAGAATTTCCGTAGCGAGCTCGGGTTTTTCCGTCAATTTAATAAAATTGTCAGTTTTAAAGCAAATTAAGCATGCTATTTTCATTTTAATTCATACTTATATATGTCAGTAGCTAAAATAATGTGAAATATTCATGGAGGTCCATTAAGTGATGCTTAGCCTTTAAATAAAATGTTCTACATTTTTACTGACATGCCATATGATTCCTTCACTACTTTATTCCCACCTACAACACCTGGGTGTTGTTGATATATGGCTTTCACTTTGTGTTTTAACTTGCACTTGTAGATGGAGTGACTTCACTGACAATGGCTTTCTGAAGTGTTCCTGAGCCCATGTGGTAATATCCGTTACAGAATGATATCGGATTTTAATTCAGTGCCACCTGAGGGATCGAAGGTCACGGGCATTCAGTGTTGGTTTCCGGCCTTGCTGCTTACTTGCAGAGATTTCTCAGACATTTCATTAAGTTGCCAGTGTACTGGGTAAATTTGTAATATGTCCACTCTAATATCAGAAGGAAAGTTGAAGAAGTGTTTCCAAACTTTTAGGAGCTAATCACAGAGGCAGCTGGACAGTTGTTTGTAGAATGGTAGCACACTCTGTGATAGTTGCCTGGGCTTTGGGACATAATCTTACTCATTTTCTCCAACAAAATGGGCAACAAGGTTAGCATGAAAAGGTAATTGCACATGGGAAACACAATGGTGAGGGCATGATGTGGAGATGAATAGAAATGAGTGAGAAACCCAGCTCCAAAATCTCCAGATCACACCAGTACACCCACTGACAGAAAGTGAGTGGGAGGTGCGGGAAAAAACACATCTGCATTCAGCATCTACACATAAGAGGGCAAGAGAGAGAGAGAGAGAGAGAGAGAGAGAGAGGGGAGGAAGAGGGGGGTTATATTTAATATGTTTATATATATATATAGGCCAATCAAATGTAAATGTAAATTATTTAAATATAAACACACAAGCATGTCTACATAATTAATTGATACATTGGTTGAAAAAACAGTATCTCTGACATAGATTTAAAAAAAAAATGATGATGATGGAGCTTGGCGCTTGTGTGCAAAATCACTAATTAAAATGGTTCTGGAGGCAGAGCTGCCTTTGAAGCAGAAGAAATGTAATTGGTTATCAGCCATAGGCGGGGATGAACCTGATTGGTTAGTATGCCTTGGACTAAGCTTTTCAAATTCTGATGCCATAAAGTGGTAAATTGTTGGAGGCGTTGCAAAAATCTCACTATTTGGTTTTGCTTTTCCTGCACTTATGACTGCTGCCTCTGAAGGAACTACAGAATGTTATACAATAATGCTCTGCTTCCTCTGAGCCAGAGACTACAACAAAGCTGAATAGCACATGATAGCTGTCTCAGAGGTAGCTGAGCATTTTTGTATGTCATTCTGTAGCTCCTTCAGAGGTAGCAGTCATAACTCAAATGTGCAACATGTATGCCTTTAGAATCTGCCTTAGAAGCAGCAGAGTATTATAACATACGGCAGCTTCCTCAAAGGCAGTTATATGATCCTCCATTTGAACAGTCCCTTTAGGGGCTCCGTAGGTTTTCAGAATCATGCTTTCCCTCCTGTTTCTTTAGCCAAACTCCAAGAATGCAAAATATTCCAAAACACAAAAATGACTTACTTCACAGAAATGTAACTGTATAATTTCAACCACTAGATGACTTAAAAACTCACACACACAGGAGATACAGCGCTTCACTGAGTCATAACACTCATTTGAGTTGCAGCTTATCAGGAAAAGTGAGATATGGAGTGGTAGTCAAGCTGTTAATGCTAATCACACCGCTAATGTTGCCAACATTAGTCACAGTTCTAACCTCACACTGCTGTCACACTCTTCACTAAAACAAAGAATGAGAGTTTGTGTGACAGAAAGAATGAGTGAGGGTAAAACTCAAGTGTGAAATATAGGACCTAGGACTGATATGGTTTTTTTTTTAAAGAAATATTTATTTTTGTCAACTTATTGTGGAAAGTTTTAAGATAGAAATAAGTCACAATTTAATTTTTTAAATACATTCTTATTAAATGTAGGGATATAAAAAGTTATTAAAAATACATCATTATCTCAAAAAATTTATAATACCTGAGAAAATAATTTGACATATAAAGGGTGGTCAAAGATCTTATACACTATACCAATCCTGAGAAAACTGACCTTAGCCCAAGAAGTGATATTCTGAGGTAATATATGTTCAATAAAAATTGAACCTCACTGTATGCATGACGGTGAATTCCAAGTGATATGATGTTTCCAAATTTGGAGAAAGAACTTAGATCTCAGATCTCAACATTGTGCTCAGCATCCCAACATTTCTGGAAATGGGGTTGTAAAGTCACATGTCTCCCTCGGATGCAGCAGCAAACTCTGCTCTTAAGGAAAAGCTTTACACTAGCTGTGAGCCTCTAAGCATTCAGCCATGGAAACATTAGTGAAGTCAAATACTAATGTTGGATGATTAGTTCTAGATCACACACACTACTCCTTCTAAACCATCATATCTACTTCTCTACAGCCTAAGGCTGGAGGGCTTTATGCACTTCTAGTCCATGCTTGGCCTTGACCAGGGCAAACTTAAGCTTCTGTGTAAGTGCAGGTGTCCAATTTCGTTTTAGTGTTTTCTATGGAGACAAGCTGTATTTGCACAACTTGAAACCTGTGTCAATAATCGGTATGGTGTATGGAGGGCCAAACCTGCCAAAACTAAAAATAAATAAATCAATGTATAAATGACTCAATGGAATTAATTTCCTCCATAACAATTATAATAAATATAAACATTTAATTTAAAAACACAGAGAAAATAATATATAAAACTATACGTAAATTAAAATGTCTTTACTTTTTTTCTCCTAAGTTTTCTTTCTGGGCAGCACAGTGGCGCAGTCACACAGCTCCAGGGACCTGGAGGTTGTGGGTTCAATTCCCGCTCCGGGTGACTGTCTGTGAGGAGTTGGTGTGTTCTCCCTGTGTCCGCGTGGGTTTCCTCCGGGTGCTCCGGTTTCCTCCTACAGTCCAAAAACACACGTTGGTAGGTGGATTGGTGACTCAAAAGTGTCCGTGAGTGAATGTGTGTGTGTCTGTGTTGCCCTGTGAAGGACTGGCGCCCCCTCCAGGGTGTATTCCTGCCTTGCGCCCAATGATTCCAGGTAGGCTCTAGACCCACCGCGACCCTGAACTGGATAAGCGGTTACAGATAATGAATGAATGAATGAATGAAGTTTTCTTTCTTTAAATATATTTTTGTTATTTATTATTATTATTTAATTATTTATATTGTTTTTCATATTACTATGTATTTTTTGCATTCATTTATTTCTCAATGTATTTTTTTTTTCGTTTCTCCTTGCTGTTATATGATAATAAGGGGGCTGTCCATCAATGATGTCACAGAGTCTAAACATTCTTATTGGTTGCCCCATGCTGTAGATCAACTGTACTGGTCTTGCTTTATCAGCTGTATAGTAATGTACATTACATTACTATACAGAATATACTCGTAGCACAAATCATAGCACAACCGGGACTGACTGTGTGCAGGAGAGACAGCTCTATCTCTGCGGTTATTCTGCTCCCAGGGGCAGAGCATCGGGAGACACAGCTCCCTCTGCGCAGCTTCTCGGCTCCCAGAGACAAAGCAGAACAGTTGGCATGGCAGTTCACGCGGATTAAAATTACCAACTAATGTGCAAAAAGTGCTGCCAAAAACATGTTTGCCTCATTTTACGTTGAATTCATTGAATCCGTTGAACTCCTGAAATGAGATCACAAGATTAATGCTTTATTCAGCTTTATTCAAACAGTAAACACGTCTATGAATGTAGACGAATGGACCCACAAAAATGGCGTGGCATCACATTTAACAAGCTCACATACATTGCTCAAGAACTGAAGAATAGGAATATGAATTCTTCTCCTCCACACACAGAGATGCAGACTGCACATTCAGAGCAAGAAATTTCCTCATACATGGCATGGGTGCCAGGGATGAATTAAAATGTTGAACAAAGGAAAAATTCTGAGCTCTCCGGGAAAAAATTACTTAAGACATAGCTATAATGGTGAAGTCATTGGACCTCTCCAACTGGCCACATGTGGACGTAAACAGAAGTTCTTGGATTCATTTGCATAAAGTTAATCTCTCACAACCTTTTGCTGGGGTTTGCTTCATGGATCCAGCTCCCCAGACAGCGACCATATATCGGTCCACTGATATTAAAAGACTGTCACACCACTGACTGTAGCCCACTGCTGGTCCACCACTGGACCACTCAGATTACTGTCCTGTACAGGATATAGCTCATTTATAATCTCCTCAAACAGATTTTACATTCATAGAGACATTTATTCTGGAAAACAAACTAATACAGATATTACCAACAACTATGAGTGATGTAATAATGAGTATAAGCCTGAGATGATTATGCTGAAAATGTTGACACTGTGCTGGATTAAAATTATTTACTAATCTTATTTATAAAGAATAACAAAATAACTTAATGAAGGAAAAAATATATAAATTGGACTGTGAATGGAAAAGTGCTAAAGTGTAGCATTTTGTCTAAAATTCTGTTTAATCACCAGTGGTCTGCCCAGAAAACACTGTGCAAAACACAGGTGGACCTCCAACTTCGCCCTCAGTGGGCCAACAGTGGTCTGCCGTCTCCTTGCTATCAGGGGTATCAAGATTGGAGAATGTGGTGCGGCAACAACTGAGACAAGATTAACTTTATGCAAATGAATCCGACCAATGCGATGTGTCTATCCAATCAGAAGATAGCTGGTGTTTGCCCGATAGGTGCAAACACCAACACGTGATTTAATCAAACGACGTAGAGAACACCCCTGTTTATGCCCACACACTGAATCAAGATGTTTTAACAGCTTTTGTCTGACTTTAATTAAATCCTTGATTTCTACAACTGAGTTTTGACTAGTAACACTTATATTTTGACTAGTCAGAATGACAATTTAAGATATCTACATTTACAATCTGACTAGTCTGATCTCTAGTCATTGTGCATTAGTCTCCCCATGTGCAGCCATGGCTGCCAGGTGTTTTGACTAGTCAATGTAATTGTAGATATCTGAAATCTAAGTTTATGATAGTTAATAATTTCAGATATCTTGAATTGGAGATTACGTTTAATTAAATGGTAAACCTTACACTAGTCAAAATGGAATTAAAGATATCTCAAATTATTATTTCACCTAATCAATATATAATTAGAGATATCTTAATTTAGAATCATGTCTAGTCATAAGTTAATGATGTCTGTAATGTAAATCCTGTCACATGATGTAATATTAAAAGGGCTTTCCAAATATATGCGGCCAGTTTGAGAGGTCCAATGTGTTTGCCTCCATCAACACACCGGAGCAGTGTAAATTTAGCATTGGAAATACAGAATAAATAAATGAAAACAGAATAAATAAATTAATTTAAATGTAAATCAAACAAAAGTTAAAAATATAAAAAGAAAAAAAATATTTATAGGAGTGACTAATAGCAAATAATACATAAATATATTGAATAATAAAAAAAGCACAAAATAAAAAAATGCATAAATATAAAATTGTATTATAGTCCCCACCCAGAATTTTTTTTTGTCATTTTTATATTTCAGCATTTATTTATTTATATGTTTTATATTAATCTTTTTCATTTCTTTAATTCTAATTTGAATTGATTTACTTTTACAAACTGGATTCCAAAAAAGTTGGGACACTAAACAAATTGTGAATAAAAACTGAATGCAATGATGTGGAGATGGCAAATGTCAATATTTTATATTCGTAATAGAACATAGATGAGAGATCAAAAGTTTAATCTGAGTAAATGTAACATTTTAAAGGAAAAATATGTTGATTCACAATTTCACAGTGTCAACAAATCCCAAAAAAGTTGGGACATTAGCAATTAGTGGCTGGAAAAAGGAAATTGAGCATATAACGAACAGCTGGTCCAATTAACACTAATTAGATCAATTGACAACATGATTGGGTATAAAAAGAGCTTCTCAGGGTGTCAGTGTCTCTCTGAAGCCAAGATGGTAAGAGGATCACCAATTCCACCATTGTTGCGCAGAAAGATAGTGCAGCAATACCAGAATGGTGTTACCCAGCGTAAAATAGCAAAGACTTTTAAGTTATCATCATCAACCGTGCATAACATCATCAAAAGATTCAGAGAATCTGGAACAATTGCAGTGCGTAAGGGTCAAGGCCGTAAAACTCTACTGGATGCTCCTGATCTCCGGGCCCTTAAACGTCACTGCACCTCAAACAGGAATGCCACTGTCAGGGAAATAACAGAATGGGCTCATGAATACTTCCAGAAAGCATTGTCAGTGAACACAATCCACCGTGCCATCCGCTGTTGCCAGCTGAAACTGAAAAGTGTAAAGAGGAAGCCATTTCTAAGCAAGCTCCACAAGCTCAGACGTTTGCACTGGGCCAGGGGTCTTTTAAAATGGAGTGTGGCAAAATGGAAGGCTGTTCTGTGGTCAAATGAGCCATGATTTGAAGTTCTTTATGGAACACTGGGACGCCATGTCATTCGGACCAGAGAGGACAAGGATAACCCAAGTTGTTATCAACGCTCCGTTCAGAAGCCTGCATGGTATGGGGTTGCATGAGTGCTTGTGGCATGGGCAGCTTGCATGTCTGGAAAGGCACCATGCAGGGAACACATTCTGCAGCAATCACATCATCATGGCTACGTAGGAGAAGGATCCGGGTACTGAAATGGCCAGCCTGCAGTCCAGATCTTTCACCTATAGAGAACATTTGGCGCATCATAAAGAGGAAGGTGCGACAAAGAAGGCCCAAGACGATTGAACAGTTAGAGGCCTGTATTAGACATAAATGGGAGAGCATTCCTATTTCTAAACTTGAGAAACTGGTCTCCTCTGTCCCCAGACGTTTGTTGAGTGTTGTAAGAAGAAGGGGGGATGCCACACGTTGGAAATAAATGGCCTTGTCCCAACTTTTTGGGGATTTGTTGATGCCATGAAATATTGAAACAACATATTTTCCCTTAAAATGATACATTCTCTCAGTTTAAACTTTTGATCTGTGATTTGTGTTCTATTCTGAATAAAATATTAGCTGTTGCCATCTCCACATCATTGCATTCAGTTTTTATTCACAATTTGTTTAGTGTCCCAACTTTTTTGGAATCCGGTTTGTATTCTGGCAAATTTGGTCCTCCATAAATGAGAGAGCCTGAATATATAGTTGCTGTCCAATGAAAAAACGTTATCTCCCAAAATAGCAACTGTACAGGAGAAGCTAAAGCCAAAAACTCAACTTTCAATGGAAGTCGGTTTTAGGGCATTTTTATTGGTTCATTCATCATAGCATTTCCATACAGTGTTTAAAAATACATAATTGTGTGTGTAAAAACAGCCGCTGTGTTAAAATGATGTATTAACTAAACATCTGGATACAAAAATGCATGATTTTTTTACTATACAGCTGAAGAGATGCATGCTTTTAATTGGACAGCGATATGTTGTGAAGTTTTCATTTTTCCCTCCACATTAAATGGACTTACTTCCCTCCCTATGGAATTAAGTGATTTTCAATATTTTAAAAGTTGATTTGTCTTGTGTGTGTGATGGACAAGACTGTGCTGGGGAAAAATGAATAAATAATTAAATTAAAATAGGACACATTCGAACCCTTTTTATACAAGTTCCCCTGGGTTTTAAATGAAATCTTGGTGACATGCAAAAAATGTCACAAATGTCAAACAACCATGTATTTCTCCCTGTCTTAAAAGTCCTGTTCAGAACAGTTGGATTCAGCACCTGTTCCTTTAATTGAAAACATGCAACACAGCTCACCCAGAGCTTGCTCACACATTGTGAAGCAGCCATATAAGGAAAATGAAACAAACACTCTATTATAACATTGTTCTTTTTATTCTGAACTTATTTTTGCTGTTTTTTAAATCCTCTAGTGATTTTCTTATCCTGCTGTTTTGTTTTGGCTGTTTTTTGATGTCCCTGGGTTGGTGTCTGACTGTGTTGTCGTTTCAGTTTGTGAGATGGAAGGCACTTCAGATCCTCAAAATAATGTGCACATGCACTGAAAGTAGGTTTTTTTTTCTCTTTTCATAGCACATCCCTATTTAGATTAATTTAAAGGAACAAAATGTAGGAATTAGCATTTCTTCTCCTTGGCTTGTCCAAAAGTTGCATAGTGCAGTTTCTGCTACTCTGGGCTCAGCACTGCAAAAGGAGGAGACCCTATTCTTCCTATTACAGGTCAGTGAAGCACCACAATTATTTTTAAAGCTGTAACTTTAAGGTTAAAATACTACCGAGTGCTCCTGTAACATTTATACATTGTAGATCTCTGGGATGTTGGTTGACAAAAATGCTTTAGTGTATGAAAGAAAAAAGGGCCAAAATGAAAAGTTCACCAGGACAGTAGGCAATTTACAGATTTATGAAGTTGAAGTACCAGGAGTTTAAATATTACATCAACACAAAATATAAATTTACAGAGCTTTACAAAAATTCACCTGCATTTTTGTTAACAAAGGACACGTGGCACTTTTGCAAAAAGACTACAGTTAAACAATACACACTATCAATTTGTCATGTTAGCTCTCAGTGCTGAGAACTTGAGGAATGTGGAATGTGTGGACACTTCTCTGCCTGCCAGAAGTGCACAGTCCAGTCTCTGGCAGAACTAGGCTTTGTTAATGTAGCCCTCTTTGATAAGGAAGTCGTATATTTTACGGGTCTTGTTGACGTCGATCTTGATAAGCGAGCGGGCTTGCGCTAGCCGTAGACCACCCTGCCGCCGGCACTCGTTCAGCAGCGCCTGCTTATATTCCAGATAAGCACCAGGCACTAGACGCACCACCTGACACAACTACGAGACACAACACAAGGGAAATGGTCATTATCTTCCTATTGTATTATAATAAAACTTGAATTATTTGATTTACCTATTTTTCTCCCTTTATTCATTAGTTGGGCCTCCCTCAATTACACAGTGCTACCAAACTGGGAGGGTGAAGACATACCCGCCACCACACTTAAAGTGTAATGAGGTTATGTTAGATAACTTGAATTAAATAGCTAGGCTAATGCAACTCTCTTGCACTCCTAGACTAGTCTGTGTCATCACCCAAGGAGTGTGCCAAGACAGTTCTACTATAATTTTTAAACAAGTCATGTGTAACTAATATGTAAAGCAGGACCAGAGAGAACATCACAACACAATCAGCAAATAAATTACGAACTCTGATTAGAAACTCAAAATTACTGATTAAAAACAGTATAAAATATTTTACTTGGATATTTAAAACAGCAAAACAGTTGAAAACATATCCACAGCAGAGATATGGAAAAATAGGGAGCTATACCTCTTTTTCTCTCTCGTTGAGTTTCTCTGTACCTGGTAACCCTGTTAAGTTTAATGGGGGTGCACTTCTCCTGCCTAGATAGAGTAAAGAGAACAAGTTATTAAATGAAGTAGAAGGTAGACATGCTAAGAACATTACTGTATTTATATACATTATTATATAAATACACTGTGACAATAACCTTGGCTGCATCATATTAGGATGTTCAGGATATTTAATAAACCTAATGGACATTAAGATAATATATGAACCCTGATGTTTTATAGAAAACAGGAGTGTACTCAAAACCTGCACTCTATAAACATATCAGTTTCTGTTGGATGTGCTGTTATTTCCTGAGCCAACATCATTCATTGATGAATGCCTTTTTGTGGTTTATTTTAATGAGTTAACACTAAAGTTCAACCGCAGTGTGACATGCTTATTAATGAACTTATATAGTAGTATATTCAAAATTTAAGGAGGATTTTTTTTAGTTTGAAAAGAAGTTTGATAATTTTGATTCAATTGATTCAATAATTCCAGAATTGAATTAAAGTTTAGCTGACAAAAACACCCATACGCTTTTAATTTTGCATACATCATTATATATTTCCAAAGTTCAATTTCAAAATTTGACCTTTCAATTTCAGTTTTCCCCCCAAAATGAACAAAACTTTTGTCTCTAAATCAGCTCAATAATTTCAGTCAAGCTCAATACATATCTACCCATATTTTTTTGCTTAGTTTAAAGAAAAAAACCCCCAGCAGAGCCACATTTTTGCGTCTGTCTTACAGAGTGAAAAAAACTCCTTATGGTGAAGCAAGTATGTTGTGATAGTAGTCATTACAGATACCCACATTTCCACACAACACTGGGAGTGATAATAATAGGTTTGGGGTATTTTTACAGGCTTGTTCTTAAGATATTATGTTTTACAGCAGAGTGTTCAAGTCACTTACTCGCTGTGGGATAGTAAAGGTTGTGTAATTAGGCCTGGCTTCCACAGCCACACCCTCACTAATCTAATTCCGTCTCTCCTGTGTTGTGTTTATGTAATGCAATTCCGATCCAGTGTTGCAGACCTCGAAGATCTGTTTATCATGGACAGTCATTTCTCAGTAATGATATAAATATTTTGATAGTGCAGCCCTGCACTGAATGGAAAAACACTTCCAATTAATGTAGAACTAGAATTATCTTTGGCAAAAGCGCATGCCTTGCCCTAATTTCCACAGCGCTTCATATCAAATAGAACAAAACTGAATTTATGAGCTGGGATATAGGAAAGGTTGATACAATGCATAAATATAGCAAGTGTTGAGCACAGATCTGGCCCAGTTGTGTACTAGAGGTTAAGGAACAGCAGCAGAGAGAGAAGCAGAAGAGGTAGATGTTGCTTTGTGCTTTTATTTGCTGAGTGTATTTACTGCACATCCCTAAGAATACATTACAGAGCCTCAGCCTGTGGCTATGTGCTGAAAAGAGAGAACAGAATGTTGAAAAAAAGTAATAGAGCCTTGAAGAGAGGAAGGTTGGAGTGTGTGTGTGTGTGTATCTGGAAGAGGGGTGAGGTGTGCAGCAGCTTACCTGAGGTAGTGATGGTAGTGACCATGGGGGTAATGCCAGCGTCACTGCGAGAGAAGAACAGCATCAGTCATTAGATGAGTTAGTTACACACTCATCTGAATCATCATGATTCTGCATACTTCCTGCTTTTCTGGAGAATAACCCAGCCCAGTCTGTACAGACATCATGCTCCAAATCCAATTTGATAGCCAGATAACTTTAATAGTATAGAGTACGTGTCAGAGTGCATTGTGATAATGCATATATATTATGGTGTTTTTCCACCGCATGAATCCGGCTCGACTCGACTCGCTCAAAGCAATTTTTCACTAACACAGCTTCCTTGGGAAATGGAGCCAGTGAAGTCGCAAAACCCCATTTCTTATGGTAATCGCTGGCTTTGAAAACCACAACAGCAGCGGTAAATTTAGAAGCAATTTACTCATCATGTATTGGTGTGTTGTTTTTTTAAACTGAATATGGCTCGGCACCCCAGTTCTCACAGATCAGTTTTCCTTGTTGCACGTTCGACTTTTGACTAGATTTTACAAGCCGCGAGTTTGTGATGGATTTGAATGAGCTCAGCATTTTGTGGTGATTGACGTACTAAATCGTGACGTGTAAACCCTACAGAAAGCTGACAGAGAGACCTGCTCAGCATGGTTGGGGAAAAAAAAAAGGGGGGAAAAGCGTCACTACTGCACTACAACTATCAATCCAGCTCACTACAGCTTTACTCCTGCCTCCCTACTCTACTCTCATTAGCAAGGTGTGCAACAATATAGTCTGCTCTTCTCAGAACAACTGCCCTCTCCATAACCCTGACCTCGGCATCACTGCATGCTGAGATTATTTTGTCTTTGAGGAGAAGAAATTTAAACCACCAGAATGAATGAACTTTGGAAGTGTGAATTCAATGCTAAAAATTTTTTTAAATTTTTAAATATTTTAAGACTCTGAAGGAATAATCAGATGCGGACCAAAACAACCTCATTGAAACCCCTGAGAAGAAGTGGTCTTGGTCTGGTCCCAAATAAACTCTGGATCAAGACCCGGAACACTGCACCAATCTCGATACAACCCAACTACCAGTTGTACCGTATTTTCCGCACTATAAGGCGCACCGGATTATAAGGCGCACCTTCATTGAATGACCTATTTTAAAACCTTGTCCATATATAAGGCGCACCGGATTATAAGGCGCATACAATAGACGCTACAGTAGAGGCTGGGGGTTACGTTATGCATCAATTAGATGGAGCTGCGCTAAAGGGAATGTCAACAAAACAGTCAGATAGGTCAGTTCAACTTTATTAATAGATTACAACCCAGCGTAGTTTAAGGTAAAACATGTAGTGCAATGTTAATATACCCCACATAGTGGGGGGGGGGGACTTTTCCTCGATTCAATAATAATAATAATCACAGTATAGTAACACTCGAAATAGTGCAAAGCGATAACAATATATCAATACCTCAACGTTGCTCAAACGTTAAAATCACACAACACACAAAATAAACACGTAAAGCTCACTTTACTAAGTTATTCCTCATCCACGAATCCTTTTGGGGTCTTTACATAAAAAACAAATGGAAATGAAATATATATACCGGTATATATCCAGCATGCACCGCGCGCGGAAGAAAATGAAGTAGGCGGCTGCTTACCGTAGTTGCGAGACCTGTTGTGGCTCAATATTGGTCCATATATAAGGCGCACCGGATTATAAGGCGCACTGTCGGCTTTTGAGATAATTTGAGTTTTTTAGGTGCGCCTTATAGTGCGGAAAATACGGTACACAGCAGGTCAGAGCTAAATATCTCCTGTAGCCAGGGGTGATTTGTGAAGAAACATGCACTAGTCCCGAACACAGGATGTTTTTCCTGTGTATACTTTTAAAGGAAATGGTTCTATATAGAATCCTGAACACTTTTGCATGATTAAAGGGTTCTTTGCATTATGAATGATTTCTTCAGACTGATGGAAAATGTGTTGTAGATGGTTCTATATAGCGCCTTTTAGAAAAGGGTTCTACATGCCGACAAAAAACTTTGTTCTATTATTACAAGCTTGACACTGTAACAGTAGACTGTTATTGGTGCTACATAGATCCATCTAGAGTATATTTTCAATTAATCTCCAGAACTCATTCACAATGCAAAAACCCTTTATTCATTCATTTCTATTGGCCCATTCATCAGAAAACTTTCACATGACGTAACGGACAGCTGCTGTGTCCAAATGATGCAGTAAACTAAAAACTGACAAAAATGGAGATACATGTTTTTAATTGGACAGCAACAATATGTAATCATTCTAGTGGTTTTATAAACAACTGTAGTACATTTTTTTTTGCTGAAATGTTAAAGCATTTAATTGTGCAGATATGTATTCTCACTAAAGGAGTAGTACTTGCTTTCATTTTGAAAAATCAACAAAATACTCCAAGGGTAACCTACATGCTCGTATAGAGGATGAGAGCTGGAGTACAAAAACTCACATTGCGGCTTGTTTGTGGAGCCACTGCTGGCAGGCTTGTCCATCGTGGATGTATTGCAGCACTTCACACAGCATGCTCCTCTTACTGCGCTCTTCCTCCCTCATTCGTTTCACACGCTCATACATTTTAGCACCTGTGAAATGAAGCAAACATCTTATTCAAGCTATGAGCAGCAATACCTCCAAGTAGATGTATTAATGAGGTTTGATTTATCCAAGTCATGACTAGGTTTATTAAAAATACACAACTTCTCTACCACAAAGCAGTACTTTTCATAGACACCTTTTCAGTGTCAGTTTGACACAGTTTAAAGGAGATTAATGATGCAGTGTATAATTTAACAACCATAAAACATAATATTATTTATTACTTTTATATTTCTTCTAGGAAGTGCAACTCACATAGGATGCTTTATTTTACTGTATTCCCCCAAATAACTAGTTTACGCTCCCTAAAATAGATCCCCTACTTTGGGGCAGCTAAGTTTAAAAATGGTTTAGGACAGAACCTCAGAAACATCCAGGCCTCTAGGTGTTTATCAGAGAAATAATTTTTTCTTCTTTTCAATAGAAAATGAATATTTCAGACTTAAGCTATATTTTACGTTTTTAGAGTGCTGTTTGGAGAATGTTAAAAGTTAATATCTCGTTCATTTAAAGAGAGTTAGACACATCCATATAATACTGAAGTCAGATTCAGACAGGATTATTTTTACCTGTGGACGTGGGGTAAAGTAATTATTACTGGAGTATCTCAGAAGTTTTAATCCTGTGTAATAGACCATTTCAGTTACTTTCCTCAACTGGGTGTGCCTGTTTCAGGAAAGATTCGGGAGTCTTTTATCAACTGTAAAATGAGCAGTAAAATCGACCCCAGATTATATTAATCCCCTCTGAATTGACATCTGGGTGTTTATTGCGTCATATCCTTCCATATCCCCCACACTGAAGGAGGTGTTTAGTGATGAAGTATATGGTTCAAGTACAAGGATAAGCTCAGCTGCTGAACGATGCACAACATTTAAATCCATAAACGACCTAAAGGATCACTCACTAGAGAGAAATTTCAGGAAGCTGTAGGTAGGTTTTTTTCCACAATAGCAGCTACATACATGTTATGAATGTGGGGCCTACTCATTAAGTTACCATTAAACGGTTTACAGCATCAGTGATAGTTGTGTGAATGATTAGTAAAGTTTTGCCATCTTCACACCCATCTGTTAAGAACTATATAAAGTTGTTGGGGCTGGATATACAAGTGACAGTTTAAAAACTTCCAGTAACTCTAACGTATATGATCTACACTTTGTGGCGGTGACGTGAAAAATCTAGCTTCTTCCAGCTCTGTTATTTTCAGATTATTTATCCCATGCCAATCTACCAAAAATACTGACATGACCACATGTAAAACTTATGTTGTCCGAATAGGGCTTATGGCTGTGTTCAAACGGAAGAGTGAACAAAAACAATATGTAAAAGTACATTTGCAAATGATGGATTTTTATGAATGGTAATAATGTACATCCCTACTCTTAAAACAAGGATCTGTGGCAGAAAATGTCTGCTTCATGGGTGAAAATTTGGCACTCTGCTGTAGAACACATGGAGTCAGCAGAACCCATCTCCTTCCATTGGATATAATGGCATTTGTTGGAACACAGTCTAAAGAGGCTGTAATTAGGCTAGAAGGAGTGATGAATTATTTAGAAATTACAGCCCATTCCAATGTTATTCCAGATGTTGTGCATTAGCAATGCATGTTCATTTGCAGTGAGTGTGCAAGCAGAGGATCTTAATTACAGGCTTTGCTTTTACTGCTGCAATATGCATTCAGTGCCTGACAACACGAAAAAGAAGCATTAATTCAAGTTAAATAACAAAAACATGAAACCGGAAGGTGAAGATTCAGTGAGGGTTCAGCATCCTAAATGCAATTATTATGTTCTTTTCTTAAACCTGAGACATAACTCCCATTCTTTTACTGGTGATGTTCTGGTTTTGCTATTTTCACCATTTCACATATAGCATCAAAATTCTATTCTGGGGTTTATCGTTCATAAGGCTACATGATACATACCTACATTTTTCATAACATAAACCTGAATAAACATCTTTAAAGGCTTACTATAACAAGTGCCAATAAAACTGGTCATTGGCATAAACACTTACTAGGGTGAATTGACACTATCAGGCACAAGCTTTTATACATGTCTGCGCACCTTTATAGCAGTTGTCTTCAAAGGAAAATCTAGAGAGGTTCTAAATTACCTTAAAGTTATAGCTTAATAGCGCTAAATGCATAGACAAATCTGGACAACTCTAAATAAAACTAAATGGAACTTCATGTGAATGAGGCCAACTACCTAATGTGAACTCTCTCTAAGGTAAACGGATACCTCAATGTAATAAATCTTATGTTTGTACCTTCTCTATGCACATGGATTAAAGTAATACCCTCTGAATATAAGAGAAGTGTGCCACTTTGGTGAGGTTGCCAGGGCAGCGGGTTTTGTGCTTTGGTGAGTAATGGAAGGCACAGGCCTCGGGGGGAGGAACATAGTTTTGATCTTACCGCAGAAAGACTGGATGCCTTCCCTTCTGTATTCCTGTAGCCGTCGAACCTCCTTCCTCAACTCAAACTCCACTAGGACAAGGGCAGAAGAGGAACATGAGAATGAGATTACCATTTCTGCTTACCCCTGACAGATGTGAACTTTTCACCCTAGAAACTCAGAGAGCTGTTGGTGTGGAGACACGCAATGAGGGAGTGAATCCGTTCACATAGCTCTTCTCATGACCCATACATCTCACAACTCATCACACACACACACACACACACACACAGCTGCTCATTAGACAGAATAGATTTCTACAGCCATCCAAAAACTTACAAATGGATGAAAATTAAACTGTGCACTGCCTCTCAGAAGGGCACAATGGGCTGCTTGCTTTTTTTTTCTCCTGACATAAATTTTCTCAATTCTCTACTCCAAGAAAGAAAGAAAAATAATAAGGTTTAGGTAAAAAAAAATGCAGATATATTATACAACATTTAACTTCATGTTCAGGCAATGTTGCTAGAGCTTTCAATTTTGGTGAATAACCTAATAAAATTTATAACCATTCTTCAAATGGTCAAAATCCCATAGAACCACCACAAATCTGGTATGATTTGAGTGCTGCAGTGACACTAAGGTAGTAGTGGTGTGTTAGTGTGCATTGTGCTGGTTTGAATGGATCAGACAAGGCAGTGCTGCATCTCACTGCTAGACTGAGAATTTTCCACAAGCAACAAATATCCAGTATCCAGACAACAGCATCCTGTGACCACTGATGAAAGAAT
This sequence comes from Hoplias malabaricus, assembly GCF_029633855.1. Lineage (NCBI taxonomy): Eukaryota > Metazoa > Chordata > Actinopteri > Characiformes > Erythrinidae > Hoplias > Hoplias malabaricus. Next base: position 38,553,680 of record NC_089800.1, on the reverse strand, counting down.
GATTGAGCACTGTTAGCAAGAGAAATAATAAAAAACACTGAGCCACCCACAATAATAAAACACATTAACCTGCTACCAACACATCAGTGTCACTGCAGTTCTGGGAATTGAAGAACAGAATGAAAGGGGGCTCAGTAAGTATGCATACAGTCTTATTGTAGAACTACAAAATGCACCAATGAGTAGTTAATAAAATGGAATATGAGTGTAGAAACCAGGGGGATGTTTTAATATTATGGCTGATCAGTGTATATAATTGTATTCAGTGTACCAAATTATGGTGCAAGTTTTAAAACTCCACTACACCAACATGGTAAGAAAACATGAGTATTCAAAGACTGTAGAATGCTACTCAGGTTTGTCCTCATCTCTAATGTAAGCCTGTCTGGTCAGTTTGTTTACAATGTTAGGTGGTGTGCTGGATTAAATACTCACATGCATGGTTCTCAATGAATTTGTCATGTTCAATGGGTCCCACCACTCTGGCAAAACGCCTCATTGCATCATACAGGTCTTGTACCTCCTTAGGGTACCGTCGCTCCAGAACTGTCAACACAAAAGACACATAACCAAATGACACTATCCCAAAGATATGCATAAAAGAAACTCCAAAAACACCATCTCTGCTAAATATCAAGATTATGTGACTGCAGAATTAAAAAGTGAGAGCAAGAAAGAGCAGGTATGATTTGAGTGGTGGATAATTCTCAGTGCTGCAATGGCACTGACGTGCCAGTGGTGTGTTAGGGTGTGTTGGGCTGGTATGAGTGGATCAGACACAGCAGGGCTGCTGGAGTTTTTAAAGTCCTTAGTGTCACTGACGGACTAAGAATAGTCCAAGAACCAAAAATGTCCTGTGTCCACTGATGAAGGACTAGAGGATGGTTAACACAAACTGATGAGCAGCAACAGATGAGTTACTGTCTCTGACTTTACATCTACAAATGGGACCAATGAGGTAGGTGTATCAGAATGGACAGCGAGGGGACAGAGTGTTCAAAGACTCCAGCAGCATTACTGTGTCTGATCCACTCATGCCAGCAGAACAGACACCACCATCACCATGTCAGCGTCACTGCAGCGCTGAGAATAATTCACCCCTAAAATCATACCTGCTCTGTGGTGGTCCTGTGTGTGTGTGTGTGGGGGGGGGGGGGGGGGGGTCTTGACCATTTAAGAACGAGGAAAAAGGGGGATTAAAAAGTATACAGAGCAACAAAAGCAAAATGCTTTAGTTGTCCTGTATAGTCAGTGGAACTTGGACAAATTGACAGCGCGTGTAGAAACAAGGAGGTGGTCATAATTCGTTTGGGCTTATACACATCAGCCATAACATTATGATGTGGCAGTTAACATCCAAGTTGCATGGCCACATATGGTATACGTATATGATCTAGAACCACCAATGTCTCAAATCATGTTTGTCCCTATAAAGGGGGAAGGGGAAAAAAAACCCATTTCATTGTGTCACCTCAGCTTGATAATGTGAATAGAGCCTTAAAGACTCCAGCAAGAAGCATCACACATCTGTTGCTGGTTATTAAGCAGAAAGAGTGAGATGTGATAAGGGTAAGTAAGGTGATGTTGGAATGTCTCTCTGATACACCTGCACAATGTTTTTAGAGGAGAAATGCATCAAAAAGAAAAAAAAAATGGTAAAACCCACACCTGCATCAACCCTACACAGGCAAGGCGATTAGAAACACCCCAATTTGAAGCATTTGTCTTGGTTTTCGCAAAGCCAACCGTATGTAAAGTAATCCCTGTGACTGCAGACTATTCCAAGAGCCAGTATCTGATGTGTATTTACCAGCAGAAAAAAAAAAATAACCTAATCTGATTCACTAACAAATCTCACTTCTGTGTTAAAATAATAATCCCAGCTTTTGGTACAAGTCCAATATTAGCTAGCTGAGCTGAGAGCAGGAAAACAGAATAAATCCAATTCAAATCCTGTAAAAATTCTGTAACAGCATCCACTGTGATGCCTTGTTTTGATCTGTATATAATTTTCTCATGGGGTAGTTGAGAATGAACAGACAGTCTGCTTTCAGACATTCATTTGATGTTAAATGTACACTGAAATGCCCTCAGTTTATTTACAACAATATAATTTGCATTAAATAAGTAAAAAAAAAAACAGCATTATAGACATTATAGAATTAGTATTTATATGCTGTTTATAACAAAATAACAGCATAGCAAATAACAGTTCATTTTAAGCAGACCAACCCCTGTTTGTGTGAAGAGGTGTGTATATCAAGAATCATTAGCTGTGAAAAGATACAAAGTTACTTGTGGCCTGGCCACCCCAGAGCCCAGACCTCAAGATCACTGAATTGTTTTGGTGACTACTGGTATATGAGAAGCATGTACCAAGCCACTTTCACACATGAACTTGGAGAACACTAGAGAAACTCTGGAGTATCGTGTCCAGAGATATCCCAGAGTGGTCCTTTCACACATGGCGCACAGTGAGAGATTTTCTGTGTTCTCGCAGCAGGAAATGCAGGACATAGAGTCAGCAAGTGTCTAAATGGAGGGGAATAATCGCACTGTGACTTTGCTTTTACCTTAAGTCTTAAGTGGCTTAAGACTGAACTGTGGAAGCATGAGAAAAAATTATGGCAGATATAAAACTACTCTCAGAAATTAATTCCATAGAAGGAAAGCTAAGTAAAGACAATGGCTAAACTTGTTGTGTACTGAAAAGAGCTAAAAGTATATAATTTACATTTAAGGTTTGGTTTTTATTAGAAATTCAATGAATAGTGGTGCTGTGTAACCATGCAAATTAATTGATATTTTTATGGTTCCTGGAACCCTAGGCAGTAGCCTGGTTGTGCAGAGCATTATGTCGATCCAGCTGTGCTAGGCTCTAGACTTGGTTCGTTGGGCACAACAGAGAGGCATGAGGACTAATGGCCATAAGACTGAGCATCAGGTCAAGCTGCGTCGCTCTACAATAGGGGAAAAACCAGCATTGCTGTGAGCCACGAAGCCTCGGCCACTGCTTTACCGTGCGCCTTTTGCAAACACACACACACTTTCAGACAGTCTCCATGACAACCAGCCTGCAGCTCCACGGTAACTATTGGCTCTCTTTTGTCTTGAGAGAGCAGCAGATAAGGAAGGTGGCAGAGGGCTGATAAATAAATAAACAAACAAAAAAAAAGCCGGCCTTGTGCACCCAGTGCTCGAAGCTGTTCATGAACTCCCCAAAACACAACAGGGTTGCTCACTAAAAAACCCATGAAAACAAAGAACAACTGGGTAGGATAAACATTAATAGCCAGCAGAAATTTCAGTAACACAAACAGGTGGGGGCTTCCATTTACTGATAACGCTGACCCTCGTGCTCCCGCAAAGTACAGATGAATAGAAGCTCACAGAGCTGCTGTCTCTTTTATCATTAGAAGCAGGGTGTTCATTTCATGGTGGACTATTCATGGAAGAGCAATTATGGCCACTAGACGCTGCTCTGGCCCGGAGCCAATCAAACTATGCTGAGCTTTTGCTGTACACTTTGTATGCTTATGTTATGGTGCTCAGGGAGATTCATTTCATAGATGCTAGCTGAGATCTATAGGTGTATGTGTGCCACTTTAGTAATCTGAGTCTGATTTGTGCCAAGATTGATAGGTCAGAACAATGACACATTGTTTAGCAGCTGAATATTTGGTGCCTGTAATGCTTCAGTGGTGTAAATTAACTTTAAACTGAAACTATGATTATAGTGCCAAAGTATAAACAAATACAAAGTAACAACTTCAAAAGACGCCTTACGCTGAAACTTGCGTAGATTAATGAGTCCATGGTCCCGAATAATCCTGAAAGACAAAAAACAAACTGTAAACAGTTTCATTATATGCGGACAAACAAACTAAACCACTGCCTTTCTGTGCACAGTTACTACAGCTGAGCCTTGAACACATCCTCGGTGGCTTTTTCGTTTGGATTTACTATACACTCTGACCTGACCAGATATTATTGCAGTCGGACACAGAATTGAGCAGTAATCTCATGGTGTATAGTCCTGCAAGCCAGGTTCAGCCTATCCACACAGAATCTGTAGGTAGTAGGTCATGGTAAACAATAGCCAACTTTGACAGGTCAGAGCCTTTGACTGAAATTAAAAAGAGCCATCTGCTGTGTAAGAGCAGGCACATTAAAAAAGGGTGGCTACAAGAAAAACACAACCCCATGAAACAAACTGTTGATGCAATGGTACATCACTCTAGATTTTAAATGTTTCAAATAAATCTTTAAAGACGTGAAGCAGGGAGGTTCATGCCTTCTTCAGTCCAGGAATTGTTTTCCCCTTAACCCATTCAGAAAAATGAACAGAAGCCCATATGCACAAAGATAGCATAATCTTAGGGTATAGAAAGAGTATCACTGAAGGCTAAAATGTTCTAATGAGGTTTCTCACCAGTCACATGGCAGATTAAAGTGTTTTAATTGACTAAAAAAAATAATAATAAAACATAGCCACACCAGGCCTTTGTGGATAAAACTTATAGAAATTTGATAGTCAGCTGCCAACTACTAAGCCTTTTGTGCAGGGGTCATTAGTACCTCTGTAAGTGTTCTGATGAATGAAGATATTTTTATTACCTAAAATCCTCAATTATTTTGCTTAAAACATGCAAAAAATGCCCATTATTAATGTCATAATGATTCCCCAATGAAGCAGCCGTGGCCTAATGGTTAAAGGGCCGGCCTTGGTACCGGAAGATTGTTGATTCAATCCCCAAGACTGGCAGGAACATCCATGGCTGAAGCAAGCAAGGCACTGAACCCACAATTGCTCCCTGGGCGCCGGGGATGGCTGACCCCCTTCTGGGTGTGTGTTCACAGTCTCTAGTGCGCTAGTGTGTGTGTGTGTTCACTGTCACAGATGGGTTAAATTCAGAACACACATTTCGTTGCACATTGTACAATGACAAATTGCACATTAATGTTAATTTTAATGTTATTGTCAGATACATCACATCTCCACAATGTAGCAATACAGCCAGAATTACTTCCACTACTTATCATGCAGCGCTTGGTTTCAAAAAACACCTAACATTGAGCTGTAAATTTGATAGCTATAAAGTGTTGGGTGACAATTCTAAGAGAGGTCAATGGAGCACTGTGGTATGAGCTAGTGATCTGTTCTTCATCAGTCACCATAAATGAGCAGAGGAATGAGATCTAGCTCAGCAAATCTAGCGTGAGGCGCTTCACATCCATTCCCACCTTGTAGGCCTAGGAAATAGAAGCAGTCTCTGCCTAGCAGCTTCAGCCCACTGCAATCAAAGTGCACAGGTCTAAGGGTCCTTGTATACCTCGACTGCCATAACATGGTGCTCTACTGCCATGGACAGCTTCAGCTCATTAAAACTGATTTACACCCATATCCTTTACAGTGAACACTGTTCTGAGCAACTCAACTGTGCAGCAAACAAAAACAAACCCAAGGTTACCATGTACAGAACACAGGATAAAGTCGCCCTGATCTGTGACATATAAGAAAAGTTGTCCATGGAATTTAAACCAACACAAAGTGTGTTGATTAGGGAATCATAACTATTATACACTTGTGTGCTACAGATAGAGTCTGACATTCTATAAAGGTGTGCAACACCCTCTAGTGGTTCTCTGATCCAAATTCAAGTGCAGTTCAAACTCACTTTTTCCTTCGCTGTCTCTCTTTTAGTCTTGAATGGTATATGTCCACAACAGCAACTTTAAGCGCTAGAACAACAAAGCATGGCACAACATTAATTTGCATTATATGCATGCACAATTTTAAAAAGTATACAAAACTTATTTTCCAGCATCTGATGATATTCACTTATTATTAACAAATATATACATTTTTTTTACTCATCTCTGTGACTGTTCTCATATTGCACACTGGGGACTCATGGTCATGAGTACACAGTAGCAGTGTAACTTTAGCAATTTAGCAACCTTATGCATAGTGGGTGCATATCATTGACTATAGACTGCATAACAGTCTATAGTTCATTCATTCATTCATTCATTCATTCATTCATTCATTGTCTGTAACCACTTATCCAATTCAGGGTCATGGTGGAACACACCCTGGAGGGGGCACAAGTCCTTCACAGGGCAACACACATTCACACCTATAGGCGATTTTGAATCGCCATTCCACCTACTATGTTTTTGGACCAAGGGAGGAGACCGGAGCACAGTCTATATTGCCGTCTGTAAAAAGGGGTACTTTTTTTTTTTTAATCCCAGAACACTACAAATTGAGTTTATGTGCACAATAATGGTAACGATAATTTGAGGCCAATGAGAACTGAAGCACAGTCCTTCATTCCTATCCCTACTACCATGCCAGATGACCATGAGGTACAATGCGCATCGCTTCATCAAATAGCACATGAAAAGGAGAGCTCACAAATAGGTTAAAGGTGAATTTAATGGAATCTGCCTTTGGGTTTTTTTTTTTAATCAATATGATGGACAGGCCACTAAGTACAGTGAGTGAGTTACAAGTTGCAAGCCATCGGGTGCTATGCAGCTAACAAAAATTCACAAAATGCTGAGCTAAGCCTTATGAAAAGATAAGGAGATCAACAGAAGAAACCGTTTGGTTTAGAGTGCAGCAACAAGTGTAGCATAAATATTTGTGTAATAAGAATCGTAGGCAACTGAAAAGACCAGAGGCTATGACACAGAGTATTGTCCCACACTAAGACTGCATTTCAAGAAAAGACTGAAGCCAAGATGACAAATCAACCCAAATAAGAAAATTGTCTACATTACAAAACAGATGGGTTGTTAATGACTGCTTACTAATGTGAAGGTTAATGTTCAGCCATAATATTAATATTGAATATTTGTGCTGCTGACTTCAGAATATTTTTGTTTTCATAAGGAGTGCCTATTATTCCATTTCCTGTTTTGCACTTACCGTGAAGAATATCAGAGTCGTCATCAACAAAATCAATATCTTTCAAATCCCATTCAGCATAGTTATCAAATTCCTAGAGAGAGGGAGATCACCTATATTACTCATTCACAGAATAATTATAGGCATTCACAATGTGTCTTTGAGCTACATGGCCAATATAAAATGTATTGTAAGCAGACATCTGCACTGTAAAAGGTGCTGATAATTAATTTGATTATGTTGTCTTTACAAAAATACACAGTGCAATGCAGAGTTATGCACTTATTCAAACAGAATGAACACCATTAAATGTGTTATATATTTTGTAAGTGAAAATACATGTTAACATTTTTTTAAATTAATATGGAATTTGACTGCACATTTTAGTGAACAATTAATTCCTATGTATTTGCTGAGGTTAAGATATTGAAATACAAAGAAACCTTTAAATGTTGTAGTATTTGGCAAAGAGTACATTATGTGTTTTTTAAATAATGGGTTTCTAAAAATTTTCATAGGACTCTACATACATGGGTTTAAAAACCCCCACATTGGTTCAAGTCATTAGCAAAGCAGGATACTTAATGAGAACTCCTTAATGCAGCTCCATGGTGGGCTGCTCATTTAATGTAAACATGTTTGCACCCTCTCTCCCATATGTTCTTTCAGGTTAATGATTTCTAAACCTTTCTTGAGGAACAAGACCTTTCTTAGCTACAATGCTGTGTTACTTTGCCACATTTAGTTAGCTGCAGCATCTACAATGATTGAAATAAAAGAAACATATCCAATTACAAAGAATAGATACCAATCACTAATATAAAATCAACCAAAATTGTTGTAAGTTAAAATATGTTAAGTTCTTATGGAGAATAAACATAAAACATTTCCTGTGCAGAAGTTAAGAGACATGTTTTTTTTCTTCCCCAATGTTATTAATTCAGTATTTGTGTTCTCTTTACAGGATGTGGTTATTTACCTTTTTACTTTGAACATTAACAAGATGTGTCATTTAAACAAGGTGTCTAAAAGTTCTGCATAAAACCGTAGCTCTCCTCTTAGTAGGTAATATGACTGTCTTTGCAACACATACTTACTTTAAATGTTTATATATTTAAACAAGGTTTAATGTATTCCAGCCAACTTTTCCAAGTTGTCACTACATTTAAACATAAATTGTTTGGAAAACTAGGAAAGTAAATGCCTTTAAAGTCAAAATGTGAGCTCTTTAATTCAGAGAGATTAAATACAGCATTTTAGTTTAGAAATCCTCCATAAGAGGCACTGGAAATTTCACCTAAACCTGACCACACTTCCAGCAACAGCTGTATTGTAGTACATCTCTACTAATGTTTTCTATTTCTTTTAAAAATTTCCCTCAGGAGTGTATATATAAGGCATTAACATTCTTTGGATGCACATCTTGAACCAACTGTATATTTATGCTTATATGTCACTCATAACACGAGATGTGTGGCAAAAGCATCTTATTTGCACCTAAAACTGGCATAACAGGGTCTGTACTGCTGGCCTAATCTGTGGTTAATTTTCAGCTCCACACCATCATCCCGACATTTAAAAAAAAAAATTTAATAAATAAAAAATGCATCAACACAAATTTCAGTAACATTTACACAGTACCATGGAAGTACACATCATTCCCATTTTCTAAACATATATGTCATATATACATATTTCGTGCAAAATATGATGAGATTTAAAGGTGTCAAATAGGAACTTGAAATCAACACTTGATTGATGACCCTGAGCCTGTACAGTACTGCTCAACACCCTTCAGTAATTCCCTGCTTCCAACAGTCAGCTTATTAACAAACCCTTACTGAAACGAAGGGGGTCTATTAAAGTGGACAGTGCCTTAATGACAAAGTTTGTAAAACAATGACATATGTTCCATGTTGTTTTTAAAGCATTTTTCCTAAATCTTCTGTTGCCTATCAATTTAGCAAATTTCATTTAGAAAACAGAGCACTAACCTCCATGAAGTCTGCTCGTGCAGGCATGTAACCAGCCATATCTCTGGACAGCTGAGAGTCAAATGAAGGCCTAGGAGGATCATCTGTGGCTAATGGTAATTAAAAAAATAATATGCGTATTTAACTCAGAATGGTAGAATGCAGTCGGGTTCAGTGTAGTTATTAATGTGTCGATATGATAAGCTGAAATCTTTTTTGTGTTGTAATATTAATAACAGCAAATGGGATGAAAAATGACACTAATACTAAAAGTCAATACTTGTTATTATAAATTTCCTAAACCAAAAATAATGTTAATCCTTAAAAGTCATTTTTATAAATCACAAAAATATTAGAAAACTACACGTTAGCATTTCACATTGCAATCTCAAACAGACTCTTACGTTTGAATGGAATCGCCCTCTCTGCTGTTCGAGACTCCTCCATCTGTCTAAGACTGAGCAGCGTGGAGGAGAACAGAGGGTTGTTGATGAAGTTCTTCATGTAGTGGCTTTCGCATTCCTCCTTGGTTTTGGTGCGCATTTGGTATGCCACATCCTGCCTAGAAAACATTTCAATTAAGAGCAGAAACAAATAATCCTTGAGTTACCAATGAAATCAAGACATTGCACTGCAGAGTGGCACTCGTATGTTAAAGGAGCAGCGACAAATATAAACTGATCTTAAGATTATAAATACTAACATCAACAGCATGTGCATTGTAACTGTAGTAATGTATCAGTGTTAGTGCAACATGACGTTGCTTTTCATGTAACTTATTTCCCAATACGTTTTCACTATTTGCCATAAAACAAGGCACATGCAAAGGTAAGTTCAAAGCGAACCTATAGTTAGTATTCAGCTTCATGTTTACAAATGCATTTGTATGAAGACTATTTTTTGACTAAATTATGATTTGATGATTTTTTATCTAGTTTTAAAAGAACATTATTTCATCAAATCATTTCCTGAGAAGTGACATTCTTTGGAACTATTTTAGTTTGTCCATTCATTTGGCAAGAACCATATCCTTTTTTAGTTACTGCATAAAAGTAGGTATTTATAGGTTTAGTCATATCATTATGTCATATCACTGTGAAGTCTAGGAGGAGAACAGGAAGTGATTTTATTCACTGGGAACTTTATGAGATGCTCTGATGTAGCTGTTTGGTTTGCATCGTTTACAGTCGCTTAATATCATTTCAACTGATAAATCACAAGGAACATGTATGATGTTGTTAATGAGCGAGAAAAGTGCAAGAATTTTATTGAAAAATAGCTAAAGAGCTGCCATCTGCATTACTCCTTGTAGAGGTTCTAAATCTACAGACAGCACCAACACAACTGTTTAAAACACACTACTCACTTCCCAAAGCTTCATGAGGCATCTTTTAATTTTTCAGTTTCTGCTCCACCTTAAACGGTGCAGATAATGCCATGTATCTGCCACATTATTTAACGTGGAATGGAAAGCTAACTTGATTGTGCAGTCTATGAGGAGTAAGTATTTTATTTGGTCATTTCTGTTGGTGCTGAGAGTGTTCAATGTTGATGGACTTATACCCTAACGTTACCTTAAGTAAACAACCGGAAAGTTAACACTGAGAGGCTTTGCGGCGTTAATGTTTTTGTTGCTTGGATAATTTACAGGTCAATAAAAGAAAACCCCATAACAGTCATCCTGGAGCACCTTGATACTGAAGTTGACCTCTCTGCTAATAACAAGTTGCATGTCACATTACTTCTATGAACTTTCAATAGTGTGCTTGAGATAAAGGGTATTTGGAGGAGAAGACCATTACTGCCTCAATAGCAGCTACTCTTACAGTAAATTAAAAATCTGTCTCCATAACATAAGCATCACCCCTACAGATTTTGTAATGTATATGTTTGTACAGGTCTCGCCTAATATTGCTTAAATTAACACCGTACATGCTCCTCACACAGTCTACTCCATTATATTTTCCCTTCATCTGAATTTTGTGCATCATTGGAACTACGCAACTGAAAATATACTATTAAACATTTATAAAACGTTGTTGCTTTTTTGAGTAGAAATATCTCTACAATTTCATGATTGTGGCTGCTAAAGTGAAATATGCAAATATCAGGATCACAGCCACCCAATACGTATGATTACAGAAGATAATGTTGTTATTATAAATATAACTTTGGCTAAAAGAGTAATACATGAAGCACCAAACTACACTGACCAATTCCCAAAACCACAGTCCATTACTGCCTCTAGGAGAGCCATCTCTTCTTGTGCTGTCCAGCCAGGTTCCAGTATAGGGAAATCTGATGTCTACGAGAAAGAAGAAAAATATGAGTAACTGTAAATTATAAAAAAAGTTAATGTGACTGTTTAATTTTGAGAAAGTAAGTGTACATTCAAAATCAAACAAGGTTCTATACACTGGAATATACTACTGCATATATATATATCTCATTTGCTAACATAAACAGCTAGATGGAACATACTGGAAACAGGTAGGAAAGCATCTCAGATTTTTCAGAACATGTGCCAAGGGAACAGACCAAGGATATTGTCTAATAACAAATCTGAATATAAGTAGACTATTTCTGTTGACTAGACTGGGACAATAATAGTTTTAATTGAACATCAGGTAAGTTTGTTGTTACTTTTTAACTCCACTTTGTGTTAGACCCTGCACATTTATTCATTTTCAGCTTAAGAAGTTTATTCTAAGAAATCACTATGTAGGGCACTGCCACATTTTATTGTTCACTTTGAGTGCAATTTTTAAATCTATTAAAAAAAATAATAAGAAAAAAAATAAGACAATAAGAATATTCTGAGCTATTTACGTAATGCTTACATAATGATGTCATGCAGTTACGTATAATATGGCGTAGGTTAATGATGCCAGTAATTTAGGCAAAGCAGCAAGAATGATGGAAAATTTAGTGTTGTGGTAGATTTTTGTTTTTTATACAAAAGCTGAGCCATCGTAAATTATTGTTGATTACAAAATAACCAAATGTTTACAATGTTTTACAATTTAAGCATGATTTGTCACATTATTTGCTGTTGTCAATCACAATTTAACAATTACAATAAAAGCCTCAAACAGTCCAGTTTCTGTGTCTCATGTTAGGCATAAAAACACTGATTAATCAGATACTTAAAAAACCTACTAGTCATGCAACTCCTAGAGTTACTTATTGTTTGTTTAGAAGAAACATCACCCACTCAAAATTAGACTTGGTCTGTGGGAAGCTTACTACCATTTTTTCATTAGGTTACATGTTACTTACCATAATTTCATATTTGTGGTCACTCTGGTGCTTTTTATACTCAAAGCCCCGCGTAAAACACTGTAACAGAAAGAACAATGAACTATAATTGTATCATACAGATAGTAAGCGCAGCGCTTTAACCTAATCTGTATTTTGCTATAAAAAAAATTGTACCTGAAGACAGAGGATAAAAGGAGATGGTCCACATTCTGCACACTTTATGTATGGCTCCACCAAGTATGAAGAACATCCCCGACAATGAGGTTTGTCGAAAGGGTCATCTGCAGAAATAGAATGATTAAATATGTTTGTTGCATTGTCCTTGTCACAGAATTATCAGTCAATTTTTACAGCACAATTTTAGTGCGCTTCGCACATAAGGAGCCGTGCTCAGCAACTGTAAGAACCATCACCAGTTTGATTTACTGTAATACAGGTTCACTTATCTACAAATGGCCAGTAGGAGCATAATATATAAAACCTATTAATTATGAATATTGAAATTACCAGATTAAAAAAAAAAGTAGAATCAAGAATGCTTCTTCTTAGTTGAAAATAAATAATGCTGCCACACTGCACCTTTGATGATAAGTTTAGTGAGTCTCATATTGCTCCCTGCTCCTTGTGTTGTGTACTAAGTTGGCCAGGAAATAACAGCTTCTACAGCCTATTAGTGCATTATGTCTCTGGTAGAAATTTTGTAGTGTGTTTTAACCTGCATGATTATCAATAATGAGTGTAAGAACATTTTACATTCATCCCTGGTTTAATACTCTATATTCACTGGCCCCTCACTTTTATGGTGTACAGTAAACTAACCTACCTACTGCCTGAAGTTATTATTAGTTTTCAAAAATGATCCTGATGTACTAATGCTTTCCTTTTTTGCTGTTTTACATTTTTTTTCTTCAATATATTTAAATAATTTCATCAAGAGGTAACAATAACAAAGAAATTCCATAAAAATATCGGCCGCTGATATATCATGCATCACTAAGTCTTCCAGAAACGCATTTGTGAGGTCAGACAAAGATGTTAGACAAGAAGGCCTGGCTTGCAGACATCATGCTATTTTATACCAAAAGTGTTCTATTAGGTTGAGGTCAGGACTCTGTGCAGGTCAGTCAAGTTCTTCCACACCAAACCTGCTCATGCTTTGCTTGTGCACTGATGCACAGTTATGTCGGAACTGGAAGGCGATGTCCCCAAACTTTTCCCACAAATTTGGGAGCATAAAATTGTTCAAAATCTCTTGGTATGCTGAAGCATTGAAAGTTATTTTCACTGGAACCAAGAGGCAGAGCCCAACTTCTGAAAAACAACCCCACACCATAATCCCCCCTCCACCAGCCTTTACACTTGGCACAATGCAGTGAGACAAGTACCTTTCTCCTGACAACTACCAAACCCAGACTCATCCACCGGATTGCCAGACAGAGAAGCTCCATATCTCCACTGCAATTGCAATTACAAGCAATTGAGTGCAGAAAGTTGGCAACCTCTGCGTACTATGTAATCAGCATCTACTGACACTTCTCTGTAATTTTACATGACCTACCACTTTGTAGCTGAGTTGCTGTCGTCCCCAATCACTTCCACTTTGTTAAAATACCAATGACAGTTCACTGGGTAATACTTAGTAGCGAGGAAATCTAATGACCGGACTTGGTGCACCGGTGGCATCCTGTCATGCCTGGAATTCACTGAGCTCCTGAGAGCGACCTGTTCTCTCCTGAAAGCGGACTTGCTTTCATACACATGTGGCCATGGAAGTGATTGGACACCTGAATGCATTGACTTGGATGGGCGAGTGAAAATTTTGGCAATACAGTGTTAATATCTAAGACGGGTAAAGTTAGACCTCAAAGTGACCAGTGAGTGGGAAATAAACCCCAATGTATTTTTCTGTTGCTAACTAATTAATATAAATAAAATAACAATGAATACATAAAAACCGACCACGCCATGTAACTAGGCGGCTGGTAGCTCATAATTTAATCCAACAGCACACTCTCTTATTCCTGTTGAATAACCATTACCTATGACAGAGAGAAGTTAACTAAACTTCTTATACCAATGCCCCGTTTCACATTAAACGGCGCTTCAGCCACATTACACTTAAGGTGGAACGGATAGTTCCAACAAGAATCTGGCGATTAAGAAAATTTGCATTTATTTCCCAGGCATTACTTACTTCCAAATGACGTCAGTCGATCCATGTTTCTGTTTTGACCTGAAGAGGTTTACTTGTAATATTCGTATAATCGCCAGTAGAGACGTTTTTACTGGTTTAGAGGCACTGTTTTTACTACCAACCTTAGGAGAGCTAAGCGCTAGCCTGCTGAAGTCAGGCGAAGCACTTCGCTGCTGTATTAGCCCCGAGAGTGAAGCAAACGAGAACACAATAATACAACTAAATTTTAGAGGTTTAATGTTCAGTAAAGCTTTGTGCGGAATTAAAGATTTCCTTGGGTTTGTGTTAGCAGAGTTGCTAAAGGGCAAAAAACAGTGAAATCTAAAGCTATCATGGGGGAGCGCTCCCTCTCTCGGCCCCTGGAGGAACCTACACCACCAGAGATGAAAATGACAAAGTTGATATTTTACGTGTGCAAGGGTTTTGTACATAATTAAACTCACTTGTATTTAATGAGTGAGTTTAGCGACTTGGAGGTGCTGTTATTTTGGACTTAGACATCAGTTACAGCAAGTATATTAGATATAATTCAAGATAATACGACATGGTTTGAAGAATGTGTTACAGGCGGTTTGCAATAGTTTATGACGGCATAAGTACACTTGGAGGATGCTCACCAGATTTTTTTTATTTTGTAACTTATAAACACATCACACATATGGCACCAGTTTAGTTTACCTCCTGAAAATTCTAGCTTCATAAAACAACTTGATTTCTTTGGCACATGAACTAAATTCTACTCCAAGCTTGTTCTAACTTGCTTTAATAGCAGTTGAACCTACATTTTCAGTCAGACTGCTGCTCATGTCATTGAATTGATGCCTTTCCTGAAGAATAATTTTAGCACTCTTTACTATGTGGCTACATTATCCTGAAAAATTACTCTAACATCACCACACATTTTCTGTCAGTGGAATAAGAAAAGTGTCCAACATTGCAGTGAAAAGCACATTGGTGAGTTTGACTGGCATGCTATTTCCCCTGAGTCTTTTTTCATGTATTATAAATGAGTGGGGATTTTCTTCAAGCAACTATTAAGTTAGAGGGGTTGGACAATAAAACTGAAACACCTGGTTTTAGATCACAGTAATTTATTAGTATGGACCATTCTTCTTGCAGGATAGTGGCCAGGTCACTATGTGATGCTGGTGGAGGAGAAGTTTCCTGACTCACTCCTCCAAAACACCCCAAAGTGGCTCAATAATATTTAGATCTGGTGACTGTGCAGGCCATGGGAGATGTTCAACTTCACTTTCATGTTCATCACACCAATCTTTCACCAGTCTTGCTGTGTGTATTGGTGCATTGTCATCCTGATACACGGCACCATCTTCAGGATACAATGTTTGAACCATTGGATGCACATGGTTCTACCAAAATGGTTCGGTAGTCCTTGGCAGTGAAGCCAGGTCACATAGCACAAGTATTGGGCCAAGGGAATGCCATGATATGGCAGCCCAAACCATCACTGATCCACCCACATGCTTCAGTCTGAGCATGCAACAGTCTGGGTGGTACGCTTCTTTGGGGTTTCTCCACACCGTAACTCTCCCGGATGTGGGGAAAACAGTAAAGATGGACTCATCAGAGAACAATACATGTTTCACATTGTCCACAGCCCAAGATTTGTGCTCCTTGCACCATTGAAACCGAGGTTTGGCATTGGCATGTGTGACCAAAGGTTTGGCTATAGCAGCCCGGCCGTGTATATTGACCCTGTGAAGCTCCTGACGGACAGTTCTGTTGGAAACAGGAGAGTTGAGGTGCACATTTAATTCTTCCGTGATTTGGGCAGCCGTGGTTTTATGTTTTTTGGATACAATCCGGGTTAGCACCCGAACATCCCTTTCAGACAGCTTCCTCTTGAGACCACAGTTAATCCTGTTGGATGTGTTTTGTCCTTCTTGGTGGTATGCTGACATTACCCTGGATACCGTGGCTCTTGATACATCACAAAGACTTGTTGTCTTGGTCACAGATGCGCCAGCAAGACGTGCACCAATAATTTGTCCTCTTTTGAACTCTGGTATGTCACCCATAATGTTGTGTGCATTGCAATATTTTGAGCAAAACTGTGCTCTTACCCTCTGCTAATTGAACCTTCACACTCTGCTCTTACTGGTGCAATGTGCAATTAATGAAGATTGGCCACCAGGCTGGTCCTATTTAGCCATGAAACCTCCCACACTAAAATGACAGGTGTTTCAGTTTCATTATCCAACCCCTGTACATTCTGTCACAAACATTGAATCCTGTTTATGTCTGTTTGTTTTTCATTTGTTTTGTTGTGCATTTTCTATTTTCAAGGCATATTGGTTTCTGTTCTTAAGTTTTATTTTTTTCCTTAGTATGCCCATATGTATTTCTTTCATAACCTTCCCACTTTATAATTGCAACATACACTGAACGATCACTGGATAAGTAACACATACCTTGTATCTACTTTCACTCTCTATTTTATCAGCTCCACTGACCATACAAGAGCACTTTGTAGTTCTATAATTACAGACTGTAGTCCACATTTCTGTGCATACTTTCTCATCCTCATTTCACTGTGCACCTCTGTGGTTCCTAATCCAGTGATTGTTCAGTGTACTTTGAACACTAGATTATGAGGAACCACCAATATATTTTGCCACACTTGGTGTTAGAAAGGGGTGGCATGGTTGAGAAACAGGTAGTGTCACCCTCACACAGCTCCAGCGTCTTGGGATTGTGGGTTCGCGCCCCACTCTGGGTGTGAAGAGTTTGGTGTGTTCTCCCTGTGACTACGTGGGTTTCCTCTGGGTGCTCCAGTTCCTTCCCACGGTTCAAAAAGACACAATGGTAGGTGGATTGGCGACTCAATAGTGACCATAGGTGTGAGTATGCATCACCCTGCGAAGGACTGGCGCCCTCTGCAGGGTGTGCCATCTGTAGCAAGGCCATCTGTCAAAATTTGATCACAGACAAAAATGAAGATGTGAATTCTGTAAAGTATTACTAAACAAGCTTCTAAACAATGATAAAAAGTAAAATGTTTACATACTAATTGAGTCCATACTTACGGTTATCCACAGTGTCTTCATTAGTTATTGGATTTCCAGATCCTTGTTATTGTTGAAAGGGGTAAAACGTGTGTTTAAGTGCATTTATTGTAATGAACAGCATGCGCTTCAGTCAAATAAGGGTCTATACTTACGATTATTCTCAATTTCTCTATGAATGATTGGAATTTCATAGAGTGCAGATGCTTGGATTTCTGGAAAAGGAAATGGACTGGATTTATGGACAGAAAACAGGTCACCCCTGTTAAATCTGTTATGTTAACAGACATCTGGTGCTAAGCATGGTGTTAAGTGATGAGGAAAGGGTGGCCCATCTTACAAACCCAGAGAGAATTAGGTCATTAGGTAATTTGTCTAGGGTTCCCAGAAATGGTGGCTAAGGCATAACTAAGGGTCAACTTTGTAACCCCCGATGACAGAATAAAACAGTTAATTTCAATTAAACAGATTAAAAAGGTAACAATAAAATCGTGTCACCTCTGGATGTGTTGTATTCCTCAGAGTGTCTTCTATAGGTAGTCAAGAAAGGGGTACACCTCCTTAAAGGATAGGACATTTCCCCAAAGACCATCTGGGCTCGGAACCCAAATGGATCATCCTGACACTGTACAGAAATCTAGACAAAAGAGACAGATTTGTAGAATCTGTAAAAATCTGTAAATCTGTAAAAATATATTCTACACACAATAACTTAGCATTTTTTAAAATATGTTTTATGGTCTCAATACATGAAAATGTTGCAATGCTGTTACATGTGGCTATACATCTTACTTACTTTATTTAATATTTTACTATTTAATAGGGTGACCAGACGTCCTCTTTTACCTGGACATGTACTCTTTTTTTAGACTTAAAAAAATGTCTAATGTGAGCGGAATTTCACAAACGTCTGGGATTTAGTTTTTCTACAGCTTACATAGAATTTCGAGAAGCTTTTCGTTCACAAACTAGTCCCGCGCTCCCCTACTCCGTTTTGTTCGCTTGAGTGAGAAGGGGGAGTGGTGAAGTAGCATAAAATTTTCTGATTGGACGGTCTGACTGTAGAGCTACCGTTATTGGTCGATAACCTTCTCTATAAACATTTAATTGGTCAGTCTGTACGTCAGTAGTCCTTGTTTACGTCAGGCAAAGCTCATGTACCTAATATTAATATTATTAATATTATTATTAATATGAATATTATTAATATTCAGTTTACAACAAAAGAAAGCTCCTACACAATTATCTTAAAGAAATAGTTTGGCAAAATGTTCTCAAAATGTCATTACTTTAAACAACATTTCTGGTGTCTAAAATCTGCCTAGATTTGCACTGGAGTTACAAGGCTAATGTAGCTAACAAATAAATTTAGGCCCAGAAAAGCTACAAAGACCATTAGATTTGTACAAACTGCATGCCACAATCATCACACACTTGCCTCAAATAATGTTTAGCTGTTAAGTAAAGCAAAATATACTACTTTAGTTTTCGAAACAGTATAGCACCGTAATCTGTACAAAACAGGAAATGCTGCATAGCTAGAAAAAAAAATGTCAGCCATTATGAGATCTGAGGTTTTGTCTTTGCTTTGTCCATTTTTATAGATAATAGCCTTTCATATAGTATTAGAAACAACACAAACAATGCTTAACAGCTCAGTGTGTGTCAAGGAAAACAATTTTAAGTAGACACATTGGGCTCCAAGTGGCTTTAAAAGTAATTCTGAAACAAAGCAATATAATACAAAAAATCGTAATTACTGAAAGATTAATTTATTTATCACCAGCTAAGCTAACAAACCAGCTAACACTATTCCTAGTTAACAGAAACCCAATACAATTGTCTGCTTACACTGATAATACAATATAAATGGTGTTTAAAAATGTTATTTTATAAGCAAGAATCCTTGTCAAATTCATAAGGAAATAGCCAAAACCTTTGAATGTTTTGAAATGTTGTGGCCTGCTTTTTTTTTGTTGTGCACATGGTCAAAATTTTGAATAGATCCTGAAAAAATAGTACCTTGTCTTGTTGTTCTGCCATTCTTGATTTCGGACTGTTTTTTTTTTTTTTTTTCACAGGAAATACGTGTAAAAAGTGCGACACTGATATTGATGAAAATCTTCGTTCTGTATTCCTCATAACACCATTTAAACCCATGGGTATTGCAAAATGAAATGACTCAAATAATGTTCTGAATGTGGAAAACATACAGAACTGTTTCAAGATTAGTCATGGCTGTGTGTTAAGTTTGGCAATCATTTTCACTTTATATCTGATATCCAAGTCTCCCCAAGTGCTGTGGTTGAGCTTTTTTTCTTTTTCTATTTTTTTTATTTATTTATTTTTGCTGTGGCTTTTAAAACTTTCTCCTAACCTTTTGCACTGTCATTTTATTGTATTATAGTCCAGTTAGTCCAGCTAATTTGTAATCATGTATTTTTTACTGTGGAAACTGCTTTCTGTAGCTCCCAACACTCATCCTACATGTTCAGTTTACAATTTGTTTTGTTTTGTGGTTTTTTTTTTTTGTCCTTTTCTTTTCTGTCTAGGTTATTCTTGGTAATCCGTATGTATTGAAAAATTTTAGCTAAGCTAAGTTTAAGTCTTTTTTCACAAGAGTTTTCCACAGATCTTGGGTCTTAATTAAACATCTGTGACATGCTTTAGTCAAAATAACACAAGGATCGAACACCACAGCACCATTCTCCCATTGTCGAAACAACCCTTTTCAGAACAATCCGTTTCGGCCACCATTCCTTTAAATGAGAATTGCAGGTCAGTGCAAGAGCAGGATCGAGGACAGAAGAACAGAACCTCTGGATTTTAGCCATTTTCTCTTTGTTCTCTTTATTCAAAGTTCCAATTTTCACCATATTAACCAGCACACTTATTCCTCTGCACTCTGTTTAACCTCATCTTTGTACTCTCACTAAAACACAGTCCAGTGCTGGGATTGGAGGGACTCAGATGAAGAGACATTCCTAAAGGTTCTGCATGCTATGTAATAAGCAACAGAAGATCAGAATATGGTTTTATTCCATGTTTAGTGCGTTAGGCAGCTCATAAAAAGTGACTGGGTTGATTTATTTCACAGTTTGTGGGTTGGTAAGCTTCTGTTCCCCAAATTAATGTGAATATGCACTGAAAACGTTTTTTTTTCATAATATGTTCTGTTTAATACAACTGCCTTTTTTTAAGTGCAGAGGAAATTGGTATAGGGAATTATGGGTGTGGGGCAGAGATATGCACAAAATGGTTTGTTAATAGTAATTTGACTTGGGGCAATTTTTCAAAAAAGGCTTATCCACCGAGAGGTTATTTAAATAATCTGAATTGGAATAACTTCTGTGGAATAACAAATTTATTTTTAAATGTTTGGTTCAGACCTTTACAACTCCGTTAAGAGGCCTTATAAGACCCTGACCTGCCATTTCTCTTTTACACCACAAGATGATGATCTTGCACTTTCACAGTTCAAAACTAACTCAAATCAACTGTTTAGTTCTTTTGCCAACACAGACGCTGACACAGAACATTTGCCTACGGAGGGTGGAGGGTGTTTTCTTTCTGATAGTGATATAACCTCATAAAACTGGGCTCAGTAGTAAGTCCATCTTAGGGGACAAAAGAAAGGATTGACCTTTGTGTATCAGGAGTTGTAATACCGTTTAAAATTGCTAGGGGGCGACAGCAACAGCAAGTCCTATTGAATCTAGACCCTAAAAGCCCCTCTGGGATGTAGACAGGTCTTTGGGGAGAGATGTAATCATATTTCTGCCAGCGGCCACTACACATAAGCTCAGGATTGAAACCTCTGATTCCTGGGCAAAGATCAAGCCTCCAACAGATTGAGTTCAATAGATGGACTGTATTGTCTGGCCCCTGTCTAAATTTCTACTTTCAGAGACTTAACTGTCTCTTAGAGAGAGTCCCTTGTTGGCATGCTTTAGTGAAAATGTGGCTGCATTTGAATAGCCAACTTTGAGCAATATAACTGGTCAGATGATCAGGGGTTAAGCTTACTTCTTTCATGAGAGAACATTATATCTGTTCACTTTATTTTATCATTGGGAGTTCCCAGCATTAATATCAGTCCAATACTCAGTTGTTTCCCAATGTAGAGGTGGCCCTGTTCAAATCATCTGTGGGGATTTTGCTCTGGTGTCCTCCAACAATTAAAGAAACATTATGTAAGATTTATTTATTTATTTTCTCTTTCTATTGTAATTCAGTTGTTTACAGCCTTGTACTGAAATCATGGGTTGCAAAAAAGTTACAGTGCAGTTTCTCAGTGTAGCAATGACAGATGCTCTATTTTCTGTATTACAGGTAATTGAAGCATCAATTTTAAAAATATTATCTACCCTTGCTTTAAACAGTTAAACATCAAATTATAAAACGTTCTGCAAGTTTTGTACAGGCCACATTTTATGTTTTATTTTTTCTTCAATATGTTAATGTTAGCAAATGCGCAGTAAAAGAGCATCCTTTCGTTCCCTAAAGAATTTCAACTGTATTTTATTAAATGAACAATTCCACAGAAAGTTTGTTTAGAGTTTCTTAGTTCTTTTGAAAGAAGAGGTAAATACATAGTATAATACAAAATGGATTCCAAAAAAGTTGGGACACTAAACAAATTGTGAATAAAAACTGAATGCAATGATGTGGAGGTGCCAACATCTAATATTTTATTCAGAATAGAACACAAATCACAGATCAAAAGTTTAAACTGAGAGAATGTATCATTTTAAGGGAAAAATATGTTGTTTCAAAATTTCATGGCGTCAACAAATCCCATTTTTTACCATTGTGTGGCATCCCCCCTTCTTCTTACAACACTCAACAAACGTCTGGGGACAGAGGAGACCAGTTTCTCAAGTTTAGAAATAGGAATGCTCTCCCATTCATGTCTAATACAGGCCTCTAACTGTTCAATCGTCTTGGGCCTTCTTTGTCGCACCTTCCTCTTTATATGCGCCAAATGTTCTCTATAGGTGAAAGATCTGGACTGCAGGCTGGCCATTTCAGTACCCGGATCCTTCTCCTACGTAGCCATGATGTTGTGATTGCTGCAGAATGTGTTCTCTGCATTAATGGTGCCTTTCCAGACATGCAAGCTGCCCATGCCACAAGCACTCATGCAACCCCATACCATCAGTGATACAGGCTTCTGAATGGAGCATTGATAACAACTTGGGTTATCCTTGTCCTCTCTGGTCCGGATGACATGGCGTCCCAGTGTTCCATAAAGAACTTCAAATTGTGACTCATCTGACCACAGAACAGTCTTCCATTTTGCCACACTCCATTTTAAAAGACCCCTGGCCCAGTGCAAACGTCTGAGCTTGTGGAGCTTGCTTAGAAATGGCTTCCTCTTTACACTGTAGTGTTTCAGCTGGCAACGGCAGATGGCACGGTGGATTGTGTTCACTGACAATGCTTTCTGGAAGTATTCCTGAGCCCATTCTGTTATTTCCTTGACAGTGGCATTCCTGTTTGAGGTGCAGTGATGTTTAAGGGCCCGGAGATCACGAGCATCCAGTAGAGTTTTACGGCCTTGACCCTTACGCACTGCAATTGTTCCAGATTCTCTGAATCTTTTGATGATGTTATGCACGGTTGATGATGATAACTTAAAAGCCTTTGCTATTTTACGCTGGGTAACACCATTCTGGTATTGCTGCACTATCTTTCTTACCATCTTGGCTTCAGAGAGACACTGACACTCTGCGAAGCTCTTTTTATACCCAATCATGTTGTCAATTGATCTAATTAGTGTTAATTGGTCTTCCAGCTGTTCGTTATATGCTCAATTTCCTTTTTCCAGCCACTTATTGCTACTTGTCCCAACTTTTTTGGGATTTGTTGACACTGTGAAATTTTGAATCAACATATTTTTCCTTTAAAATGTTACATTTACTTAGATTAAACTTTTGATATGACATCAATGTTCTATTACGAATAAAATATTGACATTTGCCATCTCCACATCATTGCATTCAGTTTTAATTCACAATTTTGTTTAGTGTCCTAACTTTTTTGGAATCCGGTTTGTACATAATACCTCATAATACATAGGTATTACACTATCAGCTACAGAGACAGCAGACAGAGATTAGATTGAAAACAATTTTTAGTTCCTTATTTTGAAGGGAAGTAAGGATGGTTGTACCATGCCAAAGAATACTACAAAGGCTTTTAGCTCCTTAATTTTTGAAGCCCACTCTGGGGGGCTCAGGCCTAGTTTAACCCCAGCCTACTACTTTCCACACAACATGACCCTAAAATGGGCTTTAGAAAACCACATAAGTCACTGCACACATCTACCCATTTGTGTTCACAGACGTGGAACACATGCTACATCACGCACCCCATTCGCATCATGCCTCATTTGATCCACCGTGGGCTTATAGTATGGCACACTTCACAAGCTACAAAATTACCATTCTCTGGAACATATGAAATCATCTTGTTTGAATGGAAGTTACGCCCATTATCCAAAACACAAAGCCCATGTGCAAGAACAAAAGGCCATGCTGCCAGCTTGCCGCTCGCCTTCTGCATGTCGACCCTGGGGGACTCTCATGGACACGGCAGCCCCCCCCTCGTGCAGGCCACTGGAACATGGGCTTTTTCTGTGTGTGGGCGGTGGGAGTAGAGATCCTCAGGCAGCTCAGTGGAGAAAGTGTGCCACATAATGCATGAGCTAAACCAAAATGCCTCATTACACACTTCCACAACCCCCCACTTCTCGGTAGCCCCCACTGCCCACCCCCTCGCCCCCACACTCAGCACTCTCCATCTGCTGGGACCTAAATATGGGCCCCATGGAAGAAAGGAGAGCATCTGGTATTTGCCTCAATGGGGGTTCACGGAAAAAGAGCTGCAGAAAAAAATAGTTAATGGTGAGGATAGAGATAATGACTGGAACATTGGTCAGCAAAACTGGTCCTAGTCTTATGTAATATCAGGAAAATAACTCCTGGAATAATTAAGAAACCAAATTTGGTTGAGAATTTAGGTGTCCACATTTAATGATCTACTGTAAATTGAACTAACCCACCATTACTGGGACCCCATTTAAGTATTTCAGAAATATATGCTCTACAACCTTACTCTGTTCCAAATTGGTTCAAAAAAATCTTAGAATGTTTTTTTCTATTAAGATAGTACAACTTCTGTGTGATGATTGTACACCACTGTCCACAATGGATGAACCTTAAAGTAACACTGAGCTGTAAAAGGGAGAAAAGTGATTGTCATCCCTACTCTGTGCTCAGCACTGCAGAAACTGTACTACGTAACTTTTGGAGGGGGGTAGGAACCCATTATCCCTTCTTGCCCTCCATCTTGATTTCAGGACAGTGCTGTAAAAGTGAAGTAGTAGGAGGACCTCAGGAGCAAAAATACTAGATTTTACCTAGTATTCCTTTAAAGTGGGCAAAATTCACCAGATATAGTATACTGCCAAAATATTCACTTGCCCAACCAAATCATTGAATTCAGTTGTTCTGACCACTTTCATGGCCACAGGTGTATAACACCAAACACCTAGGCATGCAGACTGCTTCTACTTTGTGAAAGAATGTGTCGTGCTCAGGAGCTCAGTGAATTCCAGCATGGTAGCAGGATAGGATAGAAATTTCCTTGCTACTAAATACAGTCAACTGTCAGTGGTATTATTTATAACAAATTGATTGGGAACAACAGCAACATAGTAGAGGTTGCCAACTTTCTGCAGAATCAATTGCTACAGACCTCCAAACGTCTTGTGACCTTCAGATTAGCTCAGGAACCGTGTGTAGAGAGCTTCATGGAATAGGTTTCCATGGCCGAGCAGCTGCATCCAAACCTTACATCATTAAGTGCAATGCAAAGCGTCGGATGCAGTGATGTAAAGCACACGACCACTGGACTCTAGAGCAGTGGAGACGTGTTCTCTGGAGTGACAAATCTTGCTTCTTGAGTGAGTTTGGTGTGGAAGAATTTGAGTGACCTTTGCAAAGTTCTGACCTCAGTTTGATAGAACACCTTTTTGATGAATTAGAGCAGAGACTGCGAGCCGGGCCTTCTCGTCCAACATCAATATCTGACCTGACAATTGAGCTTCTGGACGAATGCTAAAAAATCCACATAAACACACTCCTAAATCTTGTGGAAAGCCTTCTCTGAAGAGTTGAAAACTGTTAGAGCTGTAAAGGGTGGGCTGACATTGTATTAAACACTATGGATTAATAATGGAATGTCACTCAAGTTCATATGCGTGCAAAGGCAGACCAGCGAATCAGAATCAGAATCAAGCTTTCTTGGCCACGTATGCTCATACATTCAAGGAATTTTGTTTAGGTTTCAGTAGCTCATAGTGTACTTTTATTCACAATATTTCACAGCAGTACAAAAAAAACAAAAAACAAATACTATATTCACATACACACACACAAAAACATATACCTAACATAAAGTGTAATTATTGTCAAGTATAAAGTGTCAGTTTATTAGATGAGTATTGCAGTTTAGTGTATAAGGGTTGCGGACACCTTACATATTCATAAATCTAAATATGGAATTTGTTTACAAGAAACAAATCCTGCCTTTCAGTGGAAACCCGGCAGTCACCTTACTGTGAAGTAATCAAAAACACTTTTAAGAAAATTCAGTAGTATTACGGGGGAAGTATGGTGGCTGGTTTTGTGGGTTCAAGCCCAACTCTGGGTGACTGTCTGTGAGCAGTTTGGTGTGTTCTCCCCATGTCCGTGTGGTTTCCGCTGGATTAAACACACATTGGTAGTGGATTGGCTACTCAAATGTGTCCATAGGTGTGTGTGTGTGTCACCCTGTGAAGGACCCTTCCAGGATTTGCACCCAGTGATTCCAGGTAGGCTCCAGACCCACCGTGATTCTGAACTGGTTAAGTTCTTTCTATTGTCTAATAAATTCACTGCCGTGAGCAGTGAGAGAAAGAGAGAAAGCACTTGTGTTTTTTTAGCCATTTACAGACATAAACACATTAGACCGGCAAACAGATTTGAGTGGTGATGTAACATTCATTCTTTCATTCAAGTTACAAAGCAAGACCAAAATGAGAATATTGCTCTACTCTTGCTCCATACAGTAATATTGACTTATTTTTGCTGGTATGGATTACTTAAGGTGAAAAATCACAAAATTTGGGAGACGTCTAACTGCATGAATGTAAATAAACCAAAAGTGCTACAAAACTAAACAACTTGTGTTACAAATGAGTTTATGTGGTAGTTCAAACAGTGAGTAAAAACGTACAGACAAGTTAAACTTCAGCCACATACAAACAAGTTGTTTTTTCCTCAAACATACCTTTTCACATCAAAAGATGTGCAGCTTCTGAATGTAAACAAACTTCAGAGAACTGAAGATCCCCACAATTACAGACAGTCCTGTTAAAGCCCAAAATAGCAGTCTTCAGCGACTATGCAAATATGTGTTTTTGCACTATTTGATGTAAGTATTTCTAGTTGATGGTAATGATTTTTAAATTTCACCAGAGTTTTCAAATGTTTTTGAAACATCCCTGTCTTTTAGTTTTAGGGTTGAAGGCTTCTGCTAATTCAAAGAGATAAAAGCCTAATCTTGTAGAAGTACAAATAACAACCCTGCAACTTTCCCAAAATGGCCACTGAGTGGACAGACTTCCCAATTAAAAGGACATTGGTATCATGCAGATTGTTCAATATTACAGGTCAAACGTGCAACGAGCGTGAATGTCATGAATTATGTCAACTGTGCACGTAATAAACTCTTGTTTTTTTATTTTTATTTATATATTTATTTTTAAATCTGCTTCTCTAAGCTCCTGTGCTGGGTTCTCCAGTATCTGCTGGCTCTTGATGAGGATGTGCATTATCCTGATGAGCTCATTCATGCAGTCTACTGGCTGCCTCCACACATTAGTCCGTAGATAGAGCTAATGAATGAGGTTAACTCAAAAGATCAGAGTCTGCAGACAAGTGTATGAGCAACAACCCTTAAAGTGCAAGTCCTTGGGTTTTATATGTGGACAAATTTTCACAACTAAAACTACACTGGACATAAATTTCTCTCTCTTTTAAAGGGAATGTCTACAATTGTGGGAACTGCAGCTTTCTCTGTTTTGTATGTGGCTGAAACTGAACTTGTCTGTTAGAGATTATTCACTATTCGAATTACCACAGAAACTCATTTGTAACTCGAGTTGTTTAGATTTATAGCACTTTCCATCTGTGCTTTACTTTCATGCAGTTAGCAGTCTCCCTAATTTAGAGTAGGCTACTACTTAAATAATCTGAAACAGTAAAATTAAATCAATATTACCCACCTACGGAGCAGGAATAGAGAAATATCCTCATGTCCTGATTTTCAACAATTTGAGGTCTCTTTGCCCTTTCTCTGCCATGAGCAGAGAGAAAGTAGGCCTAACATGACTTTGTGTTTTACTTGTTTACTGACACATTTATGGACACATTAGCACCTTGATGAACCTTGTGAACATATTTCCAGTGTACAAGAGTAATAAATAATTAGGAAACCTCTTCTGAATTTTATATAAAAAGTGTTTCTTTTTTCTTTTTTCTCCCAGTTACAATAGCCTTTAACAGTATGCCATATTGTATTATGGTGCTTTTCCACAGCATGGTATCTACTCTACCCGACTCTACTTGATTTTTGGTAATTAGTACCTTGAGGATTTTCCATTACACCCAGAAATGTAGCCTATGACATGGAAAAATACTCTAATGGGAACCACGGACTTTGGAACCCACAACAAAATTGTGGCATTAACATTAAATACAGCTCCGCACCCCACTTCAGACAGAACAGAGTTTTTTGTTCCTTGTTGCACTGTCCAGCTCTTGCTGGAGACAATAGTCAACCACAAATCCAAGAAAAGTTTGGACCTCCCCAAAAGACCACGAAGTTGGATATAAAAACAAATGTGATCTCTTTACATATAACTTTACATATAGCTAGTCTGTGCTGTGTCTTTTATTTATACTTCTGCAAGGATCCATGATTTCCCTGCAATGTGACACAGAAAAACAAGTCATGTTTAAGTACACCTCCAAAATCTGTTGTGAAAAGAGGTATCACGTTCATATATAATTTCTCAAAACATAAATATCATCATCATCCATTTCAGGGTCAAGGTGGCAATTGAGCTAACATAGAAACCCAGGCATCTCTGTCCCTCGCAACTCCCACCAGCTCCCCCTATGGGATCCCCAGATGCTCCCAGGCCAGGAGACATAATCCTTCCTGCATGTCCTGGTCTACCATGGGGCCTCCTTTCAGTTGGACATGCCTGGTATACCAGTAGGAGGCAACTCTGAGCTCCTTCATAATTCCTGAGCTCTTCACACGATCACACAGAGTACGCCCAGTAATCAATCCAAGAAAACTAATTTCATGATCTTGTTCTTTCAGTCATTACCCAGAGCTCATAACCAGAGGGGAGAGTGTTTATGTAGACTGACTTGTTAAATTCAGAGCTTTGATTTATGATTCAGTTCTCTCTTCTCCATGATGGTCCAATACAGTGACAGCATTACTGCAGATGCTGCATCTAACCTATGGTCAACCTCAGAATCCCTTTCCCCATCACTCGCAAACAAGACCCTGAGATACTTGAACTCCTTCACTTGGGGTAGGTTCTCACCCCCTACCTGAAGGGAGCATGTCATCTGTTTCTGGGAGATAACCATGGCCTCAGACTTGGAGGTGCTGATCCGCATACCGACCACTTCACACTCAGCTGCAAACTGCTCAAGTGAACGCTGGAGGCTGAAGCCCTCTTGTCCCAGGCTATGCCTTGCCACCTTGTCCATGAAAATAAGGAACAAAAGTGGAGACAAGTCACAGCTTCGTTTACTATCTTACACAGTCTTATGCATTTTCGAAATCCACAAAGCATGTGTAGAGTGGAGTAGCAAACTTCCATGCACTGTCAATCATCTGTGAGGAAGTAAGGAGTTGGTCCATATTTCCAAGGCCTGGCAAAATCTGCATTGTTCCCCAAAAATCCTAGGTTCGACTATCGGACAGATTCACTTTGTAGCACCCTGGCATAGACTTGCCCAGGGAGGCTTATAAGTGTGATGCAAATATAATTTGCACAAATTCTCCAGTCCCCTTTTTTAAACATGGGAACCATCAACCCTGTTTGCCAATCCAAAGGCACTGTTACCTAGGTCCATGCAATATTGTAAAGACATGTCAGCCAAGAGAGCCCCACAGTATCGAGGGCCTTAAGTAACTCCGGGTGAATTTTTTCCACTGCCAGGGCTTTGCCACTGTGAAGCTTTTTAAACAGCTCAGTGACTTTAGCAAAGGAAATGGAATCTGACACTCCAGACACTTCTGGCCCTACCTCTTGCACAGGAAGGATGTCTCCCAGGTTCCTCAAAGTGCTCCTTCCAATGCTGACAATACGCTCAGCTGAGTTCAGAGTTTCACCATGTTTACTGAGCACAACTTGTTCCCCTTGCCCTCCTGAGCTGTTGGAGTGTTTTCCAGAACCTCTTGGAGGTCACCTGGAAGTCATTGGCCTCTCCAAACTTAAACGTTAAAAACGACTAGTGACAAATCGAGCTTCTATTTCTGGTGAGTGTTTTTTGTAGCTGCTTGTGTTTGGAGACTGACTTCTATCACTCTTTCTGACTTCTATCGCAGTTTCTGTCCAGCGGGTGCTACTGAGCCCCTCCACCGTCACAAAGCACTCACAGGCAGACACACTTCACATGGGCCAAGGCCATTTAAGCAGCCTAGCTCTGTTGGCCATTGAGAGGACACTAGTTAAGTCCCTGGAAAAGACGCTTTGTTGGTACGACAGGGTCACAGATCATTTCCTTGAAAAGGAACAGAGGGTAGAATTTACGTATAAATAAACCGACACATTTTATGATGTAGGCCGAAATTGAGCTTCCCCTCCTTGAAAGACCAGCATCTGCCACTGGTGGAATCTGGAGTTCCCCAAACCAGCCAAACTCAAAAAGCTTTCTACTTCTGCTTGACAGCTTCCCTCAACCCAATGTCCACCAATATGTTCTTGGGTTGCCAAGGCACTAACAAGCTATATACAACCACTATATGCCACTTTCACAATGGAAGTCCGGATCAGGGTCCATTCAGACTCCATGCCCCTACCTCTTCCAGAACATGTGAGAAATTCTCTTGGAGGTGAGAGTTGAAATCTCTCCCGACAGAGTCCTCTGTCAGCTATTTCCAGCACAGTCTCACTATATGTTTCGGCCTACCAGGTCCATCTGGCAGCTTTCCCTGCCATCTGACCCAACTCACCACCAGATGGTGATCAGTTGACAGCTCAGCCCCTCTCTTTACCCAAGAGTCCATAACATATGGCCTCAGATCAGAAGACATGACCACAAATTCAATCATTGACCTTTGACCCAAGGTGCTCTGGAACCATGTACACGTATCAGAAACCTTGTAATTGAACTTGGAGTTCGTTCTGG
The DNA here is from genome assembly GCF_029633855.1 of Hoplias malabaricus. NCBI lineage: Eukaryota > Metazoa > Chordata > Actinopteri > Characiformes > Erythrinidae > Hoplias > Hoplias malabaricus. The sequence continues at coordinate 38,522,823 of NC_089800.1, read as the reverse complement.
ACAAGCCGTCACTAGCACAGAAGTCCAATAACATTACACCGCAAAACAAAAAAGTCAGTGCATGGAATCTTCTCCAGAACTCCACTTACTAACTCCAAGAAAGTTGAATACTCTGAGCTGTTGTTGCATGCATATGCACACAGAACAGTCAAAGTTTTCCTCTCTGCAAGCCAAAGCTGCATTGAGGCAAGCCTCTTGTTTGGAGTTTGGTGTGTTCTTCCCATTTCCACGTGGGTTTCCTCCTGGTGCTCGGGTTTCCTCCCACGGTCTAAAAACACACGATGGTAGGTGGATTGGCGACTCAAAAGCGTCCATAGGTGTGTATGTGTGAGTGAACATTCGTGTGTGTTGCCCTGTGAAGAAGTGACGCCCCCTACAGGGAGTGTTCTTGCCTTGCGCCCAGTGAATCCAGGTAGGCTCCGGACCCACTGCGACCCTACATGTGACAAGCGGTTACAGATAATGAATGAATGAATGAATGAATAATACAAGACTTTTAAAAAAATAATTGGATTTCCCTGTTAACAGCTTAACATGGTTCATGTGTAATATATGACAAATGCTGTTTAGGAAGGTTTTAACATCCATATCAAATAACTTCATAATTTCATATCTAAAGAAACACATGTTGAACAGCTCAAATGATCACATACCTTTTGAGTAAAGAGGAAGTTCTTTAAATCTGTTCTCTTCCAAGCATTTTGTGCTTCCAAATGATGCTGCATAGTGTAGTATTGGAGGAGAAAAGGTTTTAAAAATATTTGTTCAAAATTGTCTGTACAAAAAAATAAGTTTTTTCATTATTTGAACACAGTAGCTGTCCCTCAGACTGTGAAAACATTAATTCTAAATGGACCAATAGGATATGGTCAGAAATGTACATGATGTGCAAAGGCTTAAACCAACAAGCTAGAGCATATTATTCATTCATTCATCTTCTGTTACCATTTTATATTCTTATCAGGATCGTGAATCATTGAATGCAAAGCAATGACACACCACGGATACAGCACCAGTCCTGCCATACTCCAAAAGTACATAGTGCAGTTGCTGCAGTGCTGAGCCCAGAGAAGCAATGACAGTGGCTCTGGTCTCCCTATTAAAGCTCAGTGAAACATCACAGTATTTTGAGGTTATGAACAGATGTCTAATGTAAGTGTGTAGAATATTCTTCAGCATCAATAAGTTTTTATAATGAAAACAGTTATTCACCAGTAAGTCTAACATTGTATTTAAGTTCATCATATCGCAACAGTCACTGATCTTATTTTAAAGCTTATTTGAGTGTCATAGATATAAAATTAACTATTGCCAGCAACTAGTAAAGACACCTGCTTTTATCAGACCTAAAAAGTCCAGATGGTCCACTGTGCAGACTGCAGAGAGGGCGAGTCTCACTATGTCTCACTTCTTCTTGTTCTTTAACACAGACAACATCTAATGGATCAGACACTGTCTGTTGTAATGTAAGCCTCATCTATTTCATAAGAAGCTCTTGGGAAATTCTTTTATTACTTAGTGGATAGCACGTTTGCCTCTCAGCGCTGGGATCTTGGGTTCAAGTCCCATCTGGGTGGAGTTTTCATGTTCTCCCTGTGTCAGCGTGGGTTTCCTTCGGTGTCTCCGGTTTCCTCCCACAGTCCAAAAACATGGGGGTAGGTGAATTGGCTTCTCTAATAACTGTCCTAGTGTGAGTGAATGAGTGTGTATGTGAATGAATGTCTGTATGTGTGAGTGAATATGTGTGTGCCCAGATATGGATTGGTGCTCTATCCTGGGTGAAACCCTAGTGCCCGATGCAGTCCTCCAGGTGGACGGTCATTCCTGGTTGAGAGTACTCTGCGTGTTTGGCTGCCGCTTGTCGCCAGTGTGTATGTGGTTTGAATGTTGGGTGCTGATTGAAAGCGTCTAATATAAGTTATGTTTAACTTATAAGTGAATATAACAAGTAAATAATCTTTTTTTTACATTATTATGAATAATTACTGGAAGCATTAATTAAGGCTTCTCACTCAGATGTAATGAGATGTGTCCTGGTTTATCCGACTGGAGAAAGCTATGTTGTGTAACATGACCTGAAGTCATGCAAGGTCCATCTGCTTAAATTCGTCTTAAATTAGGCACAATTATTAATGTATTGTGAAGTTATGGTGGTTGATTTCTCTAACATTAATATCATCGCTCTCCCATGGAATCTCCATATTTGTCCATTTTTAGTTTACTACATCATTTGAACAAAGCAGCTGTCCTTCACATTATGTAAAAATGGAATGATGAATTCACCAATATAAATGTTCAAGAATGACTTTGAAATTAAGGGTTTATTTTTCTGTAAAGTTACTATTTTTGGATATATATAATTTTAATTGGACAATGACTATATACAGCAATGCATTTGATACTTTGCAATTTCTCCAAAGTACTCAAAGCTGTTATAGGTAATATGCCCCTCAAGAGTAAGTAAGGTGAGGGACTCATGTTGGATGTTGGTCCACTTCATTACACCATTGCAGTTCACCACAAAATTGACCTCCAAAGACCACGAAGGTCTAAATGAAGGACTAAAGATCAACCAACACAAACTGTGCAGCAACAGATGAGCTCCTGTCTCATCTACAAGGTGGACCAAGGAGGGAGGTGTGTCTAACAGAGTGGACAATGAATAGACACATGGATTTAAAACTGCTATGTTTCATCCACTCATACCAACACAACACAAACTAGCACACAACTACCACATCAGTGTTAGTGCAGCACCGAGAATGATCCACCACCCAAATAATACCTGATCTGTGGGGGGTTCTCTGTGGGGTCCTGACCACTGAAGAGTAGATGGATTATAATATGATATAATATAATAGGATAAATTGTAGAACTACAAAGTGCTCCTTTGGACAGTGGAGCTGAGAGAATGGACAGTGAATATAGAAACAAGGAGGTGGTCATAATGTTATAGATTGTAGTGTATATATGTATAATAAAATAAAACAGCAAAGATATTACACTTGTATTAGTAATTAGGTTGTATTAAACAGGACATATTCATATATACTTTATCTCATATGAATCGTCCAGGCCAATCCCCTGCAATTTATATTACATGACCTCTCCTGGTAAAACTAATCCAGTGCTTAAGAATGAAGATGGTACAGACTGTGAACAGGGCCTGAAGCAATGCTTAATGAAGATGTGATGACACTTAGCATGCCACTTGCTAATGTAAATGGTCATTTAAACAAAGTCATTGGTCCACTCTTCTTTCGTGAGATATAGCATGGTTTATTTATAATCAGATATAAGGATATCTGGCAGTTAACAAAACTGAATGTTAATATTTTCAAAGGCATTTTGGTATGCCCACGGAATTCATGAGCCTGCTGTGTGTCATGCCAGAACACATGGTTGGTGGAGCCCTTTGTGTTTAGGAGGCTTGTTTTTGCTGCACTGAAGTTACCAGCACATATGCCTATATGTATATGTTTATATGTGTGTGTGTGTGTGTGTGTGTGAGTGCTTGACCTTCTTTTCCTGCAGCTAAATGCAGTCATGAGGTGTTAGTGTGTGTGGACAAAGACTGGCTGAGTTCAGGCAGGTCAGCAGCAGGTTGTGGAATGCATACATTTCCCACACCACATTAAGCACTTTCTCATGCAGCACGGGGGGAAGCATGTGCTGTAGCCAAAAGGGAGACAAGAGCCAGGGCAGCAACTGTCGGACTATATCCAGAATGATGACCCATTCCCTAAAGAGTGTTTTGCTAAAGTTTAAACAGCTTTCTTGGTTTTGTCAAATTATTCCTGGGTTTGCGTGAATATCCATTACAGAAGCACGCTGGTTTAGAATGCAGTGGTGTCTGAGGGATTGAGGGTCACAGTTGTTTATTTTGGGTTTGCAGAGTTGTTTATCACACATATTTCTCAGGATGTTTGGGATTTTAAGCCAATACACTTTTTTAAAAGAAATCTCCATTCACATTTGGTATGTTTGCATGCTGGAGAATGCTTTAGGGTTTACATATAGCCTTGGCTCTGTAAATGGGAAAGAAACTAAATGTCTCCATCCGAAATGGCGCAGGCTTTCTCTCTGTTTTGCTGGTTAAGCCACAGCCAATAAATGGAATCTGGAGGCATTTGGACAGTGGAGAGACCTCAGAACTCCATAGATGAGTAACTGACTTACTGTTGCCCTTTCAGATGTATTACTTAAGGTGGATATAAATCAATGGCTAACTTTCGATGAAAGTAAACACTTACTTAAGTTGCAGAGTTTTGGAATGAAAACAAACATGAGGCGGTATTTCTCAGTATTTCTCCAGAATCGTCTACAATGGGCCTCATTCATGAAAAATCAAAAGCAAACTGTGCATAATTCATAAGGGAATGGACATTTCCAAAAGCTTTCAGGTATGCTGAATAAACAACAGCATTTTTAGCAGAAAGGGGGTATGTTAGTGAATACTAAATGTTTACAAATTGGGTGGGCGTGCACATTTCTTTGCAATTAACATACATACCATAACCATAATCCCCACCCATGAATTTCAAATGCCCACCTTATAAGGAAGATCTCAGACTGTGGAACCGTAGCAAAAAAGCCTTAAACATCTCCACAAAAAAGTAAAGGTAAACAAAAGATGTGAGCAGAAATCTATTTTATTGAAGTGCATTCAAATCTGCACTTTTTAGTTTAGTTCTATGTATATTATTTGCTCATATATGTGAGGCATTAGATTGATTATGCCGCCTAAAAGCTGAGTTACGCAGTACTGTGCAAAAGTTGTTGGCACCTGAGAAGATGAGATTTAAAAAAAACTCTTATCTGAGCAGTAGGAGATTTTTCTCTATTGAGATGTGGTCAAATAGAAATTAAAAACCAACATTATTACAGTAAGTAGTGATTTTCTCTGTGTTAATGTATTTCTTTAACCTTTAACACGTCTCTTCGTGGCAGTGCAGTTTTATTTGAGGTAATCATACTTCATAAAAAAAATTGCTAAATAAAGTGTGAACTTTTTTCTTCACGCTCTGTCATATATTATATTATTATATATAATAATACAATTATATTATTTTATATAAACACCACTCTTATTTAGAAGATACATTATTTTAAATAATGATAATTTTAAGGGCCTGTCACATTTACACAGTACTGCGCGTTCACTGCAATTTGCGCTGCACAATTCTGCTAAAGGCAGGGGAAGCTGCACAGAAGCTAAAGGTGTTTTTCTTCATACAAGCTCCTTCTATGAGTTTTTGGCCCATTTTACACTCTCTGTAGTCTCTCAAAGAGGTATAAATGCCTGTGCATTTGTTCCTTATTCGAGTTCCTTTAAATGTGAATGAAGCAAGTTATAAAATATTAGAGGTGCATGACAGCGGAGCAACAGGGTGCAGAGCAATGTTTTTAAATGATATTTAATAACTTTTATTTAAATTTCAGTCATTTTAGGCAATACTTTAAGTGTCTTTCAGACATTATGCACACTTTACATGTTTTCAGGAGCAGGTGTAAATTTTGTTCGTACCTACGAACATTTTGAGACTTTTGATGAATCTGGAGACGAAAAAGCGACTTACATGCGAATTTGTTCTGTTCGCGTTTCATGAATGAGGCCCATTAAAAAAAATAAAAAATGCTAGGTAAGATGTGGTATATTTTTTTCTGGACTACATTTAATTCATTCAATCATTGTCTGTAACCGCTTATAAAGTTCAGGGTCGCGATGGGTCAGACTACCCAGAATCACTGGGAACAAAGCAGACACACCCTGGATTGGGCACCAGTCCTACGTGTGTTTTTGGACCGTGGGAGGAAACCGGAGCATCCGGAGGAAACCCACACAGACACGGGGAGAACACACCAAAACCCTTACCTGGAGCTAATCTCAATTCCACAACAGCGACACTACCTGCAGCACCATCATGCCATCTCCTCCAACTTTTACAGCACTGTTCTGAAAACAAAGTGGAGGTGAAAGGGAGTGGAGGAGGCCTGCACTGCTCCAAAAGACACGTAGTGCAGCAACGTATCCAGAGTTGCCTTTATTCTACCTATTAAAGCTCAGTGGAGCATCACAGTTATTTTAAGGTATTTTAATTAGTGTGATCTCATTGCTCATAAATGGAATACACTCTTGAATGTATTGAATGGAATAAATGGAATACACTCTTTAATGAAAGCAATGGTTTCTTGGTTTAGAATAATGAGTTTTATATAGAACCATTTACATGGTAAATTGTTTCTTTCCAACAGATGGAAAATGTATTGTATTTGGTATCATGGATCACCTTTTTGAAAATAGTCACCAAAATCACACCAAAAAACTTTTTTGTAATGTGTCCATGCTTCCTATTCTGTCCCACTTTAAACTGTGTAGCAGTTCATATTTCAGCCCTCAGATCCACTTTAAACGTTGCGGCAAATATGTGTAGCAACAGTTAATTTGATGTAAAAACAACAGATGAAAGTATTTTGTTTGTCTAAAGTTTTTTCAGTCCCAACAATACTGGAAACAGTGAAGGAAATATTGTGTCTTTTTTCTTCCTAATATACATTACATATAGTCTTTAATCCTTTACAGTTAATGCTATATACATCCAGGAAATTTCTAAAACACTCATATTAGGTACAATTCATACTGCTTCAAAATATAAGAAAATGCTAAGGTATTCCAAAGTATTCAGAATATGTTACTTATACTGAGTAATGTAAGGGAATACATTACTAATGACATTGTAGGGCATGTATTATGTAATGAAATACATTTATAAAAGTAACCCCTCTAACACTGCAAATAGTTTACAGAACTCACAGTTCAAAGTAAAACCCATGTCTTTATTAAAGAATCCTTTACACTTTAAGAGTATAGGCCTCTCCTGGATATAAACTGTTTTTTTGTGGTAGAGGGGACATTGTGAAGGGAGTAGTGATTGGTGAAGTTGGAACAACGTTTTGGACTGAGTTTGCTGTAGATGAGCTGAGAGCTGTGAGTGGGAGAGACGTGAATCTCTAAGTCTAAGGGCCTGAGAGGGATGAGAAAATCCAAGCAAAGTTTTCTTTTCTTTATGGAGCTAGTTTGATGCCCAGAACATGTCATTGCCAAGAGGATATCCGGAGCTTGTGTCCCTGTCGGCCTGCGTTGGACATACAAAAGCACAGTCCTGCTGAGGGGGGCTGCCCTGAGAGGCACAAAAGCGCCTCCGTGTGAAGCGCGCTGTGTTCGCTCATGGCCGAGCTGCACTGCCACAACATTGTCAGAGTGTATCAGTGGTGTGAGGCTATGATTGCTCATACACACACACACACACACACACACACACACACACACACACACACACACACACAAGCACACACCTCTGGAGAGCTGCAGACACTCTGGCATGTTGGTTTAATTCTGGATTCACAAGTTCATCAACTCATCCATACCTCACTGCTCTTTATCACATTGCTAATGGATTAATACCGATTTATACAACAGTTTGATGCTGCACACACAGGCCCTTCTCTTGTGTCTTCATCTCTGTTCCTGCAGCTTTGTTGCATGTCATTCTGCAGCTTCTACAGAGAGAGCAATTGTACTTTTTTAGCATCTGCCTCATAGACATGAATTTTATTGTACAACATTCTGCAGCTTCCTCTGAGGCAGCAGTACTCCTTCCGTATCTGCCCCAGAGGCATCAGAGCATTCTGGAGCTTCCTCTGAAGCAGTAGGACTCCTTCCAAATCTGCCTCAGAGGAATCTGAGCATTCTGCAGCTTTCTCTGAGGCAGCAACACTCCTTCCATATCTGCCTCAAAGGCATCAGAGCATTTTGCAGCTTCCTCTGAGGTACAGAATTACATTATCCTCCATTTAAGCAAAAAAATACTGAAATTATGAAACAGAACTACAGGATTCCTAAAGTATATTGCACATTTATTTATTCCAAAGCAGTTTCTGGCAATCAGAGAAGGCAAACCACAAGGGTCCAAGTGTAGTTTTACAGGTTTATGGCATGGTATTTGAAAATCTCCACCTAATACGCCGTGCTGTTTTCACCTGTAGCGTATTAAAGCACATAACTGGTATTATATTGACCTCTTCTTGTTTTTATTTCTTTCAAAACACTTATTGCCCCTAACTTTTATATGTTCTCATAAATGTATAATGGTGTTTAAATCAGTTTAGGCCTATAGTTATTTGTATTCTCCCTATAATTTTTAGTAATTATTTTAGATCATTTTGTGTTAAGCATGCAAATTTCAAATAAAAATAAAAAGCAACAAAGACATGCCAAAATTCAAGCAAGATTTTGCCTTATGCCCCTGGAACAGAGGAAGAACCAGGGGCGCACATGTTTCTGATAAAAATCATAGGTGGAACTTGGAGGTTTTGGTTTGATAATGGATGGTACTTGGTCTAAAAGTTTGAGAACCACTGTTCTAATTGGAGGCAGTGTTGGTTATAATTATGCAGAGTTGTAGGTGGAGTGAGCAACATCCTTCTAGCTCAGAGAGAGTGAAGATCATTTTGCCTTGGAGTTCACTGATGGCTGAGGGACCACTGGAGATCAATCTTGACTTTTTTGAATGACAGAGAGGCAACACTTAAATTCTAATGTTAATTAGGACCACCAGCAACTACTTATCTAGCCTTATCTTGTTTACTGTGATAGAGTCCACTTGTCCATTCTAATCATATTTCATTGCAACAATTATTTTTTATGGTAGCATGGTGGCGCAGCAAGTAGTGACGCTGTTACACAGCTACAGGGTCCTGGGGTTGTGGGTTCAAGGCCTGCTCCAGGTTACTGTCTGTGTGGAATTCTGTGCGTGGGTTTCCTCCTACTGTACATTTTTTTCTGAGAGTGTGAGTGTGTGTCACCCTGTGAAGGACAGGTGCCCCCTCCAGGGTGTGTTCCCACCTTGCGCCTGTCACAATTGAGGCAGGAAGCGGACGTACACGCAAGGAATATTTAATTAAACTAAACCAAGTCAAACATAAACAGAAAACAAACACAAGCATGGAGACAAGGATACAAACTAGAACTTAGTTGAACATAACTAGAACAGGAACATAACAACTGTGAACTGGTGGCAATGTGTAAGACAATTGACATAGAAACACATCTACACACACAATAACCGACAAGGGAACACTGAAACAAAGGGACTATATATACACCAGTGGCGGATGCCTGTCTTTCAAGGAGGGGAAGCTCAATTTCGGCCTACATCATAAAATGTGTAAAGGTTTATTTATACGTAAATTCTACCCTCTGTTCCTTTTCAAGAAAATGATCTGTGACCCTGTCGTACCAACAAGGCGTCTTTTCCAGGGACTTGACTAGTGTCCTATCAATGGCCAGCAGAGCTAGGCTGCTTAAACGGCCTTGGCCCATGTGAAGTGTGTCCGCCTGTGAGTACTTGGTGACAGTGGAGGGGCTCAGCAGCACCTGCTGGACAGAAACTGCGATAGAAGTCAGAAAGAGTAAAAGAAGTCAGTCTCCAAACACAAGCAGCTACAAAAAAAAAACACCAGAAATAGAAGCTCGATTTGTCACTAGTCGTTTTTAACAAAGAAAATGCCGCTAAGAGGTTTAAGAAAGTCTGGTTCAACTCAGAACAGAATGAAAATGTAATGCTCTCACACCAAAGAATCGCTGATTCGCTCATTTCGCTGTCAATCAAAAAGGGATTCAGCTTCAGACAGATCATCCAATCATCATGCAGAAGCTGAGCGTCCGGGCCAGCCGAGGCCAACCCACTGCCCCATAGACCACCAGAGACGCTGAGCGTCCGATGGGCGGGACAAAGCCCAGCATTTATCCAATGGCTCGTCTCGTTTCGCTGCACTTCGCTGCTTCGCTATTGAACTCTGTGGATGCTCAGCATCCACACTGTTTAAATCGCTATGAATCTGCGCAAATGATTGAGAGGAAAGCTGCATCTTTACCAGTGATAAGAAGCTGATTCTGAACAAAAGTTAATCGTGTTGTAGTGCATATTTATTCAATGATATGTACACACAACAGTATATATTTGACCACTTATTTTTTGACATTTTAGGGGAAGCTGAGCTTCCCTTGCAGTCTTAGAGCAATCGCCACTGATATACACAGAGCACAGACAAGGAACACCTGGGGACAATAACGAGAGGGCAGGACTACAAAGGAGACACTGATGAGAGGGCGGAGCTAAGGCGGGACTAGGGCAGAGACAAGAACAACAACCAGAGCTATGTGCTACATTAGCACATGGTGAGGAAAACAGACAGGACCTTACAGCACCTAGTGACTCCAGGTAGACTTCTGACCCACCGTGACCCTAAACTCGATAAGTGGTGACAGACAATAAATGAATGAATGAATTAATACCTTTTTATTTTCTTTAATTTTACTTGAGCAGAATCTGGACATTGGTCCCTCTTTGGACCATGTTTTCTGTGTAAGTTGGCAAAGTTACTCATTTGTAAATGATTACAGGCATGGTCTGATTAGACAAGGGGGCAGACTGGGCCTATTGGTTAGAGGACCGGGCTTGGTACCGGAAGATTGCTGGTTCGATCCCCAGGACTGACAGGAACATCCACGGATGAAGTGCCCTTGAGCAATGCGGGAGATACATTTCGTTGTACGTTATATAATAACAAATAATTGCACATTACATTACACTGGATATTTCTACAAGAGCACTTAAAAGTGCTTCCTCTGCTGTCCTATGAAAAATCTCTCAAAGGCTACTTTTGGGTAGGGTACGGCTTAGTGAAATATTGTTTGCTGCTAGACATGCCTCTATCACACACTCAAAGACATTTGGCCCAGTTGAGAGGGTATGCATCATTGGACGGAGAGAACTAGGATGATTGTTTTGATGACTTGCCTGCTATCTAAGCCATTCTGACCAAGCTGATAAGAGGTGTGTCATGAACGAGAAACCTGGACTGCTACAAACTGGAAATGTATCATCTTTAGCCAGGTTCAGTTTAGGAACAGATGATGGTAGGACTGAATATGGAGGACTTGGGGTGAGCACTTCAAATCTGCCTTTATGTGAAGCAACACAATGCCCCATCCACTGGTGGCCATATCATACGACTGTCTGTAAACCCCTACTGGTGATACGAGGGACACTAACAGCTCATCTCATACACTCTCATGATAGAGGTATATTATTGCTCACTAAAGGTACAAACAATGTAAATGTACCTTTAAAGGTACAGCAGTGTTGTTAAAGCCCAGTTGTGTTTTCTAAAGGCATGTTAGATTCCCCAGAAGGAGAAGTAAATATTTGTAATCTTTTGTAAGATTATATTTGTAATCTAACAAAGAGAATAATATAAGTTTTGGAGATAAAATAGGGCCTATGAAATTAACACAATTTAAAATCTAAAATTATAACATAATATGATACAATTATGTTCCCTAATTAAAGGTAGTGAACATGTAACCAAAAGGGAACCACCACAGTCACAATTTTGATGAGAGTGTATGTGCAGGACATCCTGTAGCCACGTGTTGCTTTTAATGGCGGGGCCTCCAACTGGCATTATTTAGCAGGACAATGCTCACCCACACACCTCAAGGGTTTCCCATGAATGTCTCTGCCAGATTTTGCAACATTTCCTTGGCCTGCCCAGTCTCCAAATTTATTGCCAAGTGGACATTTATGGGACCAGCTTGGACGTCAGCTTCGGCAACCTACAACAGTGCAGGATCTACAGACCTAGCAGCAACATCTGTGGGCAAATGTGCTGCAGGATGCAATAAAGAACCTGTATACCTCCATGCCCAATCGTATCTTACCTTGTATCATTGCTAGAAGTGGGCCAACACGACACTTGAGCCTCCATTCTATATACAGTTTTCCCCCAAAAAATTATTTCACTGGAGTATTGTTATCTCTTGCAAATATCATCATTTCACTCACACATATAATGTTTCATTTTGATGTATGATATCTGATATCTGCAATCAGTCTGGACACATCAGACATGCCATTAGTTATGAGACATTCAAAATATTTTCAATAATGACTTCAGCTGTCATAGCAACTGCTTTAGGATGTGACGATAGAGCACAGTCCTGAATGCTGAAAGAATTGATGAAGAGTTGAGAAGAAAAAAGAAAAGGTGGAAGTATTTCTGGAGGCCACCTGCTTCTCAAAAGTGAACAAGAGGGAGAGAGAGAATGAAACCTGCTGAGGGCTGAGAGAGGAATGCAACAGCATGTCTCTGACTCTAATTCACTCATTCCCTTCTCTCATATACACTCATACTTTCTCTCTCTCACTCTCTCTCTCTCTCTCTCACACACACACACACACACACACACACACACCTCCAAGGAAGCAGCAGCTGTGTGGGACATGCCTCGGCGCCTCTGGCACATCCAGCAGATGAGGTCGTGACCTTCTGACCCTCACACTTTCTACCACACAGCAAAAATTGAGCTGCTCTTTCAGTCTTCATGAAGCTCCGTTTCCTCTGAATCCAGAGGAAGAGATTGACGAGACACGTGACAGTGCACACGACTGCAAGAATGAGACAAATAAACAATGAGTAGAGACATTATAGGGAAGTCTGCCCATGTGGTTGGCATCTTAGTGAGATTTTACCACTCAAAAACAAAAACACAAACCCTAACAGCCAAAAAGCTGTTACAAAACCAACTGAAAATACTTCTAAAATCAGACAAATATATTAGTACATATTTATAGTTTTTGGGTCACACAAATATAAAAATAATTAATACCTCCTTATTATAATGGAAGTGTGGGATTTTCCATGCCATATAAATTAAAGCAGATTTTGGATAGCACAGAGGCATAGATTAAAGCATGAATGAAAATAAAACCTGCATTAACACAGTCAGTATGCTCAATGCAGGGGGGAAGAAAATGAAAAAATAAAATCGCACACAGGCAGATCCACCTGTTGTGACTAATTCAGAGCCTCTGTTTTTGCCCTGTATGCATGCAAACACCACCAACCACAGTAATAATATACTGTGGGCGGAATCTGTTTTTTTTTTCTAGATTGTAGGTTCATTATCCATATCGTCCCACCATGTGCAGCTCTGTCCTCCTACAGTCTGCAGTGAGCACTAGTTGAGGTGAGCAGGTTGTCATAAAATGTAATAGGCTGAGCCATTCACAAAGTCTCTGTAAATGCAAGCAACCTGAGATACAGCATTACCATTACCAACTTCCTAATGCAACCTTCCTAAGAATTGGGGCATCACAGTGATGCAACAGATAGTGTCACAGTCACACAGCTCCAGGGATCTGGGGTTGTGGGTTCCAGTCCCGCTCCGGGTGACTGTCTGTGAGGAGTTTGGTGTGTTCTCGCCGTGTCCACATGGGTTACCTCTGGGTGCTCCGGTTTCCTCCCACGGTCCAAAAACATACGTTGGTAGGTGGATTGGTGACTCAGAAGTGTCCATAGGTGTGAGTGTGTGTCGTCCTGTGAAGGCCTGGTGCCCCCTCCAAGATGTGATCCTGCCTCACGCCCAGTGAGTCTGGGAAGGCTCCGGACCCACCACGACCCTGAACTGGATAAACAGTTACAGACATCGAATGAATGAATTATGGGATTGTTCAGTGCATTGAAAATTGTACACTATGTTACACTACTACAAAATGGTGGAACCTCAAAATAGTGCGCTATATAGTGGATAGGCCACAGTTTCAGAAACAGTGTAGGATTAGGAAAGTGGCCATTTGGATGGTAGAATTGTTGTCTGTCGGGTTGTCTGTCCCGATTTGTTACACTAACAGTTTCCACCCTTATGGGAAGACTTCCATTAGACAGTTCATTCAGGGCATTTCTGTGAGAATTGTGATGATATTGGTGAGGTTGTTGGATGATTATTGGATAGAGGCAAAAATAAGAATGAAATATTTATATAAAGTTAATGTCACACTGTTTCTGAAATTTTACACTGTAAGTGGAGATGGTTTATTTGTTTCTTTCTTTGTTTGTATAGCCAATTTGACAACTGATGTTCTCTTAAAACAGCTCCATATAATTCCAGTATCAGTAGTGGCAGACAATACATAAATAAGATGTAAAACAAAGCACCAGGTGGACAGGCCAAAGGCGACAGTGGTCAGGAAATAGGACCTTGAAACTGGAGGAAGAAACACTGGGAGAAACTGGGAGTCAAGAATGGGATCCATCCTCCTCTGGTCATATCTACTGAGAAAGTAAAGATACACACTCTGTTGTAAATCTGTTGTTGTGTTCTGGTTTATTGACATAAACACAACAGTGTAACAAATTATCCATAGGTGTGAAAGTTAGAGTGAATGTGTGAGTGTTTGTCACCTTGTGAAGGACTGGCACCCCCTCCAGGGTGTGTTCCCACATTGCGCCCATTGATTCCAGGTAGGTTCTGTGGTTACAGACAAGGAATGAATGTAAGAATAGTCTTTTGAGCCTTGGTCCTGAGCTACCCCCCCAAACACACACACACACACATACACACCCACCCACCCCCACACACACATACACACCCACCCACCCACACCCACACACACACACACACCTGCTGGTGAGTATAATTCTCATTTACAGTACATTACACAACCGGCTCTCAGGGATTCTACTAACACACACTACCTCTCTCTCTCTCTCTCTCTCTCTCTCTTTCTTTCTCTCTCTCTCTTTCTCTCTCTCTCTCTCTCTCTCTCTCTCTCTTCTCTCTCTCTCTCTCTCTCTCTCTCTCTCTCTCTCTCTCTCTCTGTCACTCCCACCCTTGTTTATCAGTAACTCTCAAAATCCTGATTATAACACTGTCCTCAAAATAGCTTGGGTTTCACCAACACAAAGTGTAACTCTAGACAAAACAGAGAGCTTAAACATGATGTAATATTTTTACCTTAAAATTACAGCTTCAAAATCATTGTGATATTTCACTGACCTATAATAGAAAGAATAGAGCCTCTGTTGTTGCTACTCTTTGCTCAGCAGAAACTGCACTTTGGAGGATGGTAGGAAACCTCAGTACAGTGCTGTAAAAGTTAATTGCACAAGAACAAGACCCAGGAGCAGAAAAAAACCCCAAATCTAATCTAGTGTTTCTAAATGAGTAAGTAATGTTCTGGTGCAGAGAACACACTAAAGGCCAATTTATGCTTTTGCATAGCCTTCACATGTGTCCTGTGCCATTGTGAAACTTAATACTTGTGCATCTGCATCAAGTATTATCAAGTACGTCTGCATCGCTCTGCAATTACACCGCCAAACCACAAAGGCTGAATTTCAAACATCTGCAACCCTATCTAGTACACAATGTTGTGGTGTAGTGGTTTAGTTTTACAAATCTTTAAAGTGCACTATTTAGGGAGTAGAATGTAGAGGAGTTAATATTTCTGGATTTCTTGACTTGAGCAACTTGAACCATGTTCGTCTGTCTGCAGACCAATCCCAGTCATTTCTGAAGACATTCAGGCCTACGGCATAGGTTCAACATAAACCGGGCTTAATACTCAGGAGACAGCGACCTCCGTTGGTTTGGAGGAGCGGAACCTTGGGTGTATGTGATATAACATCAAGTTGATATAACATCATTACTTGCATTTAATCTTTGGCCATTTCTGCTGTATTCATTCATGTCAGACTAATTAATGGCATTCTATTAAAAGACTGGGGAACCAAGAATGACACTAGAGTCTTTTCTCCTACAGTGTGTTAAGCAAGAGTCTTGTTGCAAAAATTATAATGGGACATTAGAGCCATAATATATCATGGTACTTTTATATTTGATACTTTTGAAGGTAAACACTTTTGCACTTACACAAGTGGAGATCTACAGTGAGGACTTCTACATTTAGTACTATTTTAGTAATATTTTACCTTAAGCATTTGCACTTTTAACTCAATACGTGGTTTGTGTACTTTGTCCACCACTTTGCTGAACACTGACTAGGAATTGAGTGACAAAAAACAACGCTGTGGTAATAGGGCTGTCAATCAATATATTTTTTTAAATATATATATATATATATATACAACATAATAACAAAATCCTATATAGGTAGAGTTCTAGGGGTTAAAACATAGACTGAAGCTAGACTGTTAAGAATTAACCACCCGTATGTTTTGGATACAGGCTCAGGTCAGTCTTTAACTGTGGGCCGAGCTGAAAACAATGTGCTTTAGTGTGGCATGTGCTTCTAATAGTGGTGAAGCACTGGAGAGAATAACCATTGAATTCTGATACTTTTACTGATGCTATATGCTTACATGAGCTGATCAAAAGCACATGTTCTGCTGTTTGTGTGTGTGTGTGTGTGTATGTGTGAGAGAGAGAGAAATATGTGTGCGTGCATGGTATAAATATCCTGTAAAACGTACAGTAATCTGCTGGTAACTACCAGTATAAGACCCATAGTATACAGTAGTGTACGACATTTACAATGTTAATAATGCTAGTGAAGTTCTATAGCATTCAAATAAAAGTAAAAGTACAGCAGTTATATCTAGAATATAGATACAAATTCAGAATAATGAAATTCCTGCCATACACACACGCTTTAAACACTGCAGCTCGCACAGCTGATGCAACACAGTGAACACTCTGCTCTAGTTCCCAGAGTGCCGTCCAAGGTCTGAGTGAAGAAATCAGCCGTCAGGAGACTGCATCAGATTTATGATATTCCAGTTGGGCAGCAAAACGAGAGTGCGAGTGGTACACCATGAAAGACTGGTCTTGCTGAGTTGCAAATGTAGTTGATCAGCACATTAGAGTATATCACAGCCTTGCAGTGTATTAAACTCATTATACACGCTCAGAAAAAAGGGTATGGTACAGGTACATTTTTGTTCACTAAATGTACAGTACAATGAGTTTAGTTTAGTTTTGTTCCCTGAATGTACATTATATTCTCTTTTCCAGAAGGAGAGGGGAATATTTGTAATCTTTCATTATAGAAATGTGTAAACATAATAAAAGTCCTGGAGAAATGGGGCGTATGATATCAAGACAACTTTAAAATCTACAATTATTATAGCATATGGTACAATTATGTTCCCTAATTAAAGGCACTGAATATGTACCACTGAGAGTACCACCACCGTGACATTTTTTCTAATTTATTTCAATTATTCACACACTGTAAAGAAAAAGACAAATAGAGCCAAAACTAGCACTGCTGCATATAAACACTTCTACAAATGTTGGGACAAAAACTTAAAGGAAAAGTCATTCAGCTCACTCCTCATGTATCATGTATACTCATGTAATTTTTCCTAATATATTTTAGGACTTTCAATCATGTGCTGACCAAAGGTGACAAGCTAACTGCAGGGCATCCGTCAAAACTGGCACCAGCTGGTGTAAAGAGCTGCATTAATTACAGTTGGAGCGTTTTGTTTTTGTCGTTCTCTATGGCTTACAGTTTGGAGAAAATTCTCCTTTGGATGTAATTACTGAACAACTTAATAAAATAATAAATGCTTTAATGGCTGTGGTTGCTGCTACATTTTAGATAAATGAGGCAGAGTAATAGTTAAAAAGATTTATTTGGAGGGGTATTATTGTTAGAAAACACCTCTGTGTTTACACATTAATGACTCTATGTGTAGCCTTAGAGCTCCCTTTGTACCATTCTTGCCAGTTCCACATATTAGCTTAGCCTCCCACACAGTGTTAACCAGGTGGGATGGTAAAGGCTAGTACATGCTTACTCTGAAATATGTGAATTTAGCCAGTGTCTTTTTAATCTGCTGTTAACACTGAGGAGAACACTAACTGCCCAGTTGTATGTCATCTAATAACCACTCAGATTACTGTCCTATGTATAAGATCTAACTAGTTTTTAATATACTGAAACTGATTTTCGATGCACAGAATAGGCCGGATATAAAATGATAACGCTGAAAATGTTGAACATGTGCTGGATTAAATGATATACTAATCTAATATACAAAGAATAAAATGATTGAAAAGATCAATAAATTGGACTGTGAATGGAAACGTGCCTAAATGTGGCATTGTGTCTAAAATTCTGTTTAATAATGAGTGATCTGTCCAGAAAACATTTTGCAAAATGCTAGTGGACCTCCAACTTTGCCTTCAGTGGTCCACTGTCTTTATGCAAATGAATGAATCAATGTCCAAGATATCACATTAATAAAAACAGACATAGCAGTTAGCCTTTAACCAGAAGTGCCATATGCAGCATTATTTACATAAAATGCAGTAACTATGGCAAATAGTACAGTAGATTGTAAAGATTAAATATAGCTATTGCTATTGAGTAATATAGGATTATAAATGCCAGAACAACAAAACAATTATCTGGGTAATAACCTTGCATATCTAAAAGGGTAAAACAAAAGTTTAATTATTTCCAGTGGTCATTTGAGATATTAACATCTATCATACGCTGTAACAGACACAAGTCATCTAGTCTCTCGAGACCACCTCACACCCATGAGCACTCATCACCTTCTCTTCACGAATACATGTAATAGTGTTACATATTTACAATACAAACCGTAAGTAACTTATGTCCACTACAGTCACAATGAAAAAAGACAGTAGAATACAATCACATGACAAGGGGAGCATAAACAGGAAACAAGACAGAACAGAACACAACAAGACCGAGCAAGAACTTTATATAACTCCCCAAAAAAGGTAATCAACAAAAACAGAAATACTAAACAAAGAACAAAATTAAGGAAACCAAAATGCAAGAAACAAATCACAAAACAAGACAAATGTCCCTTCAAACAAAATATGCAACACAGGAAAAGGTCCACAAGGCCTTTCAAAATCCAGGGGCTGCACAGGAGACAGATCGAGAGACGAGGTGCAGCACGAAGGGTCAGTGCTGGAGCAGGGAATGAACTGGGGGCAGAGGGATAGTCAACTGCCGACAAAGGGAGCAGGGACGGCCAGCATCTTCATCACTGGACCAAGAACAGAAGCAGCAGGAGCCACCAACACAGGAACAATAATAGAGGCTGCAATGGTTGCCGCAGGCACAAGAACAGGAACAGGAAACCGTCCTGCAGCAACGTCCACAGAGGCTGGATGCTCTGAATCCTCGGATTTGGAACATGGGAGCTGTGAACACTCTGACAAACTGGACTTATAGGGTAATATGCTCCTGTTTAAACAAATTTACAAACATGTTTTTCTAAAATGAAGTCCATAAGGTTTTCATCATTGCATTAAACAAATGCTGTTAGGGACTGCATGATAGAATTAGCCAGTTCTGTTAACTTAGCCTCTAGAGCACAAGCATATTGGTGCACTAGTGGCGTGTCCCTGAAGCAAGAACTCAGGTTTAATGAGGATTTGGGACTCAAGTCTTGCTTTGAGGCAGGAGCAGGACTCGAGGCAGGAGCAGGACTCAAAGCAGGAGCAGGACCACTGGAAACAGAGACTTTCTTAGGCTTGCATTTCTTTCTTTTCTTACATTGAGTCCTGGGATCGGCTCTCAATTTGAGAATTGTCTCTGAACCATGATTCCCTTCTGAAGTCCAGTACAGATCCTTGCCAGTGGTCAGTCACACATAACCCACAGAAAGCTCAAAATCTCCCGCTACCTCCTTGAGTAGGTGGGTCATTCTCTCACATTGGTTGGGCCGAGGGACAAGGAACAGGGATGGAGGTAAGTGCAGGAGAATAATTTAATGAAATAAAGACACAAAGATAAGATACAAGAGAAACATGTAACTTGTCAAGTTCAGGGTCTCAGTGGGCCCGGAGCCTACCTGGAATCATTGGATGCAAGACAGGAACACACCCTGGAGAGGGTGCCAGTCCTTCACAGGGCGACACACACTCACACATTCACTCACAAACACACACACACACACACACACACACACACACACACTTATGGACACTTTTGAGTTGCCAATTCACCTACCAACGTGTGTTTTTGGACTGTGGGAGGAAACCGGAGCACCTGGAGAAAACCCATGCGGACACAGGGAGAACACACCACACTCCTCACAGACAGTCACCTGGAGGAAACCCACGCAGACACGGGGAGAATACACCAAACTCCTCACAGATAGTCAACCGGAGGAAACCCACGCAGACACAGGGAGATCACACCACACTCCTCACAGACATTCACCCAAAGCGGGACTTGAACCCACAACCTTCAGGTCCCTGGAGCTGTGTAACTTCGACACTACCTGCTACCCACCCCTAAAATTACTCATGATTGGAAAAATGTTGAATTTTGAATTACATATATGTTACTAAAAAAATCCTTAAACTAATTTGACAGTTTTTTTCTTACATTTTTAACATCGGTCCATCCTTTGAGAAGACTACCTGGCTGGTGTGTCCCAGGTTATTTGAGTTTGAGACCCGTGCATTTCTGGCTTTAAATAGATTTGCCATCTCAATGAACCCGATGCACAGTGGACAGTTGCTGTGAGGGAAAGTGGGCTGAGGAGCAGGTGGGAAATGTTTTTAGAGGAAAGGTGATGTTCAGAGAGGAGAGATAAGAGCGGGTGATTATGATGATGGGCGCACGGGTGTCAGGGTCAGGGATTTATGGAGGTTATGGGAAATGGAGTAAGATACCGGCTGCAGACCTGTTCTATTCTCCTACTCTGTGGGAGCTGTACCTTATCATGTCTGACAGGTGTGTAGGAGCTGGATATGAGTGTGTGTATGATTATGACAGTGTGTATACACGTGTAAATGCATTGAAGGGAACATTCTAGATGTGGACTACTCCCTGTGAAATAGGCTGCACTCTGAAAAGTAGCTGGCCATCAAAAAATCTGGAATTCTTGACTGATACACAGAAAGAAATTAATTCTCAAGGCACTTTCCATTTACATGAATTTAACATGGGGCTGTTTTCCTAGAATTCTTTAGGAAGAAGACAATAGCTTAGGTCTCATTTTTAAAACGTTCATGTGAAACTTTACATTTAATTACCAACATAAAAAATAGAAAACAAAATGGCAAACCCATTGCACATAAATACCAAAATTCGTCTTAAAGGGGATGTGTGTGATTGTGGGGAGTCCATGTTCTCTGGTTTGTTTACATTCAGAAGCTCCTTGTGTTTTAAGTGGAATGGTGTGTTTGAAAAAGAACTGTTGTTTGTACTTGGCTGAAGCAGAAACGGTCTGTAGGTTTTTATGCATTGCTAGAATTGGCACAAAAACTAATTTGTAACTCCAATTTTAGATTTTAGATTAGTTTAGTTTTGTAGCACTTTTGTAATGTGTTTACTTTCATGCAATTAGCGCTCTCCAGACTTTAGAGTGTGTTCTTACCTAAATAATTTGAAACAGCAATAATAAGTCAATATTACCCACCTATAGAGCAGGAATAGAGCAATATCCTCATCTTGGTTCATGTTGTTAAATGTTTGGAGGTCTCTTTACTTTTTAAAATCCTCCAGAATTCTACCTTTCTGCAGTTAGCAGATAGAGAGAAAGTCTAGTATACCAGACTGAGAAACTAATGCCTTCTCAGTAAGCATGGTGCTTGTATAAAGTACAAATAATAAATAAAATAAAATAAATAAAACAAATAAAAAAAATTTCTATAAAGTGGTAGGTGTGAGTGAGTTTGAAGAACAGTTTTTGTTCAGATGCTCATTGATTGCATGAATTTGTTAAATCAACAGCACACATTATTTAAAATCATCATTTATTAACTGTATTGGATGATAACCTCAAATAATACGGACTGCCACGAGGAAAGATTTGGTAAAAAAAAAAACCCAACATATTCACACACAGAATATCACACTGACTGGAATAATGTTATTCGGTTATACAGTACAGTATATATATATATAATTTATTTTTTTATTATAAATGTCAATTTTAAGAATAAAGTTCATAAAGTTTTATAAATGAGTCCACAGTGTCCACAGTGCAGTTAGGAGAGCCCAGGAATGAGCAGCAGTTTTTAGGTTCAATATTTAATCATTTAGCTTGTTTCTCTTTCTTTTCCATTCTCGTTTTCACCACATTTAATGAATAACTTTAGTGAGAATATCTCCGGTTCATTTGTCTCAGTATACGAACTGATGTCATTCTTTTTCAAAGGGACGATTGTCCAGTCTGGATTTTCCCCATATCTTATTACAGACAAGCTAGCACACCCATTGGCTATGTCTTCTTGAGCCAGGCTGAAGGCCTTAAAAATGAGACATGATTACTGACATAAATTTGACTTGATCGTTGAATCTACCAATCATGTTTCAATGTACAGTGGGGTGTGATCAATTTCTAGTCCACTCTAGGCCTAAGTCTTAGAAGTAATAGTACAAAATGCAGCATAATCCTTCCCAGAACATTAGGGAAGCTGCACTGGCTGTGTTGCTTTTGGAAATCTGAAACCAAATTAACACCAACAGCTCTTTACACAAGATCTAGTTGATACGGTACTACACTGTATCCTGGCACATGCAAGGTTATAGAACTGAAGTCATATGTAACAGCCTTAACAGAAATCACTATTCTACCTGTCAGTGATAATGTATGGAAAACAGAGTGTGCATACTGCTGCAGAGTTGCATTTCATATTTCATGACAATGTAATGTAATCTGGACTGTGTTCCTCTCTCTCTCTCTCTCTCTCTCTCTCTCTCTCTCTCTCTCTCTGTGTGTGTGTGTGAGAGAGAGAGAGCAAAGAACATTTGGCCAGTATATAATTACCTGTTAATAGGGGGCCTTTAAAGGGAATGTGATACCCTAGACCATTAAGTTTACACTTAAGCACTGTCCCAATGCACATTAATGTGAATGGAGTGCCTCCAGGCCATGGAAAGAAAAAGAAACGTGATGGTATAAATCACTATCTTCTGCTAATAATTCCCCAAAAGAGTTTGCTGTTTGAAAACATCCTCTCACTATTTACAATGTCCCTTGCTTAACTCACATCACTTTAGTTGTGACATGGTTAATCTGTTAGTGACATGACGTTATTGACTTGTAATAGACAATAAATAGATCTCTAATAAAATCATAACATGGTGTATTATGCTGAAGCACATAACTTATTTGTTAGATATGTAACTTATTGGCCCTAAAAATAAATGCCCTTCATATAAAAAAATAAATTCAATAATTTATTATGGAGCCCCCTCCAGGGTGTGTTTGGCACTTCCGGGTAGGTTCCAGACCAACCGAAACCTTGATCTGGATAAGCGCTTACAGAAAATGAAAGAATGATTCCCACCATGTGCCCATTGATTCGGAGTAGGGTCCAGACCATGAGCTGAATAAGAGGTTACAGAATATGAATGAATTAATTTATATTAGATGCAAATCAGCTTATGAGACTGGCTTGCAACTCACTCACAGACCCCACTTACACACATTTAACAAAATAAGGGCTGTTACACAGCATGAAACATTAGTGACACTGTAATTATTTAAAATTCTTCATTATTATTAATTATTATTATTATAATGTTGTTGTTGTTGTTCTAACATGATATATTTCCATGAATGTGTTTAACACTTATGGTCATTATTCATTCATTCATTCATTCATTATATGTAACAGCTTGTCCAGTGGGTCTGGGTCGCGGTGGATCCAGAGCCTACCTGGAGTCATCAGGCACAAGATGGGAATGCATCCTGGAGGGGGCGCCAGTCCTTCACAGAGCAACACACACACACACACACACACACTCACACATATGGAAATTTTTCAGAGTGTGTTTTTGGACCATGCAGGAAACCGGAGCACCCGGAGGAAACCTATGCAGACACAGGGAGAACACACCACAATCCTCACAGACAGTCACCCAGAGAAAACCCTCACAGACACAGAGAGAACACACCACACTCCTCACAGACAGTCATCCGGAGGAAACCCACGCAGACACAGAGAGAACACACCACACTCCTCACAGACAGTCACCCGGAGGAAACCCACGCAGACACAGGGAGAACACACCAAACTCCTCACAGACAGTCACCCAAAGGAAACCCATGCAGACACAGAGAGAACACACCACACCCCTTACAGACGGAGCGGGACTTGAACCCACAACCTCCAGGTCCCTGGAGCTGTGTGACTGTGACACTACCTGCTGCACCAACCCTCTGCCCCCATAGCAAATATATAAAACCAAGTTATTTTCATCCATCCATCCATCCATTATCTGTAACCGCTTATCCAATTCAGGGTCGCGGTGGGTCCAGAGCCTACCTGGAATCATTGGGCGCAAGGCAGGAATACACCCTGGAGGGGATGCCAGTCCTTCACAGGACAACACAGACACACACACATTTACACCTACCGACACTTTTGAGTCACCAATCCACCTACCAACGTGCGTTTTTGGACTGTGGGAGGAAACATGAGCACCCGGAGGAAACCCACGCAGACACGAGGAGAGCACACCAACTCCTCACAGACAGTCACCCGGAGCGGGAATCGAACCCAAGAAAGAAACAGAACTGACCAAAATGGGTTTCTTTTACATATATCATTAGATATTTTGGCAACGTTTCTAGTCTTATGTTTCAGAATTTCAGCAGTGTTAGACTTAGAACTTAAACTTTTAAAAACAAATTATTTTTGTCTCTGAGGCAGCTAATGACAACAGTGAAATGAAAGTGGGGATATTACAACAGATTTCAGGGACTGAAGAAAACAGCTTGTGAAATGTTTGGCGTTTTAATCATGACTGAATGAATCAAAAAAACACATGGACACGAACCTATAACCCCCAGGTTCCAGGAGTTGTGTGACTGTGACACTATCTGCTCTTTGCAAGACAATTTTGTGTGTGTATTTTGACAGTGGGCCGTCACAGACTGGATCAGTAAGTATTTCTGTCAGTGACTCAGTAATATGAAGAAAATTCAGAAGATTACTCTCACATCAGAAAATCAAGTATTCAAATTCTAATTATGAGTTGAATAGATTTAGTTGTAGCTATATATTTAATCATTTCAGTGGCACAATAAGGCAGTGTTAGTTTTCTGTGCTGTACCTGAAATGTGTGCTAATCCAGCTAGCTCTGGTTTGATGGCACTGGGGTTAGGGCCAGCTTGTTTCATACAGCCCCGGTGAAAACTGCAGAAAAAATCAGTCAGAATCTGTTAGACTGGTGGACAGGATGCCAACACACCCGGACCCTATGAAGTGTCCCAATGCACCCCCTTCCAGGGTTTAATTGGGGGGAATTATAACAGGCTTATCTCCTTGCAACAGAGGGCCCATTACTAGGCTGTTTCCCATGGCTGCAGCCACCGCTGTCTCTCTCTCTCTCACACACACACACACACATACACACACACACACACACACACCCACACACACCTCACCTAAGCAGAGTGAGGAACAGCATGCCACTTCCACCCACCCAACCAGACCTAAGATCCAACAAAAATTAATTAACTTCTGCCCTAATTAGGAATGCCTGCCAAATCAGCAAGACTGTATTCCGGCATCTTTAAGAGGATGACGGTTGCGCTTTTGAAAGCTGCAGGAGGTGTGTGTGTGTGTGTGTGTGTGTGTGTGTGTGTGTGTGTTTTTGAGAGAGATAGTGAGATTTACACCTGACATATGATAAAGGTGGTTTAATGTCATTTAGTAAATGTGCTTAGTGTATGCTCATCAAGCAGATGTCTCTGTAATGGGTTTGTTACAGAGGCAACAATACTCTCACTCGACTGGATTTATCTGAAGATGTTAACCTATGTAGCAATGTGTGGAAATTCAGAAACCACATTTATTTCATTTCCAGTCTGAAGGGCCATTAAGAACAAGTGATTAATGACTATAAAATGTACCTGGATAAAATAAACACATTTAAAAAACTATTATTCAAAAGACCCAGAAAATAAAAAGAAAAGTACCAGTATTTAGTGTGTTCACTTTTTAGATTTATTATGTTGCAGCTTATATATATATATTTTGTAAAATATAAATAAATTAAAATAAATATGTGCTGGTCAGTAAATTTCTGATACCAATCCCAAGCCTCGGGGGAATGGCAGGGATGCATTAGGAAGGGCAACGAGCATTAAACCTATTCTTCATTGACTATTTGGATTGGTTGACCTACTGTGGTGACCCCTCAAGGGCACAGCTGAAAAAGGAATGCGACATAAATTTTCCCTGCCTTATTTCATTTACAAAATTACTTTTATTTTTTGTTTTTCCTCTTCTCTGAAGGTACTAATGCCACAGATGGTTTAAATGCAGAGGTCAGATTTTGTTGTACAATGATCATAATGCATGTCACTTCTTCACTAATGCCAGTGTGTAGCAGTGCTAGGTACATTGTAGTACAATTCAAATTGCATTTCTAAAAGAATTTGTACTTCAGAAGATCCGTGAAATTCAGAGGAAGAAAACTGGTAAGGTAAAACTTAAGGACTGAAATGATTTTGTGTACTATGTGGAACTCTAATATGGGCATGGCACTCATGACGCAAGACTATGATCTATTCTGTGATATATACTTATATAGCTAGTAGCATGGTAGAGTAGTCCAGTATCATATATTATCACAAGTGTGTCACTTAGATTACTTGGTGCTGGTAAAACTTTAGGAATACTCTACGTGTGGCCGGCAGTGAAAAGTTTAACGAGTAAGGTCTCACTGTACACAGTCACTAAATCATGTACAGAATGATAGGTTTAGCAGGACAAGACATGGTTGGTGGAATTGGGTATTGATGTAGCCTCGTAGCCCAAATTAGCATCTAACAACTAATCATTAAACCAAGATCAAAATAACAAGAATATAATAAATAATACTTCTCAGACTTTAAGATTGTTTTTAATGTCCATTTTGAATTTACTAGGTTTTTTTTAATTCTGCTGTACAGTAAAAATGAGGATCAGGGAATCTCAAACCTAAAAGGTTAGTAGTTCTGTTTTAGCTGCAATCTCCAGAATAAAGAGAATATTTTTCAGATTTCTCTCTTGGCTCAGTTAGTGCACAAGGAGCTAACTCCATGGAGCCACCCATTGTTATTTTTCAGATCTATGTAAACATAAAGCTGCCTTCGTGGTGTTAGGATGCTAATTCGGCTTATTTTTACTATAAAGGCAGCTAAATTATTATTGTTGCTGTTGTTGTTGTTTTAATATGTGAATTATTACTCCAGAATCTCTACTCTCATTTCAAGGGATTTAGTTCTCAGAGACTGCCTGACTCAGTATCCTGAGAGACTAAGTACATTAGATTAAAGCTAGCTTGCTCCAGCAGACTGTGCAAAGAGGAAAGAGTGATTGCCTCATCTCCATCGTCCTGAGAAGGGAGTGATAAGGCCAGCAGAGTTGTCCAGTCAGCTCTCGAACTGATCAGGAACGGACTCCCAGCTCTGAGAAGCAAAAGGGCATGTGATTGAGACAGTGAATGTGTATTAACACATATAAATGAGTGTATCTCTTTCTTGCTCAGATTACATGTCATCAATCACTCACTTCCTGTGCTTAGGTTTACTCAGCTTCCTGGACACTGCCCCAGATTGCAGGAAGCTGCATTACCTTCATTCAACACAAACACAGATGTAATGTCCAGATATATACAGATAGCCTCAAGTATCTCGTGTCTTACACAGTCATGAGTCTCCAGCATCCCATTATAATTATTATAGGGTTAAAGGGTTATTAAGTTCACTCACTGTGTGCTGAGGCAATATATGCACGTTCACACACACACTGAATGATCACTGGATTAGGAACACCTACCTTGTTTCTACCTTCACCATCCATTTTATCAGCTTCACTGACATACTTTGAGCACTTTGTAGTTACACACTGTAGCCCACCTGTTTCTCTGCATACACCAAACTCCTCACAGACAGTGAACCAAACCCACAACCCCAGGACCCTGGAGCTGTGTGAAGGCAACACTACCTGTTGAAACCATAAAGATTCAGTACTATGTTAATAGTCACAGGAAATAAATGGAACATCAATTTTATATATATAAATCATTTATTTATTATTTTAAATTTTCCACATTATTTTCACTTTATTGTCAATTCTGTGTTGGAAAATGTACAAAATGTTGTTAGTTACCTGGCTCAAAACTAACTAAATAAATAAATTAATAAAAATTACAACTGAGTCATAGCTAATTTCTACTGCTGGTTAGATCTACCCCATCACACAATGCTTCCCTTCCAAACAGGAGGGTATCACTGGACAGTGCATCATGCTTAAAGGACAACTCTAGTTCCCAATCCTGTTTTGTCCTGATGTAAGGCTATGCGTAATATGCCTAGGATTGCAAATGCTCAGGTCATGCAGAGGTTAAGATAAAGAGGAGTGAGAGGGACTGCTCACACAGAAATTCCATTTTTGAGCAATTCACGACGATTCATCAGACACAGGAAGAAGGGCTTATT
Source organism: Hoplias malabaricus (assembly GCF_029633855.1). Lineage (NCBI taxonomy): Eukaryota > Metazoa > Chordata > Actinopteri > Characiformes > Erythrinidae > Hoplias > Hoplias malabaricus. The sequence goes on along the minus strand of NC_089800.1, from coordinate 38,494,512 downwards.
ATAGGTTCCCAGCCAGAGGAGACTTGCCAAAAATTCCTGGAAAGGTCAGAAAGGGTTTAATATGAATTCATTGGCCATACTGTGCCTTGGCAACTGTCACCACCTCCTTGCGAAGACACCTAGTGCACCTCCAAATGCTCTTGAGGCACTGTGCATGGAGCAAGTTGACACTTTCTGCTTATCAGTGATTAGATCATACCTTATCATAGATTAGATCATAACCCATCTGTGAGTAGATTTCACTCCACACACTGCCTTCACATTCTCATCAAGAGGAGATCTATAAATGGCAAATATAAGTACTTTCAAGGGGACATTTATGAAAACATCAGTCTCTCCAATCGCAGTCCTGGACCCATGTTCATGTGAGAGCACAAAAATAAGGTTTAACTAAGCGAAGCAAACAGAATTAGAGCAGAGACTTAATTGTACCGATTAAATATGGAGCACACTGGAATGGTGAACAAATAGAAAAGCCAGTTTTTTTCTCCTCACTGCTGGGCACCTGTGCTTGCAACAGTGGCTAAGAACTTGGGTAAGTGGGTAAGAATGGTTCTGTTTTGTTTTCTTCATGGGGTATACATATACACTGATATTAGGTAAAAATAAAATTAATATCTCTAGAAATCTAAGAATTAATGGCTGGAAAAGGGCTATGCTGAGAATGGTCTGCTGATCCAGAAATATTCAGTCAGTGGTGGTTCTATAGTGGTCCATTCCCAGTGATAGATGGGTTAAAAGGCAGCTGAGGAACTGTGTGTTTGTACATCTATACAATGTATATAAAAAAAAGTTTTTCTGCTAAAATGGACAATGGCAAATTCTATTAGCATTAATTTCTCCTTTTAGACTGAGTTGTCTGAGTGGATTATATTGTATACAGTTTTATGGACAAAAGTATTGGGATGCCTACACATTACACCTACAGGAGCTTTTATTATGTCCCATTCTGAGTCCATGGGCATTAAAATGTAGTTGATTGTAGTTGTTAAGAGATTCCACTCTGGAAGGATTTCTACAAGATTTTGGAGTGTGACAGTGGGATGTTTGCCCAATCATTAACAGCATTTGTGATATTAGACATAGAGGTTAGAATCTTCCTTCTAGTCCATCTCACGGAAGGTTGATGAGGTTGAGGTTAGGGTTCTGTGTAGGCCAGTTAAATTCTTAAACACCAAACTCACCCAACCATGTTTGTAGGAAACTTGCTTTGTACACAGGGGCACAGTCATGCTGGAACAGAAGAGAGCCTTCACCAAAATGTTCCCAGCTGGAATCATACAGTTGTACAAAACGTCTTGATATAATGAAGCATTAAGATTCTCCTTCAAGGGACCTAGGCCAATCCCTAAAAAACATCCCATTAGCATTATCCATGCTCTACTAAATTTTACAATAGGCAGATTGCAGTCAGGGAGTTTATATTCTCTTGGTATTTGCCAAAATCACTCAGACAGAAAAGCGTGATTCATCACTCCACAGAACAGGTTTCCACTGCTCCAGAGTTTAATGCCAGTGTATTTTAAACCACTCCACACAACACTTGGTACTGTACTTAGTGATGTAAAGGTTGCATGCTGCTTGGCCATGGAAATAGTTTTTGTGCTAATGTTTATGCCAGGCAAGGTTTGGAACTCTGCAGTTATTGAGTCAGCAGGCAGTTGGTGAATTTTACGCACTGTGCACTTCAGCACACTGTGACCCTGCTCTGAATCTCTGTGGTCTGCCTCTTAGATTCTGAGTTCCTGTGGTTCACAAATGATTCCACTCTTAAATAATACCTCTCTCAGTTGATTGTGTAATATCTAGGAGGCAAAAAACCCATGTTATCCTCAATATATGACAAATGTTTTTAAAGGCAGACTGCAGGGCTAGATGCTGGATGTTATACCCCTTTGGCATTTGTACTGAATAGGATGTGAGTCCCATACTTTTGTCCACTTTTGTATGGTAGTATTTCTTATAAATATATAATAATATATTAATATGGCCAACCCTAATCTTGCAGAGATATCACTCTTTTCAAGCAACAACTGAACTCAGCCAGTCCCCAAAAATAGTATGAGAGTTTTACTTAAGGTGTCCTCACTAAGCTTGTAAAATGGCCACATATGTCCTGCTCAAATCAAGAGTGGGGACCAGTATTCTCATTTATGAACACATAAAATGGGAAAGTTGAGTCAAGTCTGCTTAGTTCCATTCACTCTGATCATCTCTGAGATCATTTCTCTCACTGCGAAATATCAACATCCTCACTGGAGCTCAGCCAGGGCCTCTGGGAAATTTCACAACAAACCACACAACACACCATCACTGCAGAAGTTAAGGAGGGAAGAAAAGAAAAGTAATGTGGGGGGAAATCGCTGATTTGTAGATAGTTTCTGGTGGGGGTTGTGCTGAAGTTGCAGTTGTAGTCAGTGCTGGAAATGGAAGCCTGGGATGTGTGGCATTTCTGAGGGCCATAAATACTGTAAATGTAGACCTAAATCCAGCCCAGAGCTTTAAAACACAGCAGCAGGCTCAGCACATCCAACAAATCCATTTACAAAGTTTTTTCCTTATTGATCAGTTGGGGTTTTGTGACACCCGTTTTAAGTTTTTGAGTTGAAAAGCACTATATGATTATCACTTATTATTACAAGTTGAACATGCTGTGAATTCCAGTACATATCTGTTATTTGTAGTGAATAAACATTTTATAAATCATGTGAGTGTAAATTACCCAAAACAGGATTTGAACCCACAGCCTCCAGGTCCCTGGTGCTGTGTGATTGCAACATTACTTGCTGCACAACTATGCTGCCCATATAATAAAATTAAACATGTTCTGCTGGGACAAGTCAGTGAAGTATAGAAAGACTTCTCATTAGCTACAAAACATTTCCAGTGGTGTGTTAATAGAGACTGATTCTGCTGCTTTTTAACATTCATTCCTTCATGTTTTGTAACATCTACATCCTGATCAAGGTTGTAGTGGGTCCTGAGCCTGGTTGAGCATAGGGACTAAGAGGGAAATACCTTTGACAAGCATGCAATTCAGCAAAGGACATCTCTCACGCAGTAATTTACACACACCTTTGGAGAATTTCACAGAGCCAATCCACTATCAACATGCGTTATTAGATTCCGGGAAGAAACCAGAGCAACTGAAATAAAAAATCCTCACATACAGAGACTTAAAGCAACAATCAAACTCAGAACCCCAAGAATGTGGAAGCATGTCACTGGGACACTACCTGCAATGCCACACTGAATAAACATTTTCCATAAAAAGTGCATTTAATAATTTTAATCTAGTTTACTTCTTTCCCATTTATAATCTATTAATTATAAAATTTGGCCTTGGGTTATTATATAATAATTGTAGTCATTTACAGTTAAGTGTATGCAATATCCAATATGTGTAAACAATACCTACAATAAACAAAAGACATATTTAAGACACTCTATTAAAATAATTTATAAAATCCAATAACACAGCCAGTGAGAGAAAGGAAAAAGTGGAGATCACAGTAAAAAAACAAAACAGAACAGAATAAAAACCCTATACCATCTGTTATTTGTAAGTTTTACGCTAGTGTTCTGTTCAAGTGAGTTCTGGGTATGAGTTATAATTGGACTCTGATTAATATTTATGCTATGAACACACAACAATAAAACTGGCTACTGGCCATGAATCAAAATTAGCATGCCATTTTAGACAAGTTATTGCAAAACAACATGGAATACAGTGTGAATGTGGCCTACAGTGTACGTCATTTGTTCATAAAGTACATTATTGGTGCAGTGAATGGCAGACCATCATCTGATAATTGCACCAGCTCTATATGTAATCACCCCGGAATTAATCCAGTTTCTAATGATTACACAGATTATATTACATTACATAAGATTAATTTAGCATCGGTAATGCCTTATTGGTTGGTCCAGGATTGTATTACCAAATGATAATTACATAATCTAATTCATGATTCCTTGCTGGTTACCAGTTTTGCAATGAATTAATTGTGACATGACCATTCAGGCTGAAATTTATAAGTAATTTTTGTGTACCCTGTATGGCTATACCTGCTCATCCAACATTTCTTCAAGACTGTTTATTTGCTGCTCTCTCTGTTGCAACTACAGCTTCTAATCTTCATTAGCAGCTTCACATTACATGCTAGAACATTTCTGTAAGGGCTTGATTAGTTCAGACACTAGAGTCTAAGTAAAGTCAGGTACTAATGTGAGATAATTTGTTCTAAATCATAAACACCACACCAACTCATCAAGTAGGCATTAGATCAATCTCCATCAGTTCAGGGAAGTTCCACAGCCTATTGCTGAGTGAATTTATACCCCAGTAGCTCACTACTGAAATTGAGCATGGTGACCATAAGCATATGTGGAACAGTGTGAGAGCATCACCCTTATATTTATTTCCCATTTATATGCTTTTCTTTAGACACCTGTCCAATGAAACTTCCAATTAACTTAATTCCTGGATGCACCATTTATATACTTTTGGACTCACTGATAATTAGCTCCCAGCAAAATGACCTTTAGGTATTCTACAAGCCCATTTAGTACATTTGGGGGAAGAAACAAACAAACAAACAAAAAACAGTCAACCAACAAATTTGTTGTCCAATACAAGGGCTATTACAGTGTGGCTTTGTGTTTGACTGGCCTGTCTGCTTTCCTGATGGGTATTCCATCAAGAAGGCTTTCTCAGTTATAGATAGTTTGTTATTTCATAATATCAAGCCTGTTGAGGGACCTAAAAGTTGCAGGACAATTCTACTGAGCAAAAATAAACTTCCTGCTTAATTTATTTGGGTTTACGTTTTACAACTCCTTCTTTGTGGAATATCCATCAACTCCATCTTCTATGGCACAATATGAAGATGAGAACTAGACATGGCAACAACAGAGTGTGAAGCCGTCTTGTATCAAGCAAGAACGAGGAAAAAAACTCTTACAAAACTGGAACAGTTTGTATTCTCATTTCCAAAATGAGTAAAAAAAGTTGAAATAAAAGCAAATGTGATGTGACACACTGTGACACAGGCAATACATTTATAGTCACAACAAAATTAATTTGAATCAAAATTGCTCTGTTAAATAAAGATTCAAGAGAAATAACAGATGAAAATGTTTTTCTGTTTATTCATTCATTGTCTGTAAGCACTTATCCAGTTCAGGGTCGCGGTGGGTCCGGAGCCTACCCGGAATCACTTGGCACAAAGCAGGAAAACACCCTGGAGGGGGTGCCAGTCTTTCACAGGGCAACACATACACGCCTATGGACACTTTTTGAGTCACAAATCCACCTACCAACGTGTGTTTTTGGACTATGGGAAGAAACCCACATGAACACAGGCAGAACTCACCAAACTCCTCACAGAGTCACCCAGAGTGGGACTTGAACCCTCAACCTCCAGATCCCTGGAGCTGTGTGACTGTGACTTTGCCTGCTGCCCCACCACGCCGCCTTTTACTGTTCATTGCATTTATTTTACAACAACCTTTTTAAAAATAGACCGTACTTGCTTATATTGAATCTAATACTTGATTCAAAGTTCCACCAGAAATAGACCTATTAGATCATCCCATTAACTAGGAATATAAACCCAACATTTCTTTGTTAAATTTCCTTTATTAAATTCTGTGTTCCTTGCCATTCATTTATGCTATGTAACATCCTATCCCTGATGGAAAGAATGAGTTATGAATGCAAACCAAATCCATACACATGCCAGGATCATCAAATATTCAGGACCTTCAAAGTGCAGATTACAGCTATATTTGAATGTACCCCCACCCTCACTGTTACACAAATTCCTCCACCTGCAGATTATTGCAACTGAGTCATGTCAGACGTCAAGCAACATTTATTCATCTGTGTTATCTGGACAGGACCCTGCAACATCACATTATTAAATCAAAATTGTATAAAACAGTTTACATAGAAATGAAATAGATTCAGATTAACACTTTACACTGAAACGCTTTATATCACAGTGAAGCACATGTACTTGGTGAAGGGCAGAATAAAAATGCAAGAATAAAATATTGGTCTATTCCTGATGTGGGTAACTGCAAAACTAAACAACTAGAGTTACAAATTGATTTCTGTGGTAATTCAAACAGTGAATAAAAACGTACAAAAAAAAATTTAATTTCAGCCACATACAAACAGCAATCTTTTTTTTCCTCTAACTTAGAAGATGTAGAACATATAAACAGAAACAAACCAGAGAGAACTGTGTTTCCCCACAATTGTAGTCATCTTCTTTAAGGCTCTCACAGTGATAAAACAAGTAAGTATTCATTTACACCTGTAGCTGTGATTACATTTGCCCTTAATATTTAAAATAATTTTAATAACATAAAATTATAAATTATTTTTTGTATAATGCTAAGTGTGTGTGCGACATTGTAGAGGTGTTGTGCTAAAGAAACTGAGATTGGATCTGACAACTGTTTGATCTGAAAGTTAATGCAGACTGTGGCTAATGGCTTTTACTGACAGAAGGATTTCCTCTGTTTCTGTTCAAGCTGGTGTGTGTGTGTGTGAGAGTTAGACAGAGAGAGAGAGAGAGAGAGAGAGAGAGAGAGAGAGAGAGAACAGCAGCAGCAGGGTGTCTGACTCCCAAGCCCGGTGTCCAGGCCCGGGGTCAGAGGTCAGCTGCTCCCAGCAGGATGGAAGACCTTTATTGACAGAGCACCCTGTCCATCTGCAGACTGCAATCAATCTGCCTTCACACTGCCACTGAGCAGCTCCAGTTACAGTAGCTCTGACTTTCAGTCAGTGTGTGTGTGTATTTGTGTAAGTGTGATATCTGTGGGTGGTAAGAGCATCCAGGCTGGTCTCACAGACCACACTCTGACAGATACTGTACTATTTTTTAGGACACAAGAAAAGTTAATCTCTTGATTAAATAAATTTCAGTAAAGTGTTCTTGGAAACACTGAAAGGTACATATGAACACAATATCATACTCTGTAAATTAGAGAACACTTTTTACTGGTTCATTTGTTTAAGAAATAAGTTTAAGATAAACCTTAGTAACTTGCAATACTCATGCTTGTGTGAATACACATTAGCGAGAAAAAGTGAAAAGAGCAGCATTAATTCATATTTAGTGCAATTTCCCTGTTGCCCTGCTCCTAATATATTGTTCTGGGATAGTGGGCTTTAAATGGCAATAGGAGGCAGTAAAATTGTGCTGGGAATTCCACAAGGCAAGACAATCCCGAAGTTACTGCTCAAAGCGGTATCAAATCCAGCCGAGCTGACTCTTCAAAATAATGAGGGCATAACAAAAGTGTGAAAACCTGGCATGGAAACTTGCTTTCCATTGGAGTGAAAAGCAAGCATATCCAAACAGCATCGATTCCCTGCGGCTCTGTTAAACCTCTGCCAGAAATGACAACATCAGCCAGTGTTTCCATTGTTAAATAATCGACACGGTCCAGCTTTGCATAAGGTGGGAATACAATGATCTCATCTACAATAAAACATACTGCAGGCTAATAACTAATGGGGGGTACAGCACCATTGAAAGGTCAATTGTTTCAGTGCTACTAAACACAAAAGAGCTCTATTCAACCTTTTTAGGTACTGCATTGCACAGGGTGCAATAAAGGTAACTTATATGACCATTACATGGTGCACAATTACACACATCTTTCATTACTAGTCAGTTTACTGGTCCTCCAAAGGTTATAGTGCAGTTTCTGCAGTACTGAACCCAGAGCAGCAACAACAAAGGCTCTATTCTCCCTATTACAGGTCAGTGGATTATCACATTGTTTTTAAAAATTTTTTAAGTGTGCTGGGGTTGGCTCCAGGCTAAATGTAACACCACACCCCAAGGCTTACACTAATGTGCACAACTATGATATATAAGACATCGACTACGCCACCCCTATATTATGGGAAAGAGGACCCTTTGCTAGGCCACTCAACTGAAAGAGTTGAAGAGTTGTCTGAAGAGAGAGCCAGAAAATAACACCAATCAGTACCAATCAGTATGTCAAGTCTCAATACAAATTTTATTTCAGCTAATTACAAAAATGCACTAAGGGAAAAAAAAACCTTAATGCTGTAGATACTCTTAAAAAGCTGTATGGGGTTTTTAGACACCAAGTAACATATCACAGACCAACAAAAAGGACAAGGATGTGCCCAATCCACGGAACACTACCATGCAAAATCAATATCAAACTGAGGTCATCAAAAGCAAGATTACAGCACCACAGTAAACCACCCTCAAAGATGGCACAACCAGAGCACGTAGGGTGACCCACCCCTTGACCACAAAACAAAGAAAGAAAAACTAAAAATAACAAGAAGCACCTTCCTGGGTATGTTATCACAATGCGTTGTAGCTAACGGCCTTAAGGCCCAATCCCCAAAACAGTATTAATAAAACCTTTTAATTTATAAAATGGTAACAAGTGGCTCAGCTAATACAATGTCCCTCTGTACACGCCACATATAAAAATAAAATGCAAAGACAGTGGAGAGAAAAACAGTGGCCCGCAGCACTTCTGGCTGCAGCACCACTCCAAATAAAAATAAGACACTGCTGTTGTCAATATGATTGATATACCAACGTTCCGTGGAAACAAAATGTATCAGTAGACGGCAGCCAAGCAACACATACGCTCTCCAACCGTTGATTCAGCGGCCTGCGCTTCTATACTTCTCAAATGATTGGCTCCAGCCACCAGCACACATACACAGACCAAGTTCCCCTATTAGCAGCCGCAACGCACCAGACAATTCCCACTGTCCCTTTGTTTAAACAAAGTGGAAGTGAACTGACCCTGGGGGTCAATATTCTCCGTACCTGGGTTCCACCCACTCTACAGTGGGTGTGTTCCTATAAGACCTCTACTTATATTTAAAGTTGCAAGAGTCCCTGTTATCATTAATATTCAACACTATTAGGCATTTAGCCATACCACATAAGGTAAAAATATTACTTTGCGTATCTAGTGAAAGCCTTCCATTCATGTGTTTGCACAGTTACAACTTGTTTGTATAAATATTCAGGCTTCTATGACTGGTGTGTACCTTCATCATCTGGGGAGGTCTCTTGTAGTGTATCCCAAACCACTCCCTCATTTGTGGAGCACTGCCCATGGAATAATCTTCTGAGTGAGTCCCAGTGTCAAAGTACTTGCAGTGCATCATTCGTTCCCTGAAATTTCCCATGTTGTGTCAGTAAAAATCTGTAAATATCAACTGGTCCCTTTGTACTCTCTGTACACAGCACAGCACTTTGTACTCACTCAAAGCAGTGTGTCTCCCACTCAAATAAGCTTTCAATAGTATGAGCAAATTATATTATACAAATACACATATCACATGCCACGTGTAACTGAATTATCAATCTCCAAGAACCAAGGACCTAGTGCCCGAATCCATATTCACTATGTTCTGATTCACTGCAAACGGAACTAGTGAGCAAATCAAGATGCAACCCTTTGCGTCATCTGTTTTTATCCCTACACTCCCACACTTTTTCTAACTGTTGCAGCAGGATGTTTTTTTTTTTTCTCTTTTTGGAGAGAGCCTTTATTGCGCTGCCGGGTCAGGTCTCTCCCACAGACTGACCCTCAGTAGGCCGGGATTTAGTGAGCCGCTGATTGCAGCCAGCAACTGGACACCCAGCCTTCTCTAATTTTCACTGCTTGCCTTTTGGGGGAGCAGAGTGCCTGCCCACACCCTCACACCTCCCACTCTGCTGAGGGCACAAGAACAGGTTTCTCAGCTTCAAAAAAAGCTGCGCAACCCCCACAAGCCAAAGCTCTACTCTGAATGCTAATTTGGTGAAACGTTAAGGAAGTGGTTCTCAGACTGTGGTACGCTTACCACTCGAACAATGTACTACTTATTTAAGGAATTTATTCATAATTGAATATCTAAAGTACAACATGCTACGCAATCACTGTAGTTGATTACGTCTGTAAGGGAACCGCAGGTGGGTGGGGGGCAGCGTTCCTACGCTTTTTTCCAGGGAGGGAACACAATCCCCCAGAGAAAGAAAGCAAAGTTTCAGTCGCCCCTCCTTTACCTTCTGCCCCAAGTGCCATGCTGTTTTCACCTGTAGTTTATTAAAGCACATAACTGATATTAAACTGACCTCTTCTTTTTTTATTTCTTTCAATAGGCTTCTTGCCCATAAATTTTATATGTTCTCAAAAATGTATAATTGTGTATTAATTCAGTTTAGGCCTATAGTTGTTTGTATTCTCTCTATAATTTTAGTATAATCAATTTTAAATTTACTATTATAATTTTTTTAATAGAATTAGCATGGACGGAGGTGACGTGTCCCCACCCATTATCCAGCAATTACTGAAATGTCCCGACCAATAAGTTGATTCCTAAAAAAGAAAAAACAGATCTGTCACTGTCTCATTAACATAGAGGTTTCTACTCAAGTCCTACCTCTCTGTAACACACATTGCCAGTGTGATTGGCTGTGCCTTTCCCTGCTGTCACGTGAGTAAGTGATTATGAAGACATGAGAAGAAAATGGACATAAGAGCTATTTTTCAAAGAAACATGTTAAAGTCAAGTTCTCTAATGAAATGAGTCCATCATAATCACAGGCTAAAATTGTCTGCAACTATGAATAACATGGTTTGGAAATTAACTGCACAACAAACTGCCAGTTGTCAGTTTTCTTACACTGTTGTTTTATCGCAGAGCAAATGAAAATAAAGTGGATTTATAGGTACCCACCAAGGTCAAGAGCAAATCTATGACACTGGGGATGCCATTTTCTCAGAAAACAGTAAAAAGTTGGTTAGTTTAGTTAAGTTCATAAAAAATTGTATGTGAATATTTTCGTTAGTGTAGTGACTCCAGCAGATCTGACTGTAACAGACTGACTGAAAGGGGGGAAACCAGAAGGAGCACAGATATTAGAGCATCCTTAGACAATGGAATCCCTCTGCTCCACCATCTTCAAACCAAGGTGATTATGAGCACAGCATCCAAATTTACCATGATCCCCATGTCCATGAGTTCCTGAAATGACAAACTTAATCTAGAGGAAGAGGTTTTTTGCCAAAAGCTAAACTGAACAAATGGGTTTTGAGGCTAGATAAAAAAATAGTGACTGTGTCTGCGTCCCAAAAACTAGCTAGAAGATTGTTCCAGAACTAAGGGACTTTGTAGGAGAAAGCTTATCCCCCCGCTGAAGTCTTATAATCCTGTGAATTATACTGTCATCTAAGTAATCGTGATGGTTCATAGTGCATGATGAGGTCTCACAGGTATTCAGAGGCAAGACCATGCAGGGCTTTATATGTTAGTAAAAGAATTTTGTATTCAATACGGAATTTAACTGGAAGCCAGTGAAGGACTGGTAAGACTGGGCTGATATGATTATATTTTCTGGTTTTAGTGAGGACATAGGCTGCAGCATTTTGAATTAGCTGGAGTTCACTTAAGCTTTTGCTATAGTGCATTGCAATGATCTAATCTCAATGTAATAAAAGCATGTACTAATTTCCTTTCTCTACGTCTGGCAGAGATAAGGCATTTCTTAACTTACTGATGTTACAAAGATGTAGGAAAGCTGTTTTTGTCATGTTGATCAAACGATAGTCAATTACGATACCCAGATTTTTAGCTGATGGACTAGGAAGAACAGGGAATCAGCAAAAAACTGTTTAGTAGAAGGAAGTTGTGTGACATCCAGTGCTTCACATATTTTACACAGTCCTCCATTTCCTTTAGTGTTGGTTCGTTGTCTGGTTTGGGTGATATGTATAACTGTGTATCATCAGCGTAACTATGGAAGGTAATGCCATGCCTGCTAATAACTCTGCCCAGTGGAAGCATGTATAATATGGAGGTCCTGAAATGGAACCTTGGGGTTTTTCAAATATACTTTGTTATACTTAGGTATGAGCAAAGTTGTTGAGCCACTGCTTATTCTAAGATCTTAGATATAAATGACAGGTTAGAGACAGGTCTGTAATTGGATAATACACAAGGATCGAGATTTGGTTTCTTGATCAGGTTTTGATCAAGTTTTTTTCTGTTGTAGTTTTTATGCTTGGTGATGCTACACTATCTAAAGTTAATTGAAGTGAATTATCTAAATAATCTGTCTATGTTTAATGGGTCTAATGGGCAACTAACAGAGGTTAATAAATCTGTGATGTTTTCAGCAAATTTAAGGGCTGTAGATGGGGTTAATATGCATTTTAGATTGTAACATGGGCATGAAAATATTTTGTAATTTAGACTTAGTTCAAATGAAAGGTAGGTGTTCCTAATCCAGTGACTGTTCAGTATATACAGTTCCATCTCTTTAAAACCACACTAATGTGTGGTAGTCACAGGATTCTGCTCATTATTGTCCGTTATTTATATAATGTCCATCATTATTGGAAGCAACATACAGAAAAACAACAAACACAGAGGCCACCCGAGCAACTCAAGCAGCTTGGAACAAAGTAAAATGCAGTTTCTGTAATCTGGATGTATTTTGATTTTGGTGAAGGCAACACTGAACATAAAGAAGTCAAATGTAAACACTGACAGTGACCAAATTTAATCCCACCAGGCTGTTTTAGCACTTGAAGCACAATCACATCACCAAACATGAACACTGCAAGAAAAGAGAGACATTAGAATGAATATATCCCAGCTTTAAAGGCAACGTTCATGGTTTAAATTAAAACTAACTTTTTATATAAAATCTGTAGATATTTCTTTACAATTTTAGCTCTCCAGTCTCCTGAATATTTAAAAGCATGAACCAAGATGAGGATATTGCTTTATTCCTACTCCATAAATTGGTAATATTGACTTATTTTTGCAGCTTTGTATGGTTTGGTTTCATACACATTCCGAATATACACCGTGAACTCCTCCCCAAAAACAACTGAGTTTACCTCCCAGTTTCAGGCTTGGTCTATGGGCATGGTCTTTACTAATAAATTCTGGAGATGGCTAACTGCATTCTGTGTAGAACTGCATAGAAAGTTCTAATAAGCAAAACACCTTGAATTACAAACTGAGTTTCTGCGGTAATTCAAACAGTGAATAAAAACTTACAGACAAGTTCATCTTCAGCCACGTACAAATTACAGTTGTTTTTTTTCATTAAACATACTGTTCCAACTTAAAAGATGCTTAAAAGAGCATCCCCTTTAATACCTGAGCACATTTACAGTACTTGTCAGTGAACTTTGAGGGATAATAAATAAATAAATATATAAATAAATAAATAGTTAATCTTAACTGAGGTTATAACACCCAGGTCTACTTTGGACATATAGCTTTAAAAAAAAGAGGCACATATCAGAGACCAGAGATTTAAACTTTTCCACTGCTCACAACACACTGCAGCTTCAACACATCCACAACACATAAGGTGAGCATATAATGATGTAATACACAGTAAAATGTGCTAACAGGCTAATAAATAATGAGCCACTGAAGGGTCTGTTGTTTCAGTACAACCATAACATGCAGCTATGGGGACCTGGGGACATCCCACCTGTTTTAATAAAACACCTGCAACCACAAAACACTTTTACAGTTTCACTTGGTTTGATTTTTAACTTCTAAATCCTTCAGGTTGAGTTTCTATGGACCTCGAGAAGAATGCTGCATAACACTGCATACTTCATCCAGGCTACATAAATAGTTTATGTGGCAATTATGGGGTGTTTGTTCTTCATAATTACACAAGATGTAAGTTTACAAAATGCAACTACACAAACGCTAAACTTCCTGATCACGGCAGGTGTGTAATTACAATGCTAAAGTATACACACTGCCTAAATGTGTAATTACTGTTTAAGTGTATATACGCTTCTGTTTAAAGGTATAATTTTGGATGCAGTTTGAGACATTATAACAGCATCAGTTTTCCTAAAGTGTTCTGAGACGCATAGACACTAAGTGATTTCAGTTACTTTATGGTACACTCATTCCTGACAGGGGTTCAAATGGGTTAAAATAATCTTCATTACTAACAATTGTTTTTAGAAGACTACCCAACATTTGGACATGTACAAAATAAACGACTTTGCATGAAACCATACTTAAATTATAACAGTTAATACCTGCATTTGAATATATGCAAATCAGTTTAACTGCCTCACTGTGTTAGATATGACAGGAAACACACCACTCCAATTCACTGATTGAGATGTTAATAAAATCAGTCTGAACATTTTGACATGAATTATTTTTTGCAGAGAAACTGCAATGTAGCCATTTTATTATAATCTATAATAACCACACAGACCCACACAACACCCTGGACCTTCTCAATTTTTTTCTCATAGAATCTCACCCACAAGTACATGCACACACTGCCACAGACTCTCAACAGAAAATTCTCTACAGAATCCCCCCACAATGGACTGTCAATATATATAGCTCATAGTTTTGTTTACAGACTGCAGGGTCACAATTTACACATTGCACTTTACAGCCTCTTTAGAGTCTCATCTATTGTCTTATTTGGTGGTCCAAAGTTTTATAATGTTTGGTCTCGCATTGTCCCACTGAATTGCACCACATGTGTTTTAGTAAATTTATATATATATATATATATATATATATATATATATATTAGATCTGCCACAGCCTGTGCACTTTTGGGGGTGGGAGGATGTGGGGGGTTCATTTACTATGAATTGTTCTAAGGACAATGTCCAAGTATTAAAAATTTGTTCAAAAGTATGAAAGCATAGGCCACTACTGCATAGCAGCTGTATCTGAGAGATCTGAAGCATAATGAGATATAAAAGTATACAAAAACCAAAACACTTCAGAAGTGTTTTTCACTTGAAATAGTGACTGAGCTCATTTTTAAAGAAGCATAAACCCACCCTGGTCAAATTTATTACAGAGACTGACATAAATAGGAGAATATTGGAGAGTCCGTATGCTTTATTTAGGGTGGTTTTTCAATAAAAACAAAAATCACTATATGTAGAAATGACCAAAAATTAAGCACAAAGAAAAGAAAATCCCTTAATATTAACTGATGCAAATAGCTAAAATATATTTATAACAGTAAACACAAACCTCTTTCCCATATTTTTGGGATGAATTGGAGTGGCATTTTGATCCAAAATGAATCCTAATATTAACAGCTGTCCTCACCTGCTGTGGCTGAATACAATCAAATATTAATAGCAAATAACTAGTGCAAAATTTGAAACAAATGACTTTAGTATCCTTAATTTTAGAAAAATGTTAAATAAGCAAGTGTCAACATTTAGACACGTGTAGTAAAACATTGCAGCTGTAACTCAAGACATTACACAGCACTGTTTATAACAGTACTAGTTCTTATTAACATGCATTTATGTCTGCTGACCAACTTTACGGGGTGTCACCAGTAAACCTTTGCCCTTCCCTGCCCCACAAACTATTCAATTTACTCCCTGTTTGCACACAACACAATGAAAAGCCCGGAACACAAAAAGTCCCTGCTGGGTGTGCGAGTGTGTGTGTGTGTCTCAGCATGGAGGATAATGTGCTCCATATGTTGAAACCTGACACTAAATCCCAACAGGAAGTATAGGCCGGCCGGTACTAGACGACTCCCTGAAGCTCAATCAGTGCTGGGCATGGAACCCTGGCCGGTTGGAGCTAAAGCTTAAGCTAAAGCACACTCCCCTACCCCTACACTGGGTTATAAATGCTGGGAGCAGGGGAGTGTGGTGTAAAGGAGTGATTTAAAGCTAGTTGTCATGGCCAGCAGAGCTTTACAGCACAGCACATCTCAGGGCAGTCCCCTGCGTCCCTTCACTGCATCCACCCTGAGAGATGGTTGTGAGAAGAGATGATTTATCATATATATATATATATATATATATATATATATATATATATATATATATATATATATATATATATATATATATATGTTTACTTCTTATTTTTTTCCACCGCACCACATTTGGGCCCCTTCCTCATTTCCACCACTGACCCTTCTTCTTCATGTGGATGATGAACATTAGAAAAAGACATCCAGTGTCAGGTCAATATCAGCAGGTCAATGACAAGGGAAATGAAGAATGAATATGATCCCATACTGTAACAAGTCTAACCTTAAATAGCACATATGTTGTGAAGTGTGTTTTTCTTCTGTGAAGTAGTGGAGGGTGTATTACAGCAAGTGATTTTTAAATTAAGTGCTTAATTTAAAAACAGCTTATTTTAAAGCTTAGAGAGCCCAAAGTCTCACTTTTGTTATTGGTATCAGAAATATATTACTATGTGCCCTTTCACAAGCTTTTTGGGACCAGCACTACTGTGTCTGATCCACTTGTACCAACACGCACTAACACACCAACATGTCAGTGTCACTGCAGCAAAGGAGAAGTGCTCACAAACACTTTTGACAAATTTGTGAACAATATTTGAGAGACAAAAGCTTTTTGTGTACATAAAAAAAGTCTTAGGTATTTGAGGTCAGCTTGTGAAAAATGGAAGCAAAAACAAAGGTGTTGCGTTTATATTTTTCTTCAGTATACATAAAAGATATTTTAACATGCCACATAAAGCTAATGACCTACAATATGTTTCCTGCAGACAGCTAGCACAGAAAGATAAAATATATTATCCTTTATTTAAATGAATCCTATGTCCTGTTTTGAGACTTGATTTTCTAGAAATATTACATCCCGTGTTTGTTTTCAAAGAGAAAATAAATTATATAAAATGTACTTGCTGATTCAAAATTAATAGGTGTTGCTTTTCAGTCTACACTTGGTGGTCCACCATCGTTTTCTTACTGCTCTGAACTTAAAAGCACGTGGCCATATTCCTCCAAAGCCAATAAGCAAGAACCTATGCCTGCTTGTTAATTGGAAACAGACTAACTGGACTGGCTCCCAAACATTAGTCAAAATTGTTCTTTTTTTTACTTTTGAAAAATTTGTGAATTAACATGTGAGCGTGTCTATCAGAAAAAAAAAAGAGTTTATTTATAGTCTGGCTGAAAACTCTAACAGAGAGTTCAAATTTTAATTTGAAAAAGGCAGTTTTGTATGAGACTTTGTACACTTCTTGTGTTGTTGATTTAGGCCCACTACAACACTCTCTGATCATTCCCAGTGGTTTGAAAAATTGTTTCTTGTGACCGCAGAGTGGATGTGTTCCAAGCAATGTCTCCTAAACACTGTGTCTTTTATGGATAATGGGTAAAAGTGGGGGCTTATTAGACACTGAGGCAACATTCTGAAACAGTGTCACCAGGGTGTCTTGCTCTTCTGTGTGTGTAAAAGTGTGTGTGTGTACGAAGGAATGGCGCCTGGCTGCGCTCCATGGCCATGGCTCCAGATGTGCTCTGACTTTCAGTGAGCAATGGACACACACATATATACATACATAAACCAAAAAAAATAAATAAATAAACACACACACACTATGAGAAAACAAGCCATGAATTGAATCTGGGATATGAACAATTGTCTCTTAGTTTCATCCACATTTGAAGAAGAAGAAACATCTCTATTGATCCCCTTAGGGAAACTGCTTCTCTGCATTTGACTCTGTGAACACACACACAACCAGAGAAGTGAGCTACCAACCACCCCAGTGGCCGGGGAGCAGTTTGGGGGTTAGGTCTCACTTAAGGGCACTTGAGCTGTGAATGAACTCTTCCTTACCGATCCCGGGAACTGAACCGGCAACCCTCCGGCCTCAAGCTCGCTTCTCTAACCTCAAGGCCACGGCTGCCCCCATTACTCACCCCACCCAGAGAGAAACATGACTCGTACATGTGAGCTGGAACTCAGCCTTTTACTATGAACTCACCACAACATCAGTCTACCAGAAGCTGCTGAGACTAACTCCGTGAGATTAGAACTAGAATTCCAAGACAAAGTTGGGGATGCTTATATTTTTTGAAAACTGCATAAACATTACAAATAATGTTTAAATATTTTTAGCAATAACACTATGTTTAGCAGAGTAAAGATTCTCTTAAAGGGACCATAACATTATACATGCAAATGTTTGTAGATGCCACTTATAAATGAATTCAGTTACTTTAGGTGCACCCTTTTGTAGATATTCAACTATATATACACAGATACTAAGGTATAACATTTAATCTATGTCACTTTTGAGACACCATTGTTTTTTTTTCTCTTGGAAATGACTTTTAAATGTGTAACTCTGATGAACAATAATTTATAATAATATTTCTGTAATTCTGACTTTTAAATGTCTAATTCTTTAAAATTCAGAATATTTGAATATGCAAACATTGCCCAACCCTCTCCATGTAGCCTGCTGCTCTGAAGGCCTGATGTGCAATTTGACAGGATTTGTTTCTTACATTTTAGACATAAGAAACCCTGGCTTTCTGAATCCACCCATTTGAGACTAGCTTTGGACCCCTGCAGGTGTTAAGCTTATTTCTCTCGCAGTATGATTTCTAGTGTATTAACACCACACTAACATGTAAACAAGGAGAAGTCTTTACAGTTTAAAAATACCAGTTTTATTCTATTACTCAGTGTAATGAAAATCAAAACACTGTCTTAAACATAACCACTACAGATTTGGGAAATTTAACAAATAATAAGTCTACAGAGGTGGGTGGAGTATTCAAAAATTGTACTTAAATAAGAGTAGAGAATGATAATTTATGTAATATACAATATAAGCCAATATGGCCATTATTGAATACGCAGATAAGTTTACAAGTGTTTTTGTTGTTTTTTTCTTGGTAAAAATGTTCCCAGGGTTCAAAGAGAGTCCCTATAGTTACGCACTTTAAAAGTTACAATAAGTTCTCAATTTATATAGTTTATATTTTAAAAATCCAATGTTGCACACTCCACACAAACAGATTTCATTTAAGATTTAATTAACTGCACTTTTTAAGAGAATGAGTTCATTGGTAATAAAGCATTTCAAGCGTTTAGTATGACATGCATGGCTGTGTGCGGCCCGCCCCACAGGAGTCAGGCCTGTGGTGGTCATGGACCAGAGGAGCTGTTTTGGACATCCCTTATTTTCATTTCTGAAAGGTGGTAACCCTATTTATAAGTACAATTTATCCAAAAAATTACTCAAGTAAAAATGCAACGGAGTAAATGTAGTGTGTTATTACCCACCTCTGTAAGTCTGAAATAAGCATGCCTCAACACATTAAAGGAGGTCAATGTCCAAAGAAACGCATGTATCTCCAAAATAGTAACTTCAAAGGAGTTGGAGAAAAGTTTAAAAAGTTTAAAGACATTTTGGAGCATTTCTCTTGGTTCATGCATAGTGACATTGTCACACAATGTGTCAAACACTAGTAAATGAGAATCAGGGGGGAAAAAGGAAAAACAGAACGTTTTTCTGATTTTTTTTTTGTTTATTCACTTTTCATGTTTTGGATTGTCAGTGGCTGGTGGCATTGCAAGTTATTACATTAACTTTTTCATAGTTTCATGATGTCTTAATAAAGTATCTCTAGCATGTTTTGGTCAGTATACCACAAGGATGATACCTCGCAACACTTTTCTTACACTGTCTAAACAGCCTCTTTCAGAACAACCAATTTCAGTGCTTGTTGAGAATGAGACTCCCTTTACTTTAAATGCAAGTAGTCCTGGGGTGAGGGGTAACAATTAAAAATGTTTTTAGTCATTTTAGCTAGTCTTTCTTCTGTTTTCTTGTTTTTTCCCCCATTTTTAATATTACAGGTATCTGTCACTTATTGTGTTTGTTGTGCTTGCTCTCTTTCACCTCATCTTTGTGCTTTCACATGGGTACAGCTCTGTCACTGGAGATACTCTGACAAGAAAACAGGACAATTCTGAAATGGCAGATATCTACATAAGACACAGCACAAAATCCCAACCACATTTATTATCCTATGTTTTCAGGCTTAAGCATAAGACCAAAAAATAATTTCAGTCCATAGTTTGTGGGTTGGTAGGTACTCCAAAACTCAAAATGAATGTCCTAAAGCTTCTTGTTGAGTTCCACTGACCAGACAGGAGCACTTTCTAGGTTATTAATTACAGACAATAGTCCATTTGTTGCTCTGTATACATAATTTTCCCTCTTTCACCCTGTTCTTCAATGGTCAGGACCACCACAAAGCAAGTATGATTTGGTGGTGGATCATTCTCACTGCTGTAGTTACACTGACACAGTGGGGGTTGCACTGCTACGGGTGGACCAGTCACAGCAGTATTGCTTGAGTTTTTGAAAAACTGTGTCCACTCATTGTGCACTTGTTTGTCTACAATGTAGATGTAAAGTCAGAACCATTAGCTCATCTGTTGCTGCACAGTTCATTGTCCTCTTGTGCTTCTGAATATTATTGGAGAAGCATTTTATTCCAGGTAGGTTCTGGAACCACTGTGACCCTGAAGAGGATACAGCATTCATTCATTCATTCACTGTCTGTAAACGCTTATCCAGTTCAGGGTCACGGTGGGTCTGGAGCCTACCCAGAATCACTGGGTGCAAGGCAGGAACACACCCTGGGGGTTTGTTGCAATCTGCCAAGCCCAGATGTTTTTCTTCCTTTCTTTTTCTAAAAAAATTACATAAGTTCCTCTCAAATAGGGCTCATGAAAAAGTGGTATGCGACACTAAGCTCAAATCTAGACCCCCCCTCAACAGGACTTTCCCTTTCAACGAGCATGACATCTTGCAGATTGGACAAATTGGAAGTCTTTCTTTGTAGCATTAATTCCACCACCTAATTATAGACTGACACTAAATGTATGCATGCTATTAGCGACATGAGTGGCAGACATTTTCCTCAAACCATTGTTGTCATGGCCTGACAGATTAACACAATTAAAATCCTTCGTCCTCATTGCCTCCCACATTCAATTACTCATACATAACCAACTGTATGTGTCAGGCAGTTTTGGGTATTGTACAGTGAGGGAGACGGCAGTACCGGCGGCCATCTGACATTAGTGCATTATTAATGCCAATGGATTCATTAACAAAAGATTTTGCACTCAGTGAGGTTTCCTGAGGCCTCATACATGTGCCATTGTCTTATGTGTCTGTGTGATCCTTAGTCTTGCTGGCAGTAACTGATGAGTTAATGGGGATGGTGAAAGTGACAGCCAAGATGGCAGGAGGTCAGGTTTGTTTTGATGCTCCAGTAATGTTGACCTTTGTCCTATCTCAGTGTGCCTATCACACAGCTGTAATGTGTGTAATCTTTGTGTAAATCCGGACAAAGTATTTTTATTCCTTTTAAAAATATTTGTTTTTTAAGGGAAATCATGGTAAAAGTGGACGCTTAAAAAATGTAAATGTATTGTTCATCATAAACAAGACCCCGACTCACAGAGCCAGTAACCCACTAACAATCAAAGACGTATAATCATGTGATAAAAAAAAAAATTAAAAACAGCTTCAGAGATGGGGTTACCCTTGTCAAAAATGAAAGTCGCAGTCACACAGCTCCAGGGACCTGGAGGTTGTAGGTTCTAGTCCCGCTCCAGGTGACTGACTGTGAGGAGTTTGGTGCGTTCCCCCCGTGTCCATGTGGGTTTCCTCCGGGTGCTCCGGTTTCCTCCCACAGTCCAAAAACACACGTTGGTAGGTGGATTGGCGACTCAAAAGTGTCCGTAGGAGTGAGTGAGTATGTGTGTCGCCCTGTGAAGAACTGGCACTCCCTCCAGGGTGTGTTCCTGCCTTGCGCCCAGTGGTTCCTGGTGGGCTCCAGGACCCACCATGACCCTGAACTTAATAAGTGGTTACAGATAATTAATTAATATTTGATATATATATATATATATATATATATATATATATATATATATAAAAATTTTACAAAAAGATTATAGCCTAAGAAATCCCCAACACATAATTTTGTTTTTAAATAATCAGTTCCATTTTATTCCAGAAAAAGCATTGCTCTCATAATGCATTCAGTTGGTTTGGGTTTGTTTTAAAGATCTGCAGATGCCATGGGTGTTTTTCCCAAATGTCAGTTTAAGGCTTCCGTTGATGTTGAAATACGATGCAAAGCCTAGATGTTGATGGCAGATGTTTAGGGAGGAAAGAATGATATTTGAGCCTCAGCACAGATGTGGGAAAGTAACTTATGTAGACAAAGGGTGTTTCTGCATATTAAGATGCATATATTTCTGACTTTAAGCATGATACATATCGTTATTGTCCAAGGAAAAGCATGCATCTCCAAAATGGTAACTGTATAGCAGAAGGAAAAAATAATTTTGGAGCACTTTTATTGGAATTTTCATGAAATTCTCACACACTGTGAAGGAGAACTGTTAAACATTAAATAAATAAATAGATAAATAAAAATAATATTTTAAAATGTTAAAGATCTTCTGGGCTGTTCTTGATTTTGTTTAAACATATCTTCACTTAGGCTCCGGACCCACTGCGACCCTGAACTGGATAAGTGCTTACAGACAATGAATGAATGAATAAATAAACCTCTCACTGTAGGTTTACACATAATCCATGTATGTCAACACAACTTTCATGTAAGAAAAGCTATATATTCTGGCAATGTGGAGTTTACTGGTAGCATATCAAACAGAGTGTAAGTACTGCAGGCTGGAACGGTTTACAGAGAAGGGAAATCTAATCTAGAGGTTTTAGTCATGATGAAAGAGGGCATAATACAGTGAAACACATCTTGGCAGCAAGACTGTAATACACTTATTAAAATGTGTCATAGTCCCATGGTGTGGGCTTCTGAAAGTGAAATGTGTGTGTCTTTATTAAATTAAAAATTTCACACAGTTGAATATATTGATTTTCTGATCTACTTTTGATGTAAGCACTGTATTTGGCTTTAACGTAACATTTTTTTCAGAGCAAATCTCTAAACTAGTGTGCATTTTCGTAGCATTAGAGGAATTTTACTAATTGATATTATTTTCACTTCTGAGTGTTGCAAAGGGAGAAATCAAAAATCAGATGAGTATTTGAATCAATATATTTCAAATGGTTTGTAGTTTATTATTGTAGTTTATGAACAATAACCGGATCAATTTCTCTAGAAGTAGCAAGGAGACAGATACAAAACAGCCAAAACAAAAAATGTCCAGTTGAAATAAACTCCAGTTGCTAACCTTCCCTCATTTCAGTTCAGAGTAAAATATCTGGTGATACTTTAAATTACAGCCCGCTAATTACTGGGTAAGTACAGAGTATGTCCCTGTTAAGTAAGCTGTAATATAAAATAAGTACTGAGTAAAAAAATTAATAATTTCGTCATTAGTCAGATATGTACATATAATGCCTCAATACATAGAGGCTAAACAGTGTAAAATATCTCCAGAGTATGTGATGATGTGCTGAACCTAATGAGTACAAAGCACCATGAAATGAAAGTAGCTGACCATGTCCTTCTCTGTAGGTTCACAGTAAAAGTACTTTTAAAGGATCTACAATTACATTCAGAACTGCAGTGAATTAAAAATAGTAGCAGCATTTCCTTATTTATAAAAATGACAGTAATAGTCACTTGCATAAATTCTTTTAATCTATAATTATGCTGAGCAGTACAATGGACTCAGAACATATTTATGTGCCTTATTTGTAAAGTGTTTGTAAGATATACCAAGTAATAACCACATATTTCTAGAATCATACACTTTACTTACTCTGTATTTACATTTTCTTACACCTTACTTTACAGGTACTTACTCTGTACTTACGGCATGCCTTATTTGTAAATTGCTTGTTACCCAGTAATAACCATATATTTCTATTATCATGCCCTTTACTTACTCAGTACTAATTTTATCTTACAGATTACTTAAGAGGTACTTTCCCAGTAAATAGCGGGCTGTAATTTAAAGTGTTACCGAACACAGTTGTCCTTCGTATTGTGTGAATTTCATGATGAATGGCCCAATAGAATTGCTCCAAAATTACTTGGAATAAAACCTTTTATGGATTGACTTCCATTGAAAGTACATTTTTTTCCTTCTACTATTAAAATTTTTGGAGAGAATTTTTTTTTCATGGGATAGTGATGATGTTAAAAATACTGGAAGATAACATTAAATATTCATTTTGAGTTTTTCTAACCAAAAGTATAATGAGTTAAAATAAATGGATGTGCAGATATATACTGCTCTAATAAGAGACAGTGCATGCTTCTCCTGAAGAGTCATGATGATGCTCAATTACAAATAAAAAAAACAAAAAAAAAAAAAAAAAACTAGCTGAAACTGGAGACAGTGGCCAAATATACGTCAGTGGTACACAATTTACTGCAATTCCTATGGTTGTCATATTGCAGTCACTTAGAAGGTCATGCTTAACATCCAGCTGAGCTCACATTTCTATAGTGTCTCTGTAGTGCTTGAAGGTTTTGATGTCCGCTGTCCTCTCTACTTCCACGCCTCGGTCCACCCCATCAGGGCGGATTACAAGCCTCTCCGTCCCAGCTACAATGCAATCACTCAAAGCCTAAAGCCAAAACACTGGGATGACTAAGATTAACTCCAGAATGCCCAGCTAAAGAGATTTGGACTAAAGCCAAAAGTGCTGAAGAATTTAGAGTAGAAGCCATTCCAAAAGGAAAAAATGATGTAGTTTAATAGCAACACAGAAAAAAACAGCTTCAGGATCACATTGCAAGCAGTGATGAAAATTTACTGAAGGGAATGCTAAAGCTAACCTAATAAATCTCATTTCAATACTTTGGAACTAATAAGAAGTAGAGCTTCCTTACACGGCGTACACTTATGTTAACTCTCAAAATAAATTCTTAAAAACTATTCTGGCCTTTTCTTTGAAACAATGCATACATTTAAAAAAACTTTTAAAAGGAATGGCAATATATCAATAGCCATAACTCCCAAATACAAACATATACACATCTGATCTTGAAGGTGTGAGAATTGGATTTTTTGAGAGGTAGACTATTGGAATTTTTTTCCCCCACTAGACACCTAACGTATAAAGAAAGACTATTATTACTGAAGCATGGGTTTAGGAGATATTTATACCTCATTGCTCTCCAATTACAAAGACAGATTTCCCAAAATAGTAACTTTACATGTGCAGGAAAAAACTTCACAACTTTCAGTTTAAGTTAATGCAAAGAGATTTTATTCCAAGTAATTGTGCATTTCTATTGGTTCATTCACCATGAAATTATCGCATAATATAAAGGACAGCTGCAGTGTTCAAATGCTTTCTTTGTACATTAGGTATCTAGGTGTGTGTGCCTTATCTTGCTTCTTGGTATTGCATTGGTATGGCTAAGCATTGAGAACAGTAACTATCCTGAGCACAGTTAAAGGTTGATTTACACATTATACAATGGACAGAGCAGGGACAAACTCAGCCACAAAAGCGAACAAGAATGTGAAGTGAGTCGTGGAGGTCAGCCACACTGATTCTTGGTTTTCTCTGAATATAGCCTTTCCTCCATCTTTCATCTCCAGAATCCACCGCTGTGAGGGCAGAGACTATCCTCTCTGACCTCACACACATTCTGAGCCACAGTTTCCTGGCTTGAGAGAAATGGCATTCTGTTCAACAGGGAAAAGCACACATTAAGAGTGCTTTTTTCATGAGATAGTGAGGTGGCAAGGAGGATTTCAAAAGAAAACAATAAGTGAATGAGTAAAGCGTATGTTTAGTGCACAGCCTTTCTGAGTTGTTGAAATTAAGGAGTATGGAGTCATTTAAATGACTGGATTCTTTTAAACTCAACCCATTAAGTGAATCAAACTGACTTCACACTGATTTAAATGTTGCACCCGACTCATACTATGCTACTTCCATGTCTTTATATAAGTCTGTTCTTTGAGGCCAAGGAGAAAGTTAATTTAAGTGATAACAGTAACCCAGCTACAGTTCATCATACACAACTCAGCTTTAGCAGTTGTTTATCGAGATGACTGTGTTTTTGTGTCTGTCAAAGTAGTCATGAGCCTGTGTGGTTATTCTGACTACAGATAAATTACAGATCTCCATGCAGTGCCATTTCAGGGATCTGAGCTCAAAGTAACAGAATATAATTATTGAGCTTAGGATTGAACTCTTGCCCTCTATGCACTGAAATTTCCTCCAGATAAATTGAATATTTTAATTAATTAATTAATTAATGCATCCCAAATTTATTTTGAATATGTTGCAGTCCTAATGGAAGAAATAGATACAAATTGAATATTATTAATTTTCAATTTTACTTATAGAGCAATTTTACAGCGCTTTTCCACCAA
The DNA here is from genome assembly GCF_029633855.1 of Hoplias malabaricus. Taxonomy (NCBI): domain Eukaryota; kingdom Metazoa; phylum Chordata; class Actinopteri; order Characiformes; family Erythrinidae; genus Hoplias; species Hoplias malabaricus. The sequence continues at coordinate 38,468,319 of NC_089800.1, read as the reverse complement.
AGTAACTCTGGTTCTTGAACTGGTTCCGTTCCTGATTCTTGGAACCTTGGTTCTTTCCAGTGAACAACGAGTTGTGCTACCTTTGTCGAAATTTTCAACCCGTTTAGATGGGAACCAGGAATACGTCATCAGCGGGCAGCGGCACTGAGGCTGAATACAGCGCCAGAGCCACAGATAAACTGTTAGTCATGACAGGGGAATTACAAAAATCCAAATGCGATGTTGGAAACATGACCAAACTGCAGCCCTGAACTTATCTGCAATGTGGGAGCTAAAGAAATTTTTAATTGTCATATGAGTGAAATTTTCGTTGTGCAGATTGTGTCATTCATGCATTCATTGTCTGTAACTGCTTAATTAGTTGATGGTCATGGCGGGTACGGATCATACACAGAGTCACTGGGCAGAAGGCAGAGACACACCCTGGAGGGGGCGCCAGTCCATCGCAGGGCAACACATTTACACCTGGGAACACTTTTGAGCAGCCAATCCACCTACCAACGAGTGTTTTGGGATCGTGGGAGGAAACTGAAACACCCAGAGGCAACCCGGGCACATAGGAGAGAACATTCCACGCAGTCAGCCACCCAGAGCAGGGCTCGAACCCACAATCCCAGGACCCTGGAGCTGTGTGACAGTGACACTACCTGCTGCGCCCCCATGCCACCCCTAATTGTACAGATACTCAGGGTAAGGGTACCAAGTAGGAAGACACTGTGGGAATTAAATGGACTTTTTTTACATTTATATTTATGTTCTACTTCTATGTTGAATTCTTAAACAAAAAATATTTCAATTTGGTTATAGCCCATTTCACTGAGTGTTATTCATGATAAAAGGGACAGTGACGTCAGGGTGCCGGAAGAAGAGCCCAGTCTGAGCTAAAATGAAGTGCACTCCACACAGTGTCCACAGTGACTGGCACAGGCTCCATGATAAAAACGTGTTATTAGGTTTTTTTGTGAAAGTCTGTCTAGGAGCTCTGGCTCACAAAAGCTTTTCTGAATCACAAGACCATTGTTTCGTGCAAAAGGCCTTCATCACGCTTTTTCTAGCACAGACGTCAAAAGAATCACTGCCTATTTCAAACACAAACCATGTTATTTGTAGTTTCTGAAGGGATTTTTTTTTACAAAGTTGAGTCACAAATTTAATGTCTGTAATGCAAACTGTTGAAGCTGTTGGTCAAAATTTTATATTTCTAACTAAATTATAGTTTTGGACAAAACCTTGTTTGTCTGATTTTGTCCTTTGTTCTTTTTTCATACATTATTTGAAAACTTAAAAGGATATTGGTAAAAGGTGCACCCAGGTGTGAGAGGAAAAAATAAATAAAACCATACCACCAACAAAAATCACCAACAAAAATCATAATAGAATGTCCTGAGAAATAAAATTAAGAGAAATCACTTTCACAAATTGCAAATTGTTCTCTTCATAGTGTTTTAAAAACCTTCTCAAGATACAAGCAGGCAGGGAGCAACAATGAAGACCCAGGATTTCAGAATCACAGTAAGGGTCACAGCAACATCAACTATTGCAAAGAACTGCAGAAATGAGCTTGGAACTGTGCACAACCTTCACAAAGGCTGAATACAGCCATAGAGGTATATACAGGTGTCTGATGAGTCAAGAGAATAACCTGCACGTGTGTGAGGGAGGAGATGGACACAGAAAGGAGACAATTTAACACTGTAGCATTTTCATTCATTCATTCATTCATTATCTGTAACCGTTTATCCAATTCAGGGTCGCGGTGGGTCCAGAGCCTACCTGGAATCATTGGGCGCAAGGCGGGAATACACCCTGGAGGGGGCGCCAGTCATTCACAGGGCAACGCACACACACATTCACACCTACGGACACTTTTGAGTTGCCAATCCACCTACCAACGTGTGTTTTTGGACTGTGGGAGGAAACCACCCAGAGGAGACCCACGGGGAGAACACACCAACTCCTCACAGACAGTCACCCGGAGCGGGAATCAAACCCACAACCTCCAGGCCCCTGGGGCTGTGTGACTGCTACACTACCTGCTGTGCCACCGTGCCGCCCCTGTAGCATTTTGGGTGTTTGTATTTCTTTTCTGTTGTATACTAGAAAAATATGCTATAAAATAAATGTTATTATCAGTAGTGTTTTATTTTAAAATTTAATTTTTTTTATTATACACCATACAAAATAAAGCTTATGAAATATGCCCGTAGTGCTCACTTTAAATACTTAAAGACATTTACGATTACAAAATTTTGAGGATGTTTTCTCACCATTTGCTATCTGTCCAGTCTGTTTGAGTGCTCAAAACGGATCTAAAGTGTTTACAAAGCCCTAGTGTCTGTAAATGGGTTAGAAAAAAAAAGTGTCTCAGTCACATATGCTAGGCTTTCTATCTCTGCTAAAATGGAATTGGAGGATTTTAGGCTCCTCCGTAAGATGGTAATATTGACAAATTTTTGCTGTAGATGGACCTGATTCTAAATCCATGAGTAAACAGTAAACAGAGACTGAAAGTGCTACAGAACTAAACAACTCAAGTAATAAACAGTGAATAAGAACTTATTTTAAGTTAAAAATAAGCCGAGTGCAAACTTTTTCTCTCAAACATACTGTTCCACCTTAAAAGACGCAGCTTCTGAACCTAAACAAACCAGAGAGAACAGTGTTTCCCCACAATAATATACATTCCCTTTAATGTGTTGGATCTGCAGAATACAACTTAATATTGATAGCCTGTCTGTATTCAGTAAGAGAACAAAATATTTTGCATTAAATTCAAAATGAACTTATACATCTATAAATACATTTTGAATAATTGTATTTTTCCTGTTTTTACTAAGAATTCTTGAAGACCTCCTTTAAGGTGAAAAACAAAATTGTGTCATCCTGATGTTAGAAATCTTAGAAGTCTTTTGAGATGGTCTCAGTATTTCAAAGTGGGGGTCATTGTAAACCAGTGGAAATTCTCACATGGGTGTTAAATACTGGTTTTCCAAGTAGAAGCCACAGAGAAAGAGAAGCAGGAAGAGGTTCCAAAAGACAAGGCATTTTTCAGAACACTGGAGTTTGAACAAACATTGCAAGTGGTTGCTCTGAAGCAGCTGTCCATGAGCCCAAGTTCACCATGCTCAATGCCAAGCAAGGGGTATAAAGCCCCTGGGCTTTGGAACATTGATCACTAGAGTGAAGGGCCTACATGTAATACTATAAGTAATTCAATGTTGTTGCTGAATGCTATTGTTTGGAGAGTAATTGATTTGGGATGAAAATAATGCATATCCAGTCTTTAACCATGTGACAATATGGAGTCTGCCCTATTTTATTTGTGTATATCTTAATGTATTTATTTTTGTTATTGACAACCATTCTGATGAACTGCAAAATTCCTTTCAGGGAGAAGGCAATCTATTTAGTTTCATGAAAAATTAAACTAAAATTCTAATAAATTTTTATTTATTTATTTTTTTATTTATAAATTTTTATTTATTTATTTAAAGTACAGTATGTGAGTTTAAAGACAACACATTTGTAAATATACTATGGTCAAAGTTTTTTTTTACATAATAAAATTTGTGGGGGTGGGTTGTGGTGTTGGTAAATAAGGTTGGGGGCCTTCATATCTACTTAGTCTATGCTTGTCACTAAATATGGTAACCTTAGACTTATGGGCATCTGCTCCAAAGCATCCCATTCTAAATGCCAATTATTTTGTACAGAGCTTATACAAACAAATACGTATGGATCTACCATTAACAGCTGAATTCTTTAAGAAGAAGAGGTGTCCACACACATTTGGACATATTGGAGACAACACATGCATGTGAAAAATCACAAGGCTCTATAATTCAACCTTCCACACTTCTCTCACTCACACTGGAAGCTTTCATTCATCAGTATGAATTACAGAGGGGTGGGGTTTGTCCTCTGGTTACACCTAATGGTCTCCTGTGATGTTCAACTGACTATAGAGAGATAAACACTCCCTGTCAATTAACCATGAAGCAAATCACCAGGATGCATTATGATGGAAGATCTTAAAAATCATTCAAAACAAGTACAACCTACCCTATATACAGTACTTTAAAGAGAATGTATTAAAGATTTATCTTCCAAAAACAGGGGAAGCAGCAAAAACTTTGTTTTTTTTTTTTTTTTCTGACTGTACCTTATGAGAAAAATATATACATTTCCTCTGATGCTTTTTGGCTGCTCTGTATTGCACCAACAAAAACCCGATAAGGTTGATACTGGCTTAAAGGCAATGTTTGCTATTTTAATCCAGCAGACTTTTTTTTAAACGCAGCCCTGGCTTTGAAAATTAGAAAAACAATGATTGTCTGAAATGGCTCAGGTTTTCTCTCTGTGCCTTGCTGACTGAGCCACGGCTGAGGTGTCTGGACAATGGGAAGAGCACTGAAAGTTGAAAAGCATGTTAAGGAATGAGGTTGTTGGTCTATTCCTACTCCATAGGTCCTGCCACCAACCTTCCAAGAATGTCCTCTGAAGTGCTACAAAACTAAAAGGCTTTAGATACAAATGGGTTTCTCTGGTCACTTTCCACATTTAAGATATAGCAAAGACGGGTGGGGGGGGGGGGGGTTGTTTTGCTGTGAACATTAGCTCTCCAACTAGTCTACGTTGCCTTTAACAATTAACATTAACACGTAAGACAAATGGCAGGGCATATATAAATGTGTATATTTTTGTGACAAAAACCAGCTGTTTATGCAGTTTGGCAGACGTTTCTAACCGGAGCAATTACAAAGTTTATTATGTTACAAATGTAGACAAATTTCGTGTTAGGACTCTTATAGTTATGTAGTTTAGTGTGGTTGCCTGAGTCAGGAATCAAACCATAGTCTCTCATGTAGAGGTCAATGTTTTTACCAACTCTTCTACACCATATGCTTATTTTGGAGCTCCTGCAGACTGTGTATTGAAGGGTTTTCCATGATATGAGCAGCAATTAAAAAAAAGTACATATAGTAGCAATGAGCTAATGCAGTATGGTCGTGTCATGCATGAATGTTTCTATTTTTTGGTGAATAAATGCAAATGTTTTACAGTAATCGAGAGGACACAGGCAATCCATTCATTACAAACGGAAAAAAATCACTGACATTCGAACTCTAAAGAAGGTTTTGTTGGTGCTGGCCTCTTGCCTTGGCTTTGATAATGTTTTGCAGCAATCTGTGGGAGAGAAGAGCCAGTCAGCAGATCTGTCTGGTCCCCCCCCCCCAGGTCCCAGAACCCTCTTTGTTTAACTTTTAACATGAGCAAGAGCAGCATGGCACAACTACAAAAGCTTACAGCGTTTGATGTGTGTGAGAGGGAGCGAAGTCCACTGAGCTGGAGTCCTCTACATGCTTCACTCAAGGCTGTACCGGTGGGAACGCTCTTGAACACTGGGGTTTGCCAAAGTTCTCTATATAAGCTCTCACCTACCGAGAACAATGAGGCAATGGAGCCCTCGAATATAAGCACAGAGTTCTTCTCAAAATTAATGGACTGCAAATGTACACCATGTGCAATCTTTTAACATTTTAAGATATAGTTGATTCTCACTGTTACTTGTCAAAAAAGCAAGTAAAAAGCTGGAGGAGGAGAGATAGGCTGGGCAAGGAGTGTTGGGAGAAGGTGACCTGTGCTGGAAAAAGTAAAGCTTGTGAGGGAGAGTTAAACTCTGCTTGTGGGCGGAGTTTTTGTGGGTGAGAATACATAGAGTGTGACATGGTTAATGGGCGCTCTACAAGGTTTTAGTCCCTACACAAATAGCTTGTAACCATGAATGAGAAGTGATTAAAAAAGTCCCAGTTCGGGTAGGTACCATGCAGTGGAAAAGCACCATTAGGCTAAAAAGGAGAGTTTGGCTGGAGAAGGAGATTAAATATGGGGAATGGGAAAGAAGCTGCAGAATGACAATCTGTTTTTTTACTGTGAATTTTTATTTGAATGTTCCCACCATGTTGGTTAACACAAACTACAAATTGTAATGGCTATTTTTTTAAGGAAAATGATTTAATCTAATATTTAAAGAACAATTTAAGGATGTTAATTCATTCATTCAATGTCTATAACCGCTTACCCAGTTCAGAGTCACAGCAAAAACACACATAAGAACCCTTGCCAGCAGCCATTCCACATACCAACACTGAGGAAACCCATGCAGACACAGGGAGAACTCAACAAACTCGAGTTGTGTGAGAGTGACACTACCTGTTGTGCCACCGTGCCACCCTTTAAGGATGTTTATAATTGCAAACATCGGTAAAAGATTAAATATTAACTAAGACATAATGTTTTAACTAACATACATAGATTGTTTTTTCAACAGAAAAAAAAATTCAACCAACATTAGGACATTTTTAAGGTTAGTTCTGAAGCAAGAGAGAATGTTTTTAGAACAAAACTAGCTGGGATGTAGCTGCTGAAGCATTAAAGGTGGAAATGGGAATAGAACCTAGCTTTTAGCTTTGTGTTGCCTCAGTACTGAAGCTGGAGTTTGAGCGCAAGCGGCATGTGACGTTACCTTTTTTAAACATTACTATTTTCTCATTTCTCCTCCTCTCAGAGAAACGCAGGACTGCTATTTGAACATCCCGTGTGCCAGGAAACTTTAGCCCTAGTCAGAAAGACTTGGGTAATTATGCTAAACTTTAAATAACTTTATGTTTGTGCTGTGGAAAATCTGAGGAGAGATTTACTGACGAGACTGAGAGAGATATAGACTCGCTCAGCTGTGAACATGACTCTGCAGTTTTTCAGGTTCTTTCTCCACAGTTTTAGCAGAGAGGCTGAGAACATAGGGCTTATTTAAGTCCCAGTAATAGTCTGCTTTGGTCATTTAAAGTGGAGTAAATGCTGTTCTCCTCGGGGTGGTGGAACTTTTGAGCAACTGTTTACCCCCTCCCCCGTTTCCATAAAGCTCCATGTTCACAGGCACAGAAAAGAACCGCCTGGCAAAACATCAAAGCGAAACACGTGTCTGCCTCACTTCCTCTCCCTTCATCCCTCCATTTCTCTGGCTGTTTACAGGAGAGAGAGGGGGAAGACTAGAGCTGGAGAAGTTTGTGCTTCTCTGTCTGTTTTGAGGAAAAGCCTTGCCGCCTTGGCATCCTTCACCAGAGCCTGGCACAGGTGGCAGTGGAGTAAAGACCGATAGTGAGAAATGTCTGAGAGGAGTTCAGCAGCCACCACAGTAAAATGCTTAGAGGAAAAATCAGTGAACACTCTCTACCTGTTCCTAAAGCCTGAGCAAATTACATAAAACAATTAAACTCCTGTATGAGACAATGACAAGTTCAACTTAAGTGAAGCAAATTAAAGCTGTATGAGTACTTATATGTATTCATTGAAAAAAATACAGTAATAAAATTAAAAAGCATGGGAAGGCACAGTGGCACAGCAGTCACACAGCTCCAGGGATCTGGAGGTTGAGAGTTAAAGTCCTACTCCGGGTGACTGTCTTTGAGGAGTTTGGTGTGTTCTTCCTGTGTACACGTGTGTTTCCGGTTTCCTCCCATGGTCCAAAAACAAGTTAGTCAGTGGATTGGCGACTCAAAAGTGTCTGTAGGTGTGAGTGTGTGTCGCCCTGTGAAGGACCCCTGTGTTCCTGCCTTGTGCCTAGTGATTCCGGGTAGGCTCCGGACCCACTGCGACCCTGATAAGTGGTTTCAGACAATGAATGGACGAATGAGTTGATTTAAAAAAACACTAAAGCCACACCCTTATAACACAGGAATTGCTTGATAAGTTTGACATATGGACATTTCCCCTGCATGGTACCCACTCTACTTTACTCTCTTTCTGGAACCTAGTATCTGTGTTGTTTCTTCACCTAGCAGTGATGTGAAGCATTTTTTACTCATTGTGTATTCATGTGTTGTTTTTGTTTTTTGGGGACTGAACCTGGCTCAATGTACCAGTTCAGACAGAGCAGTAGAGTATTTTCAGTCCTTGTTGCACCCTCCCGCTTTTGCTGGATTCTTTCTTCAGCCACCAACCAAGAAAGTCTTCAAGACCATGGTGTAATTTTTCCAGCTGCATTTGTGAGTTGAATAAAGACAAATATGATGTCTCCAGTAGGTTGGATATTGTACCAATGGCTAGTTTCTTTAACCAACTAGTGCCCTACAAGGTTTACATGTCACATGTTACAGGTATTTAGCCCCTGTGCAGCTTTCTTGGACTAAAAAAGTACAAGTACCAATTACCAGATTTACTAAAAAGTGAAAAAGAGCCAAGAGAGAGCACACTGCGAGGAGAGAGGTGCCCAATTAGTGATGTTCTGATGCTATCCACCTACCTGATGTCTCATTTACATGTAAGAAAAACCCAAAAGCTACACTGATGTTCACTCTCAATAGTCCTAAACCTTCTCCCTGCAGGTAGTGCATGTGGAGTCTCCGCGCTATTGCTACTGGGATGTAAGGATTATTTCAAGAAATAACAAAATCTCATTTTAAGACAAATTACTCTGTTTTTAATAAGTATATTGTCCCTGTTAAATGACCTAAAAGCTTTTACTATTCTAAGAAGCTTTTACATTAGTTATTGGATCATTGCTGTGAGGATTAGCTGGCATTCAGCCACAAGAATATTAATGTGATTAAGTGCAGATGCTGAATGATCGCAATTACATCCATCATTCCAGAGAAATCCACTGGTATACAACTCAACTTTGGACAGCTTCATAAATTTCTAGACCACTCTTAATGAAATGTCTGTGACATGCTTTGGTCAAAATATCACTAGGATCAAACAACACAGCACCTTTAACCCTGTCCAAACAGCCCTCTCCAGATGGATCTGTTTTAGTACCTGTTCATTTAAATGAGAATGAGGCACTGTTTTCTCCAAACTGAAGGCACCTAGGCATTATGAGCAGAAATGTCATTAGTTTCACGTTATTCATGTAATTCATGTTAGTAGGTGGATTGGCGACTAAAATGTGTCTATAGGTGTGAGTGTGTGAGTGAATGGGTGAGTGTGTTGATTTGTGAAGACTGGCACTCCCTCCAGGGTGTGTTCCCACCTTGCGCCCAGTGAATGGATAAGCGGTTACAGACGATGAATGAATAAATTTATTTATCAAATGTATTTAAACATTTGCATATGTTTTACTCACATTTTTTCTACTGCCATCATAGCCATAGGCATTTTATAGCCATCTGCTCTAATTGATCACTGAAAGTCACAGCATCCATGCTGAGGGCTCTTGTTAGCACTGCTTTGACATCTCAGGTGCACACAGTTGTGGACTGCAGGACTGTGCGTGAACCAATTAGCTCTTGCCCTCGGCTAGGTTGGACTCAGTGAGATTATTAACTAGCTAAGCAAACTTGAATGTAAAAAACAAAAAAGTCAGAGGCCAAAATACAAATACCACTCAGGGCAGTCTCTGATTTTAAGTTAGTAAATAAAGGGTTATGGGAAGATAAGGATAACGCTGACTAGCTAGAAACGTCTGTGTGGCTGATGTGCAGAATTTAAAGTAACAGTAGGTTAGAATTACTAGGTCAGAATTATGACTTCAAAATCATAATGGTTCACCGACCTGTAACAGGGAGAATAGAGCCTCTGTCATTACAACTCTGGGATCAGCATTGCACAAACTGCACTATGTAACCCTTGGATGAGGGTAGGAAACCACCTTGATTTCAGGACAATTCTGTATTAGTTAATTACACTCTGCAGTTGTAGGGGGAGCCCAAAATACCAAAACTTTTCAGTTGTTCCTTTAATAGGAATGTGTGCCTTCGAAAGTTTGGTTACACCTACAGATCAACAGCCACCCTTTTATTAGACACTGCTAACCCATACTCATCAGAGCAGCCTGCCTTGATATGAAGAGCAGGTTTTCTGCTAGAGACTATATTTCTAAGCATATAATTAATATATTTTTGTCTCAAAGTTGACCTAAAATCTTAAAGGTTTGAATGTGCTGATGAACAACATCTTGACTAAAGAATAAAATATATGGTTCTGGAATTGGTGATCTTAATTACACTTAATTTTTTGGGCAAACTACCAAAAACAGCTTGTCCATGGGGAAAAAGAAAACATTCTGAAAAGCTTGGTGTCCCCAATATTTTCAGTGGCAGTGTATGAGTGTCCAAATGACTGAACATGTCTTTGTAGCTCTGCCATTGTCTACTGCAGTAGGTAGGAGCTTTGTGTTGTCAGCAGTCGAAACCAAAAGGCATGTGATGTATGTGAACGGTAAATATTTGTGACAGAGAGGCCTATAAACAGTGGTGCAATGATCTGCCACGTGACAGAAACTTGCACAGCACTAAGCAGAGCAGAACCAGACCAAAGTACTCATTGTGCATTTGCCCCAAGTGCCAGCAGTGGATCGTGGACAGATTACACAAACATAGACAACTGCTATGGACATTTTATTTCAAGGGGAAAAATGACAAGCATCATCAGTCAACATATAAAAAACATTTTGCGCCATCGTGTGTGTCAAGCCTATGCGACAGCTTAAAATAAATACTTTTCAAGAGCATAGAGTACAGACAAATACGCAAAAAACGGACAGACGAAAAACAACTGAGAAACTCCAGAGGGACTGAAATTGAGAAAACCTTCAAAAAGTCCAAGAACAGTTCCCTACTTGTCAACCCCCCCAAAAAGTGTTGTATAAAACATTTTGAAGCATATTTGTAAAATACAGAATCTTGGACATGAAAAAAAAAATCCCACATTTTCTTAAAGTTATTGTGAAAATATTAGCTGGTATTATAGCGTGAGGAAATCAGGACTTTTCATGAAGAGTATAACAATGAGGATGTGCTTCCACAGGTCTATTAGTAAACCACACATTTAGTTATCCTCAAAGTCCTCCGTTGGTCCGTAAGGAGAACTGGCATATCCATATTGCACGAAGCTCGACTTCCTCAAATTTGTGGGGAAAAACACGCTTCTGGAATTGAGCCACTGAAACCCTTCCACCTGAGGCACCATCGCACTCCTCCTCCTCTTTGCTCTCAACTGAGAGTGACCGGCAGAGTCAGACCAAGAGAATTTTAACTAGAAAGTCTAGAGGTCCCACTCATCCCACCTTAGTCCACCTGTAGATCAGGAATGATATCTGCACCCACTTGAGCTCACATTTGATTTCTATATAAAACAATTTTGGTGCTTTGCCAGACGCAAAAATGCCCTCAAGGGACAGAGGTTTCAAGAGATCAGGTTACAGTACAAAATGTGGTGCACACTCTTCACACTCTCGAGTGTGACAACTGGGAGTCCGATGTTGGAAATAATTACTAGGCATGTCCCGATCAAGGTTTGGTTCTACCGCAATCTCAGTCTGAGTGATTATCATTAGTAATTCACTATTACAGATATACAACGTGGGGTGCTGTGCTGGACAGTGATTAAGCTTAGTCCTGGTCTATACCCTCCTTTCTATGGAAATTAACCATTCAAAATGTTGTGTAGTCCAGGACTTGACTTAATCCCTGTCTGGGAAGCCACCCCTATGTCCTGAATTTCATGGATCCTTTCCTATCCAAACTTGGGGTGATTTTATACCGTTCTAGCCAACACTTAGCATTTGCACAGTGACCTTAGGCTCTGTATCTGAGCCAGTGTCCCATTCTACTGGTCCGTGCTTTTTCCCACAGTGTGTGCAACTTAAAGGAACACTAAGCAAGATTTGGTATTTTTGCTCCTTGACTATGCCTGGATTTTCAAATGTATTTTTACAGCACTATTCTGAAATAAAGGTGGGGGTTGGGGTGTCGGTGGTGCTTGTTTCCTATCCTCCTCCAAAAGTTACACATTGCAGTTTCTGCTGTGCTGAGCCTCGAGTAGCAACAACAAATTTTCCCTACAGGTCAGTGAAGCATCAAATTGATTTTGTAGCTGTAATTTTAAAGGTACCTACCTACCCTTCCTTTAAAGTAGCTATGAATGTGTGAACACAGTATATGCTAGGCAACATTTATTATTATTATAAAAGGCTACAGTAAAATTTAGATTTATAACTTGCGCATTGCGATTTTCTCAGCCAAACATCTTTGTTGCTCTTTTGAACCACGCCATTTCCAAACACCATTCTCAGCGCGCTGAATGTGATTTTACTCAAATTAACGTGAATCCATTGTAATAGGGTGTCGATGAAATCTGGCTATGCTTAGCTACAGTAAAAACATTACAAGTGTCACTATTAAAAGTGGCTGTTAGGGCTATTTTCATTTTCCACTTAGAATTCCAGGAGACTCCCCACTCCAGACAGATCTTTTGAAAGCACTGGCACAAATCCTGGATGATGCCCAACAATGTAAATACCAGAATGTGATAAAACAGACATAACAAAGGTTTATATCACCAATATCGACACCTTGATTTGGGACAGACCTAATAATAATTACCACTCCAGCTCCACCTACTATTCAACCAATGCCTATTGATCGCATGTAAACACGTTCTTACATCATGGCTTTCGCGTCACACTCAAGTGCAGAGGACTGAACACTAGCCCCATCATACCCAAGAACGCAACCAGGAGATCTCATGCTTTTGACAAGGTGTTGAGAAAACAAGCCAAAGCGAGCTTTGCACACTGGGACACCCTATTAAACTTAGTCTGAAAGGGCTTTGGGTGACAGAAGGTGACAGAGTGAGACATGTTTACTTCACAGCTGCTATTAGTTTACTTGGAACTAGTTAAACGGGAAAACATGCCCCTTTCTGGTCCCCGTCGCAGAGTCTGTGTTCAAGGACCTTTGCCAGAGGGTGGGGGAGCATGTGTAAACAAAAGGCAAACGGGTTTGTGTGTGTATGCTGAATTCCTAATGCAGACCACACAGGTTTGGCGCACTGGTGTGTACCAAGAGCACTGCTGCTTTGTTTCCAAACAACGTTCAAACATTCTCCATGTGCAAAGGCTACAGATAACCCTTCACACCCTCGTTCAAACTCCCCTTTAGTTACAATAAATCACATTTATTTTAAAACAACTTTAAATTAAAATTCTATATATAAAAAAAACGTTCTAGGCACTATTGAATGTCCAAAGGCTTTGCTGCAAATTGAGAAAGTGTTGACAATGTGAATCTAAAAGAAGTACGTGCAATGGTTTCTCGGACCAGAACACTTTCCTACGTTCTGACATTTCAACATGTGGGGGGGTGGGGGCCTCACTTCCACGAGGTGGGCAATCCCTCTTTTGCTTGAATGTTCTGAATGGAAAACAAGCATCATTAAGAAATGGGAAGAAACGTCTTCCCATGAAGTCAACTGTTTCCTTCCTTGGTGCCTCTTCATTCAGGACATGATCTTCTGAGGGATCTCTATTGAAGCCTTGAGGAAGATGGCGTTGTCCCGGATGTAGTTCCTCTTGCGGATCTCCTCGTGCGAGATGAACTTGGGGTAGCCGAAGCCCAGTGTGCTCTCGTCCAGCGAGTTTCGGCTGCTGCATGGCTTCTGGAAGTTCTTCCAGTTAGGATCAGGGTTGAAAGTCTCTGTGATGTGCTGAGGCTTTGACAGCGAAGGGTCGCTCTGGTCCAGGATGGAGAAGGTCACCTTGTAGGCGAAGGGCCACTCCAGCAGGTTATCATACTCGCCGGGCAGCACTCGGATGTAGATGGACAGGTGGGAGCCTTCTCCGCTGCCATTGCCGTTGAGGAAGGCCGACACCTGCAGCTTGTAGCCGTAGCGGTGCGAGTAGAAGGGGGGACTGAAGAACTCGTGGTTGTTGTGCAGCTTGGCCTCCTGCAGTTTGCGCGAGTAGTCACTCAGCTTCCATATCAGCACGCCATCGTGACTCACAGACAGCTCCTCCATCTCTCGACGCAGCTCCATGATCTCCTGCCGCTGGCGCCCCACCAGGTTACACATCATTGTCAAGTGGGACTTGGTGGTCTCTTCTAGGTGACGACTGATTGCCAGTTTTGGGCACTGCAAAAAAGACAGATGGAGTTAAAACTCTTCATCTGAAAAAAAAATAGATATTTGACTGTGTCCCAAATGTGTATTACACACTAATGCTATACAGTACTAATGCACATTATACAGTACAATGTACAATGTACAGTAATATGTACTAATGTTAATAGCATGAGTTTGGCAGGCTAATACACAAATATTAACATGCTACACTGTTTCTTACTAACAAGTTGTGATGAACACATGTCATACCAAGCTGCAGCTGTAACTGTGTCCACCATTTTTTCTCCAAGACTGAATCTCAAATATCTTCCTCCACACTATATAGTGCACAGTGTATGTCATAAAATAATGTTTTCTGCAGCGTGGAGGACTTCCTATTTCTAAACTATTGTCTATGTGACACAATTTTTGTTCCCAAGTTATAACTATTATATTTCAACTGCTCAGGTATAAACTTAATAAAAAAAACAACACCAACATTCCTCACAAACTTTGATTTTGTGACAATGACCTACACTATTCTGGTATTTATTACAAAAAAATACCAGAATTGATAAAACATGAAATTGTCTTGTGCTAGTATGTTATCATAGAAACAATCAACAATTCATTCATTCATTCATTCATTCATTCATTCATTCATTCATTGTCTTAAACTACTTGTCCAGTTCAGGGCTGTGGTGGGTCCGGAGCATACCCGGAATCATTAGGCGCAAGGCAGGAAAATACCCTGGAAGGGTGCCAGTCCTTCCCGGGGTGCAATCAACAATTCGATACAAATATGCGATTATTATGAAACTTGATCAATGCTGTGTGTAATAGCTCAAAAACTAATATATTTTCTGGATTTGCGGCTGTACTATCACTTTCTCTGAGAAGGCCATTTCTTTCTGCAATCATGTGCACTTGTATCCAGGTGTTCTGACGAGTTGTGCTACCTTGTCGAAATGTGCTACTTTGCTGAATTTCATTTTAAATATATGTTTTTCTCCTGTGCATTACACAAGCATAGTTCATTGTTATTATTTGCTTGAGTATTCCAAAACTGAACACAGCAAATTAAACTATAAAAACATTTGTTATCACCATAATAATCTTATAATTTCTTTTATAAGGGGATTTGGGCTGTGCATATCTCCTGCTTATACTTCTGTAGGTACTTCTGATACACTACAATTAGGTCATTATTTTATTTAAACAACTGTACGTATAAAAGTACACCATGGCAGCACATTTCAACAAATTAGCACAACTCATCAGAATACCGGCTGTACCAGAGGCAAAGAAAACTTTGTGTAAAGGCATTGGAGGCCCACCAAGAATGACAGCATTTTAAAATACCCCAATCAAATCCCATCAACAAAGAACAGTATGCATTGCAAATTTACAAAGTTAACCAAAACCATTCAGAAGTGTGTGGTTATCCGAGTTTTACGACTGTACTGAAAAACACTTTCACAAATCCGTCCCCAAATATAGTCTCCTGTCATGTTCTTATTATACTAACGTATAATAAGGTAACGGTGTTCAAAGTTCATTACGTCCTGGTGAAAGCACTCGCCTTTCTCCACTGAATAAGCTCCCGTGTTCTCTTTGAATGTATCAAGATGGGCATCAAGGATATGGAGCCCATTGCAGCATAGTTCTTTATCAGAGTCTGAACCAGCTGTGCATAGTTTTTATCCTTGTGATTGCCTAGGAAGCCAACACCAACAGGCAGCCAAAGTATGCTTTGCAGGCCTTACACATCTTAGCAGATGCTTACTTTTTCACTCGTCTTTATAAATTGGCCACATATGTAGCAAAATGTGTCTGCTGAATGTATGTAACCTAAATTAACTGTAGCTATGTGCACAAGTTCACTTACTCAGCAGAACATCAAATAAAATGGTTAGTTGTAGATAACTGTATGTATAGTGCCATGTACACTTCTGGACAGTCCCAGAAAGTTCTAGACAATTCTGCACAGTTCTTCTTGAGAGTTGTCACATTTCCAGAAGCTTTTTGAAATCTATACTCAGCACTGAATATTTCATGAATATTCTTAAAAATAGATCAATTTCAAAATATCACTGTACTGACCTCAAAAGCAAAGTTTATGGGCAATTCAATTTAGGAACAAAGAAGTAGGAAAACACACTTAACACACGGGAACAATAAATATATGTAAAATTGTTACATAGTGTAATTACTGTACTCAAAAATCAACTGGTTCTAAATGTGCAATCTGAATTTCTTAACACACTGACACATGTAACTATACTACACACTAAATACTCAAATCTAGTTCTAATTAGTATTAAAAATGTACAAATGGGACTTTTAGGAAAAGACAAGAAAAAAAAACATGGGAAAGACAAGAGAAGTTAAATTATTTAAATTTGCACTTGGAGGACTTAGTTACTGTAACAGGTATTGGATTTAAAATGAAGTATGGTCAAATTCCAGTTTTCAAGATAGCGGTTGACTACAGTACATTTGTGTCAAACAATGCCAGAAACCATATAACCAGATAAATAAGTTTGTTTAACAAGGATTTAATCCATTTGATCCCGTGTTCTGTCCTTGTCTTTTTATAAGGGGTTAAATCTGATTTCTATCCACCTATTCCTTTAAACTGAGCATTGGAGTATGTTAACTATGCTGCTTTTACAACAACCAAAAACTAAATATTGCATGTGCTAGTCGGGGCCTCTGCTGGAAACCGTCTAGATAAATTTGTGTATTCTGTGTATACATTTATCTGCATTCTCATACACTGTTAGGAGGAGGGGATACATTCATGTGCTTAGTCAGACCATCTGCACCCTCCCCCCACCCCCCACCATGTGAAAACATGAGTGGAGCTGACAACATGAAGCCCATCTGCTTCCACAGACACAGGGCTATTCTTTTTTTTTTCACATTTACATCAAGTGCAGAAATAAACCAGAATGCGCTGTCAAATTGGAAATGTGTGATTCTCATTAAAAGACATCCTGGGGGCATGGAGCCAGTCCTCGAAGACAGCTATTGTTTGGGTGATGCTTTTTCCATTGGCTTTCATCATCCATGTGAAAAGCCCATACTTTTACATTTAGATGTGCAAAATAAAAACAACAAATGACAAATTACAACAAACAAATCCTGACATGCTCAGTTCCATGATGGAAAGCATGTAAACCTGCTCAGTAGAGCGAACTGAGTGGATCAGAAAGGGAAGGAACTCTTACTCTGTGTTTGCAGCCAGCGTCTTTAAAGGGGCACAGCACCAAGGCACTGCCGCAGTTTTCCTTCACGTGGGTGGCCAGGTCTTCTCGAGCTATATTGGGGGTCCCACACTGATTTGGACACTGTACTGGGAAGCGAGGGCAGTGGTACTGATGATTCTACAGAAAGAATGAGAATAAGAAGATAAACATTGTGTACTGGAATATATTGTTGATTGTTCTTGGCACACACTTTGGTATTTTAAATTCATTGTATATAATAATTAACAGAATGCCAATTTTACACAGTGCATTTACATTGTTATATTAATGTTTTGAAAGCACATATCTGGTGGCATTTTGATGCACTGAAACTACAAATGTAGAGATTGATATATTGCAGCTTAGAGTGGAAACACATCAGGGCAAAAACTCGGGCAAGACTCCTAACACTGCATTAGCCTAGATCTATGACATAATTAAAAACTGAGTTGCTCTGGAAAAGAGCATCTACCAAATGTAATTGTTGTAGCTATAGTCCTATTGGCTATTTATTAATTTATTACCTTCAGCAAAAACTTTATTTTTATTTAATTTTATGCACTTGTGTTATCTAACCATGTTTTTATAAGCCTAAAGCATTAAACTTGTCAGAGACAGTAAACTGAAATGTATGTGGAAGTTAACCATGCACGTGTTCATGAAATGTGGATGAAGTCATTTATATTCTGGAGGGGGACTTGCTGAGCACTGGGATATGGAAAAATTCACATTAGCAAATACATATTAACAGACTGGATGCATAGTTCAGAAATAATGCTAATAGTATGAAAATTATCTTTAATCGCTGATTATAAATGAGTGCACCATGGGGCAGAGTTTACTGTGTGAGAGACATATGTGCATGATGCATGGCTTGGAACTGTGTGTGTGTATGTGTGTATGTGTGTGTGTGTGTGTGTATATATACACAGGTGTATGTATGCAGAATGTCTTGCCAACTGAATCTGTGGCTGACTGGCACCAAACTCAGCTCTAGTATGAAAGCCTCCGTTCATGCAGTCATGGGCCTTCTGCCATCCCACACTATGAAGCCTTCATACCCCATAATACACCACTGAGACGCCACTGTTCCATTAGCATCCAAGTTCCAAACACACACCACTTCTCTTTATCAACACCACACCACTTTTTACACCCAAGGAATTACCCATCTGACTCCATAAACAAATACAACTTAGACAACCACTCCTCTAATAAACTGGTGGTGTTTGAAAGTTTGTGAACCATATCCAGATTTCTGAATAAATATGACCTAAGACATAATCAGATTTCCACACATGTTCTACACTTAGATCACGAAAAGCTAATTAAACAAACAAGGTCTTAAACCTAGTATGCTCTGCCATGTATGGAGGAAAATGACTTGATATTCTATACTGTCGCTGCCCATTGAAATACATGCATTTCCAAAAAGAGTAACTTTACAGGAGAAGGGAAAAAACCTTCTTAATTCAATGGAAGTCCATATAATAAGATTTAATTCCAAGTCATTTTGGAGTATTTTTATTGGTCCATTCATCATGACATTTTCACACGATGTGAAGGACAGCTGCACTGTTCAAATGAAGTACTAAATTAAAAATACACAAGTAAATGTTTTTCAGTAACCTTTATCGTTGTTTTCAGTTTCTGGTGTGACTTCTTTGTGCAGTAACTACTACAAATTAATATTTCCTGTAACTGTTGAGCAGTCCATTAAATCAACCTGAAGTCATTTTAGTCCACTCCTTTGTAAATAATAACTTGTGTCAATCTGTATGAATATTTGAGCATGACTTGAAGGCCTCTTTCTATAAAATGTGCAGGATTGAGGTATTGTTTGCTGAATGATTAACAGATTTTAGCTGTTCTCTTTAGCAGGGGACAGACCTGGATGGTGTCGTAGACAAACTCCTTGCCGCAGTACTTGCAGGGTTGTGTCCGCTTTGGACATTCAGCCATAGTGTGCTGTGCCAGGAGCCTCCTCATCATCCTCGCCCCACACTTATTCTCACAGTACACACTCTCCTGAGGACAGATCCCCTGGTGATTCTGAGAGAGAGTGTCAAAGAAAGGAAAGTTTAAACTAAATAAATAAATAAATAAATAAATAATTAAAAAAAGGTACACATTATTGTTTGTCATTCCCACTTGTATTTGTGTTTATAAAAACGACCAAAACTCAAAATCAGTTTCACAGCATATGCTAACAATTTGGGACAATTTTTTGGTCACGATTTAAAACAGAGAAAAGACAAGATTGTAATAAAAAAGACACATTAAACAAGAATGTGCCAGTTTTATAGACTGCTTTAAACATATGAAAGTGGGTGTGGTTACTGTCAGATCTTTCCATCAAGGGGCATTTTTTTTGCCCCTTTACTCTCAATATAAAGAGTAAAGGGCCATTTTGAGCTTTTTAAAGGCATTTTTCCTAATGTTTTTGTCAGAAGGCCTTCTCTGCTGAATTAAGAACAAAACTACAGTAAGCTTTTACAAACATGGTATAAAGCCCATGCCTCATGTTAATGGACAAACTACCATGACATGTTCCATTTTCAAAAGTGGGGCAACAAAGTAAAAATGTATTTTGTTTTTCTAGATTTTTCTGGTTTCATACATGACCAGACATGAGCCTGTGAAAACTCCACAGACATACTCTTTGACGATTACATTTTATTTATGCTGAAATAAATATCATAACTTACATGTACTACTCTCTTTATCAAACACACACAGACACACACACAAACAGACCGAGATCCTGTAGCATAAATGTTCTCTGTTAAAAAGTCTCTCCCTGAAAGTTTTTTTCAGCAAATTAAGAGATTCTAATTTTAAAAAAATCATCAAATCTACATTTAGGTATTACAATAAACTAAAAACAGTTTTATCACATTTATCTACCTCCTAGAAATACAAGGAATACAAGCATTTTAAATAAATTGTTGGGAGTTTTTAATCAAATAATATTAAATTTATATATATAGTTATAAAAGCACTAATTAAAGTTACATTTAGGGATTTCTGAAGATGTACTGCAAATAAACATGATTTGAATAAATGTTTATTGTTTTAAGTGTATATTACACCAGTGTTTTTCTGGTCAGGGAAATATTTTTGAAATTCCTATTAAGAGGACTTGGCAACACATACTTTCCAATGTCAAAACAATAACAATCCTCATTGTTCTGGCTTGACCTGAGAAGGGGTCATTAAAGAGGTTATCGACAGTGCTCGTACCTCGAAGGCCTCCCCTGTGAACTCGCTGCCGCAGAACTCGCACTTGACCTTGCGCTTGGGACAGTCATGCTGCAGGTGCTCCGGCAGGTCACGACGTGTCAATTTGACGGCACAGCGGTTGGGGCAGGGGATCACGTTGAAGGCGCAGGTGGAGAAGTGACTCTGAGGGAGCAGAACATACAACAAGTGTCAGCGAGCACAATGCACACTTCCCTCAGGCTCAGTATACAACAGTCATGCTCACTCTGCATGCCAGGCCTCTACAGTACCCTGTGGCAGAAGTGATAATGACAGAGGTCAAGTTAAAAATAGGAGTGCATTTAGAAAGATAAGAATTGAATACAGAGGACAATAAAAAAAGGAGAGGAGAGTAAACTGGGAGAGAAGAAAAAACAGGAGACTGATGAGTAACAATAAACTGACCTGTAGCTGCTTCATCTGACCCGTCCAGCGGCAGCCCTCCTCACTGTGGATGCAGCGGATGGCGAGAGCCAGGATCTGCTGCTCCAGCTCCGGATCAGGATAGATCTGAGACACATAAAACACACAATAACATTTACTCATACAAACATAAAAGGCTAAGCACAAGGACTGTCTGCTCTAATAAACGTGATACATTTAGACTGTGGTTTCATATATTCCAACGTTACTTTATCTCCACAATATCTGCAGGGCTGAGTCCAGAGTAGCAATATCAGAGGCTCTATTCCCTATTACAGCTCAGTTAAACATCACAATGATTTTGAAGTGGTCCATCCAGCAAAAGTCAAAAGTCTGAACACACCTACACAGGGTTTCTTTCTAGAATATTAACAAAGACATTAAAGCTACAAAGACATTATCTGGGGTACACAAGAGGCTGGTCTTGCATTGCCTCCCAAAGGAGAGTCTGGTACCTATCATTGTTTAATGTGGTCAAGAACCACCTACGACTGTGGGAAAAGATCATTAATGGACACAACAAAGGACCAACCACGAGTCTGCCATTCTGGAATGACGTGTATATCCCTTCTGCCTCAATGCAGTTTTACACTATAAGCTATTTTTTTAAAAAAAGAGTGATGAGTCCCTTCAAAACAAAAGGTTATTGTATGGGAGGACTCTTAAATTTGACATGTTAATGTAGAGATACTTATTCCAGATGGTATACGGCTGCATCTTTACAGAGTATTAGTAAACCCATGAAAATTACGGTGGGTGTGTAGCTGAATGATTGAGTGTGTATGTATGCATGTATGTGTGTGTGTGTGTGTGTGTGTGTGTGTGTGTGTGCGTGTGTGCATTCGCTACACACAGCCGCAACTGTATTTCCCTCTTGTTCGTAAAGATGAAGAGGGATGAGGCAGTGCTCTATCCAATCAGCCCAAATCCTTTCCCCCATCACAGAAAGGCAGGATTTACACACACACACACACACACACACACACACACACACACACACACACACACACACACAAGGACGTGCTGTGGGAGGATCACACACAGGGCAGCACTGAAGGCGTATCTGTCTGTCAGCCACAAGAGAGTCAAGAGGGGCTCAAGTTATTTTTCACTAGATCTGAAACCCAGTTCTAATCAGGGCGTAGCTTTTTCTGACACACTGCAGATTCATATGGATTCATAATATTATCTGAATCTTACTGACATTAGAATATAAATGTATATTAGTGAGGCCAGATACAGACATTTGATAATTAGTTATGGATCACATACACCACTCAATCTCCTAAATGCATGAATAGAGTGTCTTCAGTCCAGAGAACCCAGTTCTGCTGTTCCAAAGCCTAAGGATGGGAAGATTAATACCCTTACAGTCGACAACAGGCATTGGGAATGGAGGATTCAAGCCTTTCTATGGAGATTAGACAAGCTATATTTGCACAAATAAACATCAATGTCAGCAAGAGCTAGAAGAGCTGTTTACAAACATTTAGACATAATACAAGTATATTAAAAATTTGGAAATTGGCATTGGATAATACAAACCATAATCCACATATCAATTTCTGCTTATTACAGAGGGGACCTCTGTTTTTCAGGTCAAATAAGACCTTAGGTTTTAGCGAGTTTCTGATATCCATAAATGAACTGAGGGATTTGTGGGACTGTGGGTTTCTTAATAAAAGGTTTCTTTAAAACGAGGGAAGAAAAAAAAAGAAAAGTTAAGCATTATATGCCCCATCATATGATGAATTCTGTTCTCTTGCCACTATCCTGCATTATACAGGGCAACAGAGGCCAAATCCCAGCAATAAGATTTCCAGATAGAAATAGGGAGGGGGTAAAAAAAAAATCAACCTAAAACTGTCACGTGTAGAGAACCAAGCCTTTGGGAGAAAAAAAGAAAAGATCAGCTGAAGTAAATGCTAATGCTTATTCATTGTTCCAGTGCGGGGGATTGTGGAGGTTAGTTATAATAATAACCTTTTAATAACACTTCCTGTGTGAATCTCGGGGGCTTAAGCTGCTCCGAGTGGAAATGATTGGCTTCAGGGTTCATGCCATCTCCCTGAAGCTAATGGAGTCAGCTTACAGTCGCTCAACTACTTTCCATAGCTCTTTACCACAGAGTTTGGAGAGGCTGTTAGATGCTGGATGAAGAGTGAATTCTGTTCACTGCCATGTGTCTCAGTTCAAACACTTTGCACAATATTCTTACAACACACACTCTATACCTCTATCACTAACGCTAGTCTTACAAACTAAATCATGCTACTTCATGTCACTGACTCATTATTCATTCATTGTCTGTAACTGCTTATCCAAGTCAGGGTCGCTGTGGGGACGGAGCCTACCGGGAATCACTGGGCGCCCTGGAGGGGTGACACACACTCGCACCTACGGACACTTTTTTGAATCGCCAATCCACCTACCAACATGTGTTTATGGACCGTGGGAGGAACCCGGAGCACCGGAGGAAACCCATGCAGACCCTAGGAGAACACAGCAAACTCCTCAAAGACAGTCACCAGTAGCGGCACTTGAATCCACAACTTCCAGGTCCCTGGAGCTGTGTGACTGCGACACTACCTGTTGCACCACCGTGTCCCCCCCTGACTCTTTATTTAGTAATATTAGTAACCTAACATGGTTAAAAATGAGCTAACATAGCCTGGAATCAGCTCACATGTAACACTACTGCTGAATTTTCAGAATGACACACTATAGCATGAATTCCAAGCTAGTTTATACAAGCAAATCAACATCAAACATACAACATTACTAGTTTGGTACTAGTAATATGCCAGGTTTGCTAGCAGGATAAGAATAGGAAATTATATTTCCCACTCAGGGTTACGCTTAGTAAGTCTACAATAGCATTACCTGCATGAATGTATAAATAAATGTGTCGTTTTTTACAATTTTTTCAATATTTTTACAAATATTAAATAATATAACATACTGGAAAGTCTCTTGGAAATACATCAATCAGACATTTGAAATATTCAAAGTGTAGTTGCTTCCACTGTGTGTATCAAGGCGATGGCTGCTGAGGCCAAACAGAGTGCAATGTTCAACACTTCATTTTTTTTTTTTTTGTCAACATCACTCACATATCAATACACTAAATCTAGTTTCAGTTTACAGTGTAAACACATTACTTGCACTACAAGTGGCTTGTACATTACAGAAGAACGGAATTTGAAAGACAAGCCAAAGGCATAAAGGGAACCAACTGACTTTCCACTTAAGTAGAGGACCTTGAAAAAGAGAATCGATGATGGGCTGATATTATATCAGTCTTACACACATCTCTGGTGCTCTTGGCTTTCGATGAGAGTAGAGTTAGTCCATTGACCCCCCCTCACACCCAAGCTTTAGAGGATTAAACTGTAAGCTTTTAGAAACACATGCTGCATTCTCCACCTACATTTACATTCATACAGAACTGTGCACTGTCGGATGACTAAGCAACTAGCAGGTTCTTGAGAGTTACTAAAGTCAGTACTTAGGTGCAAAAGGGCTGTAATTGAGGCTATTTATGAGATCATGATAAAGATCTTGGCGGGATTAAACTGTAGGAGCGCACAGCTTCAATGCAGAACTAAGCCCTCCTCATCTGTTGAGTGGCATAGGAGAAAATGCTTTGAATTTTCAGCGCAGAAAGCTTGGTATTTCCCCTAACCATGGCCTGATTAAATGCTTAAAGGAGGGGCTGAAAAACAAGCCAAAACTTTAATTAAAGAGACAGGGTGGAATCCTCCTCTTTTGAGGGGTGTAGTGCAGATTATCCAAAACGTAGGTTGTAATTTCCTTCCATAAATAGTTTCTGAAACGCAATGAAGCTTTTGGGGGAATCTATATATCTATAGATACGTGTCTCTGAAATAACATCATCTCATTTTTAGCCTTTTGCCGCAATCTCCCACACAACTATATCCATAGCTTCTTACAGTTTTCTTAGTCTTGACATCACAGGCGTATCAAGCAAACAATGCCTGAGCCTGGAATCGCTGACGAAATTCAGACTTATTCATCTCAAGGGCTGTGATGTGACATTTTCCGTGCCGTCCAGGAGACGGCATATCTTCCCTTTTCCAAGCAGACGCAAATGGAGACTGAGACAAATTGCGATGATTCATTCCTTCTTCTCTCTCTCTCTTTCTCTCTACCTTCTCCTCCTACCTCTGCGCTCTTTCTATCCTCATCTGACAGTGCCTCAGTAATGAGGAACATACAGTGGTTGGTTAGTGTCATTTGCAGGTAGCTTCGCCTGGACCTCCTCTGTGAAGCTACAGTTCTTTGGCAGACAAAGACACCCTGCCACCTTCCCAGTGGATAGATACAACATGAGATGAGTGTGTGTAATCACATACGGCTTGCCCACTCCCACCTTGGGGTGTAATTTGATTATGGGAATAAGCTGTGTAGCAGCTGGAACAAGGCCCCGCTTCAAATTGATGCTCTCAGTTAAAAAACAATTCAGAAAAAAATCTAATTAGGACTATGTCGTCTTTACCTCACTGCAAAATACAATGCAGCTTCCAACTGTGCCCAAGCATAAAGTATGTATGATCCCCAATGAAAATAAGGAACTGATGGGATGATCAGAAGTAGCTCAAAAACATGAGCATACCCAATGTCATGTCCAACGCATTCACTGGAAGTATATATTGGTGCCCTGACCAATTTTTTTTTGGATGATCTAAACAAATGTTTGTGATCCAGACCTAACCGTCTAACACCAGTACACTTTTACTGATGTTATGTGACTAAATGTCATTAAATACTCACAGAAATGTCCCACCATCAGAAACCCTACACAGAATTGCTGTAGTAATGTGGAAAAAATACCTAGTATGCTTTATTTAATAAACATATATATATATAATTTTTGCAATGCTCAAATGTAGTTGGTGAAGACATTCAGTGTTTAATTCTGCAGTGGATGGGTGGTGAATACAGTATGTATTTACAGATAATAGCATATTATTCCGTATGTATTTATAGATAATAATATGTCATACAACACAGGGGGTCCGGCCTTGTAGCTTAGCAGAATCCTCCTAAGTATTCAAATGTTTACCCCTCATACAATAAACAATTATTCCTCACACAATATAGGGGGTTTTCCATCCACCAAATTTTTGCGAATTATGAAAATACGCATTTAAAAATTTAATTTTATTGTTCAAATCCCCAACCTATTAAATCAACCTGGTTTATATAAATTATGTTTCTGATATAAATGGCTGTAAAAACTATTCTCTTCAAAAAACAAAGAAAAAAAACCCACTTAAATCTGTCCATCTCCCTAGTTTAGATGCTGCACCTGATCACGGGAGCCTACGTCATCTAAAGTTTATTCGCAAAAGCGGATGGATTATTTATATACATTTATATGGGTATCTATTTATTGCGCATAACATTTATGAATTCTTGGACGGAAATCCAGTGTATGCTGAAGACATGGTCTGCAGAAGAAACAACAGAATATTTGTCTTGATGAGGTTGTGTGGTTAAGGTATATATATTAAAAAAAAGGGTTTATGCTCATCTCCAAAGTGCTCTAAACACAGAGCAGTATAATTGGGTACATCTATATTTTGGAAGTGGTTGATGCAATGTAGTGGGTAACACCACTGCTCTCTATGAAGGAAACTGGGCTTTGATTCCCAATGCAACCAGACCTCTCTACACCAAGTTGTTGGGCAAGACTGCATTCACCTCCCTGATTACCATTTTAATGGATGGTGGTCTGGATAAGCCAGTCTGCCAAATGGTATAAAAAAAATGGAACTGTTTCTTTGATTGATTGGAGCTTGTTTGGGGAGCTTGTGAGGCCAATTTTTGTGGTAAGTTGGAACTGATTATATTTTATTTTATACCAAATTATCCCTCAAAACCATGGGTCTGTGTTGATCGGAGAAGGTTTGGAGGTTTGTTACCTTGGCGTAATCCAGTGGTAGCTGGTCCTCTGGACACTTGAAGACCCCTTCACTGCAAAGAAGAGAATAAAAAAAAAACATATGTTAATACCATGTCTGTTCAACAGCAAACATCACTTTTGATCATAATTTTCAGACGGCCAGAATCCTAACCGAGGAGCCAGTTTACAAGGCTTTGTTTATTGTAACACATTGATGTGTGTGAGGAGACCAAAAATGAAGACCAGCTTCTCCACCCTCGCATTCCAGCAGGAGAGCTGAGTAATCAAACAGTGGCTTCAATCCAGCCTCAGCTCACACCCAAGCAACAGTGCATTAACTCATCCACATTACAATCCCGAGCCAATGATTCTTCTTGTCCACCTCTTTTTCTTTCCCTATGACGTATACACAAGTTGGCGCTTTTAAAACTTTTAAAGACAGTACAGACACTAACCTGAGCCACCTTTCTCCAAAAACGTACAATGGCTCTTGTCCAAAGTAACTTTATTTTTTTTAATAATCTCATCCCTCCTGTACGAAGCTTAAAGTTCCTCTGTTTTATTCAGACAGTAAACAGTGACAACTATGTGGGGTCTGGCATATTCATGACATAGCATTGCCTGAAGGGTCCTTTGTGCTTTGTGCCTGGTCTTTGCCCACAGGGGAAATATTGATTACTTATTTTCCTTGTTCAAAGGGTGGGGCAGGTGAGTGGGGAGTGACTTTGCTTTGTTGTAGCTTTCTGTGTTTATCAAGAAGGGAGAGGAATATAGGGATAAGGCTGGAAGGCTATTTGTGTCTATATTAAAAACTGCAGATGTAATTCTAGCCTTCATCTTGGACACATCATCACATTAGTGATTGATGCAATAGGGCTATTCACTGTATAGAACTGTGTACCAGCCCCCTCCCTTGCCCCATCCCACATTATGGTCTCAAACACATTAAGGTGGTGAGCGATTCTACAAATTAACTCTTGATGAGGCCACAGCTGGTCACTGAAAACCATTCCAGGTGACGACCTCATGAAGCTGATGGAAACAGTGTGCAAAGCTGTCATCAAAGCAACAGGGGGCTACTGTGAAGAATCTAAAGTATAAAATATATTCTGGTTTGTGTAACTGTTATTTGTTCACTACAAAATTCCATATGTGTTTCTTCATAGTTTTAATGTCTCCCATATTCATTTACAATGTAGAAAATAATAATAATAATAAAATCAAACAAACAAAAAAAACCTTTGAATGAGAAGATGTCCAAATCTTTTACTGGTACTATATACTGTATATTCACAATATGGAAAGTGGCCCAAAACAAAGGAAACCCTCTATGAGGGGGCAGGCATTTGACTGGTAGTGTGTATATATATAATGTCATAATTTGAGAGAGAGAGAGAGAGAGAGAGAGAGAGAGAGAGAGAGAGAGATGGGGGCGGCAGAGGAACAGTGTGATTTAGAGTCATTTTGGAGTGGAACAGCTCATTAGAGAAGCCCTACTGCCAGCAAGACCTGTCCACAGTACTACTGACACCATGAAATATTTACACTGGTAAATAATGGAATGAATGTGTGTGTGTGTGTGTGTGTGTGGTGTTGGTGTAGGCTTATAAAGGACGGTAATCCAGAAATGATCCAGAGATTACTTGAAGGAGATGTATGTGTGAATGCAACTTGATATTTATAAAAATGTGTGGCACACTGTATGGCACATTTGCTCGTATGGAACTTCACACAGAAAATAAAATAAATAAATAATTAAATTACAAAAAAAATAAAAAATAAAAAAAAATAAAAAAGGGATCCCCAGTGGTGAGATAATAAGCATGAGCTACTGGCCAACACACAGGGCTTTTCCAAAGTGTAGTGAACAGTCCTTGTATCAGAAGAAAAGGGTAGAAAATAGCCCCTATGAGCACTGAAAAGTAAAAACAACAGTGCTATTTCAGTTTGAGGAGAAGAGGCAATTCTTTGTGTGCATGTCTGAAAAGGCTGAAAGTACGTATGAATGCAGTATCTCAATTAGTTGCTGTTAAGCTGAAGGCTCCACAAGAAGCTTCTGATGAATGGGACTTTCTCCAATTCCGTAAACAGACTTGAAAACAATAGGATGCCCAATCAGAGCTGTGAACAGCGAGAAAATCCCACAATATCCCCATTGAGTCCCAAGGGCCCAAATCTGTAGGGGTGCAAGTCACCTGACGAGGGTCAACACAGGTCCTCAGTGTGTGGGGGGCACAGTCTGGCCCCAGCTGCATGAGACCTGATGACCAAAGCTTAATGTAACACACTCGTTTCACTCCATTAGGGTCAGTGTGTCAGCAGGGCACTGGGCGAGCACTTAATATCCTTGATAGGGTCTAAAAAAAGACCAATCAATTATTCGGCAGAGATTTTCACGACAGAATTACAGCCTAGCTGCTAAATAAAGCACTTTATGACTGGCCCATTAGGGCCCTAACATTCACACTCATGCTACAGAGAGGTGATTGTTCTTTACATCTGGACCCAAGGCCCCTGATTAGTGTGTTTTTTAGAAGTGTAAAAATGCAGGACCATCAGGTTAAAATCAGATTTATAAAACACACAATCTTCTGTTTCACCAGAGTTAATCTCATTAATGAAAAATATGATGAAAAATATTCACTGACCTACTATTCACAACAAAAACTAGATGAGAGCTAAATAATATTAGTAATTTGAAGACAAGAACTGTCAAAATGTTTTGCACTATTTGTCAATGAATAAAAATGAAATGATAATCATTATCAGATTCCTCACTTAAAAACAGAATATCACAAGCAAGTAAAACTTGAAAAACTCTCCACCTGTTTGCTGTTTCAGGGCTATGACTCCTGAAGGAAACATTAATTGGGAGTCAACTCTTCTTCACTATTTTTTTTTTAAACTGTTGGCCAATGATTCATAGAGTTAAAACTCCTGGCGTTGACTCAGAGCACTTTGAACTTAAAATGTTAATGTTAAACAAATGTAAAATGTATGTGAAAAAATGTGGCAATATTAATGACTTTTTAAACGTAAATTAACTTTTAAGCTATTTTTAACACTTAGTAAACAAGTTAGTAATAAATAATACCTGTTTTACCTAGTAAAATATTTTAAAATTAATTACTAAAATTCAGCTATTTTTCATTTAATATTTTTAGTTTCCATTGACTAAAAGGACACCTATTTTCCAAAAGAATAAGACTAAAATTTAAATCAAGATCAGCTGCCAAAATGAACACTTTATAACACTTTAAAGTCAAAATCAATTATAAAACCATTGTGTTCTTTAATAAATAATCTTTGCTTGGCAAATTTATAATAATATTTTTTACCCATATTATTAAAGGGATTATTAATTTAATAAATCTTTTTTAAATTATTAATTTCACTAATACATCCATTCTTAAAATGGTTTGTACTTTTTTTAATGACCATAATAAATTGGTGGGCTGTTGTTTGAAGCATATCTCAAATCTTAATGGGAACTTGCAGGAATTATTCTGAATTGTGCTAAGATACTAGACAAATATCAAATCATGAGGCCTTCCATCTTTCAATGAAGATATTCGTTTGGATAATTGTAAGGTTGTGGATGTACAGCACTAACGTTCATACTGAGAGAAGAAGGAGAATTAGTCACGGGGAGGGGGTAAAATGAGTGCCTCCTCAGCTGAGAGGCAGAAATCAGTGTGAGGACGTGGGTATTGCGCTGTCAGGCCAATTTCTTGCAGGCAGGATGAGAGATGCCCTGCAGCTAAACATTCAGATGCACATTCACTAACACTAGCTGACTACACAGCTCCAGCTCAGCCCCACAGAATCCTCCCTGCTCTCTGACCGCAAATTAAGATTTAGGCAAGAAGAGACAAAGACAAACAGCTACAGAGCAGCACAATCTCTATGACCCCAGAGCAGTGCTTTGCATCCTTCTAAAAGGTTAAGAGCACACATGGGGTGGGAATATATGGAAATGAGTCACCATTTTCTGCAGAAACCATTCTATTTTATACTGGGAATTTTAATATTTAATATATTTATTTTAATATACACTATATATTTTAATATTTCTGTGGGGATTTGATGCCAATAAACCATAGGAGCTATAATAAAGTCAGACAGTAATGTTACGTTATTAGTTCTTGATCAACAAGTTCACTCCCGCTTATCACAAAATTAAAAGATGGAGTTCCATCACTCTACAGAAGAGGTCTTCAAATACGGATCCATGTTTCAGGCCAGGATTTTAAAATGGCCAGTTTGGTCAGGTATAATCTCATACTGGCCGGCCACTGCAAAATCCCGAGCTGGAGACCACTGCTCTGCAAGATGCTGTTCCACTGCTCCACAACCAAATGCTGGGGACTTTATATCCCTCTAGTCGATGCCTGGCTTTGAGCATTTTGAAGTGCAGCAAGTCCGGCATACAATTTCATACCTTTTTTGGAGATTATTATTGAAAGCCTATGTTTAAAAAAAAAATGAAAATAAACATACACTTATGCATCCATAAACATACACTTTGACCCAAGGGACAAAAACACCTTGATTCACAATGCATAGTTTGAAAGAACTTATGAGTGACAAACAGACTAATGGCATACACTCTCTTGGAGAGGTGCTACGTCATGGCCTGGTGTGTTTGGTGAGGTGGCCACATTAAAATTTCAGAGCCCCGCTGGTCTCCTTTAACATGCAGACAGGCGTGACAGCTGCTCTACTGCAGCCATGACCAGTAGAGAACTGGACCCACGTGCTGCAGCAGCAGGACAGAGAGGGACACCCTGCTGGTTAAAAGCATACACACTCACGTCATCAAGGCTCTCCACCCACACTGACCACAGCAATCTGTCTCTCAGATGACCCCAAAACTACCACATATTACCAAGTATTACAGATTATTAAATTAATTTACAAATCTACATTTACAATTAAAATATTTGGAACCAAATACTAGCTTCTCTAACCATTAGGCCACATCTGCCCAGTGTAACTATTGTATGATAATTTTCATATTCAATTATTTATGATATAATAATATATAATACCATATTGACTATGCATTTAAATATTCCAAACAAAAAGGTTCCCAGTGCATAATTCATGAACACTGAATTGTTACTGAATCACCTAAATTCAAGTGCATGTTATAAATTACAGCCATGTTGCATTATGAACACATGATGCAAAACAGACTATTCTCATCTCAGAGGATCCTACCATCCTTTTTTGGGGTGACTGAACCTCCAATGTCCGCTTGAAAGAAGAGCATTCTCGGCTGTTCCTTCATTGGAGGGTCAGTCACTTCTGTTCCGCTATAGATGTGGACAGCCATCACAACACTGCATTTAGACTCACCACTACGCCTCTGACAGAGGCCCGAACAGAGCAGTGACCAGTCATGAGCGCACATAACAAAGGACGGTTTGGCAAAGGATAATGAAAGATTACTTATTTGGACCTTAAAAGTAGGTTAATGGGCTTCTTTAACTGATGTAGAGTATTATGCCAACATTGGACGTCCTGGTCAAACAGCTTGTTTTGTTGATTTTATATGGGTAAAGTTAATCCCTGGGCTCCTGGGTGGCTTAACTGTTGATCCCATCATGAGTACCACAACAAATAATAAGTTAGATGTCGAAGCTGGAATGAGGCTACACCCCTGCTGATCAAGTTCCAGTTAAACATTCAGAAGACTCTATGCGCTAGGTTTTCATTGTTAGCTTGTTCTTGGTTAGCACTGTTAGCGATACCAGTTGATAACAGCACATTATATGATCTTTTATGCATCAAAACCCATTAACATATAGGGGTTGGACAGTACCGGTGTATGACTGATTTAATAAGATGCAAATATATAGAAGCGCTAATAAACCATAAAACACTGCTGCTTTTATACAGTGATGTGCAGGCAGCCATCTTGGATTCTGAACTCAGGGTTGGTGAGGCTCTCCAGACTTATCCAGACAGCAGAAAATCCAACTTATGGGGGCGGTCTCGTTAAACCTTCCTACTTGGAACTGGGAAATTCTGACATCCGGGGTTGAATGGAATGTAGCCTTAACCAATATAATGGAACTGATGTTAGTGTTCCTCTCTGAGCATGTTAAGCTTTCCAAAGAATTTGAATTAGCAGCAGTTCACAAAAGTTAAGCCTGGATTCACACGTCTCAGAAGGAACATCTAGCTTTGGCCACCCTGTGTGAAGGAGGAATGCTGTGTTCAAATGATGTTATAAATTAAAATACATAAGAATAGAGATACATGTTTTTCTTTGCACAGCAACAGTATGTTATTTGACGAGGGGGAGCCAAATTTTGCACACAACTGTATGCTGCCTAACGGAACTGTTGAGTTAATTAAGACTACTGAAGTGAATCTTGCTGAGGACCCCTGCCAACTGTTCCTGAGCAGCACCTTTTGAGAGCTACAGTGTCTATTGATATGTATATAGGAAAGTGGAGTAGTATCTTGGTTCGTGATGTGTTTGAGTGCTCGCCAGAGGGTTTTTGATGCTCAACCCATTTGTTCGCCCCCTTATTTCACAGGAAAAGAAATGGATTAGCTTTTACATACAAACAAAACCTTAATGTGGTTTGTGTTCCAACTATTCAGCCTATCTGACTTTTTATGTCCTGGTAGATGTTTCTGTGTTTTAGCTCTCTGAGTGTTTGTAGAAAACAGGAGTCATGTTTCATCTCTGCTGGAGTTCCCTTAATCCCCCAGAATCCAGCTGAGTATGTGGGCTTCTGTGTGTGTGTGTGAGCGAGACAGGGAGATAGAGCTGTGCATCTGCCCACTGAACATATTCACCCCCAACTGTTCTGCTTAATGAAACTGTCACTACGTAGAATTGGACTACTGATAGGCAGCCATATTTACACATTCTTAGGAGCGCAACAGTCAAGTTCTTCTTACTTCTGAAAACATATGCATACAAATAGTGACACTGCCAAAAATGGGCCACTGAAGGCAATAGGCAAGAACTTTGTAGCATAAAGAACAAATTCTTTGTTTTCCATGAGGAACTTCAGCTCTGAAAATTCATATGGGATTCAGTCTATTCTACCACTGTCAGATACAGCTCAATGCTATGAGTCTGAAAGAAGACTCAACTCTGGGGGTGGTGGGTCCCTACAGATTTTATCAAAAAGAATAAAACTATAATCAAGGCAAAGAGAGGAACTAGATACAAACTTGTACTGATTTATGGTTTTGACTAGAAACTAAATAAATGTAAAGTGCATAAACTTAGAGGTGCTACTAGAGATATTACAATGGGGCCTTCATCCATCATCCAACCCTAAATGGTGGTGGGGGGTGGGGTGTTGTTGCTGACCTAGTGAAGGACCGGTTGGGACGATCCTGAAGTTAATTATTTATAAAGCATTAAATCAGTTTGAGCCAGACTTAAGACTTAAAGAAGTTTTCTTAAAGTCAGACAGTAGAACTCTATTTAAGAGTTCTTCAAAATCCCTGTCTCCTTCCTTTACATTTGTGCACTATTGCTGAATATGCCATGTTTTTGGTTTATTATAAAGCTAGAAATCACCCTGGGCCAGAACAAATCAGAGTTTTTCTTAAAGTATGATAGGAGGATGTAGTGCTGGGTGATAAAATGTTATTAATATGTTTCGTGATTAATTTTTACTCAGTAACGATGCTAAGCTTCGGGTAATAGAGCTCAATAAACTTTCATTTCTATTCCCAGTTTGCACAGCCAGCTGCACCCTATCGGGCACATATACTCATGCTATTACAGTAAATGAACAGGCGAGCGCATGAATGTGAGAACGTAAACAAATCTATATAATAGGTTTAATTCAAGTGCTTGTGTCTATGTATTAAATATATATATTAAAATGTTATAGTCGCCTATGTTTTGGGGTGTATTTTGTCTGGTAAGGCAATACCCTGTCAGAATACAAATGCAGAAATCTTCCCTCTCATGCAGGGAGAATTCCCTGTATGTGTATTTTCCTTCTGGGAAATATTTTCCCATTTGCCAGAGCTCGTTACGAAATCACTCGTTGCCTGACGTGGTTTTCCTCACATGTAATTATCTTCTCCGCTCGCAAAGATATCATACTATTTTGTGGTGAGAAAATGTTATTGTTGCAGTGAAAATTTCCTTGTGAATTTGAGTAATGTGCATAATATATATGTTGTATAGTAATAAACATTTGGTGTATTTAGTCTACATGTGTATATGTCCTTTTAGGACAAAATGCTTATTAGCAAAAGGGGAAATCCAACAGAGTAATAGTGAACACGCTAGGGGTAAACAGCCCAGCCGACAGGAACACATAGGCAAAACACAGTCATAAATCCTAGAGGCAGTCCAAATAGTCAAAATCAGAAAGAGAAACAAAGTCCAAAAAGGGAGAGGCAAAACCATAGTCAAGGAACAATAGATCAAAACCAGAAAACACAGATAGAAAAAAGACTTGGTACACTTTAAGAACAAGGACCATACTTCGCAAACACAACTTTTAGAAAGAGAGAGTTAATAAAGGGTTTGATACAGGTGCAACCAGTCAATACTTAGGAAAGTTAGATCTGTGATAGGTTGACTGGGTGGCTGGAGGAGTCATGTGACAGTCAGAGGAGTTCTGGGTAGTGGAGTTTTTGAGATCAGGATTCAGATTCGGTTCAACAGAAGGCATGAGGAGGTTTTCAACGGTTATTAATAATTAATTTAAATAGTCCCTTTCTCTCTTACATTTTCTTTATTAGCCCATGAAAATTGAAATATAATTTGCTCAAAAGTGAACACTCACTTTATTTTACTTCCATTCATAGTATCTGCAGCTCTGAATAAGGAGCAACTTTAGTCTGTGAATAAAGAACTAAATGAAACTCAATATGGTGTATATACTTAAGAGCCCTTAGAAGTTAACATAGGCAACCACACTGGGAAAAGCCATCTGTTACATGTACTTGATCTGAATATGTACATCACTTTTGTGTGTTTTTTTTTTTTTTTTTGTGTGCATTTTTGTACTTTACAAAAAAATGTAAAGTAAGTAGAAGGTAAATTAAAAGCCAAATAGCCAAACTCAGGTCACGCATCTGGCTTATTTCTCCCTCTTTCTGCAACACCAGCAGTGGTTACACTACATGCTGTTGAATACACTTGAAGAAGTTTGAGAAAGAGATTTTTGAAACAAATTCCCCATGCGGTTTGAGGGTCTGATGTTTAAAACAGACCTGCTTGGTGTCTCATATTTCCCACGCGTGTACTAGTGCATCTATAAAATCAGCTACGCTTGACTTGAAGTCAGAACTGATTGAATTTACAGCGGTTAAGTACAATCCACTTTTTTTTCCCTCTTAAATTTTACACGGCTGCAAAAACCATTGTCTTTAAACTGTGTGATGATGCAAAAGGCAGCAACAAAAATCGCCACAGGAGCAAACACACAGGTTTGTTTCGTGTTTCTTAAACTTTTCTGCTGCACCTCAGGCACAACAAAACTTCTCTGCCGATGTAGGTCAACAGTGTTGCTTTACAGTGTGGAAGATATCTGTCAAAGGAGTGACATTTCTGAATATGTTCTTAGCGTTACAATTACTTACTTCCATCTAGAGTATGGGGCTATATCACATATCATATTACATACAAAATGTGTTACATTTAGCATTTTAATCTAAGCTTTAGCTCATTACTTCAATGAGAATGGTGCAAATAACTTTATACTTTAATAACAAGTTTACACTGAATAAGCAGATACATGTAACATCACAAAACCAGAAACTGAAAATTCATTTTCCTCCCAAAGTTACATAGTGCAGTTTCTGCAGTGCTGAGCCCGGAGTAGCAAAGACAGAGACTCTGGTCTAAAGGGTCTGGCTCTGAAGTTGTAATTTTATGGTAAAAATACTACAGATATTACTTACCTATATACATTTTTTGGCTAGAATTGCTTTGTAATTCGTGATTTTTATTCATTTTATTCCCCTGAATAAGTTTTTTTTCAATGCATTTTTTACAATGAATTTTGGCTTTATATCTTTTATTTCATCCTATATAAAGCTAAAATATACAAATGAAGAACATGGTCATCCAAAGAAATAATAAGCATTTCAGCACTGCATATAATTTTGTAAATATTATGTCTCTGTAAAATCATATTATTTATGTATTTGTGAGCAATATATTTAAAGGCTAGACATACTTAACTTTCTTTCATTTTCCCCTATTATTATATCTTTCAGCCACAACTGCACTTCAGCTTATAAGACACAGCGTTTAGGCACCCCTGAAAAACACCCTGAGTATCACTCCGCTCAGTGAAATAGTGCAGGCGAGGTGCTGGTGGGCTGATTACTCAAAGGTAGTGTTGATCAAAGCACCGTATGGCATGTGACGCACTTGCTGTCTGAAACTGTAAAAAAAAAATAAATAAAAAAATTTGAACTCTCTCGCCAGTGACGCAATGGCACCTTCTTTTCCTCGCTTCTCCCAGCACTGAGTGTGTGTGTGGTGACATTTGGGAGTGAAAACCATCTGGGTCCAAGCACACACGAACCCGCAATGTTAAAGTTTAGCAGAGTAACACCATTCTTTGGTTCCGAATGGCAGACTGCTTATTTGAGGAGCTGGTCAGTACAGATTTAGTTCTCTTGTGACACTTGAAAATAAACACAAGTCAATACAATTAGGTTTAGTTCAAGTGTAGATTTGTTAGAGGTAACCAGCACAAAACTATGCAATTCATGCTGTTAAATAGTCTTTAATGTCTGAATATACTGGATACTGAGGTGTAAACTTACAGAGTTTGGTTTTTATGCATGTAAAGTAGCTTTGAGAATCACAAAATTGCTATATAAATAAAACGTATTATTATTAAAAATTATTGTTATTATAGTGACTGGATGGAAAAAGCTGTTTTTGGATAATGGAAAAATGACTGACTCTGATTTCTTGGCAATGGAGATAAAAGTTACCATGTAACATGCCCTTTTCACCATATAGTGCACTATTTTGGGGTTCGCTCATATTATAGTAGTGTCCAAAAATATTATTGACCATTCTTATTGTAGTCAAACACAATGCATCACAAAAAGTAGTGTACAGTGCACACTACTGGATGGTAGACACCCATGAAAAATAAGTAAAAACCTGCATGAGGTAGTGTATGAAATCAATCATTGCCCCTAGTTCAGTTCAGTTCCCCATAATAGTGCACACTATAGTGAAATTATAGTACTTATGGAACTTATATGGTAGGGAACAGTGAATAGGAAGCCATTTTGGACAAAGCCAAATCTTTACATTTAAACAAACAAATAAACAAACAGAAACCCTTCTTATAGTGCTATTTTGTCTTATGACCTACTGCATATAAATCTCTGCCAGGAATCTATTTTTAAAATCCAGGCTTTAGGCCAAAACCTTATCTTAAAACTATGTCTGAGACATGAGAGAATGTATTCATAAACATTTCATAGAGAAGCTTTCTCTTGGTGCTTTTAGAGCCATTATGCTTCACACGACTGGTTCCCATCACCTCCACTGTGAACAGTTCTGACTCAGTTTCTCTAAAGCAAAACACTTCACATCAAACCACAGTAAAAGATGTGTGTACATCTCATCCATTTCAATTATG
Source organism: Hoplias malabaricus (assembly GCF_029633855.1). NCBI lineage: Eukaryota > Metazoa > Chordata > Actinopteri > Characiformes > Erythrinidae > Hoplias > Hoplias malabaricus. The sequence goes on along the minus strand of NC_089800.1, from coordinate 38,429,959 downwards.
CAGAAAAATGGTCAAACTCCCTAAGCTCTTCACAGTGTTTCTCTGGCCATAGCGAGCCTCTTAGCAAGGACCTTTGTTATTCTCTCATGTAAGAAAAATTCAAAATCATAGTTCATGGCCATGAAATGTTCAGCTAACTCAAATATCTTTACCAGGCCAGTTCCTCTAAAGGACTGCAGCATGTTGGCAGAAGAGAAATCAATTCCATTTCATTAGCTCCCACAGCCTTTTGCTGAGATCAGAGCTGATCTTACTGATTGCTGGAGCAATGCATGCAAGACTGCTTTTTCTAGTTTAATCTCACTGTCCAATGCAAACATCAACATCCTAGCCCTGGATAAATGTAGGAGAGATTTAATGGAGCCTTCACGAAGACTTCAGAGAGGGGAATAGATTTGGTGTAGGAGGGATGGAGGTGGGTAAGTCTTTTTAGTTAATGTGGGCATTTTGTGTGGGACGCTGAAGGTGTTGAATTCTCCCTTCAAATCATTACAGGTGTGAAACCTCAGAACTCTTGCTTCTTGGTTCTTTCACATCCATTTCCTCTTCCCTACTTCATTTTCTTATTCTTCTCACATGTGCGCATGTAAACTAACGGTGCTTTTTCACTGTATGATACTCACTCTACTCACTTGATACCTTCTTGTTTTTCCACTGTAACTTGCCACCCATCCTCCTCCCACAATGTAGCCAGCGACATCACAAAACACTGTCTCTAATGGGAGCCGCAGGTTTTGGAGATCACAAGGTGTGGGATTTTTGTTGTTGTTTCTTTGCGACTGAACAGGACTTTGCACATCAGTTCAGACAGAGCAATAGAGTTTTTTGCTTCTTGTTGCAACCTCTCCAAACCCCTTACAAGATGCCATTGTGTGTTGGATAGAAACTAATGTGATCACTAATGTATCTCAGAGATTTTTCATAGGGCAAGTTTGTGCTAAAATTTGTGCACTTTTCCACAGCAAGGTACCAACAATACTCTACTAGGGTCTACTCTGCTTTCTTGTTTGCTGTTCAATTAGGAAAATTTGGCAGCTGATACCAGAAACTGGATAATTGTTTAGTATCTGCTCACTTGTGGTTTCAACAAGCCGAGAAGGGACTACAACATGACAGGTAAACCTTGCAGAGCACTGATTGGCCGGAGAGACACTCTACATGGCAAAATGCAGACATCCAGCACAACTAGGCATTTATAAAATTTCCATTTGCAAAACTACAGGGTGGGCCATTTATATGGATACACCTTAATTAAATGGGAATGGTAAAACACAGAAATTTGTATGGGTGGGCAATGTTATCCGCAAAGAGCCGGTGAGGCTGCTGGTTTTCATTCCAACCAACCAGGAGGTCACATGATTAGATGTTTTACTGAGACTAAAGGAGTGAAATTAAAGGAGGTGTAAATGGACTTAAATCCAGCAACCACACCAGCCCTTTGCGTATAAGATTGCCCACCCCTGGATTACAGCCAAAATCTGCAATATTAAAATCATAATGACAGCTAAGAAACAATATGTTGTGCAGACACCCAATACACATGCACATGAAATGTTGAAGTAGAAATGGTAAACAAATCTCTTCACGGTCTCATTTTTTTTCCTTTTAATTACAGATGGCAGGTCTAATTTTAGTGTGGTGAGCAGGGAGGTCAGACTTTTGCGCTGTGGAAAAGGGCAAAACCCCTCAAGACATGCAGCGCCTCAGTAATCCTGAAGAACGCCAAAGCAGATCTGAGCAGTTTCTTGTTCTTGACGAGCGTGCTAAAAGGGACACTGCCTATACAAACGTGCCACTTGTGAAAGTGCCAGTAATCCCCTCTAAAATTCGGACAAAAGGATAACTCTGCCTTCAGGAGTCGCATCTTAAGTTAGAAGTGGTGCATAGGAGTCTCATAAATGATTGGAGGATTCAAGCACTAAATATAACTGTGGGTATTGAGGCGGTTTTTACAAGTGCTGCTCTAAGCTCAGGTACTCAGAAGCAGGATATCGTGTGGATCTTAAAGATGGCTCTATTTCTCTGACAATTCCCAGCATTTTGGATAGCAGGATGCTTGCTTTTCTGTCTCCAGACGGCGTGGTAAGCCCCATCGCCTTAGGTCATTTAAACGCAGCCCAAAATTCTCTTTATATATTACAAGAGTAAGAGACCATAGAACTATTCTTTTCTCTATTCTGGAGCTCTGGAAATATCTGATCTGCAAGATGTTTTGAAACAAAGCCATTCACTCTAAACTGGCTTTTGTAAATACTTCTGAAAAACTTTCACACAAATGAGGAACTGCCAAGAAAGCCCTCCTTCATGTTCACATATGCTGTTCCAGAGGGTTGGACGATGCGCATTTTGTGTGGTACGGCAGACCACAGTCAAACATCAATAACTGGAAAGTTTCCAAGCTTCTACTGTATTAAAAAAAGGCAGATGATGCTCTAAGCTCAGAGCGTGATGAATCAAAGCAGTCGTAAATGAACACATTCATCAGCGTGGGTGTTTATGGCATGCAATAGCGTCATATCATCTATTATTGAGGGCAGTGACGACCAAAGTTCAGACCTAAAAACTGGAAAATCTGAAAGGAAATCTTCTAGAAAGAAATAATTATAAGGTTTAATCTTCTCACACTGAGTGGAAAGGCCTAGCTGTGGAGTCATTTCATCGTAAGAATAAATAGACCTCTCCAAAATCTTGATAGAAAATGTGTACTCAATATAATATAAATACCAATACGGCCTTTATACAAGTGAGTACTGGTAGATGAGTCACATTTTGGCTCTCGGATGCTCTCTCATTGCTTTTTGCAATCTCTTAATTGGCTGCATAGCTCTTCTGACAGATTCTTGAAAACTTGCACAGTAAGCTGTGGACATTTGGCCAGTTTTAGAAAAAAAAAAGCTATATTGCCTTAAATTATGGATAAGATGGTAATTGTATGTTAAACTGTGGAAACAAATCATAAAATACTACAAAAAAAAAAAAAACATACATTTTTTATAATGCTCGCCTATTGTTCTTAAGATTTCTTGTTCAGTAAGCTGTATGAATTCTCTCCTAAGTACTACAGCTTTCACTAGCTATTTTGTTTGTAATAATAAATAGTAAATAATAATTTAAGAGGTCGCTGAGTGGCTTAGAGTGCCTAATCCAATTGTTGGTGTCTCTATAGCTGTCACGTGATGCAAATGAGAATTTTGGGCGGCACGGTGGCGCAGCAGGTAGTGTCGCAGTCACACAGCTCCAGGGGCCTGGAGGTTGTGGGTTCGATTCCCGCTCCGGGTGACTGTCTGTGAGGAGTTGGTGTGTTCTCCCCGTGTCCGCGTGGGTTTTCTCCGGGTGCTCCGGTTTCCTCCCACAGTCCAAAAAACACACGTTGCAGGTGGATTGGCGACTCAAAAGTGTCCATAGGTGTGAGTGAATGTGTGTGAGTCTGTGTTGCCCTGTGAAGGACTGGCGTCCCCTCCAGGGTGTATTCCCGCCTTGTGCCCAATGATTCCAGGTAGGCTCTGGACCCCCCGCGACCCTAAATTGGATAAGCGGTTACAGATAATGGATGGATAATAATTTAAATAATAATAATAATAATAATAATTTCAACTTGCTTTGAAATGTAATTAATTCGTTCATTGTCTGTAACTATTTATCAGGGTCGTGTTGGGTCCGGGGCCTACCTTGAATCACAGGGCGCAAGCACACATTCACACCTGTGGACACACTTTTGAGTAGCCAATCCACCAGTTCTTTAGTCAGTGTATTTACATGCACTTAATAATACGATAACAGATTTGGTGAGTTATCTCATTAACATGTTTACATGCACTTGGAAAATTTGATAATGGGAAATCTCAGAGTTGGGCTGGATGACATGGCCAAAAACTATATCATGGTTTATTTCTTAATTCCAGTATGCAATATAATTGTGATATCGATATGAACAATATAAAAGCCAATACAAAAGCCATCAAAACTTTCAGTATCGATGCTGCTCATGGTATGCTAAGAAACTATGTGATTACAAAGATTGTAAACATTAAGGTTCAATTCAAGCTGAGAACGGTAGACATTCAAATAAAGGTTACGCAGGGGCCTTGGCTATTTAGAGAGTTAATGGCAGTTCATAATCATATTCTTTTTGAACATGTTCTTCAACAGCGAGACCAATGTTCCCTGGTGGGGACAAAACAGGCACAACAATGCCCATCAAACAAGATCACACCATGACTGGAACACATTAGCATGAGGCTAATCCATGGTAGCTAGTGGCTGAGGGGGGATTACCTCAGTGTATCCGTGCTGCCTCTCCCCGTGATCCTACCCTACAACGGCAGGTGGGATGGCTGGATAATCCCAGAGCCCAATAACTTAACGCAGTGTTGCTTTTCGTCAGCTCACAATCTGCCACCCGTCCCCTTGGCATTGTGCACATATACGTTGGTGTTCAGGCTTTGTCTTTCTTTTGTATTTCACTTGAGCTTTTGAAAGCTATAATTTATTAATGTTCTTTCACACAATGCATGATGCAGCTTTCTTATTAGAGGCCTATTCTGTCATACAATGCATGTTTTTTCCTAGCGGCACGACCCAGCTTTTATTAGGTGGTATAATCCTACTTCAAATTCCCAAACCCACACACTTTCATGACAATTTTTTCGTCAGTTGTTAACTGTGGGTTGCAGTTTCACTGGAACAGAGTGAGTCAAAAGAACCAAAGGAATGCCCTCTTCATCACCCTACCAGCTCGAGCATGGACAGTACAAAAGCTTCTTAGTGTAGTGCCCTGTGTCCTAGTAAAGATGGATTAAATAAAATCTAAATTGACTCCATAAGTCTGCTGCAACTCTCCTGTTAGCTCTGCATGGCTACAAAAGTCTTCATTGTGCACTGTACATAATGTCAAGACAATGGTATTTAACATCCTAAAAAGCATTGCAAAAATAAAGTTTTCATGTTGTTGCATAAATCAGGATGTGTTTCAGTCAGATGCTAAGCCAAGTTGGTGTTGCCTGGGCTTGTGGCAGTAATACTTTTGGCATTCTGGTTTTATTGAGTAAGCTAGGTGGCCATCTCCAGCAACAAAGTTATGGTGCTTTTCCACCGCATGGGTCCGGCTCTACACGACTCGACACGGCTCAGCACGCTTAAAGCTTGTCGCTTTTCCACTGGCAGGGCTCCCCCGCGAAATGGAGCCGGTGACCTCGCAAAACCCCCGTCTCTAGGAATCGCTGGCTTTGAGAACCACAACAATGGCAGCGCTAAGTTAGGCGCTGTTTACTCAAAGTATTCACCTGTTGTTGTTTTTTTGGACTGAACACGGCTCTGTGCCCCAGTCCTCAGAGATCAGTTATTTCTGGTTGCACATTCGACATTCACTGAAAATGTTCGTCTACCATCGGCCAAATGAGCATTTAAATGTCTTCAAAACACCTCGAGGTAAAGTTGCGAGGTGCCATTGTGAGTCCGATAAAAATAAATGTGCAAGCTGCTGTAATTTAAAAGACTTAACAAAACGGCAGTTTGTGCTGGATTTGAATGAGCTCTGCATTTCATGGTGAGACACATCTCTCTGTCCAATCAGTGCTCTGCATGGTTTACACGTCACCATTTAGTACCTACTCTGCATGGTTGGAACCCGGAGCGAGTTGGGACTGAAACCCTACCCGTTTCCAGGGACCAGGTACCAGAAATGGCCAGTGAGCCGTGCAGAGTTGAGTAGAGTAGAGTTGTATAGGTTCCATGCAGTGGAAAAGCGCCATTAGTGTGAATCATTATCTGGGACCTGTGTGTTTTTAGAAAGGGGGTGGATTTTCTGACTGTCAGGACTGAGACTAGCCCACCAACTAAAAATATCCATTCAACAGCATCCTGTGTCCACTGATGAAAAACTGGAGGACAACCAACACAAACTGTGCTAAGACAGATGAGCTACTTACTCTCTGTCAGTGTCACTGTAGTTCTGAGAATGATCTACCACCCAAATCATACCTGCTCTGTGGTGGTCCTGACCTTTGATATCAAGGGTGAAAGGAGGCTAGCAATGCATTAAGAGCAACAAATGCACTACAATTGTATGGAATTGGTCTGTTATTGTAGAACTGCAAAGTGCTCCTCTATGGTCAGTAGAGCTGATGAAATGAACAGTGAGTAGGGAACAAGGCAAGTGTTCCGAATCCAGTGATCGTTCAGTGTAAATCCATGTTTAAACAATGCAAGTAGTCTCAGGTTTGCAGTAATATGATAATTCTTCCTAGTAAATTCAAGAGTGGTAGGTGTGAATGGAATGGCTTATCTTGGAAATGCTGGAAAGGAGGCATTATTAAGAGCAATCCCTGTGGAATTCAACCACACCCTCAAAATGCAACCTTACTGTCTAATTATGCCTTCAGCATCCCTATCCTCGCAGGAGACATGGGAATGTAAGCTGTAGACAAAGGGAGAAGACCTCGCTGGGCTTTTCCAGTTGGAGGGTTGATTAAAAAAAGTTGTTGGGAAGTGTGGCACTTATTTTCGGGGGAAGTTGAGGATACGGATTGTTATCTGCAGCTGAGTAATTGATGGGCTGAGTCACAGGCTGCTGGTGGATGGTGAGGGAACGCACACGCACCTAATCTGTCATGAGTCACTTCCACCATCCTGAGACCAGAGCTCTGAAACTTTTGCTCTTCTGCTGATGCTTTTGCACTCTCTCCCTCTCTATTTCTTAAACATCCCTTGAAATCAAAAGCCTCTTAAAAAGCCTGAGCAAGTCAGAATGGCTTCAAAGAAAAAGAGGGGCGGGGGTGCATTACGCATTACGTAATTTGAACGTTTCTTCTGCTTTGACTGCAAGTCTATAGATCAGAGAGAAGGCCTGGCGGGGGGATGGAGAGATGGGAGAGCGAAAGAGGGAAAGATGGTTCATCATTTATTTGTCAGCGGGCTCATTCATCTCTGAACGTCTGCTTTACTCCTCAGCCTGAACACCGATTGGCTGGGACCACCGCTTTAGTGGCCATGGTAACGAGGGAAGGTGAGGCTCTTTGTGTCAGTGAGAGAAGGGCGTTCATCTCTGTGTGTGTGTGTGTGTGTGTGTCTGCGAGAGAGAAAGCAGGCTGTGCAGACCTACAGCTGTTAAAAGCATGATCAAGCTCCTGATCACACCCTCAGGCCACCGTTGGTAGGTAATCCTCACTAAGACAAGCAAACGTTTAGGGAAACACAGTCTCTTCATTCTTCCCCTACCACTGAGCAATGGCTTAAACCTCCATTTGCTCCAGATGATGGGCCTCTTTGTAAAGCCATGACATCAAGCAGACTTATTTGTCTGTAAACAAAAACCGCAGCACATGTTTCTCGTGTACATAAATACAAGACAGTAAATAATGGCAAGCAATTTTCAGAATTCAAAACATCAGGGGGGAAAAAAACAACTTAATGGCATTTGACCATGCGCAGCATCAGATAGATGCAGCAAAAGAAATACAATGAAAGGCCCAGAGTCACCTCACCATTTTGCCACAAGGATTCAACACCACAGCTCCATACTCACCAAAGCTAAACTGGGGTTTCAGTGCCTGTTCCCTCAGTACAGTGTGAGAGCCCAGGAGTGAGGAAAGATGAAAAGGAGCTCTGGTTTTTATCAATTTTTCCTTTCATTTTCACATAATTTAAACAACCTGGAGGTTGTGGGTTCGATTCCCGCTCCGGGTGACTGTCTGTGAGGAGTTGGTGTGTTCTCCCAGTGTCTGCATGGGTTTCCTTCGGGTGTTCCGGTTTCCTTCCACAGTCCAAAAACACACGTTGCAGGTGGATTGGCGACTCAAAAGTGTCCGTAGGTGTGAGTGTGTGAGTGAATGTATGTGTGTCTGTGTTGCCCTGTGAAGGACTGGCGCCCCCTCCAGGGTGTATTCCCGCCTTGCGCCCAATGATTCCAGGTAGGCTGTGGACCCACTGCGACCCTGAATTGGATAATGAATGAATGAATGAATCTAATCTGTCCACGCTTACGCTTATGATATAACTCTAGCACTTGCTTTAAATGAGAGAAGTGTCTGTAAATTGTTTGCAGACGCATGGTTGTAACAACACAAGTCTGAATTTTACCCTGACTGCAGTACAAAGACGGAGAAAGTGGTAAGGGAAAACAGGAAGCCCATTAGATAATGAATTAAGTGGAAGAGGAAGCGCCTCAGCAATTCATTCAGCGGCGAGACCCAGGAGTATCCGGCCATGCATGTGAGGAAGTCTCTTCCTCCCCTCGCCTCTTTAAAGGAATCAATGGTGCAGCTGTGTCAGCCGAGGATGGAGGATTTGGAGCGTTGGGCTGTATTGACGCTGCTGAAAACTGACAGCGAGGCCATGGAGAGAGTGCACAGAGAGACTGCTGTGCTTGGGGGAGCTTCTAGAGAGACCACCTTGGCAAACAGTACTGGTCTGTTGAAGGGAATGGGCAGGAAGGAAACCATCACAGGTGTCCTTTCTCTCTGTGGAACGGAACTGGGGGCTATGACCTTAACACTTTCTGTGGTCCAGTTGAAATGGTGAATGAGTAGAGCCTTTAACCGAGGGAGTTGATCTCCAGCACCAACACCTGTTGCGGCCTATACAGGGACCTTTCACAGAGACAGGTGCCTCCTGCTGGAGACGCCTCTGCTCCTCCAGCTGCTTCTCTCCAAAGCCAGCGTACAGATTCTTCACATGCCTTACTGTCAGCTAGGCAACTCCAGCCCTTTCACGCCAGTGGACACTTAGGGAGCTGAGCCTAGCCTACAACCCTCCCTTCCTTTTCCCACATGAAATCACACAATCACCTTCTATGTAGACGCTTGTTAGTATGGTGAACCCAAGATAAGACATAGCAGGGTAACTGCGAACTGAAAATTACACTAGAGTTTAATGGCTTGTAATGGTAGGCCTGTCACAATAGCCGTTTTGGGGGGTTTTTGCGATCAACAATTAAAAACTATTATAGTCATGGTCAAGAACATTTTATGTCACTTATTAAAAAAAAAATAAATAAATAATGGCATAATTATGCAATTAGACCCTTTTAAAGAGTATATTTAAAAGACATTTTTAGCAAAAATGTAAAATATACGATATATACACACCTATGATCACTTCACAACATCGTAGCTGTCCAATGAAAAATATGCATTTTTGTGGATTCTTAGTTTACTACATAATTTGAACAGAATTGAACAATACCATTGTGTGATGGAAGAATAGTTTCAATTGTGAATGCTTTTGTAAATAAATAGGCTATATTCATGTATTTAACATTTAATTAAATTTAATGCTAGCTGCCATTTTATAAAAGCAACAAGCTGCTCAGAACTTGTGCGCTATTGCAGTTTTGTCATGGTGAAGGAAGTTTTAAGAATTCCGCTACATGTTGTGCCAAAAACACCCTAACCCATGACAAAATAAAAAACCCTGGTGGCTTATTGTTTTACTAAACAAACACACCAGTAAACAGTGCTCAATTATAAAGCCAATGTCTTTATACTGTAATAAGTATTGACAATAAACCAATATTATCATTTTTGTGACAGGCCAAAAGGTGAGGTTCGTGATTTTAATCAAAAACACCATTTGTATAATTAAAAAAAAAATTGTATAGTTTGTTTGCTCCACATTCTGTGTGCTCAAAAGCAGTCTAATGTGTTTTTGAAGTCCAGGTGTCTGTAAATGTTTAAAAGAAACAACTGTCTCAGTCCGGTATGCTAGGCTTTCTCTCTCTTGCTCTCTGTTCATGGCAAAAAAAAAAAATGCATTTTAGAGTGAACAGGTTCAAAACAACTGCAGTAACCTGTGCAAATAGCCTAGACTGTAAAGTAAGTTCTTGCTATGGTCCCTCTATACTAGTGTGTCATTTAGGAGAATAAAGCTTCAGGGAAACAAATCTTACCCTGAGCAAATGTATTGTTGAGTAACCTTTAGTTAGGTGGTCCAACATTTCCCCACAACTACTCTTTAATCCATTCATGCAAGCAGCACTTCACACTTAAGTACTTCCCTTAATCTAGCACATCTAATTTAAGTGCTTAATAATTACCTGATGAATTGTGTGTGACTCACAAATACCCGATGAACCGAAAAACACTCGTGTTTTTTTTTTTTTAACAGAGTTACTCAAAGACTAGACCTTAGAGGGACAAACCTATATCTGCACATTAATGACCTTGTGTTTTCAGAACAAGTACCACGACACACACACGTAGAATCTGCGTAACAGGTTTGTCAATACTATTATTGTGTTCTAGCGCCTTCGCTAACACGCAACATGCAAATCTGTACATGTACAGTGATGCAGCACACCCACCCTGGCGGGTTAACCCTCTCTGATTGGGTTTCCTTCAGTCAGCCTGGTCCCAGCATGCACAATATGCAAGGCAAAGGGTACTTTAGTACATAGCTCAAATAGCTCACTGAGTACTGGCACCCCAGTGGGAGAGGGGAGTTTTGTACAAGACTTCTTTAGGCTGCAAACATGTCTGGGCATGTTCTAAATCTCCTCAAAAGTGCCTCATCCATATAAACTCTCTACAGCCACCGTTTGCACAATGCTTCAGAATGTACAAGGGTGCAGCGCAGTGGTCAATCACGAAAAGAATGCGGCCTGAGCACTCCGAGGTGCTGGACAGCTGAATGGGACAGCTGAATGAGAACCTTAAGTGGTCACTCAGCAAATGCTTGGCAGCAATTCAATGCACTGGACTAATGACACCCTCTTTGCTTAGAAATTAGCACTTCAGAAAATGGTATCCCATATAATCCCAGAGTATTGTAGATGCAAAATCTTCCAAAAGAAATCAAATGTGTTTTCCTGTGGAGGCCTCGCCCTGCACGTGTCTCTCTCTTTCTCTCTCTCTCTCTCTCTCTTTCTCTCTCTCATAAGCTTGCAGCTGTGTGAAAAAGGCAAAAGGTTTCCCAGCTGGGCCTGGGGAACCACTTTCCATCCTCTACTATTACGACTCCTTTATCCAAGACCATGAGCTATGACCTCACCTCCTCCCCACCCGAATTATTCAGAAAACAAAGCTGAAAGAGTCATTGGAGAAAATATTTGCACACGTGGAACACCCTTTTTGTGCACCTTGCTCAGAACAATAAAATTCACAAGGGCGAAACAAGACCTGCTCTGAGTGAATGTGAAAGCTCTGCTTGTCACCGTGGTTACTGGGCACCGAACACCTGCGCAAAACTTTAAATAAGTGTGGACTTTCACATGGTCAAGGGTCTCTAAAGGTCCATGCATTCATAAGCAAACTCCTTATGGGTTTATGACAACTTGGAATTGACTTGAAATCATTTGACAGCACCAAAAAGTTTTTCCAGCTGCAAACACATTTATGGATTAGGACTGCTAGGCACCCAAGGGGGTCTCCTAAATTGAATCAACACCTAAAGCTTTTTCCCAGGGGGTTAAACTCTGCCTACACTACTGACTGTGCCTTTGAATTATGCTGCCTTTATCAAACACTCTAACAATAAAAAATTAATAAATTCTTTATTCTGAATACAGTCACTGTTATTTTAATTTTCAATTTCATGCCACTACAGGCAAATTTATGCTTCAGTGTCAAAACTACAATTGAGGCAATGAATAGGTCCCATGCCAATGCAAATCATATGCAGTACATCACACCATAGCCTAATGCACACCTCCCCAGAAATGTAAACACACCTTTCGAAAACACTGTACAGGTCGGGGTTTTTTTTCTGTGTAAAAATTTCATGTGACTACCCCCAGATACTTTAAGATGTTTCGAAAATGACTACATTTTCAACATAGTTATGTTAACTCCCTCACATGTCATCTGGACCTATTCCTTCCAAGAATGCAGCTGGCTGGAAAAAAAAACAAAAAAACAACACTTTTATGACAGCAGGCCTTTTATGACTCTGTTCAAGTGCACGTGTGGCTTCATTCTGAGAAATGCTGTTTACATAAACACAGCCATTTCACATCTGAAGTTCCTGTGTCGTAAATATCATTGAAACACTCTATGAGGCGTGAGGGCAGGCAGCCACCTGTGTGGCTTAGAAGCAACCGTAAGGGGCAGAGAAGATGCAGACTCCTAGCTGCCACACGCCGGTTGGCTCGGTCACTACTCTGGGCACAGCAGACTTCCTCTGACTTCCTGACCTATTCATCCACAACACAGGCTCCAGTTATCTGAGTGACCAAAGAGACCATTCTATTCCTTTCAATTAAAAAAAAAAAAACTGTCAAGTCTCAACTGACAAGAGGTCAATACATTGGGTCTTCAATAGGAGAGAAAGTGTGAGAGTGCCGATGTTCTCACAGATGGCCCTAACAGAAGAGAGGATAACCTTGACCATCTTTAATTAGGTCTTTCTGTTCTCAGTAAACACATCCTGCCGCTGTACTTACTGGCTTTAGTGTGCACTCAGTACCATGGTTGGAAATCACAGGGCCTCTAACAATAAGTTCTAACTTCTAATCTACATAATGTTGCCTATATTGATTATATATATTTTATTTAATACTGTTTATCTTTTTTTATATGTTAATTCTGTTAACATGTTCCTACTGTGTGTTTATGTACTGTCCCTTTAAACCACACCACCACGCTGTATCCAACCGAGCAACTTGAGCAGCTTGGACCAAAGAAAAATGCTGTGACATATATGTCATTTTAGACATATTTTGATCTAAGTGAAAATTCAGTCATTCAATAATTCATTGTCTGTAACCACTTATCCAATTCAGGGTCGCAGTGGGTCCGGAGCCTACCGGGAATCACTGGGCACAAGGCCGGAACACACCCTGGAGGGAGCAGCAGTCCTTCTACGAGAGTCGCCAATCTGTCTACCAAAGTGTGTTTTTGGACTGTGGGAGGAAACCCACACGTACAATGGGAGAACACACCAAACTCCTCACAGACCCACCTCACAAGTCCCACCCAGAGTGGGACTTGAACCCACAATCTTCAGGTCCCTGGAGCTGTGTGACTGAGACACTACCGCTCTAAGTGAAAATGACACTGGAAAAAAAGAAGTGAAATGTAAGATATGATTCACAATACTTAAATACTCTATATATTGCAAGACAATACTCTTTGCTACATAATATCTGTGTAACTGAAGAAGATGAAATATTCCTAAATAGGCAAATAGAAGGAATCATTTATTTATTTGTGCTAGTTTCACAGAATCTGAAACACGTATGAGAAAATGTGGAACAAAATGGATTGCACACCACACACACTGAGTGTAACTCGTCCATGTCAAAGTGTGTCATAACTCCAGTGTAAAATAGCTATAAACCGCCAGAAAGCAGAACTGTTCGGTGGTGACTGTGCATGCTTGTTGCGTTGCCTGTGCACTTTACTTTAACTAGACCGTTCATGCAAATCACAGTCTTTGTCCATTTCGCTTTTGTCTACGCTGTCATAAAGGCCAAAGTGGGCCCAGAATTTTGATTTGAAAAAGGACAATGCCTGCCTCCCATTCTTTTTTTTCTCTGTAGGTTTACCCTATTCATTTGGTCAGTGTCATCACACAGAGTCATGAAGTAGTGACTCTGGTAAGTCAAATTAAAGTCTGTTTACAGCACTGCACCTTTCAGTAAAAACATCAATATTTGGCACCAGTATATTGATAAGGTACCTCAAAACAATGCAATCTGATATATCACCATAGCAATGTTTTTTCTCAACCCTATCCAGGGGGGAATTTATAGAGAGGATGGATGGAGATATAAGGAAGGATAGCAGAGAAAAAAAAGGAGTGCGTTCATGAAGTCCATAAGAGGGCATGAGCAAATGTGGCATTTGGCATTTTCATCCACTGACCATTTGCTGCAATAGTGCAATCAAGGCACAGTGACTTTACATTTGCCCTTTTCAAATGTAGCTTCTGAATTAAGATCTCATCACTGATCTCATCTCATCGGACCGCATTCTTTGTGCAAACTGTGCTAGTGCAAGGTCAGCACACAAGGCTAGGCTTTGTGTTCTGTTTAAAACTATTTGCCATCATGATACAGGGAGCTTAAGGAATCTCAAATTACTGAGAAAGAATGGATGGAAAGACATGTATGTTTGCTTACCAGCCATAACTTTAGCACATAAACTTGAAGGAAATGAAAAGGTATTAGTTAAAACCCACAGCCAAGTTTGGTGAGAGAATAGTACCCTTTGTTCAGCTTTGAAAACGCTGGCAGACTTCTCTAAATGAATGAGATAAATTGGAGAGGTTATGGGTGATGCTCACATGACATTAGTACACCATCCACTTTCAATTATGCACTGAACTATCACTGGATTAGGAACACCAGCCTTGTATCTACACTCACTGTTCATATTATTAGCTCCACTGACCATACAGGAGTACTTTGTAGTTCTACAACTTCAGACTGTTGTTTGAGTGGATCTGACACAGCAGTGCTGTTAGAGTTTTTAAAGCCCTCAGTGTCACTGCTGAACTGAGAATAATTTACCAAACCAAAATTATTCAGCCTACAGGCGTCCTGTAGGCATGTGCTGTGTCCAGTGATGAATGGCAAGAGGTTGATCAACACAGCGAGTCTCTGACTTTTTATGTACAAGGTTGACCAACGAGTAAGATGTGTCTAACAGAGTGGACAGTGTTTACAAAAAAATAAATAAATAAATAAAAATAAAAATAAAAACCGAGCAGCACTGCTGTGTCTGATACACTCCATACCAGTCTGATACACTCCCATACCAGTGCAACACATGCTAACACACCACCACCTTGTAAGTGTCACTGTAGCACTGAGAATGATCCACCATCCAAGTCCTGACTACTGAAAAACAGGGTGAAATGGGGAAAAAAAAAAAGTATGCAGAGAAACAGGTGGACTACAGTCTGCAATTGTACAATTACATAGCTCTACTGTATGGTCATTGGAGCTGATAAAATGGACAATAAGTGTAGATACAAGGTAGGTGTCCCTAATCCAGTGATAGTTCAGTGTATATACACTAACAGATAAACTGAAAGCCTGACTATTCTAGCTTTCCTAAGCACTTGATCTGCAAAAATGTTACACCCACATTTATGAGCTGAAATATACAGGAGACACTTCAATGCTAAATGTCAAGAGGGCCTAGGTTGTAGACTGATTTTCATACCTATTTGGATTCTACACAACTAGAGCCACATTCAGTCCACAAAGGAAACTGAGTCACACAGCCAATCCATTCGAGGACAAATTCCAACCCAGGTCAGATATGTTCCATGTTCAGGACACTACCGCATTCTATTCAATGGGTGTAGAAAAGTGACACGTGACAAGGTTTGGCTAACCAGCTGTAAACCACAGACTTATCACCTAAGTTGCTGTGCTCTGTGTAGGTTTGGAGTCATTAACCCGTATCATGAGGCATTCTTTTGTGATGAAGCAGCAAATTCATTGCCTTCGATTCAAGGTCTGCCCAACCCTCGTTCACAACACAGGCATGTGACTCAGTCGATTGTGGGTAGGATAAGCCACAAGGGTGGGCCTCCCTGCAGCCTCTCCCAGGGCTTCACCCAGCCTCCTGAGACGCTGCTTTATTTACACATTCCTCCTTCAGCGGAAATATGGTCCATTTACGACATCATTCAAAACTGAGTCTAGGCCATGAGATGTGTGTTGACAACAGTTCTGTTGGATGAACCCTGAATCAGCAAAGATTCTGGTAATGGAATGGATTGGAATCTCAGAAAGACTTTAAAGTGATGGACTATTTAAAGGGTCCAAATGGATATTTACTTTTTTTTTTTCCTCAGAAACGTATATGCAAAATAAATATACAGCTACAGTGGCAACAGTAACAGTAACAGTGGCAATAGAGTCCATAGAATCTATGTAAACACATGGAAACAGTCCTTTTTGAAAACAAGGTTGTTGCATTGTTTATCTACTTGTTACCTTCAAATTTTGTGTGTTTTAGTCTGAAAAATAGAAGTAATTTTCCTTTATCACCCTTAAAAGCACACTGAAAAGTAGAGAAGGAGCCTTTTTATTTCTAAAGTAGGGCTGCAACAAATAATCAATAAGATTATAAAAAAAAATAATAATATGATAAAAATCTTTTATAAAAATATATGGTGGCAATTTTCATTATCAGTTAGTTGGTCTATTGCTTATTCCATAGTAATACAGAAAAATATTTTGTCTGACACTGCAGTCCAAAAAGAAAGGGGGTACAAACAGACAAGAGGTTGTGGCAGGTACTAATGTTACTACTGTGGGCTACTGTGAGTGACACTAAAGTTAGGTAAGACACACATCATATACACCACATTGTTTCCACTTAAAGGAACACTAGGTAGCACTTTTACCTTAGAATTACAGCTTCAGAATCATTGTGATGCTCCACTGACCTGACACTGAGAGAGTAGAGGCTTTGCCATTGCTATTCTGGGCTCAGCGCTGCAGAAACTGGAACCCCTACTCACAAATTTTCAGGACAGTGCTGCAAAAATAAATTGTTCTTTGCAACTTTAGCGGGAGCCCAGGAACAAAAACAGTAGTAGTACCTAATTTTCTTTTAAATATTATGGTTTTAAAAATCATTTTGCATGTATCTATATTTTCAAATAAACCAACTAACCAAATAATAAAAAAAAATCAACATATTAATTGCTTATAAATATAACCATAGGGTGGCACGGTGGTGCAGCAGGGATTGTCGCAGTCATACAGCTCCGGGGATCTGGAGGTTGTGGGTTTAAGCCCTGCTCCTGGTGACTGTCTGTGAGGAGTTTGGTGTGTTCTCCCCGTGTCCGCGTGGGTTTCCTCTAGATGCTCCGTTTTCCTCCCATAGTCCGAAAAAACAAATGTTGGTAGGTGAATTGGTGACTCAAAAGGTGACTAGCGTCCCCTCCAAGGTGTGTTCCTGCCTTGCGGCCTGTGATTCCGGGTAGGCTCCGGACCCACCACGACCCTGAACTGGATAAGCGGTTACAGACTGAATGAATGAACATAATTATTATTTGCAGCCATATTCTAAAGGATAAAAATGTGGATCTCAAAAAAAAACAAACAAACAACAAAAAATCTGCAAATTACACAAAAATATGGGCCCTTTGGTTTAGTTTCAGCACCAATAACATTAGAGTGAATAACCATTAGAATTAAGAAAATGACATAATGCTAACTGGTGGCTACACACTTGCATTAACATGTAAGGCTGAGCTACAGGTGTATTTTTATTACAAACACCTCTAGAACCTTCTGTTGCAGTTGGTGCTGTTGTCTGTACCAGATGACTCAGACAAGGTACAGCTTTTTTTTTCCTGAGCACAGACATTGTCCTTTAGGCACAGGGCAAAACATTTCCTTAAAATAAGGATGGGCTGACAAGTCCAGACTGATAGGAGGTGCTTGGAGGGAATTATGGGTGGGATAATTTGGCTGCACACTGTACATATCTCTTTAAACACAAAAAGATAACATCACAAAACAAAAGGCCTAATGCTACCTGTATTTTTGCTTGGTCTTTATCACCAGAAAAATGTCTGGAAAAACAACAGTGTTTACTAACGACAGCTAGACCAAACAACATAGTATACGGTATGGGGGGCTGAATCCAAAACCCCAAAGATTCAGCTTTTAAATGTATGTACTGTCTTTAAAGCTAATAAAATTCACAATCAAATCTCACTGTAGTCAGACATTCTCTCAAACTATGTATGCCCCATAAAGCAGGTCCCCTAATGGGGGCAGCCATGTTTAAAACAGGTTTATACAAAATCTCCATCCACGTCATTATGATTCAGTATAATGGTTGCTTTATAACCTGAAGGACAATTATTGGAGACAATGACACTGGCAGGCCAAGTGTTGATAGTGATGAAGAACAAATAATATAGGCATGGCTTTGTCTATATACTTATATGAATTTTTCTCTAATAAAACAATATAGACCAGATTAACTATTGCCACTTTGCTGAAGAACTTCAACATGTAACCTTAACACTGTTGTTATTGTGTTCTTAAACATAAAGTCTTTCTAAAGGTAAACCTATGTTTTGAATGATTGTGCCGCTAAAATTAAATACACACAACTACATTCATTATATATTAAATATATTAAAAGGTAAATATAAAATTCATTCATTCATTATCTGTAACTGTTGTCCAGTTCAGGGCTGTGGTGGGTCCAGAGCCTACCCAGAATCATTGGGGCAAGGCAGGAATACACCATGGAGGGGGCGCCAGTCCTTCACAGGGCAACACACACACACACACACACTGAGACTTTTGAGTCACCAATCCATCTACCAACGGTTTTTTTTTTTGGACTGTGGGAGAAAACCCACACGGACACAGGGAGAACACACCAACTCCTCAAAGACAACCTCCAGGTCCCTGGAACTGTGAGACTGCGACACTACCTGCTGCGCCATAATCAGAATAAAACTGGCCCATGTAAACACCTCAATCGGAACAAACTAGTCCGATTGAGACTATTTCAAATACAATTTTTATCCAACTGAATGAGGTATGTAATCCTTTAAATAATCTGTTAAGTAGAAGAATAATAGCCATGTAAACATCAGTATCTGATTACTTTATATTACAGGCCATCACCAAAGCTACTTCTTCAATTGGCAGTTTTATAAGACATGTGATTGGTGACGGAACAATTCCTTTGCAGAACACATAAATACATTTCTTGATGCTTTCACGAATGCCAAACTGGTTGGAGTTAACGCAGAACTTGGAACAGGGGCTCTGTATGTTCTGTGGGGATGAGATAATCTTAAATCTAGTTGAACAACTCTTTATCTCTTTACTGTACATTTTCACCCAGATGTTTAGTGTCATTGGTGACAGGACTGGCCTCCATGTTATGTGTTTAAAAGTGTTGTAGGACATGTCTTCCCATCGCCCCTTCTTTAATAAATGGAGGTAAAGCACATTTAGCTGAGTTTGCAGTAACTGTAAACAAAGCAGGAAAGGGAAAAAAATCTCCAGTAGCACACTCCTGAACATTCACTCTGACTGGACTCATGGGCACATGCTCGTTTTTGATGTGTACGCTAATGTATACACAATGTGTACTAATGGCAATACATGCATGTCATTTGGAATAGATTTCTTGTAATATGCATATAAACAGATTATCATCAGATACTGTACAGTGTACATGAAAACACCACAGTGTTAATTTATAATCAGAATGAATTCAGTCTGGTTGGAGAAAATCTTTGTATGTAACTTTAGTCAGTGATAACCATTTGAGTTTTGACCAAACAATATTATGTACAGTATGAGGACTACCATTAGTTAACATCATCTAAATTCCAGTTTCCGTGACCCTGAACTGGATAAGCAGTTATAGACAATGAATGAATGAATACATTCAATCTTTTCTGAGACAAAAATCTATACTGAGCTAATGCAGGGATATGCCTCCTCTTCAATGGTTTGGCCTCAGCTTATGATATCAAAACCAATCACCATCTCAGTGCCTGTCACACTCATTGAACTTTTCGATGGTTGTCCTAATAGCCTGAGCAGTAAATCCTTTATAACGGTGGGTTAAAGTGATGTCAACCTTGTTTGCCAAAGAGACCAGCTCCTCGTATCATCCCTCAAGGACACACTGACTGCCGGATGATTCACCTTTTTCAGCCTGGGTTTATTCAAACGACTCTCTGTCTTTTCGTTTTTCTTATCTCGACCGATCGATATTTCCAAGCGCCGTGTTGCATGCCGTATGCCTGCAGCGAAATTAGGCTGCTCTGTCTACATGTGGGTGTGAGAGAAGAGACAGGAGAGTTACTGAAGGCATAGGAACCAAGACATTCATGCAATGTCTGTAAGCCACTAGAGGTGAACTGCCAGACTAAGGTCAAATTGCCACATACCTGTCACACATTGTAGAGCGCACAGGAAGAAGGAAAAAAATAGGCCCCAGTGATTTGAATATGTGGGGAAAAAAACAAGATAAGACTGCAGCTCAGCTATTAAATTCCACAATCAAATAAAACCCTTCTTAATGGGGTTACACTGGGGAAAATGGGGGTAGTCTGTGCAGCTGTTGTATCTGTTGACATAACACAGTAATCTGCTTAATTTCTAAAGATAAATGTAAAGTGATATGTTCCCAGGTAAGCTGTCTGAACTCCATAACGCCTGTATGACTGGATGCACATGAACATATACACGTTTTATGGTTTAAAAAGCTTTAAAATTAGCTTTTTCTGATAAAGTATGAGCTGAACACACAAAGTATGAGTATGAACACATGAACCTCACAGTGGGTTGCTCCTAAAGGTAATGTGGAAAAATCTATGGCTGGCATGTATAGAGCAGCAGTGCATGCCTCGGTGCTCAGATGTCACTCCAGTGAGCAAAGCACAAATGAGCTGTGAGCGAAAGCTCGGCCAGTCTTTCACCACTGTGGTGCCCTGATTCCAATAAAGGAATCCCTCACTAATCCTGCATGTGAGACAGCTCCACACCCCCCCCCCCGTCCCCACCACCAAAGAGCTGCCTCAGGGCAAAATGACAGACAGGGTTAGTGCTTAGGGTCTCCTCTGCCTGCACACAGACACAGAAAGATGTACTATACACAGGTCACAAAACTTCAACATGCTAACAAACCTATGGCTAAATGGTAAAAGTTAATTTATGCAAAGCGGGCATCACATTTCTACCTAGTTATGTACAGGTCATTCGTGTTTTCAGTGCTGACCCTCACTCAGATACACAAACACACAACAAATTCTGCAGGTCACTAATGAAGACTTAAATGTACAAAAATGTGCCAACTCAGACCCAGCTGACCGGCTGTGCAGGAAATATAGCTAATGCCAAATGTAGGTGTTGGGATCACTGAAGGTGAATAGTGAACGATGCTTTCTGAAGATAAAGCAAAACACGTTTTCACTGAGGTGTATTCAGCATAGATGATTGTCTAACAATGTTTCCTAAACATTCAGTCCCATGTATTTCAATTGTCATATTGGACATGAAGTTTTTTGTGGATATGATATGTAACCTAAAACTGAATCGCCCTGAGCAGACGGTGTCTATTAGCAAAGGCTTTAAAAAGATAAAAACCAAAAGTAAGAGTAGTCACTAAAACAATCCAGTGTGGTTGAGTAGTAAACAATGCCTTGTAAAATATGAGGCCAAATATAGTTGTGCCAATAATGTGAAACATCACTACATGTCAATACTAAACAATGCTCTCTAAAGATAAAGCCAAATATAAGGGTTGTCACTGATGTAGATTTATTGTAGGTGATGGATAAACAATTCTTCTCAAAGATAAAGCCAAAGGTAGGAGTTTGCACTGATGCAAAAACCATTGTCAATGATAGTATCCCCACCCCCATGTGGTCATCTTGTCTAAATCGCATGTGTGTGTGTGTACGGACACATGGCACAGTAAGGCAGTGTTTTATATTTTATAAAATAAAGCCAAATATACGTGTCTAGCATGTTGATGACTTTCCAGTTTGTTAAGGAAAAAAGCCTACATTTAAGGCCTGTCACTAAGACTGAATTATTGCAAGTGATGGACAAACAATGCTTTACCAAGATAAAGGCAAACGTAGGTGTTGTCACTGAAGTGAAACCATGTAAATGGCAATATGCCCAACCCAGGTTGCCACGGTGGTGTCTATTTTCAAATGGTATTTATGCAGATTGTTGTACCTGAGGAATTCTTGTATGAATAACGTGCAACGTTAATATGAATTGCTTTGAGGTTTCACAAGTGATGTACAAAGATAAAGACAATTGTTAGGGTTGTCACTATTGTAGTAACACTGGGAGTTAGTGATAAATACAACGTTTTATAAGCAGGAAGCTAAAATATGTGGAGTCACTGTAAATGACTGTAAAACATCCACATGTAGGTGTCTGAATCCTTGTAGGTGATTGGTAAACAATGCTTGGCAAAGATGAAACCAAATCTGGGGGTTGTCACTGATGTGAAAGCATTGCAAATGACAACATCCCCACCTCCATGATGTGAAGTTGATGTCTATTGTCACATGCTAGGCGTGCAGAGTGTTATTTACCTGAGGAATTCTTGCAGACATGTGTCGCAGAACCTGTGGCCGCATGTGGACACTTGGACAGGTTCCCTCATGGCTTTGCTGCACAGAGGACATTGGAAGCGCCTCTTGGGTTTCTCCAGGAACTTGTAGTCGTAGCCCGGCATTGTCACTGTTGCTACAGCTGCTGAGACAAAGACGGGAAAGCTGCGGTTGTCTCTCAGTCCTCGGTTAAATGTGCCTTCTACAGAGAAAACAGAAGCGACTCGATCCCTAAAGTGTCTTTCTCCTTCAGTCTTCACTCAGCAAAACACTGCCGTTTTTTCTCTCTCTCTCTCCCGGCGACCTGAAGCCCCTAAGCGGCGGCTCGGTTAAACCTCTCCCCGCGGCAATGACACCTCTCTCAGCTGAACAACACACAGCCACCTGGGTGTCTGTAAAGAAGGGAAAAATCAAGCAGGAAGAACACAGCCCTTAGCTCCTTAAACTGACAGACTGAAGACAAAAGCTCCACATCCCATCTGTTCTGTTTAGGTATAAAACTTAACTCCGCCCACACAGCTATGTGGGCGGTGCCTCACGTATCTATCCCCCTTTCCTCCTCCCTCCCCCCACCCCCTTCTCTCTCCATTTTCCTTTTTTCTAACATGATATGACATATGTTTAAATTATTTCTGTAACTATATTATTTATCGTAGGGATATCTCTATACCTAAATCGAAAATAACATTGAAGAGTCTCATTCCACAATGCGGCACAGCCGGTTGTAACCTGGAGGATTTTGGAATTCACAAATGTCACTTTGTTTAAAAAAAACAAACAACAACAACAAAAAAAAAACATTATATCACGTATAGTTCCCCTACATGTAAACTCCAGTCCTAGACCCATTCACGAAAATCATGAAAAAGCCAAAAGAAAAATCTTTTATTTACATAATAGCTGTATGCCTAGGCGCATAAGAAAGTCTCCATTTTGAAAAGCTGTTACCTGACACGTACATATTTATTTACATACAATAACGCACGATGTAAGCAGCATAAACACTTCAAGTATTGATAGCATCAATCATTTCTTCATGACAGTGCAGTATTCTTATTTTGGGTTAAGTACTTATCATGTACTGGATCAAGTAACTGGATTGATTAACCAACACTTGATTACACTATATATATAATGCCCTATACCCCATGCATAGCATTTACTATACATGGCATTGAGTATGGTGATTTCTTGAGGCCCTTGTCAGCTTTGTTTTTAACCTTAGCTTTTTTTTTATTGATCACTTGTCAGCTGTTCGTGACTTAGCTTTATTTTTCACAAGTCCTGAGCTTAACTCCAAAAGCGTTATAGTGTTATATTGCCAACTGTAAACATTTGCAGTCATTTTATCGATCACATGACAGCTGTGTGTAGACTTCAGCTCTATTCTGAACATTAGTGAGGGACGTGTTAGTTGGTGAGAGGTCTCCCTCTATCGGTAGATGTGCTTTGTTCCCACAAAGGTTATAAAAGCGGGTGGCCATTTCCCCCGAAACAAAGCGGCTGTAATATTCAGTATCAGGGAATGTGCATTGTCCGGGACTATGGTGCTCTTCAGAGTCCTTCAGCACCCTCTCTTTCCGCAGGAACTTCCATAAAAAGGCGAAGGAAGACTCCACACACTCGCCGAGCAACAGCCAACGCGCAGAGTAACGCATTGCCACTGAATTACATCATTGCATGACGGAATCCTGCGCTTTCAGTGGACAGCACAGGGAGTGAATGAATATGTAAAAACAGGATACTTCATTTGTAATGTAAGGGATTTAGACATATTTCTTTATTTACATTTTCAATCTTTCCAGAAGACATTTGACATAATAAAAGTCTACAAAAAAACAAAACAAAAAAAAAAAACAAAACACTATTGCTCTTCCATTTTGGAATGATTATGTTCGTCAAGCAATGTAAAGAGCAGGGTGAGGTGAACTGTAGGTCCCAGCTGGGCATAGTGGAAGGTCATAAAATACATAATGCCACAGACTGAGCTACAAGATGGTTCTGACTGAGGACAGACCTGTAGTCTCTTGGTGCTGGGGACTTTAAACCCCTGGCTGATTCCCCTGGGTGTGACCCAAAACACCTATCAAAAACATCACTGAGGATTCATCCAATGATTCTTCTGAAATCCTTCTGAAGTTTTCCCCACTTTCTACAGTTTAGTAATAGCTTAACACTAGATTCTGGAACACTGCTGTGAGGATTTATTTGCATTCAGCCACAAGAGCAATGATGATTAGTTGTAGATCACAGCCACCACCCACTCATCCCAAGGGTCCTGGACGGAGATCCATTACTCCACTGCTCCACAGGGGTCTTACATACTCCTGTAGCTCATGTTTGGCACTGAGCATGGTGATATTAGCCTTAGGTAAAGCTGCTCCATAGTGTCCCATTTTATTGGTCAAAGCTTTTCTCTGAACATTTTAGCAATGAGTGCACCTTAAAGTAACTGAATTTACTTGTAAGTATTTACAAACATCTGGATAAGGTACACATGTAAATCTAAATGATAAATCCAAAATGAAATCTAAATGAAAAATCCAATTCTTTCATGGAGGATCTTACACGTACTCTTCAGGTATCTTTGGTACTCAGCTTTGTCATGAGTTTTTTTGAGAAGCATTGTTTTCAGTCTAGGCATAAACTCACAAAACCTGTATAACTTCCTGGGAGGGACTTGTAGGTTTAAACAAAGTGACTCAAGGTGCTTTCAATTTAATGCAAGAGCTGAGAACTAGTGTAAGAAGTATGTATTTACTCTCCTTGGGTAGTTGACTTATAAGGCATCCACTTTCCCTTATTACATTTCAAACGCTTCTGAACACAGTATTACACTGTGTACGTGTTGTGTAAATGCTCCAAAAGAAATTCTCAGAAATTACCTAGAAAAAAAAAATCTTAATCCTAATCTGAATTTAGATTAGAACTAAAAGTGTTTTTTCAAATACCTCTTTTTTTGGCAGTGTTAATACGCTGGCATTATAACATTTTGGCACATAACTGACAAAAGGCATTAAATAAGACTTAGATATTAAATGAGAAGTAGATGTCAACTCTTCAGACACTATTGGACTTTCCAATAACTGTTATAATACTTTGAAAGTCTTTAAACACATCCTCTGGGAAGTCGTCAGCATCTTAACTCCACCAACCCTTTGTCAGTGTAATATTCAGGAAAGGAAGTCTTGAAATGGTGCTTGTCCTCCTCTTGCAGTCGTCACTGAATACCTCAACACATGGAGGGATCACTTGGGGATAGGCTCTTCAAAAAAGGCTGTAAAAGGGAGTATAGATATCATCAGTGCTATTACACAAACATAATTCATAGTAGAATGTTTACATTTCCTGTCCAGGAAAAACTGCTATGGAGGTTAAGCCATAAATCAACCATACAAACGACCAAACATTTTAAGTCATAAAATCCTGTAAAATGCTTTGAAACTATGTTAAAATCCCTTAGTATTGCCCAAGGAGGACAAAGGTCAATACACGACAAACAAGTGCTGCTGCTGATTGTACTGAGAGGAACAAGCCATAGTGAACTGCCTCCTCTTAAGTTAATTAGGTGCAGTTAGTGAAAAGCCCCTAGGCAACTGAGGCATACAGAGACCTAATGTATGAACATTGTGTTAAGAACCAAACAGGACACAAAAGCCTTTCATATGCCAGTATCAGTGCCTATTTACATTTCAGGCCCTGAAGCACAGATACAAACATATCAAACAAAACTTCCATAAAACAAATCAAAAACAGCAGAGCAAATAATGCACTGACTGAAGTTACTCAACTTGTAATAATGTGTGCATAATGTCCACATGGATAGTCATACCAGAAAAATCTGGAAAAACATTTCTAATTTGTAAAAAAGAAAAAAAAAAAAAAAAAAAAAAGTCCAAGCTATGTTATGCCTTTTCTAACAGTCAATTAATTATGTAATATTTACACAATATAAAGGTTATCCCATGTTTTCAAATGATTAAAAATAAATAAATAAATAAAAATTGGAGATGCAAAGTTTTGTAACAAAATATATGCCCATTTTATATTTATTTATACTTAGATTTACTTAAACTTGCTTTTAGTGCTGTCAAAAAATACAAATTAATCGCACATTTTCTGAAATGAATCATTATTAATATTTAAAGAATAAATGTTTAATAATGGATATTTAAAAGTAAAATAAACAAATCAATTTAAGATCAACACAGTGGAATTCTATTTATTTATCTGCTGATTTAAAAATATAATCACAAAAATAAATTAAAAATGTTTGTACTTCCTTGTATTTTGAGAAACTGGGGAGAGCAATTCTATTATAATTATACACAAAATAAGATGTAAAATATCCTATGCCAATCCATTAGAGGTACCACACACTCTTTCTATCTGCAGCTACCAAAATTCCTGTTGAACTCTACAGCTCAACACTAAGGTTGCTGTGGCTGTTTATGATCCAATCAGCTACCAGCTATCCTTAACAACTACGGTTACTCATTGAGCCCAGCCCAAGCAGGCTCCTCCTCTTGTTGGTGTTTTGCTGAATAAAACCCACAACACCTCCAGAAGGCTCAACAGTGAAGTCTGGGATCCCAGACCCACCCACCTCCAAGCCAGCTTTTACAGTCCTACCTTACCCTTTTCCATCAACAACCGTAAATCCACAGTGGACTCCCTGGTGACTAAGGCTGTACCTAGCCCCACTGGCACCGTTAATGCATGCTCAGTGCCATATCATATTAACAATATCTCAGTATAGTTTTGATGATTTTTGGAGTAGAATTCCCTAATCTCCTGAGTAAAAGTTTCAGGGAGAAATTTAGAATAGGACACAACAGCTATAATAGAGAAAATCTACACTACAGCACAGCTCATGGCTCAAACATAGAAGGATTAAGTGACGTAGGAGATGAAAGAGATGTGAATGTGTGCACATTCAGTCAAGGGAGAGAGAAAGAGGGAGTTAATTATGATATTTAATACATATTTCATCCATCCATCCATCCATTATCTATAACCGCTTATCCAAATTAGGGTCGCGGGGGGTCCAGAGCCTACCTGGAATCATCGGGCGCAAGGCGGGAATACACCCTGGAGGGAACGCCAGTCCTTCACAGGGCAACACAGACACACACACATTCACACCTACGGACACTTTCGAGTCACCAATCCACCTGCAACGTGTGTTTTTGGACTGTGGGAGGAAACCGGAGCACCCGGAGGAAACCCACGCGGACACGGGGAGAACACACCGACTCCTCACAGACAGTCACCCGGAGCTGGAATCGAACCCACAACCTCCAGGCCCCTGGAGCTGTGTGACTGCGGCACTACCTGCTGCGCCACCGTGCCGCCCATACATATTTCAGCATAAATAACTGAACTCAACAGTGAGAGTTGAGTTCAATGAGAGAAACACAGAGGTTTAATCCCAAATCCCTCCATCCTCCCTCTGTAGTGCACTACACACGTCCTGAAACGATTGAATCTAGATGTTAACACTGCTGTATATATTTCTAACACACATCATTTCTATTTATTCATCTGTGTGAATCTGAACTCTAGTGCTGTCTGTGTGTGTACAGTGTAGTTTATGACTTATGTAGTTCACTGTAGAGGGAGTGAGGAGCTGTGTGTGTACAGTGTAGTTTATGACTGATGTAGTTCACTGTAGAGGGAGCGAGGAGCTGTGTGTGTACAGTGTAGTTTATGACTGATGTAGTTCACTGTAGAGGGAGCGAGGAGCTGTGTGTGTACAGTGTAGTTTGTGACTGATGTAGTTCACTGTAGAGGGAGCGAGGAGCTCAGTGTAGTACAGTGTAGTTTGTGACTGATGTAGTTCGCTGTAGAGGGAGCGAGGAGCTGTGTGTGTACAGTGTAGTTTGTGACTGATGTAGTTCGCTGTAGAGGGAGCGAGGAGCTGTGTGTGTACAGTGTAGTTTGTGACTGATATAGTTCGCTGTAGAGGGAGCGAGGAGCTGTGTGTGTACAGTGTAGTTTGTGACTGATGTAGTTCGCTGTAGAGGGAGCGAGGAGCTGTGTGTGTACAGTGTAGTTTGTGACTGATGTAGTTCGCTGTAGAGGGAGCGAGGAGCTGTGTGTGTACAGTGTAGTTTGTGACTGATGTAGTTCGCTGTAGAGGGAGCGAGGAGCTGTTTTTGGACTGTGGGAGGAAACCGGAGCACCCGGAGGAAACCCACGCGGACACGGGGAGAACACACCAACTCCTCACAGACAGTCACCCGGAGCTGGAATCGAACCCACAACCTCCAGGCCCCTGGAGCTGTGTGACTGCGGCACTACCTGCTGCGCCACCGTGCCGCCCATACATATTTCAGCATAAATAACTGAACTCAACAGTAGTGACATTGTTTTTTCATTGCTAAATACAACTGTGGCATGGTGGTGCAGCAGGAAGTGTCGCAGTCACACAGCTCCAGGGACTTGGAGGTTGTGGGTTTGATTCCCGCTCTGGGTGACTGTCTGTGAGGAGTTGGTGTGATCTCCCCGTGTCCGCGTGGGTTTCCTCTAGGTGCTCCGGTTTCCTTCCACAGTCCAAAAACACACGTTGGTAGGTGAATTGGTGACTCAAAAAGTGTCCATAGGTGTGAGTGTGTCAGTGAATGTGCGAGTGTTTGTTGCCCTGTGAAGGACTGGCGCCCCCTCCGGGGTGTATTCCTGCCTTGCGCCCCAATGATTCCAGGTAGGCTCTGGACCCACCGCGACCCTGAACTGGATAAGCGGTTACGGATAATGAATGAATGAATGAATGAATGAATGAAATACAACTGTAAAAAGAGTGAATTATTGGAGGAAGTTGTGGCCAAATTTGGTAGAGTGATAAATTAGCACAATGTAATGTAATGCCTTAAATTCCCACGTGTTAATGTTGACTAATTTTGTTACATCCTTTGGAATGTTAAGGAATCAACTGAACCACCAACAATATGCAGTGTCCACGTAAATTATGTGACATCTGCATTAGTACGCTCTTTTAGAAATAGACGCGAGGCAGGAAACACACTATAGACAAAGAGCCAGTCCATCGTAGAGCATTACATACACTCAATGTGTGTGATTTCACATAGCCAATTGACTTAACGTGCTTTTGAAATGTGGGAGGAGTCCTGGGAACCTGTAGGAAACCTATGCAGAACACACAAAACTCCTCAATGACAATGACCCAAGGAGGGGATGGAAGCCAGGACCCCAACACCCGAGTGCGGAACACTACAGAGTAATCTACCATTGTATCCAATATAAGGGAGCTTAACTCTCTTTGCTGCAACAACAGTCTCTGTTCTACCGAGAAGACATTATATTACATGTTGGAACAATTCTGTGAGGATACGATGGCATTCAGCCACATAAACCTTTGTGAAGTCTGGATGCACTTTACAAAACCTGAATTCACTACTTAGAATTGGTGCAAAATATAACTGTCTGAATATATAGTGTACTACAAGAATTCATTACAAAAAATTTTCTCCATACAAGGAAAAAAAATAGTAGGTCTGGGTCTCTCCAGATCCTTTTCACAGAGCAGACAAGAGACAGATTAGGCTAAATTACCTTTTACAGCCAAGAGTGTGTTGCCATGGCAACAAGCCACCGATGTAACCGTGAATGGGTGGCTCTCATCAAGCTGCACAGCCTTTGGTATCCCAGAATCCTCCTCCTTCCTCCCGAGGCGGCCACGAGCTCCTTTCCCCCAGGTGTACACCTCTCCCTCTGAAGGACAAGAGTATGTGTTATTTACTAATACTGCAAATACTCTGCTAAATTTGATTTAAAGCAGGTTCAGATGAATGGAAATATTCTCATTCAAAATTCAAAGATAAGAAATAGCACACTTAACACTTGAACACAGAGGTTTCAGGCTCATAATTACTTTTTTAAATGTGAACCATGAGTAAAAGTATTTTAATGGGACTGAAAAAATTGGTTGTTACTGATTGTGAAATTGTAGTTGTTACTAAAATGTACTATGGAATTCACATCTTTATAGCAAACGTCTATGATTTTGGGGAAGTGCTGTTCTCTGGTTTGTTTACTTGGAACTGTTGGAACTGTATGTCTGACAGAAAATAATGTTTCTTATGTGTACGTGGCTGAAATTTAACTTGTCTGTATGATTTTATTCACAGTTTGAATTACCACAAAAACTGGTTTGTAACTCAAGTTAGTTTTTTAGCACTTGCAGTCTGTGTTTACTTTCATGCAGTTAGCGCTCTTTCGAATTTAGAGTCAGTTCCATCTACAGTAAAAATAAATCAATATTACCCACTTATGGAGCAGCAATAGAGCAATATATTCATCTTGGTTCATGCTTTTCAATATTTGGAAGGCTCTTTGTGGTCTAAAACCTCTACATGCCATTTCCCTGCCGTAAAAAAAAAAAACTTTGTAAACACATTAGACTGGTTTTAAGCATGCAAACAGCCAGGAGAGCTAGGAAATATAAATGAATTTTATAAAAAGTGCTTTTTTTATTTGTCATAAATGTTGCCTTTCAGTGGCATTTAGCCTTTCAAAAAATGGCCCACATATCATGTACAGGGGTTGGACAATTAATTTTTAGACCACAATAATTTATTAGTATGGTGTAGGGCCACCTTTTGCGGCCAATACAGCGTCAATTCGTCTTGAGAATGACATATACACGTCCTGCACAGTGGTCAGAGGGGTTTTAAGCCATTCTTCTTGCAGGATAGTGGCCAGGTCACTACGTGATCCTGGTGGAGAAAAACAATTTTTACTGACTCGCTCCTCCAAAACACCCCCAAAGTGGCTCAATAATATTTAGATCTGGTGACTGTGCAGGCTATGGGAGATGTTCAACTTCACTTTCATGTTCATCAAATCAATCTTTCACCAGTCTTGCTGTGTGTATTGGTGCATTGTCATCCTGATACACGGCACCACCTTCAGGATACAATGTTTGAACCATTGGATGCACATGGTCTTACTGGTGCAATGTGCAATTACTGAAGATTGGCCACCAGGCTGGTCCAATTTAGCCATGAAACCTCCCACACTAAAATGACAGGTGTTTCAGTTTCATTGTCTAACCCCTGTATATTTGACAAACAGCAACCCAAAAACAGCTGTATGAAAACGTCTGTATACCAATGGTCAAATGGTTGGTTTTCTTACTGAAATAGGTTTATACACAAGGAAACATCAACACAGCATTTGTTTGCAAAATTCAGTGCACAATTCCTATTTAATTATTCGTTCATTCATTCATTCATTCATTCAGTCACCCGGAGTACCCACAACCCGCAACCTCCAGCTGTGTCCTGTAGCTGTGTGACTGCGACACTGCCTGCTGCGCCGCCTTGCCGCCCCTATTTAATCATATTTAACATAAAGAAAATAAAATGTATTTTTGTCTATTTTTATTCTTTTTTTATAGTTTTTCCTTTAAATATTAACAAAAGTTCTCAGAAAAAAGTTTATACTTATTTTAGAAACTCCACATTTATTATTATGATCATTTTAAAAAAATGGATGGCGTGGTGGCACAGCAGGTAGTGTCATAGTCACATCTGGACCTGGAGGTTGTGGGTTCAAGTCTCACTCCAGGTGACTGTCTGTGAGGAGTTTTGTGTGTTCTCCCCGTGTCCGCGTGGGTTTCCTCTGAGTGATCTGGTTTCTCCCAACCAAAAGCACACATTGGCAGGTGGATTGGCTACTC
Source organism: Hoplias malabaricus (assembly GCF_029633855.1). Lineage (NCBI taxonomy): Eukaryota > Metazoa > Chordata > Actinopteri > Characiformes > Erythrinidae > Hoplias > Hoplias malabaricus. The sequence goes on along the minus strand of NC_089800.1, from coordinate 38,398,242 downwards.
AAAAGTGTCCATATGTGTGAGTCGTCCTGTGAAGGACTGTCGCCCCCTCCAGGCTTTGTTCCTGCCTTCCGCCAGTGAATCCAGAAGGGCTCCGGACCCAAGTGACCCTAAATTGGATAAGCGCTTACAGACAATTAATTAATTAATTATTTAGAAATTGGTATAGAAACTCCCCAAATTTTGGAATTTCATTAGACCTGCCTAAATTTTCACATATAGCTGAATAAGTAATATTAAATTATTTTGCTCATACCTGATACTGATTTACTGCTTAGCAAACATATTAAACTTCTACACATGTAACATTCTCAGTATGCTCTGATTTGAGGAACATGAATGTACCTGCTCCAATGGCCAGAGTAAAGGCATCTCCACATGCTGCCATGGTGATGCCCTGCAGTCCTGGCACAGGAAAGGGTACTCTGCTACTGCGGCGAGAACTGCAGCCAAGCTGCCCGTGCTGGTTACTGCCAAACGTGAAACACTGACCTTTCTCTGCGTTAAGAGCACATAGCACATTAACATAAGTTCATATTTTTAACATGATCAAAGGTTCTTTCTTTTGAAAGTTTCTTATTACATTTCCATAAATTCTACAGTGGTGTGAAAAAGTGTTTGCTCCCTTCATGATACATTTTTTTGCATGTTTGTCACTCTTAAATGGTTCAGATCATCATTTATTCTTGGCACTCTGCCATGCAGGCCATTTTTGCCCAGTCTCTTTCTTATGGTGGAGTCATGAACGCTGACCTACATGAGGCAAGTGAGGCCTGCAGTTCTTTGGATATTGTTGTGGGGTGGTTTGAAGTCTCTTTTGTGACCTCTTGGATGAGCTGTCACTGCACTCTTGGGGTAATTTTGGTCATCCGGCCACTCTTGGGAAGGTTCACCACTGTTCCACGTTTTCGCCATTTGTGGATAATGGCTCTCATTGTGGTTCTCTAGAGTCCCAAAACTTTAGAAATGGCCTTATAACCTTTTCCAGACTGATAGATCTCAATTACTCTCTTTCTTATTTGTTTCTGAATTTCTTTGTGTCTTGGCATGATGTCTAGCTTTTGAGGATCTTTTGGTCTACTTTGCTTTGTCAGGCAGATCCTATTTAAGTGAATTCTGAATTCAGGTGTGGCAGTAATCAAGCCTTGGTGTGGCTAGAGAAATTGAACTCAGGTGTGATAAAACACACAGGGCCATGTAGGTTTGGATTTTTTTCCCCTTAATAATAAAAATCTTCATTTAAAAACTGCTTTTTGTGTTTAGTTGGGTTGTCTTTGACTAATATTTAAATTTATTTGATGATCTGAAACATATAAGAGGGACGAACATGCAAATAAACAAGAAATCATGCAAGAAAGGGGCAAACACTTTTTCACACCACTGTGTGTATATATATATGCGTGATGGGACATGAGGAGTAGAGAAGTAGAGAAGACTTTGTATTGGAGGCATTGTGTAACTGGAAGCCAGTATACCTGGTGAAGAACGGGAGTGATATGAGCTGACTTCTTAGTGGATACCAATTATATTGAATATGTTGAAGAGGATGGATAGAATAAAGAATTACAATAATCTAATCTAAATTCAAGCTCTACTTTTGCTCCAGATCTTAAAAGACTCCACAGATATTGCACTGTGAATATGAAAGGTATATGTAACTGTCAAGATGCAGTTACTGAGAAAAGTGTATAAACAAAAAAGATAAATGCATTTGAAAATATGTGGGATATGAGAAGCAAAAAAATGCAACCAAAAACAAAGAAGGGGTGAAAAATGACCCTGTAGCTTTCTCAGAAAAGTCTCCCAAAATAAAAAGAAAGTAATTTAAGTAAAAGTTGGACACAGTAAACAGACATGAAAAATATGATATTATATCAGAACTGCAACTTAATAAATTAGAATATCATCAAAAGGTTAATCTATTTCAGCAATTCATTTCAAAAAGTGAAACTCATTATATAGATGCATTACAAAGAGAATGATCTATTTCAAGCGATGATTAAGGCTTACAGCCAATGAAAACCCAGAAGTCATTATCTCAGAAAAACTAAAATAATCAACACAAAACACCTGCAAAGTTTTCCTAAGCCTTTAAAATGGTCCCTTTATCTAGTTCAATAGGCTACACACTCATGGGGAAGACTGCTGACTTGACAGATGTCCAGAAGGCAAAAAGGTCATTGTCACACTCCTGCTGTATCTAAGCATATTAATGGAAACTTGAGTGGAAGGAATAGGTATGGTAGAAAAAGGTGCACAAGCAACAGGGATAACCACAGCCTTGAAAGTATTGTTAAGAAAAGGCCATTCAAACCTTTGGGGGAGATTCACAAGGAGTGGATTGCTGCTGGAGTCAGTGCTTCAAGGGTCACCACAAACAGGCGTGTCCAGGACATGGGCTACAACTGTCACATTCTTTGTGTTAAGCCACTCATGACCCAGAGACAATGCCAGAAGAGTCTTACCTGGACCAGGTGAAAATGAAACTGGACTGTTGCTCAGTGTCCAAAGTCTTGTTTTCAGATGTAAATTTTGCATTTAATTTGGAAATCAAGGTCCCAGAGTCTGGAGGAAGTGTGGACAAGAGCCAATCTGCTTGAGCCTAGGCTGAAGTTTCCACAATCAGTGATGGTTTGGGGGCTGTGTCATCTGCTGGTGTTGGTCCACTGTGTTATATCATATACAAAGTCAGTGCAGCCATCTACCAGAAAAATTTAGAGCATTTCATGCTTCCCTCTGCTAACAAGCTTTAAGGAGTTGTGAATTTCATTTTCCAGCAAGACTTGGCACCTCTTCACACTGCCAAAAGTATCAATACCTGGTTTAATAACCACAGTACCACTCTGCTTGATTGGCATGTTTTTAATTGGTCCTATGTAATATTCAAATTTTCTGAGATAATGACTTTTGGGTGTAAGCCATAATCATCAACATTTAAAGAAATAAAGATTTGAAATAGATCACTCTGTTTGTAATTAATCTATATAATATATGAGTTTCACTTTTTGAATTGAATTACTGAAATAAATTACATTTTTGATGATATTCAAATTTATTTAGATGCACCTGTAGTTATTAACTTCCACTGAATATTACTTCAGAGAAGAACTGGACACTGGTGAACACAAACAGATATCATGTAATATTAATGGATATGTTAGAGACATTCATCATCAAATTCATCAAAGTCTTTGGGCTTTCAGTCCAGTCAGTGCTGATGAGTGCTGATATTATATGAATTATGTGGGGGAAGAGAATGTGTGATGTTATTGCCATTATACTATCAAAAATATTTACGTGTGATTATGAATTTCCTCAAAATTAACCTAGTCAGTCTGTAGTCATTAGACACCTGCAGGGAAAACAAGCCTTATCTTTATTAAAAATATTTTTAAAGGCCAATATTAATTTCAATTCACCTTGTTAAATTCTAATAACCACACATTAAGACACAGGAGATCAACAGATAAAAATGATTTGTTGTCTTACCCGTAACTGCAGCAGAGTGTGCTGTTCCGATGTCAATGTATACAATCTTCTCGACATTCAGGGGAGCTGACTGGACAGGCTGAAATGTATGGATCTCCTCCACCTGACAGCAAGCAGGCGGTTCCTCTGTGTCGTTGATCTTATCTAGTCCAAGTTTGTTAAACCTGTAAAACGTTATGTTAAAGGTTTTTCAAAGTGTAATTACTTGAGGAGCTTCAGGTGAGATGTCATTTCCAACTGAACATGAGCTTTTGGTCACTTTCAAAATACTGAGTAATAATTCATGTTAATCAAACACATGAATTCATTCAAAAGTGTAGAATTCAAACATTAATATTAATTGCTCTGCGTATCTTACATCTATAAAGATTAAGCATAAAAAGATATATGAAGATGATTAAACGCTGGAATCTGGACGGTACAGGCAAAGATCATTTCCTGTGATTAAACATCTTTTGATCACTTTTCACAAGAATGAGGCAAGAATGACAGGAATCAACATTCAGAACATGTTACTCAATGCAAGGAAATGCTGCTTGACAGGATACAGGTCAAGAGTTTAAAGTCATGAAATGCACAAAGAAATACAAAGAATTTAGTGCTTAACATTTTTAAAAGTGCTGAACATCTGTCCATTGTTAGTACACTTAAGGCTTTTTAAAAAGTTTCCCAGTGAAATTCAGTCAATTTCTCAGTGTGAAGACTGTAAATGTATGTTACTTGAAAGTATAACTTCAAATAAATAAGAGAATATGGAATAAATACTCTTGCACATTACTACAGTATATCTATATGAAACATTTTTTTTCAAAATGTATTAAATACATTTTCGTCAGGTCAGAAGAAGACTTTTGTATGCCTTTCCTCACTGCAGCTTCAGCTACTCCATGGATATGTTGAATTCGACTACTACACCCTTGATTCCATATGAAGTTCTGATTAACTGAATCAGATAGCAAATGTGGTAATTCACACACGAATGGACTTCAAAATCCTCAGGGAAATAAACAGAAAACGAAAAATGCAAAGAAAAGCTGAAGCTGTTAATAGAAAGTAGAAACCTGCAGTTGCCAAATGAAAATGGTGTCACAGAGCAATCTCATCAAAAAACTCCATATTTTTAGTGCCACTAAGTTTTTCCATCATATATACCTTCTGTTTTTGTGTTAAGATGCAACGATCTTTCAAAAACTGAATTATAAAAAATACAACTTTAAAGGAAAGACAACATAGGAAGTGGTCCAGGGTGCACTATGCATGCTAAGGACACTCCAGCCTTACCCTCAATCTTTCAGCCTGGCTGAGTTTTAATTAAAACCAGAATATTATACCTCAGCTAAATTTCATGATCAATAACTGGTTACATGCATATGTCTCTGGAGATTTTAGCGTGCTCTGAATAATCATACTACTCTAGTCAAGAACTGTTCATGAAGTTTTGACTCAAAAGCCAAAAGTGAAAATATTTGTGAAGCAACAAACATTTCAGCCAGCTACATAAAGTGTGTTGGCATATCTATGTACAACTACACATGACCACAAGGTGAGTGGGGTTATGAAATATATAGCACATGCATGCACTTTTGAGGAGGCTTAAAATGTTTCAAGAGCCATATTCAGATGGGATTTTATTTTATCTGATGTCCTGGGGTAAAGTAATTATTCCCAGAGTATCTCAGTAGTTTTAATCTTGTCTGAATAAATCATTTTAGTGGCTTTTTTTTCGAGAGGACATCCTCTAATTTCAGGAAAGATTCTGGAGTATTTTACATACTGTAGAAAGAGCAGTAAACTTAAACCTATGTTAAATTAATCCACTGTGAATATGGCAGAATATTCCACCATATCCCAGTTGTTTTTGTGGGTTTTCTCGAGAATGGAAAAACTCTGATGAGTCATTCAAGTAGGCGGTGAACCTCAGGTGCTGAACGACCCAGCACATTCAAATTCACAAGATGATATAAAGGATCACTCAGAGGAGGGAAACTTCTGTCGGATGTAGGGGAGGTTTATTCCACACCTGTTATGAACATGTATGCTACTCATTAAGTTGAATCCACGCTGTGTAAAAAAAATAAATAAATAAAAAAATTAAAAAAATCCCACACAAACATTCCAGTATCATGTCAGTGTCAATGCTGAGAGTTGAGAGTGGTGTGACAGCAGTGCGTGAATCAAGTAGTCTCTCCCATCTCTGATATTTATACCAAGATTTCTTACTAAACATCACTGATATCCTGTGGTAAAATGAAATTATCCTAGCTCCTCAAATTAAACTACTCCCGTATGAAGGCGGCTAAGGAAATAATGGTTAAAAGAAACGTTTATGATTGTGGGGAGACACAGTTCTTTCTGGTTGTTTGCATTCAGAAGCTGCCATGAGCAAAGAGAGCAATAGAAAGCCTAGAATACCAGACCACAACAGTTTTAAAATTAATTTTTACAGATGCTGGGGCTTTGTATACACATTAGACACATTGAAACACTGTTTCGAGCTCCAAACAGACTGCAGTGGAGCAAAGTGTGAAGAAACATCTTCAAAATTTTATAAAAAGTGCTTTTTGATTACAAACGTGCACGTCGACTTTAAGCCAACACACTGATAGATGTCAAACCATAATTTATTTGTATTTATCTGTACATATTTACCAAGCAAATAAATACCTACTGACCATTTAAATTGCTTAATGTATTTTCAGGTGATGCAAGTCTTCTGCACAGAATTGTACAAAAAATTAATTTAGCAGATATATAAGATCATTTAAATGCCATATAATAAGAGAATAAGTGCTGTAAAAACAAATGCGGTGTACCTGTTGCTGCCACAGGCCAGTATCTGGTGTTGGGTGCTAATGACCATAGAACAGTCCACTCCACACAACACACGCTGGGCCTCAAACTCAACAGGGATATTCACCTGCTGTGGGGCATTGTGAGTATCTTGAGTACCCATCCCTAGACGACCTGAGAGAGAGAGAAAGAGAGAATGAAAATAATATCAGACAGTGCTGTCACAGAGAAGGAGAGATACACAGGAGAACACAGCAATCAGAAGAGAGGGCACACTGCTAATTTACCATTGTCTCCTCTTCCCCATGAGAAAACCTCTCTCTCATTGGTCACAGCCAGCACATGCGACGCTCCACAGGACACCTGAATCAACTCATAGCCCAGGAGAGCCTCCACTATTTTGGGCTACACAAAGACAAAGGCAAAGTTAGGGCCAGGGAAGAAACATTGATCAGTCAAAAATTTCCCCTGGCAAGTGGTGGGAATGTTTAAGAAGCTTGTGTTTTAAAGTTTAAAGGGATAGTTTCTAAATAAAATAAACTTGTTTTTAACCCCAACAACCTTCAAAGTGTGCTTTATTTTCCACATAGGTTACAGTGCTCATGGAACTGACAAGTAAATCTTTTAATCCACCAATGAGAAAAACCTGCATGCTTACATTATCACACATGTTTAACACAATATTAAGATGTTAAAGGAACACTAGGTAGTATTTTACCTTAAAAAAACACCTTCAAAATCAATGTGATGCTTCACTGACCTGTTATATGGAGCAGAGAGCATTTGTCCTTGTTTTTCTGGGCTCAGAACTGCAGTAATCACACTATGTAACTTCTGCAGGAGTAATATTGGCGTTTTTTCTTGTTTCAGATTACTTAAGGTGGAACTGACTCTAAATTCAGGAGACCGCTAACTGCTTTATCTAAATCTCTACCAAACACAGACCTAGCTGTAATGTTGAGGATAGAACTCATGATCTGCAATGGCCAAGACATTTGCTTAGAACGTTACACCAATTAGGACCCCATTTAACATGCATTTCTAAGCTCAATCCTTGATTTCTACAAAGACTAATAAAGCGTGTATGGGCATTAGCGGTGAGCAAACAGGAAAATCAGACTCATGCTAGATGCTAGAGTTTTATTGGTGCTAGCACACTGTCTAGTGTATTAAACACAACCTGCATTTTACGTCGACCTTGTAAAAGTCAGAAACAGTAGGTCATATGTTGCTGCACTGTTTGTGCTGGTCATCCTCTAGTCCTTAGTCCGTCAGTGCTCATAGGTCACTACAGGCTGGATATTTTTGGTTGGTTGGCTTTTCTCAGTCCAGCAAGGAAACTGAGGTGTTTTAAAATTGTGTCAGATTCAACACGCATTTACACACCACCGCTATGTCACTGCAGAGCTAAGAAACAGCCACTAAGCAAATAGTACCTGCTCTGTTGTTGCCCTGTGAAGGTCTTGGCCACTGAGGAACAAGGTGAAAAGGGCTAACAATGTATGCATAGCAATACACTGCAGATGGAATACAGAATATCTTACAAAATGCACTACAATATTAAGTGAAGCTGATAAAATGGACAACAAATGAAGAAAGAAGGAGGTGGCTTCAATGTTATGGCTTAATTGAGATGTAAAAAACATTAATTTCTCATATCGTTCGCAGTTATTTCAAGAAGAATCCTAAAAAAAACTTACCTGTGTCACATCATTGAAATTGCCATGTCCAAGACAGCCATTGCTGCCACTTCCAAAAGTCATAATTATGCCCCTGTCTTTCAGACAAATGACAGAACTACTAGTTAAATCTGACTTATACAACACAAAACGTCAATCCTAAATCAGAGCTATAACTAATACTCTGCTGTCGGTCAACAGTAGTAATCTAGAAAAAGGCTTGTGTCCTTGGGTTGTGACACTGGACTAATGGTTGCCCACTGAAGTAATGGACATTAACATCAATAACACCCTGGGCAGGGTGCCAGTCCATCACAGGGCATCACACACTCACAAAGTCACTTACACACTCACACCTTTAGACAATTTTGAATAACCAATCCACCTCCCAGCATGTATTTGGAATGTGGGAGTAAAACCAGAGCACCCGGAGGACACCAATGCAGACACAGGGAGAACCCAACAAACTCCTCACAGACAGTGAACCAAAATGGGGTTTGAAACCACAACTCCAGGACCCTAGAGCTCTGTATCTTCAACACTAACTGTAGTTTCACTGCACTACTCATTCATTTTTTCATTGTCTGTAATCACTTATCCAGCTCAAGGTCGTGGTGTAAATATATTGTTACATTTATATGAAATAGCAAACCAGATAAAAATCCAGATTTTAAAGTGTTGATCTGTGTCATCAGTTTACTACATCCTGATTCAGCAATATTTTCTATTAAATCTTGCTCTACTTAAGCACAGACTGATGTGACAGTGTACCTGTCATGCAGGTTGTAAAGAGATCCCCACAGGAGACTGATTTGATGGTGACACCAGACTGGCCCTCCAGGAAGCGAGAGACAAATTGTGGCTGCATCTGCTCCACAGCACCAGGAAGAGATGGCTCGCCAGAGCCCACAGAAGGAGCCTGTTACAATGACACATCAAAGACACGTGTCAAAATATCTTCAGAGGTCATTTGAATGAGATGTTAAAGATTGTTAAAGTAACACTACGTTGTATTTTTACCTTAAAATTACAGTTTCAGAACTATTACGATGCTTCGCTGACCTGAAATGAGGGAAATAGAGCCTTTGTCTTTGCTGCTTCAGGCTCAGGACTGCAGAAACTTCACTATGTAACCTAACCTCCTAACCTTAGAGAAGGGTAGGAAACCACCTGGCAACTCTTCCTTCTCACCCTTGAATTTAGGACATTGCTGTAAAATTGACATTCAGCAACTGTAGGGGGAGCCCCAGAGCAGAAATATCAAGTGTTACCTAGTGTTCCTTTAAAGAAATCAATTTGTTTTTTTGTGAAAACATTCAATACAAGGACAAAACTTATTATTTAATTCTTAATCTGAAGATTTATATTTCAGCAACTAAAATAAATTGTCCTGTAACTGCCATAACTGATTCAATACCTACTTTATGTTTAATGGAAAAAACACATAAATGTTATTGCCTTAAATAATAAATCCAACCAAACCATTGGCTGATCCCAGCAAAACATGAAATGCTCCATTATAATAAATTCTGTATTTATTTAGCAAAGAGGTAGAAATTAATCCAGTTTTAGAGAATTATGATGATTTTTAAACCAGAGAGGATTTCACTAAGAGGCTTTAGACATGTGTTGGCTGTTGGTGTGGAGTTTTTATTAAGCGACTGGGACCAAACATAGGGCAAGATGAGAATCTGCTTGACTGAAATCAATCTACAACCTGCAGGCACACAGGGCCTTTCTAATAAAAGGCTGGTGACACGTAATGTAGACTAACCTCCCAGGTGATGAGTCGTCCAGATTTAGTGACGCCCATCTTTTGTGTGCGGCCCAGGGACACCTGCAGCACTTCTGTGTTTAGCATTGGCAGACGCAGAGGCGTGGAGATGCCGCTACCCCACGTATACACAGATGACAGCGGGAGGGAGTGCATCATCTTTGTTGAACTTAAACCAGACAGACCACCTGATGAAAGGCAGAACATACAGCACACTCTGAAAATGAGCAATATCCAAGTATTGTGCATGAAGCTAATAGGTCATGACAACGACTGATATATTTTCATAGCTAGGCCTTTCACAATAATTACATTACCAAGTCATCATACACTGTATTTACATTTCCCTAATCATTTCTGCTGACCTCAGTATTGCCCATTGTGTTTACTGCCATGTTTGTTTACACAATGATGAACGTCTCCAACACTTTATTCAGTTGCTCTGTTCTCTGGTCTCTTTCTGTGACTCTATGTGAGGAGTTTGGTGTGTTCTCCCGTGTCTGCGTGATCTTTTTCAGGGTGCTCCAGTTACCTCCCACGGCCCAAATCAAACACTGGTACACAGATTGGCTACTCAAAGTGTCCATAGGTGAATGTGTGAGGGTGTGATGTCTTTTGAAGGCATCGAGGGTGTGTCTCTGTCTTGAACCCAGTGAATCTGGGTAGGCTTCAGACCCCCACCGCAACCCTGAACTCAACAATGAATGAATGAATGAATGCATATTATCCGCATATTAGATTGAGAATGGTCTTATTTCTGGGACAATAAAATCGACTACAAAAAATGGCTATTGTGACAGGCCTAATCATAGCCATGTAAAACTGCAGGCTGTTCAAGAGTTCTATTTATTTTATTTTCTTCAAGGGTTCTATTTATTTTATTTTCTTCAAGGGTTCTATTTATTTTATTTTCTTCAAGGGTTCTATTGATTTTCTTTTCACAATATCCCAGAAATGTTACATGTAAATAGAAAAGCCTAATCAATCAAAATATTTGACTATATTCTTATTGAGCTGTTTGAAGCATTAAATATTTCCACATAGTGGAATATAGTGATAGTACTCTCTAATCTGATTCCTTAACATCTCTATGATTCTGTTTGAGAGTATGAATAATAGATGTTAGGGCATGAAATCTGACCTCTGGTTCTGGTTCCAGATACTCGTCCTCCGGGTCTGCTATGAGAGCCTGTCTGCATGGTCGAGAGTGGCTTTTCAATTCTGTGGGGAGCAGGATATTTAGTTAAAGTACTCCTGAACACCCAGATTCTAATAAATGTTCTTCCAATGAATCTAACTAAACCACCACACCTGCGCATTTTGACACTGCCAATATCAGTGTAGAGGTTAAGTAAGGGCCGGATGCAGATGGGAAGGGCCATGATCTCATTGAGCTGGGGGCGCTTTGAGGGGTCCAAATTGAGCATGTTGAGGATGAGTTGCCGGAGCTCTGGGCTGTATCGATCTGAAATGGGAGCAAACGTGCCACTCATGATCTTTAAAACCAAGGCCGGTAGGTTCTGAGAACAAAAAAAGATAAATCCCCTCAGCTTATCATCTAAATGTTGAGGCTGTCTTATAGTAGAATCAAAAAGCATGTAAAGGATGTCTTACAGCTGCCTCGAAGGCTCTTTTGAGGCTGGCAAGTTCATAAAGTACACAGCCCAGGGCCCAGATGTCACTCTTCTGGTTGTATGGTTTTCCTTCACACAGTTCTGGAGAGATGTAACAAGGTGTCCCGACAACCTGAATTTAGAAGCAGTAGAGGACTTTATTCACAAATCAGGTATGTTAAAAATCAATCAAGTCAATTATGCCCCAAATGCTCAAGTATTGTTGTGCTTGTAGAAAAAAGGATGAAATAAAATTTTATTTACAAAGCGCCTTTACAAGATTCAGGTTCCTAACTGCAATTGAGCATTGCTAAGGTGTTGTCGGCATGGAAATTCACTCTTTGAACATCAGACGCTTTTCCACTGCATTGTAGATTCTTGACTTAGCTTGGCTCTACTCTCATTTTTTTAGCAAATTTTGTACATTGTACATGAAATCAGGTACTTTTAGTACCTGCTCGCTCATGATTCCGAATCAGGTACAGACTAAACATGATGTGATATCCTTGTAGAGCGCTGACTGTTCAGAGAGATTGTCAATCACAGTGGAAACAACCTAACTAAATGATGAGGACAAACTAACCATTTGTAAAATTTCTAATCTACATTAATGCAGTGGTGGACAGTAACAAAAATAAATTTTACTGTACTTAAGTTGTTTTTTCGCATATCTGTACTTTACTGAAGTATTTCCATTTTGGGCAACTTTTTACTTTAACACTTCAAAATCAAATATCTTATTTTTTACTCCACTGCATTATGAAAATATGCTGTTCCTTTTGGTTTTAAGTGTGTGAATAAAACTATAATATGTATGAACAAATCTCTCAGCTCCGCTCAGCAGTGAATCTGGTTTATGGATCATGGGACGTGGATTATGACTCTGCAGATATCATTAATCACTTAAGACCAAGGGTGACAATCAGTTGCAGGTTTTTAAACAATGTTTATGAAGGAAGCTGTGGTTGTTATGTTATGGAATGCAGGTGTACTTGATGAGTCACCTTCTCCATGGCGAGAAAAAAATTAATCACACTGAGGCTGGTGCGAAACACATTCTGGGATATCTGACTCTCTCAAGTTTACAGAAGTGAAATCCCAGTGCATCTTCGATATTATGGGCAGAGCAAGAACAGATCTGGGTATTTGGACTGCACTTGGCTAGATGTGGACTTTTAAACGAAACTGTACATGGGCTGGGACTGATGATGTTTCCCAAGAACGTAAGAACACACAAGGACACATATTGAGAAACGGCCATTGCAGTCTGTGTTGATATTTAGTTATTTTTCTGGAGAGGTAGGAGTCAGGCATATGGAAGCAACCTCTGTGGGTTTGGAGGGAAACACCTTGGATGTATGTGACGGTTAATATAACATTGATTGCAATAATTTTTTAGCCTTTTCTGTTAATCAGTGTCAGACTAATTAATAACATTCTATTAAAAGACCAATGAATCAATAGTGACATGAGTCTTTTCAACTACAATACGTTGATTAAGCATGAGTCTTGTTACAGAAATGATAACAAGATATTAGAACCATAATAAATCATGGCACTTTTACTTTTGATACTTAAGTACATTTAAAGGTAGATAATTTTGTACGTTTACACAATTAGAGATCTAAATCGAGGACTTTGACTTTTACTGGAGTAAAAGATTTTACTTTAACTCAAGTACTTAGTTTGTGTACTTTGTCCACCACTGCAATAAAGATAACATTGTTTTTATCCGACTCACAAAAGTAGTTTGAAAAATGGCGCCATGGCCTTTAGAAGAGTTTCAAACATTCTTTGGAGTTGTGACTGACAAAGGACTCCAGCAAGAGGTGGATAGTGCAACAAGGAACGAAAAGACTGTACTGATCTGTCTGAACAGATGCATGGAGTTGTGATAGTCCCAAAAAACAGCAACAACATTCAAATACACAAAGAGTAAGCATCACTTAACCTCACCGCTGACGTTGTTTGCGGTTCCCATTAGAGACCATGTTTTTGGGAGCATCAATGGCTACATTTCGGGGGTAGCTGTGCTAATGGAAAAGATACCAAACACCAGATCCAAAAAGCCAAGCTGAACTGAGTCAAGTAGCAATGGAAAAGCAACACAAAATTCTTTCTCTGGTCAACAATGTGGCAAAGCAATAAAAAAGAAACAATATACATGAAGACATATGGAGTTACAAGGATTGTACAGTAGTCTGTAATGTCATGTTATGAATGTTTTATGAGCTTGGTTAACAACGTATAGCAAGAAACAGAATAATAATAAGCAGATCTAGTTAAAAGAAAGGCACAGCCTCATCAGTTAGTCAGTGGGTGTGAAGGTGAGGCACCCTGGCACATTCAGGTTTCTCTGTGAGCGACTGTTCTATATTAAGCATTGAAAAAGCTTATTCTTCGGGAAACAACTTTAGATTGATTTTTTTAAGTAATATAATAGCACTAAATTGAAAATTTCACTACATGAAATGCTTTACATGTAGCCAGTAAAGCTAAAACAAAAAGCAAGATGTTTAAAAATATATATATTTTTTGAAATGTCAAGTATTTGAAGCTGGTAAAATTTTGTTTGGGTCAGCATTGGATCAGTTAATAAGAGTGAAATTCACAGGCTAAATCATATGGTACTTACAGTGTAAGCTTTACTCTTGCTAACAAGAATTTTGGAGATTCCAAAGTCACCTATTTTGACAATCATCTGGTGCTTGTCTAGTAAAATATTCTGAGTCTTGAGATCACGATGAAGAATGAGCTTGTTGTGCACATGGTACAGGGCCAGCAAGATCTGCACAAAGAAGTGCAGTATGGTGTCCTCATCCAGGAGAGAGTTGCATCGCTTCTGGATGTAATCAGCCAGCGTGCCTCCTACAATAAACATAAGTGGACAGCCTACAGATCAGAAATACTGGAAGATCTATTTCTTATTCAGTATGCAGAAATAAGTTATTTCTTGAAGTCATACTACACTGCATCTATTTATTTATTTATTTATTTATTTATTTATTGTAAAAAGCGTGATCAACAGATATATCGTTAATGTCCACATAATTGGCTTGGTGAGATCAAGTGCACTTTGCTCATTTGTATAATTAAACATTTAAGCTCACCAAGTCTAATTCATCTATAATGAATGTATGTATTACTGTCCAAATACATCAGGAGATACAAACATAAATGTCTGAAAGCCCTCAGGCATTTGGCACTTGATGTGACTTGTATGAAAATGAAAAAAAGGGGGCAGGATATCTGATACCTGGTGCATATTCCATGGCGATCATAAGGGCTTTATCCTCCAGGAAATTCTCATAGTATTCAATAATGTTTGGGTGGTTGAGTAATTTGAGCACTTGGCACTCATTTTGAGCAGCAAGACGCTCATCCCGAGTCATCTGCTCCACTGGGATTTCCTTTAGAATCACCAGAGCTCCATCAGTCCGTCGCCGGCACAAGTGCACTATGCTGTTCTCAAAAAACACAATAAGTGATATATTTGTATTTGATGATTTAAAACAAAATATGAAAATATGTACAGAAAATTTGGAATTCCTGAGCTAATACATCATGATTGTTTGCATCTTTACCTAATACTACACATCGCCCAGGGTCATTACAGAAAGAAACCTTTCAAATTCAAATTATTGTCTTCAATAAGAAATTTGGAAATGATTAAACATACACTGACATACATGGCGTTATTGGTGTTGCAATGTCTAATACTTCTACCCATTACTGACCCTCTGGAATCATATAAAGCCGTTTAATTAGTCATAGCTAATAAGGCTCTCATAATAATGAGCTTGTCTCATCATCATAACATACACTTTCATAATAATCACACAGATTTGTGTTATTTTGAAAGAGTCAGTCGGGATAATGAAATAAAAACTCATCTATTTATGACGACTGGGTATCATTGTACATCATCACAAGGGTTGAATGGAGTGTTCACAGATATGAGATAGCAGCAGGTCAAATTTATGAGATCAGT
Organism: Hoplias malabaricus; assembly: GCF_029633855.1. Lineage (NCBI taxonomy): Eukaryota > Metazoa > Chordata > Actinopteri > Characiformes > Erythrinidae > Hoplias > Hoplias malabaricus. Next base: position 38,382,909 of record NC_089800.1, on the reverse strand, counting down.
ATTTTAATGACGTAGTAAATGCTCTTTGGTAGAGAGAGAGAGAGAGAGAGAGAGAGAGAGAGAGAGAGAGAGAGAGAGAGAGAGAGGTTATCTTACTTAGTAAAGTTAATCGAACAATGGCAATGATTTCACGCTCTGGAAGCGGCGAGTTCAGTCTAAGCTCGCTATGAGCGGTCTAAGTATGTGTTAATATTGTGTTATTTACCCAAAGGCCCCTCTTCCCACCACTTTTATCTTCTCGTATTTCTCCATCTTGTTTGCTGCTGAAAAGTTACTGGTTTCTATGCAACGACTTACCCACCGCTACAGAGCGCGGCATGGGACAAACTGGGAGGGGGTGGGCAAGCAACGAGTTTTAAAATTCCCCATTTCATCACTTTGAAAAATAACAGTCTTCATAACGAACGTTACTTTAAAGGGAGTTTTATCTAAATGACCACCAACATTTTTGGTATAAAGTGAATCTAAGAGTTCAAGCTAAATGCAAAGTGATTTAAATTAAGGTAATTCACTGTGGCAGTGATAGTATGTCTATAAGGTTTGCCTCTAAAAGCTCCCTCACAGAAAGTTACATAAAATTGTGATAAATTTGCTGCTAATGTATTAGTTTATTATGCTTTTGTACAGCTTAAAACGTTTTCCCTTCAACATTTATACATTTCAACTCTGGTCAATGAAGAAAACCATGGTGCTTTAAAAGTGACTTAACTCTACAGCTTTGCCCAGTATTTAATTAGTTTGCTTTTACCTATTTATCTCTCAGCCATTGGCTTGAAAACTATGCCAAAGCCCCACAAGTTGATGGGATGGGTCCCTTAGGCTTGTGACAACACCAGATGTGTGAATCTTTATTTTTGACTGGGAAGTGGGGAAATGCATACCCATGGCACTGGCTTCTTATTTTGTTTATCACTGTTTATCACTTTGGTAAGGTGGATTGACTATACAAAAGTGAGTGTCCTCAGGGTGAGTGTGTGAGAGTGTGGTGCCATATTGATTGACTAGCACCTCATCCAGCATGTCTTCCTGCCTTTTAAAATCAATTACTTTCATTGAAATACACTTAAGAGAATGTAAAATATTAATTTTAAAATATTCAATATTCAAATTCAAATTTGCTTAATTACAGGTATTGAAATTATAAGGCAATGTTGACATGAATATTAGTATTTTTATGTGTTTCACTGAAAATAAATGATCATTGTACACCTTAATTTAACACTAGAGATTATGCTATATGCTATAAAGTTAGGGCCCACAACAACAACAACAGAAATTTTCCAATCTGTTTTTGCTCTGAGGCAGGTTCAGTGAGTATATGACTAGGTTTGAGTGTCTAGATGCTGATGAATAAATGACTGTCCCCTTGGGGCTGAGAGATAAAAAACCCTACCTACCTGCCTTTAGAATAGTTTCTTATTCTCTATGCAAAATCACCAAGAGGGGATTTGATTTACAGAACTCAATGCTTATATACACCGATCAACCATAACATATGACCACCTACTTGTTTCTTCACTTACTGTCAGTTTTCTCAGCTCCACTAACTGCACAGGGTACACAAACCACCATTCTGAAAGCTCTGTCATGCATAGGATTGACTTCGAATATTAGAACATTATAAAGGTAAACCAAATTCATGTAAAATACAATTAAATTATGGCACCTCACGTGTACTAGGAATGCAAAAAAACATGAAGCCTAAGAAGTAAGGAAGGAAACAGCACACTGTTGGGGATTTTGAGTTGCATGCATGTTTTTATGGGCAGCTTTGGTGATGCTGCTCTACTGCATGCTTTTACTGGGTTCCAGTGAAAGAACTCATTTTGCACATTCCTCACCAATGACTGATCTAGTCTGAGAACACACAATCGAGACACTGGAAACATGCCGCCAGGCTTGTCCTTAGGCTGTGTGAAAAGGTTCGCATCACATTACAGTATACATTACAGTATAAAACAACAGTGCAAATGAAAATCTATTGCTGCATAGTTTAATATCTCACACAGTAGAGATCCCACACTTCCACTAAAAATCAAGAACCCCCTCCCCTGCTGGCCACAAGTGGTGCTGTACTGGAAGTGAGGGTAGCTGTCAGTTTTTTTCCAGTTCACATCTATTCTCCTTCAGATATGAAAGATTAAAATAAGAAGGAGAATCCTTTAGAGCTTTAGAGCTTTTGCAATTATAAATTTCCTGCATTCAACTTTGTCCATTTTTAGTGAATGTTCCAAATGTGTCTGAATATTTTGATCTGTAAACACATGTAAATCTACACTTTACTATTTCACTAAATAAAAAAAACAGAGTCAACATCCTATAACAAATTTACCCTGAAATAGCACACATTCACAATGACCAATGTTATTTATCACATTTGGAGAGTATTATGTTTGAGTAGTTTGGGCATAACACACATCTAATTCAGGGAAACGGATGAAAAATTATACCATATGATATCTACTACTATTATGCAATTTGTACTAAAATACACCTGGTTTTCACTCCTTTGACTCCCTCTAGTGTCATTACATTTTACATCTCTGTACTGAACTTAAAGGGGGAGGGAAGTAGAGGGTGGTTTCCTACCCTCTTCCACAAGATACATAGTACAGTTTCTTCAGGGCTAAGCCCAGAATAGCAATGACAGAGGCTTTGATCTCACTATTACAGGTCAGTGAAACATCACAATGATTCTGAAGCTGTTATTATCAGATACAAATGTTGCAGAGTGTTCCTTTAATTGAAAGTAAAATAATTTATGTGTTTAATCCCTGTCTGGGAAACAAGCCCTTAAATATACACTTATAAAATGTACACTTCCTACCATACCATATTTCTATGCCAGTATTTCTTCTTTCTCTGTATGATACAATATACACAGTGTTAATTACGATACAGTGCTACTGTACTTATAGGTATTTTTTTACACATTGAATACAGAGTTGGCCTACTATTCAATGCTTGAAGTGCAAGACGTGACACTCAAAACTGGGTAATTTAGACTGAAATTTAACTACATCTCGCTGACCCAATGGAGAAATTTATTAATTATTATTTATGAGTTATGATCACAATATAATGAACAGAATGAATATATTTAAGCAGAGTTATGTATAAACATTCTGTTCTGCCAGAGTACAATAAACATGTCATGAAACATTGGCTAAAATGCTGGGCAATGCTGCTATCTTAGTATGTATGACATATTAAATAGTACTGTAATATGTCAATATCCTGAGATTTCTGATATGATTAGCATACTATAAAAAAAGCTTAGTACTACTAAATGCTATACTTTAGGAATATGTATAGTAGTAGAAATATGCTTTATAAATTATATAAATCGTTCATGTTTCTTGCATGGGTTGGAAGATTACCTTGTGTGAGAAAACCCTGGAGACATAAGCAATCCTATCTCTGTCTTTGGCCCACGCTAATGGAGAGTTTTGACAAGCCTGCCAGTAATATTAGCCTTTAATGCTTTACAGATAATGATATGGACAAAATGATAAGGAGCTGCTGCCTTTACAAAAATTTTTTTGAATATACATCTACAGGTAGAAAAACAAAACTGAGTCATGAACAACTATTAACTCATTATATACATATAAAGTATACAGTCATAACGTCAGAAAAGATCATAAACATCAATTCAGTCTGCCCTAAATACTGCAGTGCTTAATGCATGAGCATTTTAACTGGCTTTTTTCAGCAGGCTTACTTTAAATTCATCAGTAAACAGGTTTCCTCTGCTAGAATGATGCTATTTCAACTAATGCATCAGTGACTTTTCAATGTGGTTAATTAAAGATCGTAACAATACTTTTTTCTGTCTTGAAATGATCCTCGTCGTCAGGAAACTCACCACACCTTCTCACACATAAAGATTGTGCATAGGGTTGCCAAAGAATGCAGGGGCGGGGGACCAGTATGCACTTTTCGACTGTAGTTAATCCGATAAAACATTTTTGTTATCAGACATTTATTAAGCCAACTGCCATCAGGATTGTCAGTGCCTGTAAGTAGCCTTTTTTGAACAATGGCAAATACTGTATTATCAGTCCCTTCCTGGATTAGGCCTTGTTGTGGTGGAAGGGCTTGTGTGGTCTAATGATGGGAGCTTTTAGCTTCCAGTAGGGTCTCCCGTGGCAAACAGGTCTGGAGTGAGGATCCAGACAAACACGATTCAAGAAGCACCCCTATAGACAGCATAGAAGGATTAAAGGGTACCCTGCCTGGGAGAGGGTTACCGGGGAGATACCAGCTAGATATAGTTGGGACGCAGTGTGGACTCTGGAACCATACTATTCGATAGGGGTTGGTCTCTCTCCTAATCAGGAGTTGTACAGGGTGAGAGACGCCAGGCGGGTGTGGGGTTACGCACAAGTCCCCGGCTGGCGGCTGTAAATTTGGAGTTTGTCTCGGTAAATAAGAGGGTCGCCTCAATGAGGTTTTGGCTCTCAGAGAAGACAACTTTCACTGTGCATATGCACCTAACAACAGTTCAGAGTATCCGGCCTTCTTGGAGGTAGTAGGTGGACAATGCTTATGTTGGCAATGACTGGAAACCTGGGGAGGAGTGATTGGGAGGAAAGGCCTGCCTGATCTGAACCCGAGTGGTGTGATGTAATTGGACTTCTGTGCTAGGCATGGTTTGTCCATAACAAGCACAATGTTCGAACACAAAATGGCTGATTATGGAAAGCCATTTTAATATTAAATTGTTTTTGTCTGAATATCTTTAATTACATACTGGATATCTTCAACAGATTTTTGACTAATAACAATTATATTTTGACTAGTCAGAATGACGATTTAAGATGCATTTACTATCGGACTAATAAGAACAGTAATTAAAGATATCTACAGTTAAATTGTGACTAGTCAAAATGTCTTTTAAGACATCTCTAATGACGTCAGCGTATTCGTCATCTGATGAGTCATAAATCCTGAATTAGTATTACAGACATCTAAAAATCGAAACGCGACATTTTCAGATATCTGAATTCTCGTCATTGCGTGAATCCCACATGTGCTGCCACAGTTGCCAGGTGTGCTCATTTTAACCGACTTTGGGCTTATGTTTCTGTAAACTTACAGTAGTTGCAGGTTGCGTTTTCCCTCCTACCCTTCCAAAACTACCACATCAAAACAAATTTTCTATTCCACCTTAAATGTAATGGCATTCAGTCGCCCATAGATGGCAACATATGATCATGACTTCAATACTGTGAAAAATTACATGTTTGGATTTTTGTGGACATTATCTCCATGAAGCAAGCCGAAAAAGGCAACTACATTTTAGAAACAAGCTCAAAAATTCAACCCACTACTACCAATATGTAAGTGATTTTATTGAAAATGTAAAATCAAAGTCTTCTATAATACGCAGACCTGGTACATAAATCATGTATATTTTGACTAATCAGAATAATAATTTTAAGATATCTACAATCACATTCTGACTAGTCAAAATGATCAATTAAGATATCAGAAGTCCAAAAGATGAATACGTTCAAAATATATGTAATTTATTTGAAGATATCTTAAAAGGAATTCTGTCTAGTGAAAAATACAATTTTGGATATCTCTAACTTAGTTTTGACTAGTCAATTTTAGATATCTACAATTTAGTTTCAGATATCTTATATTTTAATGAAGATATCTTTAATAAGGAGGGAGTTTAAGAAAGGCAATATATCTCTAATTTACTTTTTGACTTAATTTAATTGTACATATCTGAAATGCAAGTTTAAGATTAATTTCATGAATTGGAGCTTCCTTTGAAGTCAGTAGTAAATTCACTAGTTTTTCACATCATTTACAGTAGTCAGAATGTAATTGTTATTTCTATGGCAAGCTTTTTTAGTTTTTAATCGTTTTTTTCTTGATATCAAGATTTCAGTTTGCACATGTGAAAGTTCAATTGTTACTAGTAAAAAAAGCTAATTTTATTAGTAAGTATTGATTTCAATTGTCACTACTGAAAATTTAATTTATGAAATCAACAATTTAATATTTACTAGTACATTTTCACTAGTAGAGATAAAATGTCTGATATCAAAAATTGAATATTTACTAGTGAAAATTTAATTTTTACTAGTAAAAATGTAATTCTTGCTAGTGATAATTTAAGAGTTTCCCCATTCATTTTATTGGGGGAAACATTTTTACTAGTAAAAAATACATTTTTAATATCCAAAATTAAATTTCCATTAGTAACAATTTAATTCTTGATATCAAATATTAAATTTTCACATGTAAAAATTTATTTTTTATATCAAGAATTACATTTTTACTAGTGAACATTTATTTTCTGATATCAAGAATTGAATTTTTACAAGAAATATTTAAATTTTACATGTAATAATGCAATTACAACTAGTAAAATTATACATTTCACATGTAATAATATAGATTTTATCTGTGGGATTTAAATTATTACTAGTAAAAAATAATTTTCACTAATAAAATTACGGCTTGCCATACTGATACTCAGTAACCAATCTGGCCTCAATGTCAGGATCCTGCCAGTTGCATTTTGATTGGCTCATTGTACATCATATGCACTTCTGTGTATCATTTTGTAATGGCATTGGTCCAGTGTGATTGCCTCCTTCTATACTTCATACCAAAATAGCAGATTTGTCCTTTTGCATGTCAGTCAGATTTCTCTTCCTGATGTAGTAGGCGGATCTTGGCCACATTAAGTGGCAAAAGGCACCAGACTCTCCCTAGAGCAAGGGTGTCCAAACTTTTTTCAAAGGGGGCAGAAATGAATCATATATATAAAAAAAAGGCCAGTCTCTCTTTCCAAATACATTATTCATAAATTATTAATAATAGTGTATTCAAAATATGAAAAAACATAAATTTACAAAACAGTTAATATTTATTAACTACTGAATTTAATTTTAGAGCATTAACTGCTGCAGGATATCAAAAAAGTTTAAAATCCAACATTTTACTGCAAATACTCTCTTGAAATCGGCAGTTCTCACTGTCAACTGTTTTGGGCCTTTACCTTATATTTACGCTCATTGTTCATTTTATCAGTTCCACTGACCATAAAGGAGCATTATGTAGTCCTACAATTAGACTGTAGTCTACTTGTTTCTCTACATACTTTCTTATGGAGGTTGGAGGTTGGAGGACCTGGAGGTTGTGGGTTCCCACTCCGGGTGACTGTCTGTGAGAAGTGTTCTCCCCGTGTCCGCATGACTTTTCTCCGGGTGCTCCAGTTTCCTCCCACGGTCCAAATACGCACGTTGGTAGGTGGATTGGCGTAGGTGTGAGTGTGTGAGTTAATGTGTGTGTGTGTGTGTGTGTGTGTCAGCCTATGAAGGATTGGCACCCCTTCCAGGGTGTGTTCCTGCCTTGCACCCAGTGATTCCGGGTAGGCTCCGGACCCACCGCCGCCCTGAACTGGATAAGCAGTTACAGGCAATGAATGAATGAATGAATATTTGCATTTCACAAACTGTCCCACACTGACTTTTATGGATATTTTTGACCAAGCTCTGTCATGCACTGAAGCCAAAGCCATAATTTGGTAATATTTCCCTCTCCATCAGATTGGAGTTATACAGACGTGGTCTGTGGAGCAAGTGTTCTAACAGACTTACCAGAGTACATCCAGAGCACATAGCTTTATGTACTGCGGGGCTCTTCTGGGAACTTGGAGCTTGAAGTTTATGCCAGGATTTCTGTCAGTGAAGCCCATTTAAAATACACCAATCATAATAATGCTAATAATGATGATGACAACGATGATGATGATGATAGAAAAGCAACATTTTAGTGAAATTAACTTTCATATTGATTTGCTATTTCCACTAAATAAATCACTTTAACCTGGGGTTTCAAAATGTAAGTACTGACAAATTTGCTGCCATGTTCCTTTTCCATTACCATTTTTCAGAGGAAGAAAAATAGATTAAAAATACCACATTAAAAAGGACTTCAATTCTGATGTGACCAAATGATCTTCTGGTTACCTTGTTTTTTATTAAACCATTAAAAAAATGTTGACAGTTAATTTTCTAAAAAGATTTCCATACATCCAAAGTACAGTCTTCAATCTGTGGCATTCTCTACTTCACACAATCCAAGTAATCCCAAATACATTCAGTGATGTTGAGCTCTGGGTTCTAGGGTGGTCATTCCTTTGTTATTCTTTACTCTGTAATGAGTTCTTGACCACTGTGCATACTTCAAGTCACAGTGAGCTGCTTACAGTTGAGCTGTCTTTTCTCCTGTGTCTCAAGTTGCTATTTATCTGCTAATTATCTGATCTGGTAAGAGAGTCTACCATATGCTACACAATTATAAAAACACTATTTATCTCTGTTTTACTTTAGTTTTTTTTTCATTCACTCATTATCTGTAACCACTTATCCATTTCAGGGTCACGGTGGCTCCAGAGCCTACCCAGAATCATTGGGTGCAAGGCAGGAACACACCCTGGTGGGGGCGCCAGTCCTTCACACATTCACTCACACCTATGGACATTTTTGAGTCGCCAATCCACCTACCAACATGTGTTTTTGTACTGTGGGAAGAAACCCATGCGGACACGGGGAGAACACACCAACTTCTCACACACCCGGAGCAGGAATTGAACCCACAACCTCCAGGTCCCTGGAGCTGTGTGACTGCGACACTATCTGCTGCGCCACCGTGCCGCCCTAGTTTTTTTTTTATTTATTTATTTTTTTATTTAAGTTAATAAAAAGGTTATATTAAAAAGTTAATAAGTTATATTATTATTAGTAATATAATATAAAGTTATATTATTAACTTGTTTGTCCCTTTGCTCTTCACTTCATTATCTAAGTATACCTTATGTCTATTGTCCTCAGAAGTAGCTTTTAACAATAAATGTTATAGTCAACGACAGTTTTGATGGGAATTTTCTTAACAGACGCTTTGAAACAGAAGCAAATGTTCTTGTGTCCCATTTTTAAAACTCAATTTTAAAAATTCTTCTACTCAAAGTCAGTTCACCAAGCTGCAGAACTATTGCAGGAGTCATTAAATCAAAAGTGATCTTTCACCTTTTGTCCATTTGTTTTTGGAGGAAACCAAAGAATGCAAATATCTTTTGTTACCTGTTACAAATAGAGAAGTGTGTCCAAGGGTATGCATTTAGGCAGGTGTTTGGGTGTTAAAATGGGTATGAGGGGGGAAAGCTGATTAACGGATTCCCCTTATGTTCACTTATTTCAGGCTAAGGAAGAATGTGACTTCCAGTCACGAAATATCACTGCCTAAATAGTGAATTCTACCCGTTATATATACACACACTGCTCAAAAACTAAAGGGAACACTAAAATAACACATCCTAGATCTCAATGAATGAAATATTCCAGTTGAAAATCTTTATTCATTACATAGTGGAATGCGTTGAGAATAAAATAACAAAGATGAGTAATGTAAATCTAAATTATTATCCCATGGAGGTCTGGATTTGGAATCATACTCAAAATAAAAGTGGAAATTCAAATTACAGGCTGATCCAGCTTCAGTAGAAATCTTTCAAGACAAGTTAAAATGAGGCTCAGTAGTGTGTGTGGCCTCCACGTGCTGTATGACCTCCCTTCAACACCTGGGCATGCTCCTGATAAGGCGGCAGATGTTCTCCTGAGGGATATCCTCCCAGACCAGGATTAAAGCATCAGTCACATTTAATGGGATTCAGCTCTGGGGAATGGGCAGGCCAGTCCATAGCATCAGTGCCTTCATCGTGCAGGAACTGCTGACACACCTCAGCCACTTGAGGCCTAGCACTGTCATGCATCAGAAGGAACCCAGGGCCTACTGCACCAGCATATGTTTTCACAATGGGTCTGAGGATCTCATACTGGCACCTAATGGCAGTCAGGGTACGTCTAGCTAGCACATGGAGGCCTTTGTGGCCCTCCATAGAAATGCTTCCCCACACCATTACTGACCCACTGCCAAACCGGTCAATGCTGGAGGATGTTGCAGGCAGTAGAACGTTCTCCATGGCGTCTCCAGACTCTTTCACATGCTCAGTGTGAACCTGCTCTCATCCGTGAAGACCACTGTGACCCAATGATGAATTTCATAATCTTGGTCTTCTCTGGCAAATGCCAGTCACCCTGTACAGTGTTGGGCTGTAAGCACTTGTGGACATTGGGCCCTCATACCACCCTCATGGAGTCTGTTTCTGACAGTTTGCACAGAAACATGATATTAGTGGCCTGCTGGAGGTCATTTTGCAAGGCTCTGGCACTGCTCCTAATGTTCCTCCTTGCACAAAGGAGGTGGAAGAGGTCCTGCTGCTGCGTTATTGCCCTCCTACGGCCCCTTCCACATCTCCTGGTGTACTGCTCTGTCTCCTGGTATCTCCTCCATGCTCTGGACACTGTGCTGAATGACAGAAAGGATGAGAACAGAGAAATGGTCTGTGGTCACCACATGAAGAACCACTCCTTTATAGGGGCTGTCTTGCTAATTCCTCTCATTTCTATCTGTTGTCTGTTCCATTTGCACAACAGCAGGGGCCTGGAGGTTGTGGGTTCGATTCCCGCTCCGGGTGACTGTCTGTGAGGAGTTGGTGTGTTCTCCCCGTGTCCGCGTGGGTTTCCTCCGGGTGCTCCGGTTTCCTCCCACAGTCCAAAAACACACGTTGCAGGTGGATTGGCGACTGTGGACTGGCGTCCCCTCCAGGGTGTATTCCCGCCTTGCGCCCAATGATTCCAGGTAGGCTCTGGACCCCCCGCGACCCTAAATTGGATAAGCGGTTACAGATAATGGATGGATGGATAAAGTAATAGGTGAGTTTGAAGAACAATGTTTTGTTCAGATTCTCGTTGATTGCAAGAATTTGTTAAATCAGCAGCACACATTATTTAAAATCATTATTTATTAACCAACAGGAACATTGAGAAACTCATGTGGCAGCATATTTGTCACTTCATAAATGTGTATTGTAGCATTTATTAGAGCAGCACAGTCTATGCCCATAAACATTTTCTGTGAACGTTTATACTCTAGTACTCTAGTGTCTAGTTCCCTTTTAGGTTCACATTAACATAATTTTATATAACTCTATCCACTCCTGGACCCCAATAGTGTACAAAAGCCAAAGATCACCCTTCATTTAATTGATTACCAAAACTTTAATTGATTGTCAAAACAGCCATGAAATATGTCATTCCATTTTTAAGAGAAATAACAATATTTTATAAGCTTGAGTTTGAATTAACTTAACGCTTAGGGTGGCACGGTGGTGCAGCAGGTAGTGCCGCAGTCACACAGCTCCAAGGACCTGGAGGGTGGGTTCAAGTTCCGCTCCGGGTGACTGTCTGTGAGGAGTTTGGTGTGTTCTCCCTGCGTCTGCGTGGATTTCCTCCGAGTGCTCCGGTTTCCTCCCATGGTCCAAAAAGATGATGAAATAAGATATAAGATGAATATAAGATGAAATATTGCATGCGTATAAAAATAGATACTTCAAAAGCCATTAAATTATTGAGCTGTTAAATATGTAATTTCTGGAAGCGTATGTGCTGTATGTGGACCAAACTGTCTTGTATGAATCTACTGTGAATTTGTGCCAGGGCAGTGGGGGAAAGCATGAAGAGGTCATTGTTTCACAGTAGCTGCGTGCCACATGGAAACGTGAGGGGTTGGAATGGGCCCCTAGACTTGCAATAGTCAATAGTTTTACAAAGGTCTATAGTTCATGCTTGAATTCCTCCTAATCTACCAGCAAAAACTCAATTGTGCATTCATAAATCTGTGAATCTGTGGTCTTTTTTTTTTTGTCAGATTCTTTATATAAATTTATTTTGTCATTTTCAGAATCTTTAGACATATTAAATTAGTTAAGCTTTGTCTCCTAGAATGACCCCTTGCCATAGAGGCCAAAGCATGGTTATGAAAATGCATAACTGTGCAGCAGGGGTCTTAGACTTTGATTTGGCCAGTGGTCCACTTCTTTGACCTAATTTATATGGACCTTTTCAGCACATAATTCTGGTCTGGATTTTGCTCTTCGTAACTGATCCTATTTTTGATGAGATTTTTTTTTCTGAACATTTACCAGTTCACACAGCATAGAACTTTTGAAAGCTGGCCTACTGTCCTCAGAAAATTTGAATGAAGTGCACATTCTTGCACAGCTCTCAGTCTGAAAGTGCTGAATAGAGCAAGGCTCAGTGGGAGGGGTTTAGAAGGTGTGGCCTTTCCCATCTGACCATAATTTGAATAATTGTAAGCTTGGTATTTCTTATTAGGGTATTCCCTGCTGTGGGATATTTGTTATAATATGATTACTATGGATTTAAGAGAACATTCTGTTCATTTTTTTATTATTTAATAATAATCTGGATTATTACTCAGTAAAGACTTTGATGGCCATATCTTTGTCTAGTTTTAGACCTACCTGGGGTTGCTTTCACTAACATTATGGATTAAGCCTAGTCCTGGGCTACATTCGTTCCATGTAGAGCCTTCATTCAGAATTAATACTTCAGCAGTTAGCATAGACCTACTCCTTTCTCTGAAGACCTATTTTTTTTTTATATATATATTTTAGCATGACCATGTGATGATCAGCTGGTGGGAGATTTAATCTGTGTGTTCTGATGCTAATTGAAAGTGGTTAGGCTTGTCGGAGGCACCAAAACCAGATTATCCTTTTGCAAAAATGTGACCCTTTTTCACTCAATGCCCTTAGTAACCTGGCAAATTACAAGGGAGGGCTGAAGTCTGCTAGAAGAAAGGCTATAGGGAAAAGACCCAATCATCTGCTGGTATGTGGCTTGGACACTATGTATACAACATAGCAAGCATTACTGAAATATTGCAAGAATTACATAGACTTATTAGTATATGAGTGCTTCTGTTATGTGTAAAGCAAATGCAACCCAATAGGGAATAAAATTGTATACTCAAAGGTATCTGACAGTGATTTTTAAAACAGATTTTATTAAGTGACAAAGGGGTATTCCAAATGCTTCATACATGTGATCTCACTTTCTACCATCAGTAGAAAGTAAAATACATTGAAAAACATGCCTGTCCTTTTTATATAAACTTCTCAGTATATCATACAGGCTTTGTACTAAGCTACCAATCCACCGACTTCTTTTATGTAGTTAAATATATTATATTTACTTTTCAGTGCCTTTGCTTTTTCTTCTTTTTTTGTCACCTCTCTTTCTTGTCCCTCTCTTATTGGCTGTTTTGGCTGTGAGGGGCAAAGTTGATGGAGTGCTAGTGGGTAATATTGCAGGGAATAACTGCACAGTGCTTGCCTCAGAGTTCTTGGTGTGCAGCAAAACTTGGGAGTCTACGGAGGTCAATGCCTGAACTGTTCTACTGGTAACAGTAGTGATCTTAACTTTTTGCCTAGTGTCTACCCTAGCCGATTGGTTAGAACTGGGCATTAGATGTCTCCTTTTGTCTCTTGTGCCTTTTAACCTTTGGTGCCTCTTAGGTAGCCCTTCACTGGATGTGGGTGAACTTGCCAAACTTTCTGTGAGTTTCTCCTGAAGTTTAGGCTGCAGTCTTTCTAAAATGCCCAATGGCTGAGGGCACAGGTCAACAGTCAGATCTTGAGTTGCGTCAGTGGAGTGCACTAAGGGATCTTCTGCTGCTGCTTTGGGACCTTCTTTGTCAATGGGGGAGGATGAAGGACAGAGTTTCCTACTTCTCTTCCTCCCCCCTCTTACCCTCAACCTCGGCCTTTTGGTTCCAACAATGGACGTATTCTGGGTGGCGGCAATAAATGCGTCTCCCTTTTCAGGCCAGTACTCTAAGTTACGTGGCACCTCCTCCCCTGCTGGACTGCTGGGACTCAGTGTTGTCTGACCTGCTAGGCTGGTGCTTTCAGTGGCACTCACTAGAGGGTTATCTTCCATTCTATTGTGTATGGTTGCTTCTAAAGGAAGGGAGGTAGGAGTTAGATGTCTATGTCTTTTTCTTTCCACTCTTTGTCGTAGCCTGGCCCTTCTAGGTTTGCTGGAACCTGCGGTAGGGATGTGAACTGCAGATGCAGATTCCAGGTCCTTAATTTGTTTCTGAGGTTTTTGCATCTCGTCCCTTTGCTTTGCATTTGGTTCAGTGATGGTGGCGGTGGGGGGACTGACCTGATTTGCATCAGGCACCCTCTGAAACTCGTCTCTCATCATCTTATTGGAGTGTCCTCCATCGACCAGAGTGTCGAACGCACCGGTCATGAAGTTATCATTTTTGTTGATCCTTTTGAAATGACCAGGATCTTCTACAAAATGGTTCTTGTTGATTACCTCCTCTGTTCTGTTAGCTGAAGGAGCACCTGCGATACCCTCGTCTGCTTTTATAACCCTTCCTGTGTTCTGTTTTCTCTTTTTCCCTTTCCCTTTCCCTCTCCTCTTCTTGTCTTTTTTCTTCTTGCCACCATTTTTCTTCCTCTTCTTGTCAGATGTCTGTGTTTCTCCTTTGCCACTGTCTGCAGAGGACGTTTGTGAGCTAGACACTGTGGCAAGCACTTTGATGAAGTCTTCAGCTGCCGTGACCACATTTGTAAGCGAGGGTTCTTCTGGGGTGGTGCTTTTGGATCCCGAGAAGCTTGCCTGTGTGGTTTTGTCTTGGTTGTCCCGGTCTAGATCTGAGAGTTTCTTCTTTGGGGGCGCTAAAGTCAAAACGTCAATAACTTCGATGCCTCCAAAGTCATAGGGGATTGATTCTCTGATTACTGCAACAGGCACCCTGTCATATCTCTTACACCTTCGCAGTGGGAAAGAGAGCAAAACACATTACATGATTTGATTTGTGTACTTATTCAGTAGCATAAATATGTCAGGAAGCTAAGAAAGCGTCATACTTACACGCCATACCAGTGACGCTCAACACACTGCTCCTGAAAGGAGAATTCAAAGCAGGGAACTTCAATCACGTTGAAGAAAGCTTGGCCGACCACTCGTGAGGAAGTGTCATTGACTGACCTCAGGCATTGTTTCAACCTGCAGGACCCAGGCACAAGATTTTCTTATTAGTTTCCCTTATTCTTAATTATTAAATCAAGATAAAATAATAAGATTTCTTTTGAAGGTGCAAGTCATTTTCAGGAATTATGAAATAAAGGAAGAGATTAAAATAATTGTCAGTTAATTCTCAACCTCACTAAAGTGCTATTTTACCACAAAGTTTAGTCTTAGGGGTTGGTTACATTTTATTCAATGGCAAATTTGATTGGATATGAATGCAATAAAATGTAAAATATAAATTTTACTCACGTGTTGTCGCAGTCACAGTGTGAAATGGAGTGCCATTTGAAGTTGGTGTAGCCATAGTAGGACGAGAAGGCATGGATGACATGCGGACAGTGGTCATGAGTCCGGCAGCATTTATCCGTCTCACTGAACTCTCCTGGAGAAATGGACACATACGCTAAACAGCATATCAAATAGGCTTAAAGACATGTTCTGACAAATGATATGTTGATTTTCTAAGGGATTATGGCTTCTTTTTTCCACATATGATGGCACCATTTCTGTTCATTTGCTGGATATCTCTGAATAAGATAAGCATTTTACAAAAGTGTGCCGTCACTTTAACACAAACCACTTAGACAGTTCATAGTAAAATAGACAATTAGAAACATTGGAAACAATTTGGAAACATTGGCACAGGAGTTTAACTTTGCGGTACATTTGCTTTCTCTTAGAAAGTCTTGTACTGAATTTAGTTCATGAATGAACTTGGTATATTGTAATGTGTGTTTTTTTTTTTTTTTTTAATGTGGAAACAATGGAAGCAACCCAGTGAATGAAAGGTCATTATGGATTCCATCATAAAAAAAATAATAATAAAAACACTATTAATTATTTAATTTAGGACTTATTATCGCGTAGGGAATATATATTTAAATTATTAAGTAGTTTGCACATCTTAATTTTAATCAGGAATAGGTCTTGCGGCAACCCGGTGTCACGTGACATGCTCACCGAGTTGATCGTAGTGGTCCGCGATGTTGCCTGCTCCACACCACAGGGTGCCCGGGTAGGTAAAGCCGCGCTTGGCTCTGCGGTGCCTCTGCGCATGCTCAGAGACCCCCGCTGCCTCCCTCGCATGGAGTCGTTCGCAGTCCCTCTTGGCTTCGTCCACAGTGGTGAAATGCTCTTGCTCATGCGCTTGCTCGCGGTCCTGCTCCCTCAGCCCGAGTCTGCACGCGCTCATGAAGCTCGAGACCTGCGCTCGGTCACTGCTCATCGCGCACTGTAGCAGCTGTCCGCCGGGAGCGCGCACCGAGCGCACTTCCACCTCGCTGTCACTTACCCGGTGTAGGCGGTACCCCCACACCGAGGAGCTCCTCGCGCACAGAGAGTCTCCGAGTGCGCGGAACACGACTTCACTCTCACTTTCCGCGTCCGGTGAGAGCCCCGCGAGCTTGCCCCGCACTAGGTCTCCGGCTAAATACGAGAGCACGAGGAACAGCACTGACCACATCGCGGAAGGTGGCAGCGGTCAGTTCGGAGGCAAAACAATAGTCCACCTCTCCCTCCTTCTGCCCGGTCCCCTCAGCTGCCGGGTGTTTAATAAGCCGCGCTGCCCATAGGGGAGGGGTCTCTCTGCCTCTTAATTAACATCCCTCATCAGAAACAACTCCTGGAGAATCTCAGGCTAGCAGACTTTATTTATGGGCTCAGACCTCCCCAGTCCCTCCTGTAACTTGAGCCGTGCTGGAAATGATGTAAAATAACTTGTAATGAGGTCCACTGCCTTCCATTAGAAGTTCTTTCTCTTGTGCCATTTGGAGACGAAAATCTTTGGTCCTGACAGCCAAAGTCGGCCATGGTCCATTCTGAAAATGGTTCTCTAGCACCAGAATATATTGCACTATTGCTGAAAGAAAAAAAAATTTCACCATCTAGAATTATTGTGGTTGTGAAATCTACATATTCGCAAACTAATTTCAGTGCATGTAGTAGTGTGGTCTGCTCTGTATCCTTGGTTTGACCTTTGCTTTGGGGGATGGTCTATGAGGAGTTTGGCAAATTTCCTCCAGGTGCTTCCATTTTTTTCACAGTCCAAAACCACATGTTGGTACCACAACCATGCTCAGGATATAGCCGTTTCAGAAAAATTAATTAATGATTTTCTATTCATTATTCAATATTTACAGGGAATAAGCTCCAGTCTGCAGTTTTAGTATCTATCTATCTATCTATCTATCTATCTATCAATCTATCTATATGTAAAGTAAGATGTAAGAAAATTTAAGTACAGAGTAAAATGAGTATAATACTAGAAATATGTGGTTATTACTTGGTATATCTTACAAACACTTTACAAATAAGGCACATAAATGTGTTCTGAATCCATTGTACTCAGCATAATTATAGATTAAAAGCATGACTGTTTATGCAAGTGACTATTACTTATTAGTCTTATTTTTTTTAATAAATGAGGAATGCAGCTACTATTTTGAATTCACTGCCATTCTGAATGTAATTATTGATCCTTTAAAATGATTTACAGTGCACCTACCACCACAATAACCACATATTTCTAGTGTCATACACTTTACTTACTCAGAACTTATTTTGTCTTACAGCAACTTAACAGGGACATACTCTGTACTTACTCAGTAATTAGCGGCTTGTAATTTAAAGTATTAACAAATGTTTTTATTCTGGTGTTGGTATAAAATCCTGAGAGTTTGGCTGAATATGCTTTCACACTCCTTTCATCTCAATCATTTGTTTTTGATGTGGTCAGGACAGTGGTCCTAAAGCTGTAGTAGAAACCAGTAAGTTTAAGCCAGTTTTTGAAAAAATCAATCAGAAAAAGTCCTACTCACATTCAGCACTTCCTGTGAGCAACACGTGCAGGTTGATTTATTAGGCAGGTGTAGCCATCCAATCAATTTGTTCGGTCAGAGAGAAATGACTGGACTTAACTTTTACATTCCTGTGGCCTAAATAGAAAATGAATCTTTTTATGTATGTCACCTGAGTATTTGATTTACAGATTGCTATCAGGACGTAAATAGTATTTCAAGAATTATAACAAAAAATGTTTTGAATACAAATCACCTACTCAAGCTTTAAACCAGTCTTTTTTTCTCTTTACATTGTGATAAAATCAATGTTTAATATTATCATGGGTTTTTAATCTTGGTTTATGCAAAGAGTGATGTTCAAAGCCCACGTTTTTGCAAAAATCATACTTTGTGAATAAAAACTTATATATGAAAGGGGTCATACTTTAAGATTAGTCAGTGTGTGGTTATATTACAAACAGTGAACTTTATAGGTCCAGTTTTGAATTGTGCATGTGGCAGAAACACAAATAAGCATAACACCCTTTGTGGAAGAGCCAGTGTTTTAAGACATGGTGCACTGTGTAGAGTATGGGGCCAGTTGAGATACAGCCTCAATAATTAAATTAGCAGTTACAACTGTTAACAATAATGCAGCAATGCAGACTTCAGAAGCTCTGTTTGCAAATATAACAGAGCAGCTGCCTCTGTAAAATGACTGTGATAATGCTATTCGCGCTTATAAACAAAGGCAACAATGAATGAACACAGACTTTATGAATAACTTGGTTCCCATCGCGAAATTGTGCTATGACCGCAAGTTACTTCAGCTCCCCCGCGAGGATTTTTTTTTAAAAACCCGCCTTCTTTTGTTATGATTGGCCAGTATTTCGGTTTAACCCGCCAATTGGCAGAAGAGTATACTATTAGCCAATCAGAGCGCAGAAAGTCGGGGCTTTGAGGGAAAACTGGTGGGAAAAGAAATGTCGGACATTTTGCAGGAGTGCTGCGGCAGGGAGGAGCTTCTCAAGAGCCAGGGATGGGGTGATTCTTGGGACCCAACGAAATTGAGCACTCTCCACATTCCCCAAAAGGCATGAGAACTGACCTAATTTGGAACATAATAACACGGCTCCTTTTCACTCCGCACGTAAAGGCGACAATTGATTATTTGTAAACCGGCAACACAAGCTTTTTCCTCTAACTTCTGAAGGGTTTACCAGCGAGCACCACCCATCTTTCATTCTTACAACACCAGAGATGCTCTGCACGTTTCTCCCAATGCAAATGAAGGACACATTTGACTTTACATTTTTGTGTCTGGAGTTTAACACCCATCTTGATGTTTTTGCAGTGTACTGGGTCAACGGTATACATCTACTCTCAAAGTTACAACAAATTATCTCAAAATAATGTAATAATATAAATAGGAAACAGAAAAACTAGAGTTACAATCTGGGTGTAAAAACAGAATGAATGGAGTCAAAACAAATGCAGTTTGAATGACTAATATTTATAATATTCATATTCATTATGGAACCTTCTGAATAGAACCGGTTCCCTGCCTGGCTACAATACATTGCCTGGTCGGAAATAAATAAAGTAATTTTTATTAACTGTGCTTTTCATGCTCTGTGGTCCATCTGTTTCCCATTTTCATCCCCATTTGACCATGGTCTTCAGTGGTCAGGACCCTTGCACCACTACAGTTATTGTTGGCTGATGGATCATTCTCAGCCCTGCAGGGACACTGGTGATTCTATATACACACTGGTGTGTGTTGTTCTGATATGATTGGATCAGAGTTTTTAAACCCCGTAGTGTCACTGCTGGACAGAGAATTGTGCACCAACCAAACATGTCCAACCAACAGCATCCTGTGTCCACTGACGAAGGACTAGATTATGACGAACCCACACTATGCTGCAACAGATGAGCTACAGTCTCTGACTTTATATCTACAAGGTGGAACGGCAGTCTACACATTTCTAATGCAGTGGACGAAGAGGGGACACTATCTGATTTAGGGCATTGTTATACTTTTGAGCATACATTTATAATGTGTGTGCATAATTATGCTGTATACCTGTATATACCTGTAATTTGTTCTAATAGTGCATTTGTATAAATTGGGTCTACAAAAAGAGAAAACCTGAGATGCAACTGAAAATCCTCTGATGTTTTTTGCAGTAATGTTAATCCTTGTAAAATTTCCAGTTATTACATTAGGATTAAAGTGGAGAGCATGGTGTGTGTGTGTGTGTGTATGTGGAGACTGCCGTGTTTTGTGGAGACTGGGTGTGTTTTGGGTGTAATAATGAGATTTTTTCTTTCTTTTCTTTTTTTTGTTGGAGGCGGAATCAAATGATGTAAGATCACCAGAGGCAACATGCCACACTGCTGGTAATGCCCCTCGATTTATAATGTCTTTTAAAGCTCATTAAACCTTTGTATGAATCCAAATACCTGCCAGAGTCTTTATTCAGGCTGAGAGTTCTCTGTAGAAAGAAGGTGATTTAGGCCTCGTTCTAGACGAACTTTAACAAAATGTACAGCCCTTTTGTTTCTGAACTTGCTGAACCCTCCACAAAATAATTACAGCATTTAATAAAACAGAAGTCACTACATGCTGTGAAAAAAAAATCCCTGCATTTCACAGAACATAGAAAACAAATGGAAAATATAAAGAACTTATTTAGATTTTTACACAAATAACAATGCCTTAAAGTAAGTCAGTAGGTGATGCACTTGTATTGTAGCTTGCCATTTTTCTGCTTTTTCCAGATGTAATTCTTCCCTTTCCATTTTGCATTGCAGTGAAGGAACAATAATGGCCAAAACCACCACCCTAATAAAGGCCCTTAGTTTGCAGTGTGAATTATTTGTGTACAATTAAACTGGAGATTTTCATGACACTACATACTCAAAAACTGGACAGTTTTGTGTGTGCAACTGGGATGTAACCTTTATTTGACCAATAGGTCACAGCTGACTTACTAAATTATTTCTTTACTGAATTAAGTAATGGGCGGCACGGTGGCGCAGCAGGTAGTGTCGCAGTCACACAGCTCCAGGGGCCTGGAGTTTGTGGGTTCAATTCCCGCTCCGGGTGACTGTCTGTGAGGAGTTGGTGTGTTCTCCCCGTGTCCGCGTGGGTTTCCTCCGGGTGCTCCGGTTTCCTCCCACAGTCCAAAAACATGTTGCAGGTGGATTGGCGACTCGAAAGTGTCCGTAGGTGTGACTGTGTGTGTGTCTGTGTTGCCCTGTGAAGGACTGGCGTCCCCTCCAGGGTGTATTCCTGCCTTGCGCCCGATGATTCCAGGTAGGCTCTGGACCCCCCGCGACCCTAAATTGAATAAGCGGTTACAGATAATGGATGGATGGATGAATTAAGTAATTATCACCACCAAGCATTTGCAGAAATATGAGAAGGATTATTAATTATATTATTTCATGAAGAGAATTTCACTTGCAAGTGCTTTTATAGAAATGTATACTCCATTATGTTGTTCCCCCACATGGATACATCTGTTTTAAAAGAGATTCTGTTTTCAGTATTTCTCAGAATCTCTGATATATTCAGGCCACTAGGTGTGAGGGTATTTTTTTTCTTTGAACGATTGTGGTTGCACCCAATGGCCCTACCTTCAATTTCACAATCATTTGGACAGTGATCGTCCCGGTCCCTGTGCCTGTCCCTACTGTACACGCTCTGGGTTCAGTTACAGTCTACAGCACTTGCAGTTACAGTCAAGTGCATTCATGATTGCAGCATTAAATTGGGTTGGGTAATATGCAGCAGTTTTACATAAGGCCTCTGATTTAAACAGTTTTTCAAAGGCAGATATTTTTTTCAGATAAGTTGTCTAACCACAATCCACTACTTTTAAAGTGTAAAGTTTTTCACACCAAACTTAAAGCTACATCTTACAGCTACATTTAGGTAAAAACAATACTACTCAATTTTTTTCAAAAATCAGTCACCAGATGGATGTACTGGGTTCCTTGAGTTGTACCTTTGTTCCCTATGCCCTAGAGTTTCCTTGAACCAATGTCTCCCAGCCTTGCTAAAGTATAAGATGCTTGCTAAAGTATAATCATTTTTTAAGTTAATAAACAACTACAGTTGGATCAAAGTACATTGTAAACTTGTTTTAATTTTCTATGTGTTAGCAAAGTTGCAAAATAAATAAATAAATAAAATAAAAATAGCATTTACATAACAAACAATAGTTCTTGCTTCCATTTATTGAGAACGATTCTACACTATTTTGTAGGACTGAAACCTGTTGTTTGTATTGATGTATTGTTTGTCTTTGAGAATTTGAGGTTTTTTTGGAGGTGATTTTTAATTGTTTATTAAGAGAAAATAATTATGAGCACAGTTTTCCAAACCGTTGTGACTGGAGTATGTTGACTGCCTATGTTTGTACACCTGTCTTAGACATTAATCTCTTAGAAATAATAGTACAATATTAATACTCTATAAAATAAAAATATAAGTGTGAGCAAATCTACAAATATTGGGCAAAATCAACAGTAATTTATTATCTATTATTTTTATTAACAAATGTAACACATTGTTAACGAGTTCAGCAGAAGGTATCGCTAGGTGATTTAAAAAGATAGATAATGTTGTTAAATTGGCCAATTTGTGGGGGAACTGCCAATGAAGAGCTGATTGGGAGCTGCAAGAAGTAATCGATTCTTTTTAATGAACCGAGTAAATGTATCTGATTCATGGTAAAGAGCCGACAGTCCTTCAGCAGTAGGCGGTCAAAACTGAAGATAAACTCTTACTTAAAGTTTGATTTGACCTTTATTTCTGTCAGAACAGCGTTGCTTACCTGCACCAATTTGAGAATTTTATTAGCTACACCAAAAACTATACTTATATAAAACATTAGTTTTCGTTGTGAGCACGACCCCGCCCCCCCTTGCTACTGCTAACGGGAGATCTTTCAGACCCCTGTCCCAATACTCGCACTTGTGCCCTTGCGCCCAACGTTTGCGCGTGTCCGTGTCCCAATTCTTTTCCCCAACAAGTGTGCTCGCGAGCGTCCAATATGCGCACTTCATGCAAACTCTTCAGAAACACATTAACAGGTGTGTGTAGCGTTTTGGTGAGGATTATAGAATCAGACGGGATGAGATTGTTTGGTAAAGTGCAGAAAGGTAAAAGCTTGTAGGACACAGCCTCTAAATATACTATAGTATATTAAATTATCACAACAACTTTATGCATATTTACGTCTAAGCGCCTAATAAAACACTGTAAAGCTCAGCAAAGTGTGGTTAGAATCCTATATTTCGCTTTTAAACCGTATGTAAATACTTGAAGGGAGCGAGTGTCCTATTCTGCTCTTAACGCTCCGACCCCTTGAACACTTAGGGCAAGAATTGGGACAGGGAAGGGTGGACAAGTTCAGATTTAGTGGCGAAGAATAACAGAGTAACAGCTGTTAACGCTCAAAATGGACCCTTTAACCGTTCCCCAAAACAGAGAAAATGGTTGGTATTTGTCATTAATGGCACCAAACACAAAGGGACCAAAGTTTGCGTGGCTTGACCCTTCCAGACTGTACTGCAGCTCCCAGGTATGTTTCGTTTTATTTACTGACTCTTGACTTTTCATTCACCCGTTTCACATAAGGCTGCCCCTATAACAGGGCAAGAAATGTCTTAAAACTAAGGTGTGTTGCACCAACAACCATTTAAATTATTTATTTATTCATTTATTATTATTATTATTATTATTAATATTATTAAATTTGTGGTTTCCCTGCTTTGGACATTGTATTAATTCAGTGGCACCAAATATTAAACCTAGTTTTAAAATCATGAAGTTGTTGCACTATTCATTTTATTATAATTTTCAGTTTTTAAACTAGTAAGCAGCATTTTTAATATAAATAAATTAATATAAAACATATATTTATATTATTAATAAGCATTTATAGAAGAAAAATAAGAGGGACAGCAGTGACCTGTTCTATAAAATGAAGCTGACTGGTATATTAAGATCTGTAGTTAAAGAATATAAATAAATCCTGGATCACTATTGGGTAAGCAACAGATCAATGTTGCTCATGAATGTGTATTGCAACTGTTTATCAGTGATAATGACCTTAGTAAACATTAAAATTTATGAATGTAAAATAATGGCAACATTTCTGGCACTCTGATCTGTCATGGTATTTGACATCGTCCTTGCTTTCTTCTCTGGATCCAGGCCTTGTCAGACTGTGTGCAGGATCTTATCAAACCATTCCAGAAAGCTGATGTTGATCTGGTGGCTGGAATAGAAGCAATGGGCTTCATTTTGGGTACAGCATTTTTCTGAGTTTACTCCTGAAGATTTAGACTCTCAGAGCAAGAGAGAGTGTTTTTATTTATAACTCTCTCCACGTGTTGGTTGATCACTAAATTTAGATCTTGGGGTAAAACCCTAAATATAGGATCGCAAATAAGGTTTCTGCAGTGTTAGCAGCACATGAACTATAACAGAGGAGGTTATTTCTTTACCTTCATTTACATTACATTCATATATTCACAAACACCCCTGTACACAGATTTATATGAAAATACACTATATGGCCAAATGTATGTTAACAGCAGCTTATACAACATTTCTTCTGAAATTACCTAAGAGATTGACTAATTAAATTGAGATTACCTAAATACCTGCAGTAGACATAAACCTGCTACTGTATTTTCAGGTTCAGCTGTGGCCACCACACTGGGAAAAGGCTTTCTGGCCATTCGCAAAGCAGGAAACCTGTGTGTGGAAACCAAAACGCAGGAATACAGTGATTATTCCAGCAAAGGGAAGTTCATGGAAGTGCGAACTGGTGTCCTAAAACCAGGTACTAACTTGTATTTTGCTTAACTTGAATCCCAACCACAGCTATTGTATTTCAAATAAGAGCTCGCCAGAGGTTGATACCAGCACTTAAGCGAATGTCAGAAAGTCCCTAAGGTGACATAGATGTTTTGAATAAGTTGTGGCCACAAAATAAACATATTGAGGATACAAAATAATATTTTTAGACCACAAGATAATATTTTGAAGCCACAAATTAATATATTGTGTCCATGAAATTATATTTTTAGGCACATTTTTGGAAAACCCTAACGATGGAAAATGTGGCTTGTGAGAAGTGCAATTGGGATCAATGGGACAGTTTTAGCACATACAGGCTGGAAGCAACCACCCAATCCTATATGGACACTGTGGAACGAATATAACACTACCAAATGTATATATTGTGGCCTCAAAATACATTAATTCATTTATTCTTTCTGTAACGGCTCATCCAGTTTAGGGTCACGGTGGGTCTGGAGTCATTGGGTGCAAGGCAGGAATACACCCTGGAGGGGGCGCCAGTCCCTCACAGGGCAAAACACACACACCTGTGTTTTTGGATTGTGGGAGGAAACCACAACACCTGGAGGTAACCTACGCAGACACTGGGACAACACACTAAACTCCTCACAGACATTCACCCAGAGCAGGAATTGAAATCTCAACCTCCTGATCCCTGGAGCTGTGTGACTACAACACCTACCTGCTGCACCACCGTGCTGCCCTCAAAATAAATAAATGATGTCGAGCACAAAGGTATGACTATGTTTTCCTGTGTTGTTGGACAAGTTCAGTCCACATTGCTCATTAGTGAATGTCTTTAGTCACCATGAACACACTCACACACACATGGAGCAGCGGGTAGCTAGCCATCCTTGGACCAATTAGTGGGGGTAGATGCCTTGCTCAAGGGCACTTCAGCTGCAGAGTTTCCTGCCAGGTGTGGGAAATGTACCGGCGACCTAGTAATCCCAAGCCTGCCAGTGTAGTCTGTTGTAGATCAGTTTTCTTAAGATTAATTTCGCAAACCTGGGGAGTATTCTACAAAGCCAGATTTCTTAGTTTATCCAGGTATCCAGCTATCCAGATATTTGATCACCTGAAAGACATTTTACATCTGAAAGAGATTTGCAGATTTCTGTGTGACAATTCTAATTCAACCCTCTGGTATTTGCCAGATTGGGTAAGGCTTCTGAGCGTTGACATTACCACTAAACACTGCACAACAACACATTTTAAACAGCAGGACATAACATTTGTTTGAACAGTCAGTGTTGTTTGTAACTGTGTTTCAGGTCTGCGTGTTCTAATAGTTGATCAGTGGATAGAGACTGGAGGAACAATGAAAGCGGCAGTCAAACTAGTAGAAAACCTGGGAGCAACTGTTGTAGGTGAGATTGTAAATTTTCAAGAGCTATATTATCAGTAGGAGTAGAGGTAATACATTTAGTTAACACTTTTAGGTCGTAAAAAGTATTTAAATTTATTGCAAATTAACATAATATTTAACTACAACCAATCCCCTGACCAGGCATTTGATTCGTTTTATCTCAAGAACACCTGATGCAACTAGAGTCCTTGACTAGTTGCATCAAGTGTGCTTGAGA
The DNA here is from genome assembly GCF_029633855.1 of Hoplias malabaricus. Taxonomy (NCBI): domain Eukaryota; kingdom Metazoa; phylum Chordata; class Actinopteri; order Characiformes; family Erythrinidae; genus Hoplias; species Hoplias malabaricus. The sequence goes on along the minus strand of NC_089800.1, from coordinate 38,356,658 downwards.
TAAACTGATTTGCAAATGTGTCCTTACACATCCCTTAGAAAGGTCTCCATTCAGGGGACTGAAAAATCTGCAGTATTAAAAGTGGCATTTTGTGGTTTGTAAAACCATTTGTTAAATTAGTAATGTAGAGCTGTTTAAATGGTTGTTTGATTGCTCTACAGCCTGATGCTGCTAGGTATTAGGCATGGTGAACATTTTATTGTTAGGCTTTTCTTTGGAGGTTTTACAAGCTGTTTGTGTACAGCAGGGTGTAACTTAAAGTCACCGAATTCCCTGATTATAAGGGATGTCTCAGATATTTTGGGACATGCAGTGTCACTCACTTGTATGGGTGCTGGTGTGTTGCTTTTTAGGTGTTGCAGCAGTGGCTATTGAGAACAGCAAAGGCGGAAAGTGGATTAAGGAAAACTACAGGTATTCCCACTGTGTCCCTAAGGAACTCCAGTCTCAGATAGACAGCCACTATCTGGATTCTTTCAAGAACTTGAGCCCATAATAGAGAGATGGCTCCTTTCGAGACAAATTGTGGAAAGAAAACAAAGCAATGACAGTTCGTCTGGAATGTGATCTCTAATGATTTTAAAATTATATAAATGTACATTTAATCTATACTGCCTTTAACAACAAAGAGGCGTTGTTAAGTATATTGCGTTATTTAAAGTGTGGCATGAGATCTACATATTTCTGTACACGTCCTAGGGATAATGTTAACTAATTAAGTTTGTGTTATTGTTAACTGTTATGTTGTAGATTTACAAATTTCATGAGAAAAAAAAAAAAATACGTCTTACTCGTTTAGGAACAGTTTAACATTTATTATATATCAAAATGCACATTGAATCTGTTCAGCCTAATGTAATATACTTTTTAAAAATGTATTCTACACTGGAATGTACACTACAGTAAAAAAATTATTACTAAAAATTGCAATTCAGCAATTTTGATGAAATATTAAAAGGCAATGCCCCTTTTTTGTGCAATTTTATACTTGGAAACACATTACAATATTACACTGCTCCATGTAAACCTGTATATAAAAGTGATCTAGCACTGATACTGTAATCATTCAGAAAGCAAAATGCAGAAAAATAGATATGTTTGTGCATAGATATCTTGAGAGAGAGAGAGAGAAAAAAATATATATCAAAGCATCATTTCAATTCCATCCTGTCTGCAGAGAGCTAACCACAGCACTAACTATGAATTCCTTTTGTGTACATGTGGGTTTATTAAAGGACGGTTCTCAAATCTCCCTCATTGAGCTGTACATATCATACTTATTGCTTTGGTACCATGATTTTCAGTGCAAAATTCTCCATTTTCAGAGTAGCTCCCTTTACTGACAGCAGTTTGGCTGTTTCTTCTTAGATGTTGCGTACAAGTTACTTGTGTTGCTGTTGATTTCTGTGACAAAAAACATTATTAGAGAAATAATAAATTAGGACACCTTATCACTTTTGTAGGCTGCTTAACAACACAAGTCATTGCATATTCACAAAAAGTTGATGTCACAGTCCCAAACAACTATGTAATTAGTTTTCCAAAGCCAGATATGATCCTCTAACAAGTACCACTGGGAGAAAATTTGTGATTTTGGGCTAAATCCAGGTGGGCACATAGACCTCCTAGCAAAAATGTTGGAAAATATGACATAACTTGGTCTAGTAGCTGAATATTCTGGCTTTGTTAAACACACCTCAAACAAATTAGATTATTTGAACAAATAAAAAATTTTCAACATGGAATTAATTTTTCTATCCAATGTTGAGGGGGGAAAAATCAATTACTCAGTGTAGAGGAAAATATGAAGACATCCCCTTCTAAAACAAACACAATTAAAATTAATCTGTAGTTAGAAATGGATGTTTATGGACCTTTCAAGCTGTTTGACTTGGCTAACTGGTGTTTTTCCAGTGCTAATATCCCATTCATTTGAATGATTTATTCCTGTTGAGGTGTTTCTGGAAGCCAGAATTTTATTAAACAAAACATGTATATGGTATCTGTGACTTGTGAGTGGAATGGTAGTGCAACAGGTAGTGTCCCGCCTGGTTGACAGTCTGTGAGGATTGTGAGGGGTGTTTTCTGCCCTTGTCAGCCTGGGTTTCCTCCAGGTGCTCCAGTTTCCTCTCACGGTCCAAAAACACACATTGGTAGGTGGATTGGTGACTCAAAAAAAGTGTATATAGGTGTGAGTGAATGTGTGTCGTCCTGCGAGGGACTGGCACCCCTTCCAGGGTGTGTTGCCGCCTAGTGCCCTAGTGATTGTGGGTGTGCTCCAAACACACCCTGATAAGCAATTACAGACAATGAATGAATATTTTGTGACTTGTTGATTTATCAAGTAAAAGCTATTAAGTTGAGAAGCTGAGGCACAGTACGAATTTTGGCTAAACCCTAAAGTCTTCTTAGAAGTGCACACTTTTGTGACATTGCCATTTATTAAAAATATCAAGCTTTAAAACAGAACTGAGGCACACTAAGCTCATGCAACCTTTAACTGTGTGAGGTAACATTAATAGGTCAGCTAAATGTTGACCTTTACTCCTAACTTCAAAGTTTGAAATACAGGACCGTCAAAACCACTTCTTCAATCTTGACTCAAATCAAGAAGGATTCTGCAGTGTTTTCTTTACAGTGTTACATTACAATTACAAATGTAAGCCCTATCAGACTACTCAGTGATTTGATCTACATTAAGAAAAAAACAGCTAAGTCTAAATGCACTGGACATCTTGACATTAGTCGTGGAACTAGGGACATACAGTGATATCAATAAACAGAATTCTTAACTTTTATGTACATAAAACTGTTGTATTAGATAATTGTATCAGCCCTGTATTTCCATTTTGGCAGCAAAGAAATCTCTTCAGTGTTAAGTATATTATATTTTTCACTCACTGACAACTTCTCCAATACGCCTGGATCCACATTTTTCCAGCTCTGCCAGCACATTGGCTTCAAAAGTTAGTGACGCCACACGGAAGAAAAACTCCCTCACGTTTTCCCCTGTAAGAAATCCAATTCATATTAAACGACTCTCTAAAATATATTAAAGAAATGATTAAGCAAAAATGAATTCACACATATTGCCATTACCAAAAATTATAGATTTATGGTGTATTCGAAATGGAATACTACTATGCATAAAAATGTATAATAATCACCTTAATAATAATATAACACTGTCCAATATAAAGTGTTACAGCATAACTGCAATTAATATATCATTTAATAGATAATTACGTTTGATGTTTTTAGCTACCTCTTTGCTGCATTGTCTTTAAAATGTGCTGTCAGAAAAATACCCATGCAGCAAAATGACATTGGTGTCGCTTTTCCACAGCAAGGTTCCTCTCTATTTGAATCTATACTGCTCTAATTGCATGGTCCCCCAACCCCTAAATGTAGCCAAGGACATCACAGCAAAACATTGTCTCTAACTGTAACGACAGGTTTTGGAGAATACAACAATGGCAGCAGTAAAATTAAGCGTTGTTTACTCATTGTGTTCCTTGTTGCTCTCACTGTTTTCTTTCATCAGCCAACGATCCAAGGAACATTTGAACCTCTTCAAAACACCACTGCGAAAATTTACAAGCTGCTGTTCTGAGTCGGATAAACCAACGTGATGATTAGTGTAGCCTCCTGCAGGGTGTGTTCCTACCTTGCACCCAGTGAGAAAACATGCAAGTGGATGCTGTCCTCCAGTAGGCGCATGGCATGAGAAGTGTGTCATCGTGGGGCACAAACACTGGTTCACTGTTTTGCATACTGTGATTACTGTGATAGGTCATCATACACTGGTATGCAGACATGTCATCCCCACCTTAATATCTTATAGTGCAATTACTCTTTAGATATTTATTTAATTAGATTAGGGAAAATGCTTGCATTATATATATATATATATATATATATATATATATATATATATATATACACACACACATACACTCACACACACAGCATACATATGAAATATAAATACTTTAAAATGTTTAAGAGAATTTTGGAATTTATCAGGTTGCATTATGGGATGCAGTATACCACAGATATTGCTGGCTGAATATTGGAATATAGAAATTCATTTTGGTCACATACTGCATACTACTGATTTTGAGCACAATTAATAAGCAATTCTTAGGTAGTATGCCAGTTTGAATAGACCCTGCTTTTCTGCACGAGAGTTACAAGGCTAATCGAGCAATCAAGTTTTGGAAAATTATCCTTTTATATACAGAACTGGCATTGTAATATTACAGTGACAAATGGACTGCATTATGAACAATAATTCCGTTATGGATGTAGCTAGCACAGTTCCCCTGATCCACAGCCCAGTGCTGGGAGCTCTCTAGCCTTTCCTTGCCACTGACCATTGTGACCTTTGACTTAGAAAATGTGCATGTAACCAAATGGGTTGTATAGAAGATAAATCCACTATATATATATATATATATATATATATATATATATATCAAGAGAAAATTACTTACCAGACAAAGATGATAGAGCCCAATATTCTGCTTTGATTTCTGAGGCCATTTTAATAGCATCTTGTTCAATGAGAGAATACTGTGCAGGAGACTGAAAAACAGGAACAATGGTGGGTTATGAGATAGAAAACATTTTAAAGCCATATTTTAACACAGTATGTGTACTCCATCAATTAAGTTTTAAGTGTATGCTGTGTGTCAGTCATATTTGTCTGTTATGGTTAAAAAATGGTCAAAATATCTTTGCCTTTACTAAAGTCCTACAATTTAAAAGTGAGACTTTAGTCAAATTAATTAGTTAAATGTGACATATTATACCTATTTTCCACAAGTTAACACATTTCTGATAAGCTTTCATCAAAACCCAGAAGAATCAAACAGCAGAGCACTGATCTACTCCTGTCTAAATCACTCTGTTCAGAACAATCTGTAGCAGCCCGTTGCTTTAAATTAGAATGAACCAGAGCTCAGGTCAAAATGAAAGCTCAGGAACGAAGAACAGATTGGATTGTTGCTTTGGTTCTTGTATTGGTTCCCTTTTTTCTCTGTTTTTGGCATATTTAATAAATTGCCATATTGACAAATTCTTTCTCTGCATTCGTTCTTGTATGATTTGCTTCCTTTAAACTCGCTTTTGCATTTTCACATAAACTTAGATCCAGCACTGTGACTGGTGAGACTCGGATGAGGATGTGGGACAACTCTAAATTTTCTGCACTCTATGTAAGATATAGCACAAATCGGAGCAACTCCTTTTATCCATGTTTTCTGACTTCCACAAAACTGATTGCGAGGTCTCGTTTCACAGTTTGTGAGTTAGGATACAGGCATAAATCCCACCAGGATACAGACATAAATAGAAAATCCACTTAAAAGAAAACGTTTTCTTGGATGTTTCTCTCCAGTCTGTTGTCGTGCTTAAAAACTGGTCTAATGTATTTACAAAGCCCCAGTGTCTGTAAATGGCTAAAAAACAAACTGTCATCATCACAGAAGAAAGGCATCTGTGAGTTTTTTTGACAACGGGGAGAACTATAAATGTTGAAAAACATGACCTGAGATGAGGATATTGCTCTGTTCATGGTCCATAAGTGAGTAATATTGACTTATTTTTGCTGTTTCTGATTACTTAAAATGGAATATTTCCAGATTCAGGAGACGGTAAACTGCATTACCAAAAGTGCTACGGAACACCTCTAGTTACAAATGTGTTTCTGTGATAATTCAAACACTAAAGTTAAATTTCAGGCATGTACAAACACCAGTAATTTTTTCCCCTCAAACACTGGTTGTAGGGGCGATGGGCTCAGGGTCTGGGTCAGGGGGTACCTCCCTGAAAATAGTTTTTGCAAATTGGGATGTCTGTGAACATAAAAAAACAGAGAATGTTTCCCCAGAGAATTGTAGATCTCATGTTTAAAAAGACATTTCATGGGTGTCATGTAATGCACCGAGAGAGATGGCAGCGTAGAGAAGAGTTCTGCATTTTATTATTGATTGTTAATTACGTAGTTAGCCGGTCAGGTTTTGTGGGTTCACCTCACTCACTCAAACACTTGGAATGTGCAAGATGTCAAAACAGTCCAAAATTTCTGCTTCTGGTGATATAAAGAGGTACTTAAGTTTGCAAGGCCCAGATGCAGCTATATATCAAGATGGTATCGATGTCGTTGGAGCCAGTGGCGAGCACCAAGATTATATCATGATTATATCTATGTAGCCCTGAAGAAAATTTGAGGATATGAATGGTCTGGAGGGAATTAGCACTACATTGTCAGTGGAGTCTAAACATTCATACTTGATTACGCAGCAGATAAAGAAGCACAGGCAAACCTGCCAGCCAATAAAACAGAAGAGAACACAGAGGGAAAAGTGGGTAGACATGGAAAACCAATCTCCGATTCGTTGGAGTCCCTGAGGGAGCAGAGGCACTAAATATATTGAAGTTCATAGGTGAATTGATACCCGAGTTGATCGGAATCACCAGCCGGGAGTTGAAATTGAGCAGTCGCACACTGCGGGATGTCCACGTCCTGCTCCTGGGGATAAACCTAGACTGATGAGATTTTTAGAGGTGTGGAGAAAGAGATTTTATACTAAAGGCTGCTAGAGAAAAGGGGAGAATGTGTTGGTCCAACAGTTGCATTATGGTTTTCCAGACTTTGTTAGAGCTACGCAAGTGAAATGGGAGCAATTCAAGGAATGTAAGATGCTTCACATGTGGAAAATGAGATTTGCATTGCTTTTCCCAGCAATTCTATGAACAGAGACCAAAGAAGGACGCCAATCCTTTGACTGTCAACGAAAAGCTATGCAGTTTCTTCAGTTACTGGAACGAGGTGAACTTGGAAAAACCTGAGGTAAATCACATATGTTAATGGTGCAGCGAATATGCAAAATGCAAGGGCTTATTGATATTTGCCATTTATTGAATCCTTCAAGAAAGGATTCCTCCCTTCTTCAAGATCCTGTGTTTAGAGAGGGATTTATGTCACAAATAAAATTTTTAATTTGCAGGATAATAGAACATTAGTGTCCTCGGCAGGAGTTGTGTAGGAGGCTATAGTATTCAATATGCTTCATATAATAAGAAATCAAAATGAAAAAAAAATGCTAGCTCTCAGACAAAATTAAAGTAAAAATGTAATTGTTGGGTCAAATATCATCTATAAGGCTGAGAGAGTTGACATGTTTGTAATACCATTATAATAATATCTTAGCTAAACAGGTAGTTTACTCTATTTAGAGCAAGACAGACTTATTTTCAGAGTCGAGAGATAAGGCAGGGAGGTGGCTTGCTAGATATATAAAACAGAGGGAAGTGTCTTTTGTTATCCCCACTATTAAATCTCAGGGAGGTCCTAACTTGACTGACACTATGGATATTAATAATGAATTTAAATAATTTTATATTAATATCTATATGTCAGCCTCAGATCCTGCAGAGGAGGGAATGATGCAGTTTTTTCAGTTTCATTACAATTACCAAAGCTAACTTCAGAACAGAAGGATAAGTTCGAATTTGATATAACAGAGGAGGAGATCATTGATGTAATTAAGAATTTGCCCAAGGGGAAAGCCCCAGGACCGGATGGTTTTACAGGACAGCTTTGGAAATTTAAGTCCCTAAAAAGGATAGAGACCCTTCTGAATGTAAGAACTACCATCATTGATGCCAGTAGATATAAATAGAATACTCTCTAAAATTCTAGCACATCGACTGGAGTAAGTAATCACGTCGCTAATACACCCAGATCAAGTAGGCCTTTTAAGGGGATGGAGCTCCCCAGATAACATTCAGCATTTTATTATGATTTTGTGGGCAGTGACAGATTCTCAAACACCAGTAGCAGCAATCTCCTTGAATACAGAAAAGGTAGAGATGCATGAATACCAATACTGGGATACACATACTCGTAATCGCAAACGAGACTCCGATACCAACATCCTATACCTTGTGCCTAGTGCACGTTGCTGCGCTAATGAGCAGACAACTCAAAAGGTCGGCGATCTAGATTTATTTCACAGAAATAAGTTCAATAAACCTTCATTTCTATTCTCAGTTAACATAGCCAGCTGAACGCTATCAGGTGTGTATACTCATGCTATTACGGTAAATTATCGTTGGAGACCTCATAGACATGGACATGTAAACAAGACCATAATACGTTTAATTTAAGTGCTTATGTGTGTGTGTGTGTGTGTATGTTATAGTCTCCTGTCCTGTTCACTGTGTTTTGGGGTGTATTTTGTCTGGTAAGGGCCCCCTGTCAGAACACAAGCACAGAAATTTACCCTTGTATGCACGGAGACTGAGTTTGGGGCACTGTCTTGACTGTCCTCGAACATGGTTGGGTGTTCTTTACTCAGTGTATTTTCCTTTCAGGTGTATTTTCCTCCCAAGAAATGTTTTCCCATTTGCGAGAGCACTGTTTGTTGCCTGACGTGTTATTTCCTCAAATTAAATTGTTTTGTCCCTTCGCAAATTTTGAACTGAATCCGACACTGTAGATCAGGCTGCTGCTCTTAATAAATAAACACTCCCAAGTGTGGAACTTTTCCCGCCTTGCATACAGTGTTTCTGGGTAGGCTCCAGACCCAGCGCGACCCTGAACTGGATAAATGGTTACAGACAATGAATGAACGTGCAGAACTGAACACGATCTAACTTTCCCAATGTTATAAGCCTTCCACTGGTCTAATGGGTTAAGTGCAATATGTTTACAGTTCAGCACTTGGAGTATTTATTTATTTATTATTTTAAAATCTTTAAAATTAATCTATGTACTCTTTCTGCTTCTTTAAACACTTGAGGTGGTAATGCCCCAAGAATGCTTTCATGACACAAGACATAGATATCATTCATTTTTTTGTAGCAAGAAAATTGTTATGGTTCCAGTGAATTCTTTCCTTGTGAATCTGAGTGCACACTATGTATATAAGTATATAAGTTTTGTCTGGATAATAAAAATTGTAATATTTTATAGTAATTAACATTTGGTGTATTCAGTCTACATTTTTAGAAATGTGTCCAAAATATTAACATTATGATAAATATTGAGATAACCAACGTAGCCCACCACCTAATTAGATTTTATCCAAAGTAATTCAGGTTTATGGCAGAGATCATGAGGCCTCAACGTATTACTCCATGCTGGTAATGAACCTTGATAATGGAACCTATGTAGCTCCTAAATAAATATGGGAAAAGGATGTAAATTTATCATTGGATGAGAAAGTTTGGGAAAGCTTATTTCGAAGTTATTAATTGGCATCAAGGGACATCAAGGTGCGCCTTATCAAATTTAAAATTATACAGCGTTTTTATTGGACCCCTTACAGATTGTGTAGATTGGGCTTAAATTCAGCAAAGTGCTGGTGCTGTCAGAATGATGAAGGGTATTTAATTCATGCCCTCTGGTACTGCTGTAGAATACAGGAATTTAGGACATGCATATATGAATACATATGCAATATCCTGGGGTGTCAAATCCCCTTATGTCCTAGGCTGTTTATTGTAGGTGACCGCTCGGTCTTGAACATTAAGGAGAAATATTTTAAAAGTTGGGTACAAACCAGCTTAATGACTGGGAGACAAATTATATTCAGGGGTTGGAGAACAATGGGATCACCATCATTTCAGGAGTGGGCTACAGACCTGAGTAAAGGTTCAGCATATGAAAAGTTGTTTTTTTTCCTCCTCTAATTCATTTGCCTGCATGTATATGGGAATAGTTCTTGGGATTTGTACAATATTATAAAAGTTATGAATAATTTGGGAAGTGCACATACTCTGCTTCTTTTCTTTTGTGTGCCCTGACTCCAGTGGGGTAGCGGGGTTGAGGGAAAGGGGTTAATAAGATGTTATTTCATTGACACTTATGCTTCTGTACTTTGTATTATGTATGGAAATGCAAAGTAATAAAATTAATGCATGATAAAAAAAACACATTTTATGACAAACGTTTCATGTGTTTCATGTACCGGTTTTCACAACATAGTAGGGTGATATTTAATTCACTGTTATTTTGACTAATTCAAGTCTGTAGGTCCCTCCACATATAAACACCTTTAAAACTGCACTCACACTTAAGTCTTTCTTTGTGCCCACTAGGAAGAGCAACACACTGGTGGGGTCGTTCTCTTTCAAAGCGTCCTCCAGCCACTGCCTGTGGAAAAATAATGTATTAAAATACATTTACAAGCTTTTTATCCAGTTTTTTTTTTTATTTCTGTATTCAAATTAGTTTTACTTTATTTCAAAATGTAAAGAAAAGTGCATTTACTTTGTATGCTGCAAGGAGGCCACATCATTCAAATCAAAAACTATTATTATTGCTGGAAGTGAAGAAGCATAAATGTGATTATTAGCAAAGATGGCACAATTGATGGTGATGTGGTAAGGGTTTATAATGATTCTTGAGCAGTAGCACATAAAGGCTACAACCTCTCGTACTCAAGGATAGCTGACACTAACCTTGAGCACCTCTGTAATATGTAGAAGCAATGCACTTGAATCTCTCTTGGCCCGCAGTGTCCCACCTACAGAAAGAATGAAAAGCCTTGGTCTAGTGAATATTCAGCTGCTCATACAACTGAGAAGAATTTCCAACAATCACTGATACGTACAGCTGAAGGCTGAAGGGAACTCCGAGCACTTCAAACCTCTCCATCTCAAAGTCCACTCCAATGGTTGCCTTGTAATTTTTGTCAAAAGCATCTTTACAAAACCTAAAAGAATGCAAAACCTGGTTTAACCAGACACGTGACAATGTTTGACAATGGCTATCATAGAATCCCAATACTGACACCTAGTGGCCTAGATATAGCACAGTTTGTGTTCAGGAGCTGTATAAGTACAGTTTATTTCAAATTGCTTACCTATTAATTAGACATGTCTTTCCCACTGCCAGGTCACCAACAACAATAACCTTGGAGATTTTAAACCTATTGGACACATAAGTATTGAGGAAAGATAAAGGTAGACCAACATAGAACAGAATATAAAATCTGTGGCAAATAAATGAAATAACAGAGTCTGTTCTGCTGTGCTGTTTTACTTCAGGGGCTGTTTTATAGGGAGTACTACAACAATCCACATGCATAAACAATGTAAAGTTTACAACAAATTACAATCTTGAAAATCCATATTCCTTAATGTTTTTTTCCTTGTATTATATTGAGAAGATAAAAGGCCAGGAAGTGTTGGTCGTGTAGGATCCTTGTGACCTGAACAGCTGTTTAATTACATAATATCAAAAAAAAATATATATATATATATATATATATAATCCAAGCCAGTTCTTTGATGAAGCTTATGTTTGCAGTCCACTAAAAGGTAATCTATCCCTTTTGTGTTTCTCTCATTTGCCTTGTTTTGTGGAAACTGCCCTCACTAATCAAACTGGGTTTCCTATCAGAGTGCAATGGGCTGGAGGGGCTAATCCTATGCTAACACATTTTTTACATTGGATTTGGTTCTAAAATCTAGGAAGTTTTATTTTTTGGGGCTTATACAGGTGGAAATCCAGTTTTGACAAAAGGCTACACTCTCAGAAAAAAAGTTACTTTAGGAGGTACGTTATTGGTCACTAAAGGTCCAAACTGTTTAAATGCACCTTTAAAAGCTACAGCAATGTTTAAAAGTCTAGTTGTATTCCCTAAAGGTACATTACATTCTCTTCTCCAGAAGGAGAGGTGAATATTTTTAAGATTTAATTATAGAATTGTGTACAAAAAAATAAAAAATAAATAAATAAAAGGCCTGGAGATAAAATGGGCCTTATTAAATCAACACAATTTAAAAATCTCCAATTATAATAAGATAAGGTAAAATAATGTTCTCTAATTTAAAGGTACAAATATGTACCCTAGATGGTACCACCACATTGTATATCAACAATATGGCAACCATTTAGATTGCCACTATGTTGGTGTCAAATTTAGTTATTCTAATGGGAACACGGGGATGTGTCAAATCAATTAATCAATAATTAATTCTCATGCTAAAAAATTGATTTTTGTGGTGTTGTGAAAGATGGTGTTATCCCAAGCAGAACATGTTGAGATTGTTCCTATTTCTTGTGAATGAAGATAACACTTGAAAACAAGGGGTAGGGGTAAAATTTAAAATCGGGATTCTTAAAATTAAAGTCATAAACACACCCAACTGTCCCAGTCCTCTGCTCCTGGCAGGCTGTTTTGACTTTTGTGTCAAATTCATCCTTTGTGTGTAAAGCAGCACCTTTATTGAAAAACTAAAAAGAAATAATCATCAATGGTTACTTATATTAACATAAAGAAGAGAGGAAGAAATATCAAGTCAACTGCCCAACTATTTGAACACCACTGTATACATACAGGGGTTGGACAATGAAACTGAAACACCTGTCATTTTAGTGTGGGAGGTTTCATGGCTAAATTGGACCAGCCTGGTGGCCAATCTTCATTAATTGCACATTGCACCAGTAAGAGCAGAGTGTGAAGGTTCAATTAGCAGAGGGTAAGAGCACAGTTTTGCTCAAAATATTGCAATGCACACAACATTATGGGCGACATACCAGAGTTCAAAAGAGGACAAATTGTTGGCGCCAAGTCTTTGTGATGTATCAAGAGCCACGGTATCCAGGGTAATGTCAACATACCACCAAGAAGGTCGAAAAACATCCAACAGGATTAACTATGGACGCAAGAGGAAACTGTCTGAAAGGGATGTTCGGGTGCTAACCCGGATTGTATCCAAAAAAACATAAAACCACGGCTGCCCAAATCACGGCAGAATGAAATGTGCACCTCAACTCTCCTGTTTCCACCAGAACTGTCCGTCGGGATCTTCACAGGGTCAATATACACGGCCGGGCTGCTATAGCCAAACCTTTGGTCGCTCACGCCAATGCCAAACCTCGGTTTGAATGGTGCAAGGAGCGCAAATCTTGGGCTGCGGACAATGTGAAACATGTATTGTTCTCTGATTAGTCCACCTTTACTGTTTTCCCCACATCCGGGAGAGTTACGGTGTGGAGAAGCCCCAAAGAAGCGTACCACCCAGACTGTTGTATGCCCAGATTGAAACATGGGGGTGGATCAGTGATGGTTTGGGCTGCCATATCATGGCATTCCCTTGGCCCAATACTTGTGATAGATGGCAATGCACCAATACACACAGCAAGACTGGTGAAAGATTGGTTTGATGAACATGAAAGTGAAGTTGAACATCTCCCATGGCCTGGTCACCAGATCTAAATATTATTGAGCCACTTTGGGGTGTTTTGGAGGAGCGAGTCAGGAAACGTTTTCCTCCATCAGCATCATGTAGTGACCTGGCCACTATCCTGCAAGAAGAATGGCTTAAAATCCCTCTGACCACTGTGCAGGACTTGTATATGTCATTCCCAAAACGAATTGACTCTGTATTTGCCGCAAAAAGAGGCCCTACCCATACTAATAAATTATTGTGGTCTAAAAACAGGTGTTTCAGGTTCATTGTCCAACCCCTGTACATATAGGTATGGACACATCTTACAGTGAGGTCTTAATATTTCAGTAACCATTCCACATTAGGAAGGATAGTAGATGTAAGGTTATACAACATGTAAAAAATGATACAACACTGAAAATAAGTGTCCATATTGTGGTTTGAAATCTTAGTACATTGTTACACAGTAATTGTCATACCCTAGGAAGCTGGGTGATGATGCGGTCTTTCCGGACAGGGGGCAGCACACTCATGATGGCACTGTGGGGCAAAAACCTATGTATGAATGGCACATTGAATCACATAAAACACAAACACACCCCTGCTCAGAGAGTGATTAATGACTCTTTGTTGAGACTTGCTCCTGTACATATGAGCGTTTTTCACCTGGTTCAAATGTTAAATAAATTGTTTTAAATACTTATTTAATTGTTTTAAATGACCATTTAATTAAATGGTAGCTTTAGGGAAAAGTTTTAAGCCCCTTTCATGCTGGAGAATGTACGCATGTGTCAAGAAAATTCAGATTTAAAGGTATGACTACTGAAGCTTAATCAAGATTTTGAAGTCCTCCTCAATAAAACCCCTATATGTTAATCTCTGATTATCAAAATTACATATTTAGAATTGTTAGATACAACTCAAACCCTTCACCCTCATTCAGTACGCAGTCCTATGAAAATAAAATAAGTCACAGCCTCTATCTACAGTTACAACTCCCTTAACACACCTGCAACTCAAAAGCTCTACCCCACAAATTGATTGGATTTGTCTCTTACATTTATGATGTAAGAAACACAGGCTGTCAGAATTTGCCTGTTTAGTCTCTCAAATTTTGCACTTTAAAAGCCAGAATGCTCAGCTATGGTTTTGGCATGTTATTTCCCTCATAAAATGTCTTCTAGCACATTTAACAACACCACACAGAGAGGTTAACATGGTTGAAAAAAAAAGTCATTTTCAATCTCTAAGGGAAAGGATGTTCACCTAAAGGATTATTTAAGATGAAAATGAGTCACTGGGATGTTTACTAATCTCTCACTAATCTCTGCCTTCAGACAAAGAAAAATCCCACTATTTACTTCCTCAAATTAACTACTCTAATGTAATACAGCTACAATACTCATACATTTGGCTGATATATACCTTATATGACTTTCTACTCCCTATGAAATGGATTATAGAGGTCACGAATTAACGGCTTTACACCAAATTTCTTCATGTCGAATTACACCCAGTAATATGTTTAAGGCTCTCGTTAAATCGTTAAAATTCAGCGCACCGTTTGAGTGTAAAGTCAGAGTTACACATGTATGGTGCACTACATTTTGAGCAGGGATCCATTTGAGACGCAGCCGATTTAAGTTCACTGATTTATGCTAAAGCTAAGATTTCTGCTGTTAGAAGAGGAATCACAACACTGACTTTTAAGATTTTATGGCCCGTATACCTTACCGTATAATAGCGTCTGTAATCCAAAATATAAAAGTTTTCATATGGTGTACAGTAATCCTAAAATGGACTTAAAGGCGTTTGTAAAGTATCCGTAGCACTTTTTTGGGTCAGAAATGCGGCTCCGAACAGAACTCCACTCACCACAGCCTGGACACAGCGCCTTGCTTTACCTCAGAGACCCGTCCCAATGCTGTCTTTTCAAGGCAGTATTACAGAAGTCTTCGTTTAACACCGGTTTTTCTCTCATATATTAAACTCCTTTAAACTCCAGTGTGCGGAAGTGTTGTGCCCCAACGCAGACAGACTCAGTCAACACTTCTCTCAGGATTCATCCCTCTGCTCCCCCTCCAAAAAAGAAAGGAAAGAATGGTGGAAAAATGAGGAGGCAGAGGAGACTCTACACTGCACCCTGCTGCTGATACCCTGATCATCACCCGGCTTCAAACTGCTCATGAAAAAGAATCTATGGAAACCTGTTTCGTGAGGGAGTAATAACATGAAATTAATATCGACATCTTACGTACGAGGGACAGTGGCATTTAATTGTTTTTTTTTTCTTTATTGTGATAGTGACATATGTCGATGTCGTTGACATGTTTTTGTGAATATCTGCCAGTAGCCTACGTTTAACTAGCACGTGGATGTTTAGACATCTAGCTAGGTACCTTATCTACATGCTAGTAAGCTAATAAGACGGTGAAGCTGACATCTTTTATTCGCCAGCTTCTTATTCGGATTTTCTGTTCCACCTTAAATGGTGCAGTAATTACATTCTATCGCCATTAGATGGCAACACATTAATTTGACTGGACATATTACACGTGTTTGGCTTAATTCATTGGATATTATCTCTTTATTTTCAATGTGTCTCAAAAGTCTGAAAGGCCCATTGAAGACATAGTAAGATGCTATTAAAATCCTGAAGATGAAGAAATATTACTGTGGATGTTTTTTGTTTTTATTTGTCAATCTTATGCAACGTTTGGACACCCCTGAACAGGTCGTCTTATTGGTTTTCTAAGTGACAATAAATTGCCTCTAGAGGGAACCAAGGTCTGCTCATTTTAATTAATTTAACTTGGAAAAAAAGGTGAAACATGGCCTGGCATTTTAAATATGTTTGTTATAGAAAAAAAAAAAGAAATGTAAATAGATCACTAAACCTTAAAAATACTATATTTAAAGTTTTTTTTTCTGTATAAGTGGTGGTGTTTTTCACTGTTCTTTAAAATATCCTTTAAATTAACTACATTTAGAATTAAAGTTACAGAAATGTGATAACACAAAAGGCCTTTATTTTTAAATGATATACAATAATGCCTTGATATTAAATGATCAACATATTCAGGTGGTGTATGTGAAAATGGTAAAGCATTCCTTTTTAATAAATTTGGTGTAAATCGATAGAAAGGTTATCATTTAAGAGCATTTATTTTGAAATGACATAATGTCTTGATATCCTCATGACTTGTGGCTTTTCCTTTGAAATCAGTTCACCTACACAGTCCTAGCCTAATGTTTAGGTATGTAAGATGTCACTGTCACCCTAACGTAAGATGCCAATGCCATTTTCACGTGCCATCATCATCTGAACATAAGGTGCTGATGACTTTCCATGTTATTACCACTACTGCCTGTTTCTATAGAAGCCCATTTCCACAACTTAAAGAAAAAAGCTGAGGGTCCTTGTACAACAAAATCCCAAAAAATGAATATGAACAAATATAAATTAAAATAACAAGTTTTTTTCATTCCTTATTGTGGCTGATTATGGATTGGGTTGCAGATTCTAGGCAGAACCAGACATTTATAACGCTGTATATTTTGAAATGGAAGAGCTTATTCTGCTGGTAGATTAAAAATGAACATGTTTGATGCATTTCACTATTTAATTAGAGATATAGTAAAGGACAGGGCAACATATGCTGAGCTTTCTATGCACATTAAGGACATGGGCACCCAGAGAGGGTGTTCTAAGGCTAGTATAAGTAAGTTTGTGAAACTGCAGCAGAACGCTGACATTTATGTGAAACCAAATATCAAATTGATATCAATGAACTAGAATAAAAAAAATAAATAAATCATGAATGAATGAATAATCTAACATGCCTGGTCAATATGGCCACTGCTCTTGGACTGCTTTGCTGTTGCTGCATTAAACTAAACATTTTTAGAGTTTTTAATAAAAAAAAGAAATGCCATCAAAAAAGCAAGTTAGCTTTAAAAACCAGCTAGGAGTGGGTTTCCCAAAAACATCTTAGAACAAAGAACTTTCTTAAGTGGTAGGGTGAGCATCACTCTCTCTCCCTGTTAAGATGATCTTATTAACAACACTAAGTTGTTTTGGGGGAAACTGGACCCTGGTCATTTAAATTGGCAGACAAATGAAAAATAAATAGCCATTATAAATAGTCCTTCTTCAGGGTTACAGGTGGGTGCAGAGCCTACCTGGAATCATTGGCCACAAGGCAGGAACGCAACTTGGACATGGCACACAAACTTTTGAATAGCCAGTCCACCTACCAGCTGTTTTTACTGACTGTGGGAAGAACCTGGAGCACCTGGAAGAAACCCACGAAGACACAGGGAGTACATACCACATCATACAGTGACCCTAGGCGAGGATGGTACCCACAACCCCAGGACCCTGGAGCTGGGTGGCAGCAACTACCTGAAGGATTAACCAAAAATGGCTACAATAACATTAACCATCATTGTCATAAAGAAATGTACACATAATTAGTATGTAATATAATCACCATAAGTATATAATAAAAAAAACTGGAATGTTTCTACTTTACTGTCAATGTCCTTTTTCATTGTTTATTAAAATTGTGTCATATATTCAAGACAGAAATGAATAGAGTCCTTAATTTCAGTTTTTAGTCTCATAGTTTGATTAATAACACAATATCCAGAAAAATACAAAGACTAGAAATGATTTGACACTTCAACTATACATTCAAATTCATGCAAAATTCACCAGAGGGGCTTTTTTCTTTTTTAACCCCAGGTAATTTTAACATTTTCTTATTTTGTGCTACAAAAACAACACTGATTGCTGTTTGTTTGTTCCCGTTTCATAGATTTATGCATCATCCAGTACATGCTAAACTATATAAATATGGTTTAGCTTCACAGTAAATGGACATTACTTTTATGGGAATATTTTTACCCTAGCTTGTCCCATCTCTCTCAATGCTAGGTCTCAATACTTTTCATTTCTGTGTTCAAGAAATGCATTTTAAATCACATTAAATCCTGACATGAGTTGATCACTTAATTTGACCTAAATACATAAAATGAGTTCTCAAACATTACACAAAAAGTCTGCAATGCAAATGTAAAAAAAACAATGTCTGACCAAACATCTGCAAGTCAGCATGCCTAATTGGAAAAGATGCTGGTGGTCTGCCAAGTAATTCTTCTGTTTATGAACCTAAGGCTCTGTCATCATATCAATATGTATATGACTTTATAAAAATGGCGAATCAGACAAATGGGGCATGGATGCCCAGTAGCATGAGTAGTTTCTCTTCTAGGTTGGATACTAATTTGGTATCAGTTTACATATTGTTAAATTATATTATAAAAATAATATATGGCATAATTATGATAACAAATTCTATTTCATCATGAATTAAATGTCATTTTCCTAGTGGTTGCAAAATCATTTTTTATGAATTACAGCTGATACAAACTGTTATTATCACCAAAACAATAAAGAACCCTGTTGATATTGTAATATTAGTGCTGTAAAATACTCGTTTCTTACTTGTCATATTTGAAATGCTCAGTTACAGTGTGATAAAAAGTAGGGCTGAACGATTTGAACGAGATTAAAATATCTAACTGAGACTTTTCTGACTGATACGATTGCAATTTAAATAGCAGATTTTATACTTTTTATTATTATTATCATCATCAAGAAGACAAGGAAGATTTAAGTTTTAATGTTGAACCCTGAATCAGACCGACTGTCTGATGCCAGATTGTCATTTAGTTTTGATTGATATCATGTATACACATCAAAGAGTTTGGCTGCCTTTGTTATACAAGTAAAATGTCCCATTTAAAACGTATGTAAAATATAGGCTTCAACAAAAATTGCACTCAGTCAAATAGCGATTTTGACATTAAAGAAAATGTTTCGTTCGGCCCTAAAGTTATATCTAATGTGTCTCGTCCACTGATAGTAGTTTTTACTGATCTGTGCTTGACCCAAATTAAGAACTGAATCCTAGTCTTTACCTACTTCACCAACCACTCTCTACAACAATCCTCCACATTAATTTGAAGAAGTGAAGTCATTACCTGAGGCACAGTAACTGAAAAACAGAATGAACGTGCGTTTGTAATTTACAGAACAATGTTGATTCAATGTAATTCATTCATTCATTGTCTGTAAACGCTTATCCAATTCAGGGTCGCGGTGGGTCCGGTGCCTACCTGGAATCACTGGGTGCAAGGTGGGAAAACACACTAGAAAGGGTGGCAACACACACACTTTCACTAATACTCTCACACCTATGAGTAGGCAATCTAACTATCAACATATGGTTTTGGACAGTGGGAGGAAACCAGAGCACATGGAGGAAAGCCACACAGACACGGGGAGAACACACCAAACAGTCGCCACAGCTCGAAGCCACGATTCCAAGTCCTTGGAGCTGTGTGACAGCAACACTACTTGTTGTGCCACCGTGCCACCCTGATTCATTGGAATTACATAATGTAATAATGGTTGTATACTACATGATACCTGATCATTTAAAGTCATAACAGGTCAGAAATAAAGGAGAAACAAGTGAATGGGTATTTTACAGCATTACAGCAGGACTACTTCACTGTTGTTGGGGTAATCACAGTAAGAGTATATAATCATATACACTGCATTTTTTTTAATAATAACTTGCAAATTCACATGTAATTTTTGGGTGAATACAGCTTTTTAGCACATGGTTAGTGTTATTATTTTCCAAAGTTAGCAAGCTACTCTTATAGCTCATACATGACCCCCAATCATGTCAAATTTAACAGTGCTAACCCTAACACTGACGGGCAAGTCAAATGAAATACATGAACTGTCATTTCAAGTTCCTCAGAGCATGTGAGTTCGAATGCTACATTATTGCTTGCTTTGTTGACAACCAGGTAATCAGTCCATAGGGCCCAACACGGAAGGCAAAACAGCTTTTACACAACACAGTACACATTAAATTTGAGCACACAACACTGGAAGGAAAATCCTGGGCAGTTAGAGATTTCCTCGAGGTAAATGCAGACGTCCAGGCTGATTGAACCAGGCCAAGTAAACTGTTAGAAGAGAGGGTAATGCTGTCAACGCTCAGGCCCAAGAAGATCTTGGATGAATGGTCAGTCGTTGAGGAATGAAGAGGAACTGCTGCTGCGCGTGCCGTTCTGCTCAAGGTGGAGCTTTCTGCGGGGGAAGAAGTCTGCTCTTAGCAACCTGTAAAAATAGATGAGGATCATGGTGTTCAGGAGGATCACGGTGAGGAGGAAGTAGTTGCTGTGTTCCAGCCAAGAGTAGTTGTTCAGGAGGTACCAGGTGACGTAGAACTGGGCGCCGAGGCGAAAGGTGACGTAGGTGAAGAGATTGAGAAGTTTGTTGGTGTGGTAGAACTGTGAGGCTTGAGCTCCAGCCAGTTTCAGCAGCAGCCTTGTGTGAAGAGTCACACTGTTAATCTCCACCACCAGGGAAATCACCATTCCAGTCACATTACGCTGAGTGTACAGTGAGTACAGGAAGCACCACAGCACCTGTTACAGACACAGTATATCATATTTATACATGTATCGGCAGAAAACTGCTTTTTTAATTGAAATTATTTCTAAACTGATAAATACTGATGCATTCATTTTATGCCAGAAGAAGATTGAAAATAAATGAAAAATTAACGTGTACAAAAAAATTATTTGGCTGATGTTCTTCCACGTCTGACAGTGTGGAAAAGCACAAAGGCAATGCTGAAACACTGCTAAAGGTCTACTAGTATTATTCATTCGTTTTTGGACTGTGGGAGGAAACAGGAGCACCTGGAGGAAACCCACCTGGACACGAGTGAAACACACCAGCTCCTCACAGACAGTCACCTGGAGCGAGATTTGAACCCACAACCTCCAGGTCCCTGGAGCTGTGTGACTACAACACTACCTGCTGCACCACCGTGCCACCCCTCCACTAGTATTACTTTGTGTTTAATCCTTTACTTTAAAGGGGATTGTGGGTACCTTCTGAAGCTCTACATCTTTAAAGGGTATGTTTGAGGAAAAAACCAACAACTGTCATTTGTATGTGGCTGAATTTTAATTTGTCTGTAAGTTTATTAACTGAATTACCACAGAAACTTATTTGTAACTCCAGGTGTTAAGTTTGCATGAAGCCTGAGAGGAAATTTCAAATAAAAAGCCATTGTTTTATTTTATTAAACAAAACTGCTGCAACAATGCAATTATTTCAAGGCAAAACAAGAACCTCAAATACGTTTTGAATATTATGTGAACTTCTATATCATTTAAGGTGGAATGAAATGCTCAAATAATCAGCCAACATTTAGTTTTATTGAATGTAACCACAGATACAATATTTCAATATATTATGGTGGAACTAGTGATTTAAATAAGTAATGGTTTAATGTTATGTTTATTTTCTGGACCATTTAAGGTGGAATAGAAAATTTGTATAAGAACTGGTTGAATGTAATGTCAACTGCTGTAAGGTAGAACATAAAATATGAATAGGAAGCTAACTTCAGCATCATCAAAAATGCTGTGTAGTTTGAGGTGTTTATTATCTAATAAATACACATTTGAGCCCAGGATATTCCATTGCTTATATGTATTTTGGTATGTTAAATTAATATTAAGCTGATTTTAAACATATTATGGCCCTTATTCCAAAAGGTAATGCTTTTTTCTAAATACCACAAGGATCAAATTGTACATCACTTTCTTTACCCTACCTAAACAGCCCTGTTCATAACGACTGGTTTCAGTGCCTGCTGATAATGAGCCTCTGTTTGTGGTGACAGATGCAGAAACATAGGATTTTTTTCATTTTCACCTGGTCTCTTTCTTCTCTGTTCTCATTTTCAGTATATTTATCATCATGTTCTTTTCCGCTTAATCCATTTCGGGGTCACAGTGGTAACGGGGCAAGCAAAAAAGCCCAGGCACCTCTGTCCTCCGTAATTTCCACCAGCTTCTCCTGGGAGATCCCTAGGCATTCCTAGGCCAGCTGGGAGATCCCTCCAGCATGTCCTGGGTCTAATCTCATTCTTTCATTGCCCAGAGCTGACGGCCATAGGTGAGGATGTATATGTAGACTTTGCTTCATGGTTTAGCTCTTTTTTACCACAATGGTCCGGTACAGTGTAGAGCTGGACAATAATTCAATATCAATATAAATTGCAATATAAGATATTTCAATGACAATAATATGAATTCATCATCATCATCACCTTCTTTTCTGCTTGTCTATTTCAGGGTTGTGTTTAATATGAATTTCATACACATTTTCAATATTTCAATATACATTATTTACAGTATCAGTCACTGACTGATGTTCATTACAGGGCACTGCCATCTTGTTGCCATCAGGTGAAGTCATGTTGCTTTCAGTTAGATCTAAATGAATGAAATATTCCATTTGATTCATTACATAATAGAAAGCTTTGAGAACAAAATAACATAAAAATGATCAATGTCAATCAGCTAAAGGCTGATCCAGCTTCAGTGGAAAAATTAAAATGACGCTCAGTAGTGTGTGTAGCTTCCTCGTGCCTGTATGACCTCCCTACAATGTCTGGGCATGCTCCTGATGTGACGGGGGATGTTCTTGTGAGGGATCCTGAGGGATGTCCTGGACAGTCTGTGGTGCTACGTGGCGTTGGTAGATGGAACGACACATGATGTCCCAGATGTGCTCGATTAGATTCAGCTCTGGGGAATGGGCAGGCCAGTCCACAGCATCAATGCCTTCATCGTGCAGGAACTGCTGACACACCTCAGCCTCTTGAAGCCTAGCACTGTCATGAATCAGAAGGAACCCAGGGCCCACTGCACCAGCATATGGTCTCACAATGGGTCTGAGGATCATCCTGGTACTCATCCAGGTACCTAATGGCAGTCAGGGTACGTCTAGCTAGCACATGGAGGCCTGTGTGGCCCTCCATAGAAATGCTTCCCCACACCATTACTGACCCACTGCCAAACCGGTCAATGCTGGAGGATGTTGCAGGCAGTAGAACGTTCTCCATGGCGTCTCCAGACTCTTTCACATGCTCAGTGTTAACCTGCTCTCATCCGTGAAGACCACTGTGACCCAATGGTGAATCTGATAATCTTGGTGTTCTCTGGCAAATGCCAGTCACCCTGTACAGTGTTGGACTGTAAGCTCAAGCCCCACTTGTGGACATTGGGCCCTCATACCACCCTCATGGAGTCTGTTTCTGACAGTTTGCACAGAAACATGATATTAGTGGCCTGCTGGAGGTCATTTTGCAAGGCTCTGGCACTGCTCCTAATGTTCCTCCTTGCACAAAGGAGGTGGAAGAGGTCCTGCTGCTGCGTTATTGCCCTCCTACGGCCCCTTCCACGTCTCCTGGTGTACTGCTCTGTCTCCTGGTATCTCCTCCATGCTCTGGACACTGTGCTGAATGACACAGCACACCTTCTTGCCACAGCTCATACTGATATGCCATCCTGGAATGAGCTGCACTATCTGAGCAACTTCTGTGGGTTGTAGACACTATCTCATGCTTCCTCTAGGGGTGAGAGCACTGACAAAATGCAAAAGTGACCAAAACACCAGCCAGAAAGGATGAGAACAGAGAAATGGTCTGTGGTCACCACATGAAGAACCACTATAGGGGCTGTCTTGCTAATTCCTCTCATTTCTATCTGTTGTCTGTTCCATTTGCACAACAGCAGGTGAAATTGATTCACAATCAGTGTTGCTTCCTAAATAGACAGATTGATTTTACAGAAGTGTGACTGACTTACACTGTGTTGTTTAAATGTTCCTTTTATTTTTTGAGCAGTGTATTTTAATATATTTAGTTTGTGAGTTGTTATGGGCTCAGAATATGTAATGAAATTTTGAGTTACTGTCAACAATATTTTGTGAATTTTACTTGGATGCTAGATTTTACAAAATAAACATGTTTAAGCCCTGTGCAGACAGATTAGTTTTACATGGGGAGCTGGGGTAATATCATGTTACCACAGGATGTCAGTTATATTTATGCTGGATTTGCAATGGATTAGAAATCTTGGGGGAAATAACAGAGAAGGGAGTGACTTCTCGATTCACGTTGTCATACAGTGTGGATCAGACACAGCAGTGGATCTGGAGTTTTTAGACTGTCACTACTGTTCTGAAAATAGCCCTCCCACCAAAAATATCCAGCCCCCTACGACCTTATCTTCTTCAAAAAAAGATAATTGGCAAGAAAATGGAAAAAAGGTTACCAATCCATCACATATTTATTATATCTGATATATATAAAAAAAAAAATTTAGTGGCAACTTTGCTAGTACGGACCACGCCCGTAGAGGCTGAAACAGGGAGGCGAACTCAGAAGTCTTTTGGGGAAGAGTTCAGTGTGGCTTATGAATGCGTATGAAGCCAGACCCCCGTTGGATAAATGAATATGAGAAAAGGGTAGAGAAGGGGTGGAGGCGGGAGCGAGTTTAAAACAGGAGGCTCAGTGGGCTTGATAAAGGCCGAACACGGCACCGAATATGGGGATCAGCAGGAATGACCCAGCGCGGAGGAGCGAGCTGACGTCGTGAAGCAGTCGAGTCGAGATCCGTCTCCTGAACTAAATGAGGCGAGTTTGTCTGACGCAGAAATTATGTAAATTTGCAGGGTATCTATAGGGCTGAGAGGAGGAGGACACACATACATAACCAGTATTGAGGCTGCTATTGTGCATAAAACATGCCTAGGGCTACCAAATATTGATATTTCAGATATTTCATCACTAAATGCCTTCTCCAGCACCTCCATTGTTGAGGAAACCTGTGAAAAATATGGTTTCTGCAATTTTCGGATGCAATATTCCCCCATATGTAAGGATTAATATAACCAGAGGTTATTTTAACTGCTTGCTTTACATTAGGTAAAAGGCCCCAGAATCTTTCCTGAAACAGAAGAATGCACTCTGGAAAAATGACTGCAATAGTCTATTTGGACAAGATACTCCATTAATAATTACTTTACCCCACATCCACAGGTAAAACTAATCCCGTCCACATAGAGCTTTAGTCTGTAAAAGGTTAAAGAATTTTTATGTGAAGGACCATGTTCATTTGTATTAAGAACTTTGTTGAGAAAGTGTTCCTGAACTACAAGTGAAAGTTTAGATTTGCCAGGAGCAGGAGAAGCCACATATTTATCTATGTTTATGAGTCTGCAGACAATAAAACTCCTCTGTGATATAATGAGTTACTTAACATGCTGCTGCTTTGTTTACTGTTGTTTACAGAAAAGCGGTGTCATACTCTGACTGAGAGAAGAGACATTCTCTCTGGCACACAGGGACTTTTGTTTAGAATATACTGTACACCCACAGTGTCATTTACCTCGACTGACCTCTCTGTGTAGGAGGTTCACATAGAGCACTGACAAACTCTTTGACATATGGTCATTCAGTGGATCATTTATACTGAGTATATTTCACTGCCCTCTGTCAGAGACATTATACGGGTGCAGACAGGTAATTGGCTGAACAATGAAGGGGAAAGTTAAAGACACCAAGATGGCCCTCCAGGTGGACACTTTTATAAGGACTATGTGTCTGTTGATTAACCAGCTCACCAAGAAGTGATGCAGCAGGAACTCCCATGATCCTTTGGCATGACCAGAGAACAAGATATCACCTGTGTCTTGAACAAAGTATCCTATGATAGGAAGACAATGATGCAAGATCAGTTTAGGTTCCATTCAGAATCATATTTTGGATCATACAATATCAGAGCCTCTAATCTCATCAATGTTATACTGTTTTACACCAACTGCACAGGTATTCCTTGACAAATAAACTGGAAGCTCTTTCAGTAATAGTCCTAGAGGGCCAGTGACCAACATGGTATGAGGATCTACTAATATATATCCATATATATTCAATTAATCTGTTAGTTTGCAGGTTTAATAGTAATGTTAATGCAATTATTTTAACAAAATTTTGATGCAGTGAGCAGTTGTGCACAAAAGACATCCAGGGCGAATAAATTTCACAAGTGAAACTTAACACTGACAATGATATTTGTGTCCCTAAATGTTAGCGCTGCTGATTTGCCCACACTTGGCATGGCTATAGATTGAAAATTGAGGAAATGCTAATTGTAGCCATGTGCAAGCATGAAATTTTATTTAACATGATCACATCAGATTATAAAGCAGTATGTAAACCATAAACGTAGCCTGGATTAGATGGTGTATATATATTTTGTAGTGTTTACCTCTTACTGATTATTAACTGTTAACCAAGCTAACCATTTTGTGTTGTCAATCATCCAGCCCTGTACATTTTGCAGAGCAACTTGAACTGCAGTTATCTAGTGTGACCGTAGCTTAAAACAAATGAGCCAATTTAAGTGTTATAAAAATCTTGTTACTGCAATATACAATAGAGTTAAAGCCCCTGGGAACCTTTTTTTGAAATTTCTTTTGTATAATTCTAAACGTATGTTATGTGAAACGTTTAACAAATTTAAAATAAAAAACACAAAACAGAAATATGATCAATCTCTCCTCAAAAATGACCAAAATAGGCTCCTCAGAGCTCTCTGAGAACAGTGTGGGCGTGGTCCAATACTAATGACTCACAGCTCTCTATCACTGGAGAACAGAATATTGTTAATGTTACCATGTTAACCAATGTTAACACACAGCCTCGAGAAACAGCAGTCACTGGGTTTTTTACTATGAACTACGGTTGTCATTTTACACAAGATAGCATTACACAATAAAATGGCACAGGCTTGTAGAATTGCCATTATACAGCTGTTCATGTACAAACCTATGGACGTCTTTTATGTGTCTGTGGTGTGGTTTTGTGTGATTATTTATATTATTATATGTTAACATAATTGTACGAACTAGATACCTTCTAAAGTGTCTCCAAATTGGTGCTTTCTATTGCTGCTACTCTGGTGTACTGCCGACCGCGTGTGGCTTTTATCCCCGCTGCTACAGTACATGCCAGCCCAATGTAGCTGCTATCTCTGCTGTACTGCCAACCAAGTGGGTCTGCCTTTCCCGTTGTTACTCTGCTCTGCGCGCTGGCCAAATACGGCTGATATCTCCGTTGATACGGTGTTAAACACGCTGATGGAATGTTGCTGCTATCTCTGCTGTACTCAGACTTAATCCATTCAGGCTTGTTCTGTATTGCTTTGTGATCTGTTTGCACTGTTTATGTCTTTCATTCCCTACCCATAGCCTGGTGAATAGCTGGATAGCTAGGTAATGCGTTTACTAATGGCTCCTAAGCTTTAGCTCACTAGACTCTTCGACTCAGAGAGGAGGAGTGGATATTGTAGCCTTGTGATTGGTCAGGGTAAAAGTGACATAAGCATTACCAACTATTAGGACTGCCCATTCTACATCGAGAGGAGAACAGTACTGGTCATTTTTGAGGAGAGATTTATCATATTTCTGTTTTGTGTTTTTTATTTAAACTGTTGAATGTTTCACATAAATCCCAATTTTAGAATTATACAAAAAAAAAATTCAAAATGGGGTTCCCAGGGGCTTTAAGAATGTTTCCTCTTCGGTCAACAATTAATGAATATATTGAGAAATATTCTAATAGAATTGGAAAACAAATAAATGCACATTAAATATCATTATATATAGATGGTACTCCAGCAATTCAGAAAATACTGTTCCTCTGCTTCACAAACCAGTGCAGGGGGGCCTTTTTATTTCTCTAGCCCACAATTTGCACCGAGTATGTTTTTAGGCTCATATGTAGCCTCCCAATATTGTGGTCAAGGTTTGCTATGTAGATAACACAAGTTGTGTGCTGAACTGAATGCCTGTGACAGCAATGGGAGCCACTTAAAGTAGTGAAAATAACTAAGAATATGTGGAATGTCTACCCACATCTTATCCACTGTATAGTGAATTTATGTGCCCATAATCTTCCACGGGTGCACAGGGTGTGTTAGGGGCGAGGGGTGCAGACTGACGGAGGGCGGACGCAAACGCTTAGAACACAGACTTTATTAACAAGAACAAACACAAACGAACTAGAGGGTAAACACGAATCAACACGACAAGAAAACAGGGCAAGCTAAACAACACTACATGAATGGGGCATGAAAGGAGCAAGAGGAACACGCAAGAGAAACGAGCGAGAGAAACAAAGAACACTACCATACAAAGAACAACGCGAACGAAACAAGGAACAAAGAACAACTCGAACGAAACAAGTAACAAAGAACCAATGAACGACAAGAGGAAGTGAGACGAGAGGGCTTAAATGCACAACACAGACGAGACGCACCTGACACAAATAACGAGGGTGACGTAAAAGAGGCGGAGACGAAGGCAGAGACAAAGACGGAGACATGGAAAATAACAAAACAAAGCCATGTGCTAAGAAAACGGACCAGACGAGACATAAGTGTGACAGGGTGCATGTCAGCTTTACATACATGTGTATAATTGGCTTTCCCTAATAGCAACAACAAGGCGGACCACTGTTAGCCCACTGAGGGCAAAGTTGGAGGTCCACTAGTGTTTTGCACAGCGTTTTCTGGGCGGACCACTGGTGATTAAACAGGTTTTAGACAAAATGCCACATTTTAGCACTTTTCCATTCACAGTCCAATTAAATTTTTTTTCTGTCATTAAGTTATTTTGTTATTCTTTATAAATAAGATTAGTAAATAATTTTAATCCAACACAGTGTCAACATTTTTAGCATAATCATTTTATATCAGTCTTATATTCATTATTATACTCATTATCTCTCATAGCTGTTTGAGAAGATTAAAAATTAGTTATATCCTGTACAGGACAGTAATCTGAGTGGTCCGATGGTGGACCAGCAGTGGTCTACAGTCAGTGGTGTGCCAGCATTTTTATGCCAGTGGACCGATATATGGTCACTGTCTGGGATATATAGTGCCTGACATATTATATATATAAAGTATTTGTTATTAATATAATCAGTGGTCAGGACTCACAAAGGACCGTTTTGTTGGTGGACCATTCTTATCACTGCTGTAAACTGATATGATGGTGGTGTTAGTTTGTGTTGAGCTGAAAGAGGGGGATCAGACACAGCAGCGCTGCTAGAGTTTATAAACATCTCAGTGCAACAGCTGGACTGACTAGTCCACCAACCCAAAATATCCAACCAAGAACATGCTATTTCCACTGATAAAGGATTAAAGGACATCTAATACAAACTGTGTAGGTGTGTTTAAAATATAGTGAGTGGGTCCAGCAATAACGTACCAAGCAACATAATTTGAAAACTGTAGACTATAGTCACATAATAACATAAAAAATTATCCTAGGAATAGCACAGCTATTATTATTTGCTGCATTACAAAAGACTGTGTAATGGCCATATGTATTAATTCTGAGTGATTTGTGGTAATTTATTACATGTACTCTGTGTTAGATAAAAATATTAACCACATGCTTATCAAATGGTTGAAAAACAGATCACTTCTGTAGGTTTTTCTGCGCATCTTTACTGAGTGGTGCCAATAACTGTGGCATACAGCTGTTAAATATGTTGATAGATATAAATATGTAATTAATGTTAACGTAGGTGACGTGGAGTTGTTACTAACCTGATGAAACACAGATAAGTAGGTAGGAGACTGGTGTGTAGTAGGAATGGAGGTTATTTAATGTCTCTGGCCACAGACACACACTGCAGAGAAACAAGAGGATGACAAATAAATCCCAGAATTCCCAATATGACATTATAGGTTACTGGGGCAATCAATGATACATTGCTTAAAGCACTTTTAGATGGAAAAGCCAGTGGAACAAGAGCCAATATGCTACATTTTATACAAATTAAATTAATATTTTTTTCTAAGAGTACTCTTAACCATTAGAACAGCCTGCGATTATATGTAATGTTGAAAATATTTCAATTTTTACCATATAAAAAATATTAGGTCTTGAAATGCCCTGCATGCATGTCTGCCATGAATGTTCAAAATACACTGATGAACCAAAGCATTAAGACTACATACCTAATACCCTGTTGCGGAAGAATGACATATGTCCAACTGACGTCCACAAGAATGTCCAGAACTGACAGACAATGTTATTTGCTTAATCTCTGAGTGGTCTTAATATTTTTGTTTTTTTTTCTCCATGTGTGTATGTTAAGATCGAAAGCTCATCATAAATTTCTGGTGACAAATGAAGTTGTTGTACAGAAGTGGGCAGAAAAGCCTTACTCCTTACTGAAGTAAAAATGTTGGTTTTTAAAATAATCATTGCAGTACAAGAAAAAATACAGCCAGAGAAAAATTACAAAAACACATCAGGTGAATAAACTAGTTAAGAACCAAATAACTTATATGATCTTGGTTTAAATTCTTAGTACATCCAGCATCTGTCAGCTTAGGAGCTATAAATTTTAGTTTGTAGAATTCATTTTGGATCTGAATATTGACTCATTCCTTCATTTTCTGTATACTGAAATAACTGAATAACTTCTTCATCCTGTTTAGTTTGTGTCCGGAGCCTACCCGGAATCATTGGGTGTAAGGCAGGAGCATACCCTGGGTAGGCCGCCAGTCCATCACAGGGCAACACACTCATATTCACACCTATGAACACTTTTGTATAGCCAATCCATCTATCAAGATGCACCCAGAGGAAACCTATGCAGGTACAGGGAGAACGCACCAAACACCTCACAAACAGATCAGTCTTTTTTTCTTTTTTTTTACATCTATAATTTAGTCTTTGTTGCTGACCCTTGAAGTAGAACAGGTAGTTGTCACCCACCAGAGGATGGCCCACGGTCCGGTCAGAAGAGCATGAACCAGAGAAACACACAGGTTCCTCCACTTCCAGCAAAGAACCTCATCCAGCTGGACCACTTTGGGGGCTGGCAGACAGCGCAGGAGATGGTGGACCACCCGGAAAACCAAAGAGAAGAAGAGCACCGACAGGCCAGGGTTATGCTGAAAGGCCAAGAGTGTTCCCTCCATTTTCTTCTTTTTTCACCTTCTCTTTCTTCCTTTTCTTTACTTGTTCTTCTCCTGCCTCCTCTCCTTCCTTCACGTCCCTTCCCCTCCTATCCTTTCTTCGTACTTTAGGGTTTCAGCTCCTCTACAGATCTTCTGCTGTTTGCTTTGTGTATGTGTTTGGTACTGTAAAAAATGAGAGCGTTAATGCTTTGTTTTGATTGGTTCCTGAATATCACGAGGTCACAGTAATGGAGAGAGAAGCTCCATGGTTTTCCGATGTAGCTGAATCCCACTCATCAGCGGATGGAGCACACTGCGCATGTAACGTTACTCCCTCTTGCCCCTGCTGTGGTTTTTGTAGCAAAAACGAATCTAAAATATGCTCTAACAGTTTATTAAAAATGAGAGTTATAAGCGAGAAGCTCCATTAGCCTTGTGTCCGCAAAGCTGTCCCGCGCGCATTCCCGTGCCTTACCGCCTCCTCTTCGCCTGCCACCGGAGGATTCTCAGCTCGCGCGCATCCTCTTGCGTTACCACAAGAGCAAGTTAATCTCACTGCAAATCTCCGACAGGAACAATTAAGGTTCCGCACATTCTTCCTTCTATTCTACTCCACCGAGCGCCGATAACGGGCAGAGGGGCGTAAATGGAGCGACGGGAAAAAGGAGCGGAGAGGAGAGACAATCGACTCATCAACGAACCGTTCAGTTGAATCGACTCTTTTCCGTATGAACCGATTTGTGAATCGAGCTTTTCTACGCGATGCTACTGTGCTTATGCTTTTATTAACACAAGGCTAATACTAATTGTAACATGTAGTCTTGTAACATTTCAGTCATATATGTTATGTGTAAATTCTGGCTTTATCTGTTAGGTCTTAAGGTTCTGAATTTGTACATGGACAAGAGAACAAAACTGACTCGATTCGACAGACGCAAAATTCCGATATAAAAAATGGTTTTGGTGAACTGAATCGAATCGCTCGTAAATACGGGCGCCGTGGACAAGAGAGGTTGATGGAGGGAATGGAAGGAGTGGTGTGGCAGTAACCTGTCACAAATATACCACATCCCCGAGTACACAGTAAATTCTCCAGTGTTAAGTTAACACTAATAGTGTTTATTTAACACTGGAGAATTTTCTGTGTATGAGGCAACGTCACTTTTTTTAACGCGGTCTAAATTGAATCTTTAGAACCGCAAAGTGCTCAAACTGAGACAAAATGGCCGATTGTTCAGACAAAACAATGAGGTTTATTTATGGAGAAATACCCGCCGTCACGGGACCTTGTCCGGTCACTTAGCTGTCCGTTTGTTAGTGTTGTAGAGGGAGGCTAGTTCTTGAATGGCTGTAGCAAATGCGTAGAATGAGCATGGACGGAGATGACGTGTCTCCACCCATGTCCAGCGGTTATTGAATCTCCATCACATCAAAAACCAAAACAAAAAACTGTCAACGTCTAAAATCTAGAGGTGCAGAAAAGGTTAAATTACGTCCTCTACTCCAGTTCTATCTCCCGGTAAAACATATGGTCAGTGTGATTGGCTGTGCCTTTCCCTGCTCTCACGTGAGTCTAGGTAGGTTTGGTTGTGAGCGGCGCCAAAACTGGAAGGAAAACTTTCCAGTTACATTCGAGGCTTACTGTGCAAGCCTCATATTAAAAGTGAGTGAGGATGGCAGCAGAAAAGAACACAGCAAATTCTTCAGTGTTAAATCAACACTATTAGTGTTAATACTGAGAGTGTTAAATTATAACACTAATAGTGTTGATCTAACACGGGTGAATTTGCTGTGAAGAAGGTGAACATAAGAAGCTGTTTTTCAAAGAAACTTAAAGTCAAGTTCACTAATGAAATGAGTTCATTATAATGTTAAAGGCAATGCTAGTTCTCCGTGTAGTGAAATTTGAATGTGCTTATAAAACACCAGATCTACAAAAGCAAGAATAAAAAAGTATACTTTATATAATGTACTAACTAAACTCATCCAAATGCATCCATTTGATCTTTGTGCAGGTATTTAGATAATTTTGCTGGACTGCCACCTAAATGTTGGGTGGGGGGCTAATATTTCTATTTCTCGATGTGGGTAGATCACAGACGAATAACAAGAACATTTTTCTTGGCAAATAATTCCTCTGTGGGCAATGCCAGCCCATCCGTAGAAATGAACTGATCCACAGGTTTTTGTAATTTTTTCAGCTTGAATCAAAAAGCAAGAAGCACCATGGTTGGGCACTTTGAAACTGCATTGTTATCAAGATCGTTTCATGGCAAGGCAAGGCAAGTTAAGTTTATTTATAGAGCATCTTTCATACACAAGGGCACTTCAAAGTGCTTTACAGTGTCTAAAGAAACAGTAAAAAAGAGAGAAATAAATTTAGAGTTTTTTTTATAAAAGTGCAATGAAAGAAAATACATGAACATAGTAAAGGAAAGTGTGATTAATATGTTTCAAACAATTAAAAGATACAATAAAAGAAAAAAAAAACTAAAGCGCCATTACATAATAAAAAGTGAAGAGTATTTCAAACTCAGCTAAACGCTGCTTCTCCATGTTTAGTTTTCACCTAACTGACTGGTTCCTAAAGATCTGAGAGCTCTGCTCAGCTCATATCTCTGTAGCAGATCTGATAAATACACTGGTCCTACAACATAAACAGGCAAATTCAGACAGCCAGGGTTTCTTAAAGCATAAACTTAACAAACAAATCTAGTCAACATGAGGCTGGTAGAGGTGGGGAGGCAGACGGATGGGTGTAGATAGACATGTGGAAAAATTGTGTATTGATTGACTGAATGAATGAGAGCAAAAAAGTGTAAGGGTACATTAAAGCCACTTTTAATGCTTTAGAGAGCTCCTGGTTTAATTTCTGAACAGAGAGGGTATTCAAACATTTTTCACATCATTCATATAAATTAATATAATGCCCATATTATGCTGAGCAATCACAGCAAGTGTTTGCTTACTTTTTTATTTATGAATATTTAATTAATTAATTCATTCATTCATTATCTGTAACCACTTATCCAGTTCAGGGTTGCGGTGAGTCCAGAGGTGTGCGGTAATACACCCTGGAGGGAGCGCCAGTCCTTCACAGGGCAACACACACACTCACACATTTACTCACACACTCACACCTACGGATACTTGAGTCACCAATCCACCTACCAACGTGTGTTTTTGGACTGTGGGAGGAAACCGGAGCACCTGGAGGAAACCCACGCAGACACAGAGGGAACACACCACACTCCTCACAGACAGTAACCCGGAAGAAAACCCATGCGGACACAGAGAGAACACACCACACTCCGCAAAGACAGTCACCCGGAGGAAACCCACGCAGACACAGAGAGAACACACCACACTCCTCACAGACAGTCACCTGGAGGAAACCCACGCAGACACAAGGAGAACACACCACACTCCTCACAGACAGTCACCTGGAGGAAACCCACACAGACACAGAGAGAACACACCACACTCCTCACAGACACTCACCCGGAGGAAACCCACACAGACACGGGGGAGAACACACCAAACTCCTCACAGAGAGTCACCCAGAGTAGGAATTGAACCCACAACCTCCAGGTCCCTGGAGTTGTGTGATTGCGACACTATCTGCTGTGCCACCATGCCGCCATTTATGAAAATTTTTATTGAAAATGTAAATATTTTAATTACCACTAAAATGGTTTTAAATGATAAATTATTTACAATTAGTAATGATGAACTGTAATATGAGTAGTAATTGCTTTATTAGGAATATTATGATCTTAATTTTAGGAAAAATTTTAAGGAAAGCTTTAATATACAATTTTTTAGGCTTTAACAATCTGACAACTCTATTGTTGTTTTTTCTCTCTCTCTTTCCTACTAAATAGATTAAATGGGTCATAATGGCATTATAATATATTGAAATATGAAAAAAATATTTGAAATAAATTTTATTTTAATTTATCGGCAGTTTGTATAAAATGACTCTCAGTGATCCCACTTTAGTAAATTGATTTAAATGTTTAAATTCCACATATGAGTGAGAAAAGGAATGGACTCAATTTTTAGTCCATATCATTACATCTTATAACTGAATCACATCATGGTGATTATATTAGAATTTATTAATTCATTCATTCATTATCTGTAACCCTTATCCAGTTCAGGGTCGCAGTGCATCCAGAGCCTACCTAGAATCATTGGGCGCAAGGCGGGAACACACCCTGGAGGGTGCACTAGTTCTTCACAGGGCAACACAAACACACACACATTCACTCACACACTCACACCTACGGACACTTTTTGAGTCGCCAATCCACCTACCAGCGTGTGTTTTTGGACTGTGGGAGGAACACCCAGAAGAAACCCACACGGACATGGGGAAAACACATATTAGAATTTAGAAAGGCATAAATACAGTGGTGTGAAAAAAGTGTTTGCCCACTTCATGATTTCTTATTTTTTTGGAAAATTGTCAATCTTAAATGTTTCAGATCATCAAACAAATTTAAATATTAGTCAAAGACAACACAAGTAAACACAAAATGCAATCAAGATGTTGTGTATTGTTTTATGTTTTATGTCTATTGCACTTTAATGTGTGTGTACAGTTTTATGTATGCACTAGCTTTGCACTAGTTGCACTTTAATGTTGTGTATTGTTTTATGTAGGACCTTGGTCCTGGAGGAACGCTATTTCATTTCACTGTGTACTGTAAACAATGTATACTGCTGAAATGACAATAAACTTCTTGAACTTGAACTTAAAATCACTTAAATAGGATCTGCCTGACAAAGCGAAGTAGACCAAAAGATCCTCAAAAGGTAGACATCATGCCAAGCTCCAAAGAAATGTAGGAACAAATAAGAAAGAGAGTAATTGAGATCTATCAGTCTGGAAAAGGTTATAGGCAAAGCAAGGCAAGTTTATTTATAGAGCACCTTTCATACAGAAGCAATTTAAAGTGCTTTACAGAGAAATAAATATAAAAACTGCATTTTGTGTTTACTTGTGTTGTCTTTGACTAATATTTACATCTGATGATCTGAAACATTTAAGAGAGACAAACATGCAAAAAAATAAACCATGAAGTGAGCAAACACCTTTTCACACCACTTCACATGATTATATCAACAAAAAATAAACAAGAATTCAAAATAATATATTATACAGAAAACAAATCTGTTTAAAAAAGATATAACTTTGGAACACATGGAATAGACCAATGCCACATCAAATGTTTGTATGTAATGAGGCATTTTTGTTCATTTAAAATACACCAATTTATAACACTATTGGTCAACTTGTATATTTCTATTATCTCCATACATAAAGCATGGCTAAAGACTCCTAGAGGTTCCTAGAAATATTTGGCCTTATGTTGCGTTTACTGTTACAAAGCGTAAGAGTTATATTGTTCACAGATCATTAAAATGTAAAATAAAAGATATTTAATGTTGGTAAGTAAAAGACTGTAACATCATTCCAACAGGTTTGAAAAGGTTATGAGAGCAGTACTGACGACCAACATGGTGCTAACAGGTACAATATGGCTTCCAGAATAAAAGACCTTTCGATCATTCAAAGGCTGGATTGGTCGAAATGTGTCCACCATCGGCATCCCATTTCGAAACAAGAGCTCAGAGAACAAAGACAGCTGTTAAATATAAGATAAACAGTCAGTTAGTTCTGATAGATAGATAAGAAGCGAAATTATAAAAGGCCATAAACAATATTTTTATAAGCATTTAAAGCAGAAGTGATTTCTTCAAATGAAATAGTCATTAAACTGACAGCAATTAAACATAAACATGGCCACCCATGGAGCATAAACTGGTTCATTTTTTGTCTTATGTAAGTTACAATTTATAGAAATTTTTTTAATAATAAATAATCAAATATTATTTACTACTTTTTGATGTTAAATATGCTCTTTAATGAAAAGTCATATTGCTCTTAAATGAAAATGCTGATACCTGTGCCAAATTCATAGTCAACTGACAATGGAAGTACAGAGAATAAACACTGAAGCACATGTTTATAAAAAGAAAACATTTTAACAGGTTATTAATTATATTCTCCCCCTGAGAGATCCACTACTTCTATTCAAACTGCTGCTAACACGTCCTGAACAGCTCATCATGCTTGGAGGGAAACACTAACTGCTCAGTTCGGTCATGTTATCTAATAGACATGTGTACTGAATGGAGGTGTGCGACAGGGTCATCCTACCCATCCAGAGAGTGGGAAGCCAAGGAAATGTTAGATTCTTATTAATGTTGCTATTCCTAATTTAATTATTATTATATTTTTTTTCATCAGGTGGAAATTCCTGTCTCTTTAGGTTAGAGACTGAGACCCCATCCACACAGACACAGATATATTTTAAAACTGACCTTTTTGTCTGCATTCTGGCCTATCGTCCACACAAAAACAACATTTTAGGTCACTGAAAATAGAGCTTCTTGAAAAAGCTCTCGGTGGTGGAGATTTTTTAAAACTCTGTTGTCAGTGTTTCCATGTTCTTTTCAGAAACACTGACGTCACACTGCATGCCTGTCTCTGGCTAAGTATGTAAGTCATAAAACTACAGTGTATACATTCAGAAATCACTGTATTTCAAATACTCACACATTAATAAATATAAATGATGATGAATTAGACATACATACTACGCTATTAAGATCTAATTTTAATGATTTCATGACATGCGTAGTGAGTGTTGGAATAAAACTTCTACCACTGTCTTACTTGTGCCTTGCTGAGCAGAATGGGGTTTTCAAACACTGTCCAGATGACAGCTTCTGTGCAGTTGGGAGTAGTGAGAGAGCCCATGTAGCGGAAGTATTGGGACCGTGCCTCAAGAGTAGGGATGAGCGCGTCCAAAGTCAGTGAGCCAAGCGCTGATGTGTTGCCTGGAAATGAATTTTGCAGTTGTAGTGTAATCTAATTTTTGTAAGCAGTTCACAATCGTTATGTTTTGACATTTAGTTCCATATGGTTTGTCATGAAAACATTCTAAAGAGATGATATAGCAGAAAGGAACATGACAATGGATGAAGCAATAAATGTGTGAAATGTACCAGGGTGTCTGACATTTGCCAGCGCCTTTATGATGGGATCATATTTTTGGTTGTTGTTTCCTGTATCCTGTTGTAGAAAATAAGACATTTGCCATTTACTTTGAAAATAGCAGCAACATTTTTAAATGTTTGTAACAATTATACCAAATGTTTATTTTTAAAGAATTCTCAGAATTTGAGATAATTGTTGTACTGATGTATTATTTTATTTTTATTATTTTTAAAACAGTGGGTGTGATCATAGGGACTAGGGGATCTTAAATAAATTCATTATATTTAGTATAAATTAGGAATCTGCATATATTCTAAGCTTGGATTATGCAGTGTTATTAATCGATAATAAAGAAGTTGTAACCCACACAGAAATCTGATGTATGCCATATAGATTTCTAAAATATGACATATAGTACATGAATTTCGCAGTTATATTGGTCACATATGGACATAATATGCCAACGTTGTTGAAATTAGCAATTTTCAAACAAGGGAAATTGAAACGAGGGAGAGATATTTTAGCCATATATCTAAATCCAAACATATAGGTGTATCACAAATTTTCAACATGTGTATATGACTGAAGTGGGTTTTGTGGTTTCTTTTGAAATTAACAAATGTAATTATGCCTGAACAACTTTTAATAGTCAGTCAACCTAACAATACCCAGAACACACTATACTCCTTACAGACAGGGACCTGAGAACCAAACCCAGGACTCAAAGATCATACAGCTGTGTAGCAGCGACACTACCTGTTGCACAACTGTACTGCCCACTGCTGATATCTGGTTCCTTTATCCACCACTGTCCTGACTCTGCAAGTTTTCACAACAATTCTGATTCTGCATTTTTCACATCAAACCACTCTGGCTTTGTTCATTTTTTAACCATAAAATTGTGCATACATGTAGCCAACCTTATGGAATTTCTCCATTAAAATCAAACCCAGTGCTACTATATTTGCTT
The DNA here is from genome assembly GCF_029633855.1 of Hoplias malabaricus. NCBI lineage: Eukaryota > Metazoa > Chordata > Actinopteri > Characiformes > Erythrinidae > Hoplias > Hoplias malabaricus. The sequence continues at coordinate 38,317,485 of NC_089800.1, read as the reverse complement.
GAGTATTTCTTTTATGATCATTAAAAAAAGTTTTCTGACCTTATACAGTATTCCTAGTACAGCCACCCCAGATGGATCTTGAAGAGCTTCTGCAACAGTTTTGTATTTGTCCTTAATGTGAACTATATGCATCTGAGGAGATAAAAGATTTTGGTTGAATGCACACTACTGACCAAAATAATGTATAAATGCTCCCAATACAATATCAGTATCTCAGCACTTATCATTGGATTAAAATTAAATTGTAAGCATTAATCCAGTGATACCTCCATGGGGTACTTCTCTCCATCAATAGAATGCTCAGAGCCAGGTCCTCCCTTCTTGCCCCAGTGAAAATGGAACTCCATTGCTTTGTAACTTGCCTCCAGTTCTCCACCGGAAATCACAGCACTGCCATTCAAACCAACCTTGACTAAACATGAAATAATGTAGCCTATGTGACAAATTAACTCATGACAAATGTGTTAAAATCAGTGCTGGAGCAAGTACAATATAGTGCTAGTAACTCTAGTAGAAACATAAACAGATTTAGTATATTTATGTTCAACTAAGTCAGAAAGCATCTACAGTTTTTATTTTTGACTAGTGCTATATCACCTTCAGAGGGCAGCATTGAGTAATGTATATTTATTTCAGCTTCAGATGAATCAGCTTGGTTTTGAAAAATAAGAAGTAGGAAAACTTAGTATAATTAAATTATTTGCAATTTATTAGTCAAATAATTGTCAGATTAAAAAAATCATGATTGTGTTTGACCTAATAATTATATTATATTAATTTGACAGAATTAATAATATGAAAATGTATATATTATATATATATATATATATATATATATATATATATATTTTTTTTTTTTTTTTTTTTTTTTAAGGCCAGTGCAGACAGTGTGTCTTCAGAATATAAAATATTGGCATGCTTATCAGCTTATTAAAAATATTACAGCATTAATCAAAAACAAAATTCTATTTTATATATTTCAACATTTCTTCTTCAACATTTAACATTTCAGTAACTCTACTTAAGCAAAAATAAATGTCTATTAAAATTGAAATATTTAAATAATTTTATGGTTTACCTCTGTGGAATTGTTATTGTGAGCACATTATACTGTGTAGTCTTTCAGCCAAGTATTTTACTTTAATAATCTTTAGTAAATGTTAGTAAAATAGTGATGGACTAATACTAATAAACTAATAATACTTTCTTGTACTAATAATAGTTTCAGTGATACATTTCATTTGTGAGTGTGGATTTAGGCTACTCTTCTGAACGCTGAAAATTTAAATATCTGTTTTATTCTGATTCATATCTTCAGTCTTCTGTGATTTTACCTGTGTGTCCATTGTTGGTGATGGAGCCGTGGAACAAGTCTTGATATCCATTAAACTTAAGTGGTGTGAGGGTGCTCCTAATGGTGACTTTCTTTGTTATAATATTGATTGGTGACTGACTTTTTCCTCCACAGGATTGTGCAACACCCAGCCATTGGCTGGGTACTATAGAACAAAGTCTGATTATTAAATGCATAATTCAGTTTTGTCACTGCCAGAACATAGCATATATCACATAGCAACAGGAACTCTTTGTTTAAAAAAGTTTTTTGATAAAGAGTGATGGGAACTCACCACTGCATTTGTTCTCACAGGAGAACTGGGATTTATAGCACCAACCTAAAAGAGGAATTCAGTTTATGATTGAAAGACATCAGCTTTTACTGGTATCGTTATACTCCATTCACATAATATCGGTCTAGTTTTATCACTCTGTCTTCAGTCTGTTGAGTCAATGATTTCTAACTCAATGATTCAAAGTTCTTTGAGAAGGAATCTCATATAAAACTACTCTATATAGTGTAAACACAAAAGAGAACATGATATATCATAGATGTATGACAGTACTTAATAACATTCTGAAGAACTAGTGAGAACTGGGTAAGTGTTAACTGCTGGAAAAATACAGTTGTTTGCAAAAGCAAATGGTGTGGTGGTTGAATGGTGTGTTGTAATCATTTTGAAAATATGGACACATCTTCAGCAGACAGCCCATGTCTGTGCATTTTTATGCACAAGTACAAAGTGTCATTGAAGTTTAGCACTTAATACTGTGTCTTGTGTAGTGAGGGATTGTGGGAATATTGTTACGGTCCATCTCCTATATAATAACTTTACAGGTGAAGGAAAAAAAAACCTTCTTCACTTACAATGCAATGTCAATGTAAAACATTTTCCAAATCATTCTGGAGAATTTCTATTGGTCCATTCATCATTTCATCACATTTCACACAATAAACAGGACAGCTGCTATGTTCAATTGAATGTAATCTACAAAAATGCAGTTAAATGATTTTCTATGGATAGCAATGACATGTAAATAACCAGTCATAACAATCCAGTTCAATGAGATGTTTCTATGGTGCTGTAGAAGATCTTTCAGTCACGTTTCAAGAGAAACCTCCAGAATTGTTCACAGTTTTCGCAGGAAAGATACTACTTGACATGGTTTTGAATATTCTAAATATTGAACATTTTAAAGATCTTATTTTTGAACCCCCCCCCCCCCGAAGGAAACCCATGCGGACACAGGGAGAACACACCAAACTCCTTACAGACAGTAACCTTGGGCAGGTCTCGAACCCACAACCGCAGGACCCTGGAATTGTGTAACATTGACACTACCTGCTGCCCCACCATTCTGCCCCTCCCCCAAAATGATAACTTCATCAAACACATTACTTCTCAATTTGCAAGAATTTTGAAAAACGGTGTAACTCTTTAACTCATGTTCACTTCAAAAGTGAACAAAGCTTGTCAGTGGACTACAACTTTTGCACACCACTGTGTTTGTGTATATCTTTAAACTGCATTGTTGTAACGGGTTGCTCAACCTTCTGCAAGTCTGTGGGTCACTGCTTTTGCGCCACTTTATGGCTTCTTGAGAAACTCTCCTCCAGCTACTAAACTAATGAAACTAAATTCAAAAGACTGGAATCCATCTGTAACAGACCTGAGGTCAGTAGGCAACAGTGACTGGAGGAATTTAAACTAATGTTCAAGATCACATTTCAGCTTTTGGTTAAGCTAAACAGGTAGGGTCGCTGTCCCACAGCTCCAGGATCCTGGTATTGCGGGTTTGAGCCCTGCTCCAGGTGGCTGTCTGTAAGGAATGTGCTGTGTTCTACCCATTGATAGGTGAATTGTCCATGCAAAAATGTCCATTGGTGTGAATATATGAGTGTGTGATGCCCCTGTGATGTCCTGCCCAGGGTTTGTTCCTGTGTTGCACCCAGTGATTCCCACCACAACACTGAATTGGATAAGCAGTTACAGACAATTCATGAATAAATAAATGAATTAATTTTTATATTATGTTTTTTCTTCATTTTTGTTATTTTAAAATGGTCTGTTTGTTAATTTTGTATTAGTGAGTTTTTATTTTATTAATAAATTTAAACACACTTTTAATGGGTATTTAGAGTTCAGTCAGGCCGCTCAGAGAAGTACACTTCCATTGTATTAGGAGGCAAAAACAACAAGGATTTGTGGCTGTATACAATCAAATCCCAACAGCTGTGTTCCAACTTCTATTGTGAGTTTTCCCGGTAAACACTAGAAGCTGTTACTGGTTGATGGGCCTCTCTAGACCCAAAAAATGTAAAGTGTCTTGTATACATATATATATAAACTTTTATTTATACAAGTAGAGCTCATTCATTAATTCGTTCATTCATCTTCTGTAACCACTTCATCCCGTTCCAGGTCGCAGTGGGTCAGGAGCCTACCCAGAATCATTGGCCTTAAGATAGGAACACAACCTGAGCAGGGCTCTAGTCCATCACAGGGCATCATCGAGAGTGCTCAACCAGTCATTTACAGCTATAGACAGTCTGACACAGTCAGTTCTCCTACAAGCATCTTTAAGGACCCATGAAACCCATGAAAACCAGAACAAGAGGAGAACACAAAAAAACTCCTCACAGACAGTAACTCAAGTCATTCAATGTTAGAAATATCTTTCCCCATCTTGTGTAAAGTTACAATTTGGAGATAAGTGGTCTTGTCAGAACAGAGATTTTGGATATCTTGTAATAATATAATGTGAAATTTTAGATAGGTGGTTCCTGTCAGCATTGCGGTGAATATTTCTGCTGGATTTTTTCTGTTCCTTTAGTTCAAACCACCGCTTTTAACCACTAACACTGAAATGTGTATAATATGGAAAATTGTGGAAGGCACTGGTGTTGAACTTAAATATCTCGTGTGAGAAATCAAATGTGGTTGGTGTCGTGCAGTCAGTAACATTGAACTTTTATGCAGCAGTCTAGGGTTCAGTTTCCTGCACATCTCAGCACACACAGCACACTCCCCTGTCATTAGAATTGCCTGCGATTTTAAGGTGATTTTAATTGGAAGTTGCTCCGGATAATAAAAATAGTTTAAATCAATGTATAAATGTTGAAAATCATGACATACCTGCACACTGAGTTATCCTCAGCAGAGAAGCAAAAAGAACACATAAATACAAGGTGCCCATTTTAATCTGACTGCTGTGGCCAGAGAGATCTCAGGACAGATCATCTGTAATTTTACTATGATGTCTTGTGAGGAAGCCTTTTATGCTGCGGCATAGCATGATTTCACAACACTAATCACAAACTCCTCCTTTCTACTCTAAGGCCATATAAGCTGTTAAGCTCTGATAGGTGTGAACATTTTACTTGCATAAGGATGAACCCTGAATATAGCAGGCCTCGTGAAAAAAAAAAGTTACTGCAACCAATAAATCTTACAAATCTAGACACTATTATATATCTTGAGGAAGAAATTACTAAAAGCTATAAACCACTGGAGTCAAAGTCAAAGGTAATGTTTGCATGTAGTCTATTGTTAAAAGAACGATTGCATTAAAACCATGCATTATTTAAAAATAAATTACATAAAATGGGACACTCTGGAGCAGCTGCATATTAGCCTAAGTTCACTATGCCTAGGACCTAATGTTGGTAAGAAGAATACCAAACTCACCAGCACTGAGCTGTGAAACTATATTCCGGAATGAAGGTGCTCCATCCAATACAACTGGGATGACTTGGAGTGGTATTTGGGATCTAGAACTAATCATTCAACAACAGCACCTGATTTCACTGAGCATTGCGTGGCTGAAAACCATAAAATGATATTGGTGTCAGGATGTAGAGGATGTTACTGTAGCAAAAGGGAACAAACTCCCTATTGACACTGAAGAGCAGTTGTCCGCAAAATTTTGGATATAGTGTATACCATTAAAAGAAAATGGCTCAGTAATTTTGTAACACCAGGGTTTAGGAACCTGATAAGACTTTGGGAACTCAAGGACATACTGCTATCAGTATTTTAGATTAGATCTTCCCCTCCATAAACACACAGAGTGCACTTAGAATACAATCTATAACATTTTCCCCCAGTTCCTACTCATCCATCATCATAAGTGTCTATAAATAAACAGTAATAGATCATCCTGGAATTTTCCCATACATTAGAGTTCAAAAGTTTGTGATCACATGCCTTATTAAGAAGACATGCTACTTTATATATGATATAATGTGTGAGAGTACACCACCAAAATTGTCCTCATTACACAGCAAATTCTCCAGTGTTAAATCATGTGTTAACTTAAAACTGAGAGTGTTAAATTATTACACTGGTGAACACTGGTGAATTTACTGTGTACATGAAAGGAACACTAGATTGCATATTTACCTTCTAATTACAGCTTCAGAATCATTATGATGCTTCACTGACATGTAAACTGAGCCTCTGTCAGCACTTAAACTGCATTATATATCTATGTAATGTTTTGATGAGGGTAGGTAGTTTGTCCTAACCATCCAGAAAGCAAGGCCACATTAGCTTTCCAGGACTCATGTCTTCAAATGACTGGGGTTTCACCTGGAATTGAAACTGTGAGCTCAACACTTAGACCAATATTAATAGTACTTTAAGGGGACATACTACGGATTAAAAACAAACAAACAAACAAACACACACACACACACACACACACTACTTTTCCAATGAATGTGTGGAGCCTGGAGCTCCAAACGACCCACAAACTGACATAAAACTACCCAGTCAGTTTGTTGTCTGAAAACATGGGAAAAATCATGGAATTTTATTCTCTCGCCTCCGAATGGACTCATGTTTATGTGAAGGCACAAAAACTTAAATGGAGCAAATCACACACAAAATAAGCACAAATACCATAACTTTTGCATAGGCCACATTTTCCTTTATTATTCAATTCCCCTATAAACTCTGCAAACATACATACAATTTTTATAAGTTAGTAAGGTAATAAGTTAGTAAGGGTGTGAGATACTGAGTGATAATCTGCTTCTGAATATCTGCTTACAGCAGTAAAATTCTGTAAATATATATATATATATATATATATATATATATATATATATTGAAAAACACACACCACACATCATGTGAAATATATCGTGGGATTTTAATTGCGTCAATATTTCATTTTATGTTTATAGCCTTAAGCAACTGAGAAATACTATGAGTGTTCTACACTACTATGATCTGATCACAGAGGCAGTAACGCACTACATTTACTCCATTACATTTAATAGAGTAAATTTTGATAAACTGTACTTATGAGTAGTATAAATGTAGCATACTTTTTACTTTTACTTGAGTATATTTGTGAACAAAAAGCTGTACTTTTACTCCATTACATTAAGCTACATTCTGCTCGCTACTCACTAATTATTTTTATTGATCAGTCCAATGCCCGATCTCTTTGTTTTGTTTTGCTGAGATTTCCAACAGAGGTTCTGTCACATGACTGTGTCTTACCAATCAAATGTACCCATTAGTAACGTATGACTCCATTTCACAATCAAACAAAGCTTGAGAGCCAGCTGCTGTTAAAGCTGAATAGTCACTTTACAGAGTGAACATGCAAACACACACACACACACACACACACACACACACACACACACATACACACACACACGGTTTATGGATTATGTGCAGACTGCCTTATTCTTCTTGCTGTTATTCTTTGTAATCTCTGCCTATTGAGCCCATTGTTTTGTTATTAAGTTATTGTTGCTGAATTTATGTTACTTTGTAAATATTTAATTTACTATATTTTGTGGAATATGAGAAATTCTCAGTGTCTGAATGTGTTCATTGCTGCACATTTATTACACAATTTTATTATACACATATATTAGTGTTAAATTAACACTGTTAGTGTAATAATTTAATACTCTCAGTGTTAACACTAATAGTGGTGATTTAACACTGGAGAATTTGCAGTGTGTATATTTGTGTATTATATTTATTATTTGATATCCTGATTATTAAACAAAGTGGTAACGCATCAGGTACTCGATACTTGAGTAGTTTTTTCACATAGTATTACTTTTTATTCTTACTTCACTAATTGGATGACTACCTTTTAGTTTTATGTATTATTCTAAATAACAATGCTCTTACATGAGTACAATACTCTACCCACCTCTGTCTGATCATAATTCTGTCAGGTTTGTACATTTCATTCTATCCTGAAGTGAACAATTAATTTCAATCCATGTTCAAGCACAACTTGTAGGTTTGTGTTTTTTGATCCCCTCCCCCTGTCTGCACACTTCCTTTTCTGCTGCTAAACTTTGACACTGGGGTTTGTGTTGTCTAGAAAACCAGGCATTTACCGACAAAGTGTTTATACTGCGGTGGCAGTAGTATATCCTGTTCATCACAAATTCTCAGTGAGAGATGAGATAAATATCTCTGACTTCTGACATACCATCATAGGGGAGCTTAGAAAATCACGCACTAAAACATTCTCAATGTATACAGCATAGTTATAAATAACAGAATGGTTGAGTTAAAGGAGCAAAAAAGCCTTTTTTTAAGTCACAAAATATATCAAAGTATAAAATCTTTTAACATAATCATTTACTAATTTCACCTTTATTCTGTAGAGAGCCAGAATAAAGCCTGTCCATAGCCTTTAGCAGCTGCAATTGCATCTATAGTGTCATATCAGCTGGCCATTATAAAATCCCCGGCTGAAACCCAGATTAAAGGTCTGGATTTGTAGACCTCTGCCCTAGGCCTTTGGCTGTTTTTGAAGAATGAACAGGACAGTTCTCCATTAAAAGCATTGCTGACAATTTGTTTTCTTGACATTGGCAGCAGCATTCTCGATAGCATAATGGATAGCACAGCAGAAGACAAGAGTTTGACTCCCAGCTCAGGCAGGAACACCATGCTACACCAATGTGATTTATTGGGCATGGTCTATGTTAATATTAACCTGCTTAAAATATTGTGTGTATGCCCAAATGTCTGTAGACATCCCTTATAAGCAGTGAACACACGTTCTGTTGTGCATGCAGGGGCCACAGTCAAATATGACCATCATCCTGTGCATGCCACGTAATCACGAACACTTAATGACTGACTTGGTGCTGATAATATCTCACAATTAACTCATATAGTTTCTTTCTTTCTTTCTTTTTTTTTTCCTGATTTTCTTCTGAATAAAAGTAGTCATTGTCAGTTCCATCAAAAGACACGTCCCATCACAGTGCTGCCAGTGGGACTGAAATAAGCACATGATTCCTCTGAGACCTGAAAAGCTAGCCACCACTGTTCTCATCACTGGACCCTGGACAGCTCAGCATTCTTGGAGGAGAATGCTTAACAACCAGGTCTGCTGCATCAGCAAATGTGCTCTTGTGGACTCCTAGACTTGGGTCGCTGAGGCATAACAAGGAACCGTACCTGTGATAGGGCTAATGATTATGCTGTCCATGAAAAGAAATAGGACAGGCAGTGTAAACATTGGCCTAAGATTTCTTGCCTTGTGCAAAGCCTAGAGGTGTATACAGCTCCCAGAATTGATCTGAAAATGGTTGACTTCTTTAATGCTGTTAAGGTGCCATTAGATTCTCACAGAAGTGTTCCAAAATCAAGTGTAAAGTCAGCCCAGAACAGTGGTCATGAGAGTGAAATCATGGGCCATACATGATGGTAGAGTGTGGTACAGAGGTCTTCTGCTAAAGACTAAGAGCATTTTGTCATAGTTAACATAATCTTGTACATGCACTTAAAACGTTACAACTCATGTCTGTCAGAATAAGACTACAGACATATAGTTGTGCTGTGATGCTGTTGGGCGTCTTTCTGTGGTTTGAAGTGTGTGGTTATGCTGGTGTTAAACAGAGACGACAACTCATTCTGTCTTCCGCTGTTTCCGGGATAAGTGAGCAGTGCACAGTGGTAAGAGATCTCTCCCTCTCTCTCTCTCTTTGTTTAATTACAAAATGTGTATGAAATGTTATGTTTCTTTTTATATGTTTACTTTTTATCTGTATTTTTTTAATCATATTATGCTAAAATGTATTTCCACAAAGATACAGTAACGTGTGCAACCATGACTGCCATTTAATCAAATGCTAAATTAAAAGGATTTCTACACAAAAAATTCAGAATGATTTGGTGTTGACTTGTTCATGACAAAAATAGATGATAACTGCTGTGCCTGATTCCTAATTTTATACAATGAATTTATTATTATTATTATTATTATTATTATTTCGCCAATTACAATCATCATATAGTTTTGAGCTTACATCAATTTCAGAATTTCATAGTATTTTTTGGTTTGACTTTGGTTTTGTTTTTGCTTTATTGGGGATGAACTGTTGATAGAATGTTACAGGTTTGTATAAAAGCCTCCAAAATGGCGGCAAATCGTCCTCTGAGATTTTCTCTCTCTCTATTGCAGTCATACGTTTGAATCCCCATTTTTACTGGTTTTGACTATTTAAAAATAAACCATTTGAATCATTTGAACAAATAAATGATTTAAAATGACTTTGTACACATTTTTTTGTTTGGTACCCCTCATTTAAAGATGAGTGTGATTTTACGTTCCCCTGTAAAGTTAGAGTTTTGGATGAGGCGAGAAATATTATTTTATTTGTATCCATATTTTTCTTTTTCTTCACGTTCGATTGTGTTTTATTTTTCTTTTCATCATTGCACTTTTTCAAATGTCCAGATTTTTATTAGTTCTTAATGTAGTTGTAGAATCTTTCAAGACATGCTCAACTTGCCAGATATTTAATCAGAATTTATTAAATAAAATGTACATGCCACCAGCCCACACTTGGCATTTAGTCAAGCACTAGATAAAAATATTTCAGCCTCAGCTCTCTGAGACAAAAGAACACAGTGGGCCTCGCACTATGAGGCAGATAGAATGACCCTCCCTCCACCTTCCATCAGCTCATTGCTATAGCCAGTGTGGGCATCTGTTAATCAACATAACAGATCTGGACTATTAACGTTCTACTACAAGTGTGTCAAGTTGTGAAGCATGTGGTGTTGTGTTAACAGCAATTTGAAGAGAGTGGTAACTGGCTTCACATGTCTTTACATTGTTGATGACTCCTAGCTAGACAGTCCTAGCTAATGGGTTGGATCGTGGATGAAGATCGGGTAAATATAAAAATAAATAAAAATTAAATTTCATAAGTGTTTTGTGATTCTTTGGGATAAGGAAGCTGAACAGAAGACATGAGAAACAGAAGTTAACAGAAGACATGAGAAGATATAGAATACAGTGCATTTACTCATAAAGTAAAAAGCACTACTAAATATTGTGTACAATGTAGTGTTTCCTACTTTATGGATAAGTGCACTGTTGGCTGCAGTAGAAAACATGGAGAAGTTGCATCAAGATTCCTATAACACCTTCTATCTTCATGTATCTAAATGTACATTATGTTTTTTGAAATTCATTGCATATACTGAATTTAACATATTCACTATTTTCACTAAAACTCTCATTATTGTTGTGATAATGTTGTGATTTTTTTTTTTCTTAAAAACAAAATACTTTGGTATTAAATTTGAACATAGCAGTGATTTATAGATAAATATAGAAGAAATAAAGGCTTCACAAACTCTGGACCTCTCTAAGTTTGTTTTCTCCCCTTTGAAATATACATACAATTATTTTAATTCTCTAAAACTGTAACAACAATGAAAAAAATACAGACCAATAATTACAAGATAAAAATGAAATGATATATCTGTCACACCTACAGGAGAGAATGTCTATCAACCGGAAATTATCACAGATTACTACCATGGTCTTCTATGTTAGCAATAATGCACAGTGCACATTATGACAATGCTATTTTCACAAACTGCATATGTATACTTACAGCAGTGCTCAATACACAATACCATAGCGGTGTTCCAGTAATAAGCTACATGGCATGTCTGGCAAGTCTGATATGCCCATAGTTTCATTATAGTTTTTATAGTTTTGTCTTAATTGTTTCTAGTTTAATTTTGCAAATAGTTTTTTGCTTATGTTTGGTACATTAATTTATCTTGTCTTTACACACGTGTCTTTATATATATATATATATTTTTTTTTATATATTATACATTATATATTTATATATAAATGGTGACCATGGCAACCATTTTGAAATCAGCCATTTTGGATCCAACTTTTGTTTTTTTCAATGGGAAGAGGGTCATGTGACACATCCAGTTACGTTAAAACCAAGCACACCATTGGTTTTTTCTTGTGAAATTCCCAATAAGTTTGATGTTTCACATGACCCTCTTCCCATTGAAAAAACAAAAGTTGGATCCAAAATGTCCGATTTCAGAATGGCCGCCATGGTCACCACCCTTCTTGAAAAGTTTTCCCCCTCCCAAGTTTTCCTCCCTCACACACACACACACACACACAGACAGTTTTGTGCAGAAATCTTAGGCACCTAAGATTATTATATATATTTAAACTAATGCCTTCTCAGTAAGCGTGGTGCTTGTATACAATTATATATATTAATATATGTAATAATAAAGTAATAAAAAAAATAATATAAGATATTTTAGTAGGTGTGGGTTTGAAGAAGTTTTTTTTTTTGTTCAGATTCTCCTTGATTGGATGAATTTGTTAAATCAACAGTACACATTATTTAAAATCATCATTTATTAACTGGTAAAACTAGGTATTGGATAATAACCTCAAATAATATGGACTACCACGAGGAGAGATTTGGAAAAAGTTAAAACAGCACATTCACATGCAGAGTATCACACTTACTGGAATAATGTTATTTGATTTTATTCTAATGTTGGCCGTCATTTGTTGTTTGTTTGTTTTGGTAAATAAACACTTACCACTCAGATAAATATCTTATTAAATCTCAATCTCTGGTGCCTAAAACTTTTGCAAAGTTACAAAAAAATATAATGAAGCCAATCAGTGATTCTTTTTGAACTATTACCAACGCAACCCCACTGGACAGCTCAACACATATGGAGAACACTAACTGCCCATAATCTGCTCTCCCAGCTAACAGATACCCACATTGGCTAGTGTTTTGTAATTTCTTCTGGATTATGTTTAAGAAGATTTTCCGCAGACACATCTTTATTACACAAAAGAACAGCGTCTTTACAAGCTTAAAAAAACACAGAGCGAGAGTGGCAATTTTATTTGTCTCTGTCTCTTTAGTCCAAACTTCCCACTTATATAGGCCGTTCTCCGTTCAAACAAGGTCAAAGTATATGACTCTTGTTTAAAATAACCTATCTGTATGGAAAGGGGAGAGAGAGAAATAATAAAGATATATTGTAACTAACATTCCATTCCCAAGGACTCAGAAACTATATGTAGAGACCCACAACAGTTAGGCATTCATACATGATACACACTTAGTAACATGCGCATATATGCTCCCTTGTCCCTGCATAATACACTTAACTAGCATGATCCTGAATGGGAAAAAAAATCAGGCAAAAAAATCACTATTTAACCATATTCATGCATTCATTATGAAGGCCTGGCGCCCCCTCCAGCGTGTATTCCCGCCTCTGGACCCACCGCGACCCTGAATTGTATAAGTGGTTACAGATAATGAATGAATGAATGTGTTCATTATAAAACTGAAAGGTAGTCTAATTGTGTCATGACATTTTCTGACTTTCTTTGTTGCTGCTAGATAGCATCGTACCAAAGCAGCACTGCTTCCAACAAGGCTTAACTGACGTCATGACCACTGATTGGTTTAGGGACACAATGAGGGATTTGTACAGTTCTTTGACTTAAATGAAATGTAGAACACACCCTTCAAATGCCTCTTTTTACTAAAACAAGCTATAAATATTAAAAGACAGCAGTGAATTAGAATACTTTAATTGGTTACTGCCAGTTGGCTAGTTCCGAAGCTGCGTCCAGAACCATTTAATTCTGTTAATTCAATAATTTAATTCAATAACACTGTTATGGTGGCACCATTAATCCATGTAGCCTCCAGACACAACACAAGCCTGATCTGGATGAAGTGTTTACAAATGGTATAAATGAATAAATGCAAACTTTTGCATCAAACTGTAAATCAAAATAGTACATGCAAAATATATAACTAAAAGAGATAAAGCTGTACATTTGACAAATTTGCTTCTTGCATTTGTTATTAATATAGATTTCTTTCCTTAAATAAAAAAAAAGACAAAAATAATACCCCAATAAAACAAGTGGCTTTTTATTTGAATTATACCATTTTAACATAACCAGTAGTAACAACAATATATTTTCTGTAGTGACACACAATAAGCAAACATGTTTATAATGTAAAAACACTCAGTAAAAAAACAACTTACAACTGAAGATTGGTGAAGCTGTCCTTTGAAGCAGTAAAACTAGCTGCTTAAAAGAGACCCTGTAGCATGTAGTAGTTCAACTAAGGTTTGATGGAACTATGAGTCCCATGTGCAACATATTTATTTACTGTACTTATGCTGTGGGAAAGACACTTAACATGGTGAATACATTGTGACAGTGAGGGTAGATCTTTCATACCAAAATGTTATGTCTCCTTTTCCCTAGTCCCAAGGCAGTGGCTGAAGAAAATTTGATGGCACAAGGCCTCGATAACCATGTAGATCTCCCTGGACATGAAGGATGTGAAGATCTTGTTACAGAGCCATGATATAAGGAAAGACGATCAGAAAGGAATGCCAAGACACTTACATAATAAAAGCCATCACGGTCCACATCTCCAAAAACATAGATTATATCTCCTGCTCGGAAAGGAAGCTCATCCTGCAAAATAGCATCAGAATGTCCTTAAAAATGTTTAAAAAATAGCCACAAGACATGTTTACAAAAAACTCTTTCAGACTAAGATGTTTAAGCAAGATTAAACACACAGTTCAAAGAAGAAGAAAAAGAACAGGACAGGAACGTTTTTGTTGCCAAAAGATTCAAATGGTGTAAATGTTTCACTCAAAGGTAAAGGTCTTTATTATTGGTCTCAGATAATACATACTATGTTAGGAGCCCTGACAATTGAAATACAGGGTGAAAAAACACTAACAAAATATGTAGAACAACAGATAGACTGCACTCTTTAATTGCAGAACTACCTAGTGCACCTATATTATAAGTGGAACTGCGAACAAGCAGGAGCTTTTGAAGTTATAGCAGATCATTGTGTACTCAAGTTACATTTAAACCATTAATATTTAGTTCCCAAGTCCATATCTTGTGTTTGATTTCTTGATGTTTTAATATTTATTTGTATATTTATTTATTTGTTTATTTGTGTGATACGGTCTGTATTGTTTTTGTGATTGGGTCAAACCTTTTACATTTGAACCGTATTATTTTTCTCTAGAATATAAGTGCATCAAAAAGAGAAGGGTAAAAGCACTGAGAATTCAGTTCCTACACTAATAGATGCTGGATGTTAAGAAGTACCAATACAGATTCATGTTACTAAGTACTGAAAGTAACATTACGTAAGATTTGGTATTTTTCCTTCTGGGTTCCCCCAACAGATGCAGAGTGAAATTCACTTTTACAGCATTGCCCTGAAATCAAGCCAGGGGCAGGAAGGGGGGTAACGGATTCCCAACCTCCTCAAAAAGTTACTTAGTACAGTTTCTGCAGTTTAGAGCCCATAGTAACTACAAACTGTAGTTCATATGTTGCTCTGCATACTTTGTTTTCTACCTTTCATCCTGTTTTTTCAATGGTTAGGTCTTCCAGAGGACCACCACAGAGCAGGTATGAATTGGGAGGTGGATCAATTTCAGCACTGCAGTGATTGATGTGGTGGTGGTGTGATAGTGTGTGTTGTGCTTGTATGAGTGGATCAGACACAACAGGGCTGCTGGAGTTTTTGAACCCCTCAATGTTAAAAAATATCCAGCTGAAAGCCTTCTGTGGCTGTCAGTCCTGCTCAGTTTGTAATTGTAGAACAACAAAATGCTCCTGTATGGTCAATGGAGCTGAGAGAATGAACAATGAGTATAGAAACAAGGACATGGTCATAATATTATGGATGATCAGTGTATTATGGAGATGGAAAAACAAACAAACAAACAAACAAAAAAAACATGTGTGTGCAGTCACCTCAATGTCCATATTGGGGGAACTCTCCCAAGGGTCATAATCAAAAATGGCCACCATCCTGTGGACTGCCACATCATCAGGAACATTGGATGACTCACTTGGTGCTGATAACACACAAGTTAATTCATCAGGAAATGGGCACACTGTGAATCTTCTACCAAACGTGCACTCATGCTTGCATATTGTACATATTGTACATCCCCTAATATTTAGTGAATTCAGATGCTTCAAAGTGCACCTATCCTGGACATGATTCAACTGTGCAGTTTTGTACACTTGGCTTGTACAATCTCCACAAACAGTAATGAAATGAGATGGGATGCTCTGAAGGGGCCACATGCAAACTTAAAGTGACCATGTCCAGCATCAGCTAGAATGCTACAAGTCTTGAGTCTTTTAATGTGGAGCAATGTGTTTGAGGAGAAAAATCAGTTTGTACATGGCTGAGGTTTAACTGTCTGTAAGTATTTATTCACTTCTGTATTTGAATTACTACAGAAATTGATTTTTAACTCAAGTTGTTCAGTGTTTTACAGTCTATTTACTCCAGAGTTGAATTTAGAGTTTATTTCTACCTAAATAATCTGAAAAAAAGTCAGATTTACTCAACTATGTAGTAGGAAGAGAGCAATATCCTCATTTCCTTTCATGATTTTAAATGTTTGGAGGTTTCTTTGCCATTTTTCTGCTATGAGTATAGTGAGAGGATGCCTAGCATGTCTGACTGAGCCACTTTATGTTTTTGCTTCTTTACTGCCACTCTGGCTTCATAAACCCATTAAACTGGTTTCTAGTGCACAGACAGACTGGAGAGCAGCAAATGCTGAGGAAACATAAGAATTTTATTAAAATTTCTTTTTTAAAAAAGTAAAAAAAAAACATAAACCTCTAGGTTAAATTTAGGTAGCATCAGTACGGGACTTTACTAACAATATATGATGGCTGAATGCAATCAGATTCTCACTGAAATGTTCCAGCTTGTAGGATTTTACAGATTGATACACAATATTGCACAAAGTATTCACTCACCCTTTCAGACCATTGAATTCAGGTGTTCCAATCACTTCCATGGACACAGGTGTATACAACCAACCATCTAGGCACACAAACTGATTCTACATACATTAGTGAAAAAATGGGTCACTCTCAGGAGCTCAGTGAATTCCAGGGTGATACCATGATAGGATGTCACCTGTCATGAAATTTCCTTGCTACTCAACTGTCAGTGGTATTTTAACAAAGTGAAAACAATTGGGAACGACAGCAACTTAGCCATGAAGTGGTAGGCCACATAAAATTACACATAGTGTTCAGAGGTAAACAACTTTATTCAGGGTCAACTGCTACAGACCTCCAAACTTTAAGTGGCCTTCACATTAGCTTAAGATCATAGAGAGCTTCATGGAATGGGTTTCCCATGGCCAAGCAGGTGCATCCAAGCTTTACATCACCAAACGCAATGTAAAGTGTCAGATGCAGTTGTGTAAAGTACACCAACACTGGACTCTAGAGCAGTGGAGATGTGTTCTCTGGAGTGATAAATCACGTTTCTCCATCTGGCAATCTGATGGACAACTCTGGGTTTGGCAGTTGCCAGGACAATGGTGCTTGTTTGACTGCACTGTACCAATTGTGAACTTTGGTAGATCTGGGATTATCGTGTGGGGTTGTTTTTCAGGAGTCAGTCTCCGCCCCTTAGTTCCAGTGAAAGGAACCCTTCAGCATGTCAAGAGAATTTGGACAATTTCATGCGCCCAACTGTGTGGGAACAGCTTGGCTATGGCCCCTTCCTGTCCCAACATGATTGAGCACCATAAAGACATGGATAAGCAAGTTTGGTGTGGAATAACTTGAGCCCTGACCTCAACTTCATAAATTTGAGACAAATGAAATTTTTAGTCAAATGAACCTAAACTTTGTGGAAACCCTTCCCAGAAGATTTTAAGCTGTTATAGCTTCAAAGGGATTATTAATGGGATGGCACTCAAGTCCATGTGTCCAAAGGCATACAAGCAAATAACTTTTGGCAATATAGTGTATAATATGATAAAATGATAGTGACAAACCCTATTTACCCATAAATTACATGTCACTTTGTTAGCTGTTATTGATTATCCTTCATTCTTCTCCTGTAAGCAACCTTAACAGAAGGTCTGAGGTCTAGCCAGTATCATTGCAAAAAAGGTAGGTTCACACACTGGACAGGGTACCAGTTCATCACAGGGCATCATACACTCACCCAGTCACTCACATTTATTCATCCTTTCATTGTCTGTAACATCTTATTCCATTGAGGGTCATGGTGGGTTCGGAGAATCCTACCCAGAATCACTGGGCAAAAGGCAGGAGCACACCCTGGAACGGGTGCCAGTCTTTCACAACACACACTCACTCCTACTGACACTTTTGAGTCATCAATCCACCTACCTCCTTGTGTTTTTGAACCATAGGAGGAAACGAGCACACAGAGAAAACCCACACGGACATGTGGAAAATATGGCAGGAAGTCACCTGGAGCGGGGCTCAGAGCTGTGTGACAGCAACACTACCTGTTGCGCCACCATGCCGCCTGAGTCACTCATATGTGGATAAGTTTCACACAAGAAATCAGTGGACAGTAACAAAGTAAATGTAATTTGTTACTGTACTTAAATAGTCTTTTTGCGTATCTGTACTTTAATGAAGTATTTCCATTTTGGGCAACTTTTACTTTAACTCCATTATATTTCAAAGTCAAATGTTGCTCCTTTTACACTATTATATTAGAAAAATCTGCCATTCCTTTTAGCTTATGTGAGTGGAAATCATAAAATGTCTGAACAAATCTGCCCTCCACACAGCACCGTCAAATACAGTCAGAGCACTAAAACCAGCTGACCTTAATTTTCTCCACTTAAAACCTAAGTACTAAGAAAAACCGACTTTTATTTTAAAAGTTGTGTAATGTTGTGTTGAGACTATAAGTAATAACTTGTTTCAGTTCTTAGAACTGTTATGAATTAACAAAATGATTTTTTTTTATCATTTAGAGTCAGCAGGGACTACAATTCATTCATATTACATGGTTTATGGATCTGTAGATGTCATTAATCACTGCAAACTGAGAGTGAGAATTAGTTGCAGGTTTATTTAACAGTGTTTAACAATTTACAGTTTAAAGTAACACAATAACAACAAAAACAGGAAGGAAGTGGAATCCAAAAGTGGCTGTGCAGGTAGTCACAAGCACATTAGAACAAATACATATGATTGGCCAAGTACAATGCGGAAGAGCAGACTTTGGGGCAGGTGATTCGTGGAAAGCTTTTAGTAAGGCCACATCACCAGAGAGAAGGCAAATGATGACTAGTTTTATTCACAAGCAGGAAGAGGAAGCACGGTGGGCAACAGCAGCATTACAAGCAAAACAAGGCCAGTGGCTTCGATGGGAGAATCTAGAGAAGTGGAAGATCTCCTGGCAAGAGTTCCGGGTGATGGAGGCAAGTTGTATTAAGTTTTTGTTGGGAGCAACCTATGACGTCCTTCCAACACCGCAAATTCTTGGACAGAGGGTATGTGAAAACCCTGTGGATTATATATAGCGGTTGGCACGCTGAAGCATATTCTATCAGCTTGTAAATTTAGTTTGTCAGAGGGTTGGTATACATGGAGACATTATCAGGTGCTAAGGGTTATAGCATGTTTGTTTAGAGTTAACAGTTCCATTTGAGGATGCAGTAGATGAAATATTTGAAAGGAAGAAGTTGAAGTATGCGGACTTGGCGACTGAGGTGAGGGAACATGGGTGGCAGGCATATGTAACAGCAGTGGAGATGGGTGTTAGGATATTTGTAGCCAAGTGTGCCACATTTCTGCTTGTGCAATTCAGCATTAGGGGGCAGAAACTAAGGGTAGCTGTGAAGGATTTATCAGAAACAGTTGAAAGGTCTAGTCAGTGGTTGTGGATAAGGAAAACACAGACTAGTTGGGGAAATGCACTGTAGAGGTGCTGTTGTGATGGTTGGTAATGTAACACGTAGATCACACGGAACTGGTGGCACTGAGCATGCATTAACGGTGCCAGTGTGGCTAGGTACAGCCTTAGTCACCAGGGAGGCCAGTGTGGATTTAGGTTGATGGTTAAGGGTAAGGAATGACTGTAAAACTGGCTGGGGGCGGGTGGGCTTCACTTCACTGTTGAGCCTTCTGGAGGTGTTATGGGCTTAACACAGTGAAACACTGATGAGGGGAGATACCTACCTGATGACCTCTCTGAAGAGCTAGTGATGCAGTAGGTGGTTTGGGCTCAATGCGTAACCATAGATGTTAAGTGTTGCTGGTTGCTGATTGGATCATAATTGGCCACAGCAACCATAGGGTGTAGCTGTATGATTGGAACAATGGAAATTAGGTGGCTGCTGGTAGGAAGAGTGTGGGGTGGGTCCTATGTGACACTCTAATAGATTGGCATAGGATATTTTACATCTTATCTTATGTATGATTATTATTATTACATTGAGCATCTGCACTTTAACTGAAGTACATGGTTTGTGTACTTTGTCCACAACTGCAACAAATCCACTAACTAACATGAGTTTTCTGGTAGTAAAGGTGACTCCCTAATGCCCAAAAAAAAATGTGTCAGTGTCTCTCTGAAGCCAAGATGGTAAGAGGATCACCAATTCCACCATTGTTGTGCAGAAAGATAGTGCAGCAATACCAGAATGGTGTTACCCAGCGTAAAACAGCAAAGTCTTTTAAGTTATCATCATCAACCGTGCATAACATCGTCAAAAGATTCAGAGAATCTGGAACAATTGCTGTGCGTAAGGGTCAAGGCCGTAAAACTCTACTGAATGCTCGTGATCTCCGGGCCCTTAAACGTCACTGCACCTCAAACAGGAATGCAACTGTCAAGGAAATAACAGAATGGGCTCAGGAATACTTCCAGAAAGCATTGTCAGTGTACACAATCCACCGTGCCATACGCCGTTGCCAGCTGAAACTCTACAGTGCAAAGATGAAGCCATTTCTAAGCAAGCTCCACAAGCTCAGACGTTTGCACTGGGCCAGGGGTCATTTAAAATGGAGTGTGACAAAATGGAAGACTGTTCTGTGGTCAGATGAGTCACGATTTGAAGTTCTTTATGGAACACTGGGACGCCATGTCATCTGGACCAGAGAGGACAAGGATAACCCAAGTTGTTTTCAACGCTCCATTCAGAAGCCTGTATCACTGATGGTATGGGGTTGCATGAGTGCTTGTGGCATGGGCAGCTTGCATGTCTGGAAAGGCACCATTAATGCAGAAAACTATGTTCAGGTTCTAGAACAACATATGCTCCCATCTAGACGTCATCTCTTTCAGGGAAGACCCTGCATTTTTCAACAAGATAATGCCAGACCACATTCTGCAGCAATCACAACATCATGGCAGGATCCGTACGTAGGAGAAGGATCCGGGTACGGAAATGGCCAGCTTACAGTCCAGATCTTTCACCTATAGAGAACATTTGGCGCATCATAAAGAGGAAGGTGCGACAAAGAAGGCCCAAGACGATTGAACAGTTAGAGGCCTGTATTAGATATGAATGGGAGAGCATTCCTATTTCTAAATTGAGAAACAGGTCTCCTCTGTCCCCAGACGTCTGAGTGTTGTAAGAAGAAGGGGGGATGCCACACAGTGGTAAAAAAATAGCCTTATCCCAATTTTTTGGGGATTTGTTGATGCCATGAAAGTTCGAAACAACATATTTTTCCCTTAAAACGATACATTCTCTCAGTTTAAACTTTTGATCTGTGATTTGTGTTCTATTCTGAATAAAATATTAGATGTTGCCATCTCCACATCATTGCATTCAGTTTTTATTCACAATTTGTTTAGTGTCCCAACTTTTTTGGAATCCGGTTTGTATGTATGTATGTATATATATATATATATATATATAGATTGTATATATATTATATATATATATCAATGGCGATTGCTCTAAGACTGCAAGGGAAGCTCAGCTTCCCCTACAATGTCAAAAAATAAGTGATCAAATATATACTGTTGTGTGTACATGTCATTGAATAAATATGCACTACAACACGATTAACTTTTGTTCAGAATCAGCTTCTTATCACGCGGCTTTCCTCTCAATCATTAGCGCAGAATCACAGTTCTTTAAACAGTCTGGACGCTGAGCGGCCACAGAGCTCAATAGCGAAGCGCAGCGAAACGAGACGAGTGATTGGATAAATGCTGGCTTTTGTCCCGCCCATCGGACGCTCAGCGTCTCTGGGGGTCTATGGGACAGTGGGCTGGCCTCGGCTGGCCCGGACGCTCAGCGTCTGCATGATGATTGGATGATCTCTCTGAGGCTGAATCCCTTTTTGATTGACAGCGAAATGAGCGAATCAGCGATCCTTTGGTTTAAAGATCCGTGGGAGCATTACATTTTCATTCTGTTCTGAGTTGAACCAGACTTTCTTAAACCTCTTAGCGGCATTTTCTTTGTTAAAAATGACTAGTGACAAAGGTCAGTGTCACAGATCATTTTCTTGAAAAGGAACGGAGGGTAGAATTTACGTATAAATAAACTGACACATTTTATGATTGAGATGAGTTAATTGCGATGTAGGCCGAAATTGAGCTTCCCCTCTTTGAAAGACCAGCATCCGCCATATATATATATATATATATATATATATATATATATATATATAATGTGTGTGTGTGTCAGTAGAACAGTAGACAACTCTGTCTTTCTATCTTTGGATTTTGGAGGAAACTCAGATGGGGGAAAACTCCTCATAGACAGTGACCCAAAACAAGGACCAGGAACGAAACCCTGGAACTGTTTGGCAGGTATAACTCCTGTGGCACCATCATGCTGCTCTTACAAGGCACTTTCGCAACAATGTTTTTAATACACCAAACACTGTGCTGTAAAATACCCATTTAGCAGATGGTCAGATGCTGTATGATATAAGTAATGCATCTCTCATCAATTGATAACATCAATTCGTACTGATCTGTGATTACCTGAACCAAGATTTAATCTCTAGTCTTTTGTGTAGACTACACTATCACTACTAAATCACTAGACCAATCACTCATTACAGCAAACTTATTCTATTACATTTTTTTTTATTTAACTACCAAATTTTAACCTCACAAAAATTAACATTTTTGAGTTAATCAAATTCTAAAATACACGTAAAATTACTCAATTATTATTTACCAACAAGTGGGAGACTGAGATTCTGTGTGAATACAACTTCTGAGCATACTAAATAACTAGTAGTAAGTGCCTATTTTTAAAAGTAAAATGCAACTTTTAAACCTTTCCTAAAGGGTAGAAGCTGTTACCTCAGCAATAGGGGCAAGAATTGTCTTAGTCCAGAAAAAATGTTGAATGGATAGGTGTCTACAAACATTTGGTAAACCTTTAAAAGGTAATAGCAAGACTAATATGTAAAAATACCTATTGAGTTTCCTGGGGACTCTTCAGGCAGAAAACCCTGCTCAAAAAGATGACATTTGAGCTCTCCATCTTGTACTGGAATCTCAGACACCATGTTACTTGGGACAAAACCCAAACGACCTGCCAGCTCCCCATGGTAGAAGCCGTCAGCATCTTTGTCACCATAAACCTGATGAAAGGCAGCCATTTATTTCCATAAAAGTTTCAGATAAATGGCTGTATGATAAATGCAATGAATTATAAAACTGGAAACAGTCCACTGCATATAAAGTCTGCTTTCAGGACATTTCAATCTGTAAATAAGTTCATAACTAGATAAAAAAAATATGCAGCCATTTTCTATAAATTGGCTGAATATCAAGGTAATATTGCATCTAAATTAAGGTTGAGAACACTATGGCAATAATACAGTGAACTCAATATCTTATCATTTACCAGACGATGTTGATTACACCAATAAGACAAGCATGAACTTATAACACTGATAATGTCAAACAATTCCAAGGTAATTGGAACTTAAAAGAGATGTTATCTACCTTAATGATCTGTCCTGCTTCAAATGATAACTCCTCTTCCATAGTCTCAGGGTTTGGAGACATCACAGCAGGGTTGTAAGAGAAAAGGGCCACGAAAAGGTGCACGTTTGGGTTGTACATTTCCGTTTCTTGCTCCCACTTTTCTCTATCCTCTGGCGTAGCCACCCTCAGACCATCTGGATACAGATAAACATCCACTCCGATCATTTCAAGTGCACTACCTCTGAGCCTGGGACTATTCAAGTCCCTTTGGGCAGATGGAGAGTCTGTGGACAGATGGCTAGTGGATGCCGTCTGCCGCCTTCGTTTTTTTTTCTGCCTCAAGACTGCGATTACCAAATGAATCTGCCAGAGACTGATCCACCTGGATGAAATGGATAGATTTCACTCCTGCAGACTGGTCAAGAAAACCAAGATAATATTTATGTTTTCTACGAATGGCTTCAGGCATGAAGAGAAATGTGGACCAGCAACAGAGAATGGCACAGATACACAGGAAAGAATGATCTGGTACAAGACTTAGGAGACAAAAATAATAATCTGACGTTAGACTCCACTAATCCTTCATCCCCTGTGATTAGCTAAGCTCTCCAGCCTGACACAGGCCAACTAGGTTTAGCAATTAATCTGTTAACGTAACAATGTAGTGTGTACACAGTTCAATGCTGGCAAACCAAACTTTAATGAAAAACTTACATTTTGAAAACCCTTTACTTTACTTCTTCAGTTCTTCAGCAGAATTAAAATCAGTATGTCTAAATATATTCCTCCCACAGTCCAAAAACACATGTTGGTAGGTGGATTGGCAACTCAAAAGTGACCGTAGGTGTGAGTGAATGTGTGTGTGTGTGTGTTGCCCTGTGAAGGACTGGTGCCCCCTCTAGGGTGTATTCCTGCCTTGCGCCCAATGATTCCAGGTAGGCTCTGGACCCTTCGCGACCCTGAATTACAGATAATGAATAAATGAATGAATGAATGTCTAAATATAACTGTATTGGTTAATCTATATGAGTTGATCACCTAGGACATTTTAAAAAAAAAGTTCAGCAAGAAAAATTCAGCAAGAATACCAGAAACTCTTACTTGGATTTTAAACTTTATTAATTTTTTTTATAACAATATTGCTCCATATGACTAGACCCTTAAGTTGGGGTGCTGAACTTGCAGTTTTGTACTTTGGCCATTTCCAAAATATAAATCCCCTGAATTCCAAGTGTGCAAGACTTGGAAGGACTGAGACAGAACGGTCCAGCAAATGTAAACTGGCAGTAATCAGGAGTCTGTATTTCTCTCATTGAAACAGGAGTATCAAAACTTATCTACAAAGGGCTGGGGTGGCCACAGGGTTTTGATGCAGCAAGCTATTGTTTGTTTAAAGACGGAGACTGATTGGTTAAACAAGTGGAATCCTGTTTGTTTTAAAATTAAATCATGTACTCACACTGGCACTTTGCACCTCTACATTAAAACAAAATGTTACGAATACATTACAAATGTATGCTGTGGTGATGACGATGGTGAAATGTTATATTATCAGAGCTTGACAGGGTCTTAACCAGACCCACTGTTAAAGTAATAGGAAACGACTGAAAATGCTCAATTTATCAATGACTGATTGCATGATTAATTAAATTAACCCATTTGACTGTTTGGACAAACTTTAGTGCTTTTCTATACACCCAAAGCATTTTATATTTTAGTGACCACCACCACCACCAATGTGCAGCATACTGTAATTGATGAGTCAATCTGTAGTCCTCTATGCTTGGAAAACTAAAATTTATTCAGTTAGCCACCACTCATTGGCAAGGGTGGAACCCAAGAACCTAGATCTAGAATGAAGAACACAAAAAGAGGAAAACAAAGGGCAAAAGAGTCCTGGAAACTGAGACAAGATCTACATTTGCAGGAAACTGTAGTATTCTCTGGTTCATATTAATACTTTGCTTTTAAAGGATGGACACAGGTGTCCCAAATTAATGTATGGTAGCTCAGTGTCTCCCTCTAGTGTCTGGATGTGAGCCAACACAAATTTATTCCTTACACATACACCTGGAGGTTTTGATGGTGACAAATTTGTGCCAATTTACTCCCAACACGTCAGGATATTTAGGAGGCCAGAAATGAATGCAGTTTTAGATTTAGCAGGACATCAAGGTAGCAACACACAAAGAATATGGACCTTGGACCTTTGGAGGCAGTGGGAGAACACACCACACTCCTCACAGACAGTCACCCGGAGGAAACCCACACAGACACAGGGAGAACACACCAAACTCCTCACAGACAGTCACCTGAAGCGGGACTTGAACCCACAACCTCCAGGTCCCTGGAGATGTGACAGAGACATTACCTGCTGCGCCATCGTGTCGCATAAATAAAACACTTCAAGGTAATTAAGGTAACTGTAAATACTGAAAGGTATTATATTACATTTTTATTTATTATTTTGTGTGTAAATCTGTATTGTGTGTAAATATAGTTTCCCTTAGATTTTATGAGTACATGTTTGTATTTAGCATTGTGAATAAACTTTATACAGAAGATATTATTGCAAAAATAATAAAAGGTTCACCATTAGATCTTTAGAACAAATTTCAAATCACATAATCAGATTAAAATTATGCTGTTGTGGGAATGCCCCTATCAACTTTCACTGAATATTTTAGTCCTGATGCTTAATGTTTAGGGCATGACCTCTGATATCAGCATTCACAGGTGAAACATTTAACATGTTAATGTTGATTCAAACAGCAAGGAAATTCATTGGATCATTTTATCAGCATTGTGAAATATTAATAGATTAGGAGATTACTCACTGAGTAAAAGTCTGGGCTTTATTGCCTATACACTTTAATAATTAATGATCAACCAAGGTCAAACACAAACGCACATGTTCATCAAAGCTGCAGAGAGACCGATTTAAGTGTTAAATGAGGTGCAAATTCCATGTCTGTTTCAATTGAAATATGCAGTGATTGTACTCTAACCCAGAAGTATCTTATTTACATATGACACATCCTCGTTTACCCTTATGGGTGGCGTTTAGTGTTGAGCACAGTGCAGTGCTCTCTCTACTGGCCAGAGCTTAAACAGTGTTACAGCATTTAAATTACAAACAATAAACATATTAAATTGTCAAATTAACCAAATATAGAGATGGTGGTGTGATGTCATGGTAAAATTTGATTGTTGGTTCATTAATCATCTGTTGAGAGATATTCATCAACGACCAAACAATGATTTTATTGAGCATACAGGTGCTCGTCATAAAATTAGAATATCATGAAAAAGTTGATTTATTTCAGTAATTCCATTCAAAAAGTGAAACTTGTATATTATACTCATTCATTACACACAGACTGATATATTTCAAGTATTTATTTCTTTTAAGTTTATGAATATAACTGACAACTAATGAAAACCACAAATTCAGAATCTTAGAAATGAATGGCTGTCTTTCATGTCTTTCTTGTCTGGCTTCTACCATAAGGAGCTGTCAGGTAATTTGGGTTTTGTCCCAACACAGCAAATTCACTAGTGTTAAATCAACACTGTTAGTGTTAACTTAACACTGAGAGTGTTAAATAAACACTAACAGATAAATAAAAACACTGTGTTAATTTAACACTAATAGTGTTGATTTAACACTAGTGATTTTGCTGTGAAGTAACATGGTGTCTGAGATTCCAGTACAAGATGGAGAGCTCAAATGTCATCCTTTAAGCAGGGATTTCTGACTGAAGAGTCCCCAGGAAACTCTATAGGTGTTTTTCCATATTAGTCTTTAGCTAGAATATTACTTAAGACCAATACAAAAAAAAAAAAAAAAAAGATTTTTAGAAATGATGGCCAACTAAAAGTATGAACATGAGAAGTATGAGCATGTACAACACTCAAAACTTAGCTGGGGCTTCTTTTGCATGAATTACTGCAGCAATGCTGCGTGGCGTGGAGTCGATCAGTCTGTGGCACTGCTCAGGTGTTGAGAGCCCAGGTTGCTCTGATAGTGGCCTTCAGCTCTTCTGCATTGTTGGGTCTGGAGTATTGCATCTTTCTCTTCACAATGCCCCATAGAAAATCTATAGGGTTAAGGTCAGGTGAGTTTGCTGGTCAATTAAGAACAGGGAATCCGTGGTCCTTAAACCAGGTACTAGTAGCTTTGGCACTGTGTGCAGGTGCCAAGTCCTGTTGGAAAATGAAATCTGCATCTCTATAATGTTGGTCAGCAGCAGTAAAATTTACTTTAATCAGAAAACATAACTTTGGACCACTCAGCAGCAGTCCAGTCCCTTTTGTCTTTAACCCAGATGGGACGCTTCTGACGCTGTCTCTTGTTGAAGAGTGGCTTGACACAAGGAATGCAACACTGAAACCCATGTCTTGTATACGTCTGTGTGGTGGTGGTTCTTGAAGCACTGACTCCAGCTGCAGTCCAGTCTTTGTGAAACTCCCCCACATTTTTGAATAGGTACTGTTTCACAATCCTCTCCAGGGTGTGGTTATCCCTATTGCTTGTACACTTTTTCTACCACATCTTTTCCTTCCCTTCATCTCTCTATTACAGTGCTTGGACACAGAGCTCTGTGAACAGTCAGCCTCTTTACAATGACCTTTTGTGTCTTGCCCTGCTTGTGTAAGGTGTCAGTGGTCATCTTTTTGACAACTGTCAAGTCAGCAGTCTTCCCCATGATTGTGTAGCCTACAGAAGCAGACTGAGAGACCATTTAAAGGCCGTTTTGAGTTAATTAGCTGATTAGAGTGTGGCTTCAACATTAAACCTTTTCACAATATTCTAATTTTATATTAATTATAATTTTATAGAGATACTGGATTTGGGGTTTTCATTTGTTGTCAGTTACAATCATCAAATTAAAAGAAATAAACACTTGAACTATATCAGTCTGTGTAAAATGAATGAGTGTATAAGTTTCACTTTTTGAATGGATTTACTGAAATAAATCAACTTTTTGTGACCAGAACCTGTAATCCTTAAATTAATAAAAAATACAAATAAAACTATAAAAGAACCTTAAATATTTGCAAAGGACCCCCTGACTATAACCTTGATTCTTTTCATTCATGAAATTCCAACAGAATTAGCGCTTTTCTTAGTGGGACATGTTTTTGCCAAAGTTTCAAGAATCACTTAAAGAACAAATGTTTGAAAATTGGGTGGGGGTAATCTTTTCTTTGCAATTAATGCTATTACTATAATCCCCACTAGTGGTGTAATCATACAGATCACCCTCCACGGTTCGCAACATGCATGAACTGCGTGGAATAGAGTTTTAGTGACAGGGTTTTTTTTTTCTTGTAGCAGAGCCTCAGTAAAACCATATACAAACTGAGTTGTGAGTGCTTCAAGTGAACAGAGTATGTGAACAAAATTGTTATGGATTGTAAACTTTGTGCCAAGAGTGATAGTGTATGGAAGCAAATCTGTCTCTAATATTTTGAAATATTACTACTGAATATGATTGCTCTTGAATTGAATTCGTTAATTGTTGAACTAATGAAGGCACCTAGCCCTCAACATCTCCCTTGGGCACCAAAATCCAGGTGTCAGATGAGACCATTTTCATGTTTTTTTTTTTTTTTTTTTTTTTAAATGGATGTTGAGAACTCTGTGTAAAAGGATGCAGGCACATACTGATACATATGCTGCCATCAAGATGATGACTTTTCTTTGGATGTCCATGGTTATTTCTGCAAGACAATACAACATACATCAGCAGCATAGTTACATAGACACATAGTGTATGTGCTTGACTGGCCAGTCTGCAATCCAGATCTGATAAAGTATAAGGAAGCGAATCAAACAACAGTGACCATGGCCTACTGAGCAGCTAAATTCTTGTTTCAATAATTTCATTTGCAAAACTTCAATAATTAGTGTCCTCAGTTTCCTAATGATAAAAAAGCGTACTTAAAAGAGAAGGTGATACACATTGGTAAATTTACCTCTGTCTCAACTTTTTTGTTGGATTAATGTGTTGCAGGCATGAAATTCTATGTTTGCTTATATTCACAAAGATCTAAAAATTGAGCTACATGACTTCCTTGAGGTTCCTAATGTGATTAATTATAATTGCTGGTAGAGGCCCCCTAGACACATACCCATGTAACCCATGGGAAAATTTAGGACTGGTTAATAGTATTTTAGGTCATTGTATGTAGTAAGAAGTTAACAGCATTTTCCTGAATGAGTAGATTTTGTGAATTTGCTGTAAATGTGAATCTCTCATGAATATAAGGCGGATCTATAGATATTTTGTCCCACTTATTTTCCTTGGAATTTTTTCTGCAAAGTGGACATGGTGGACAGTAACAAAGTAAATGTAATTGATATTCTGCATGTTGTTTTTTCATTTACCTGTACTTTACTGAAGTATTACTTTTTACTTTAACTCCACTACATTTCAAAGTCAAAAATCTTACTTTTTATCACAACATTATGAAAATCTGCTGTTCCTTCTGAAAGGAACTTGTCTAAATTAATCTCAGCTCTCTGCGTGGCACCATTGCCAGAAGACGGATACTGTTGGAGCACTAAAACAAGTGAACAAATAAGAATAATAAGTAATAAGAAAGACAAACTTATTTTAACTGTTGTGCATATTGTAGACTGTAAGTATTCACTTGTTTCAGTTCTTAGAACTGGTATGTTTAAACAAAATGATTAATACCGCTTAGTTATAGTCAGCAGTGACTACTACTCATTCATATTAAATGGTTTACAGATCAGTAAATGTCATTAACCATGCTAAAACAAGTGGGTGTGGCGACAGTCCAAAAGGCACAACTAAAAAACAAAACCGAGTATCTGGCAAAAAGTCAGAAAAAACAAAAATGTATGTAAGAAACAGATGGCTCAGAATTGCAGAAATAGATCAAACAATAGGCCTATTTTGCAACCATGAAGACAAAACAGAGAGTTTAAAGCAAATCTATGTACTATATTTTACCTTAACATTACAGCTTCAATATTATCGTGATGATTCACTGAGCTGTAATAGTGAGAATAGAGCCTCTGGTCAATGCTAATTTCGGCTCAGCACTGCAGAAACTGCACATTTGGAGTTTGGAGGCACATTTTTCCCATGTGTTTCTGCTCCTCGTTGTGTGTTTAATTGTTTTCTGAGACATCCATTTTTTCTTTGTTTAACCTTTGTTTAATTTATTCAGTGACATCCAAACCAATGTCTGAGTAAATCTCTGGTGGTAAATTTGCTGCTGTCTTCAGTCTTTGTAGTGTGGAGTTCATATTTTTGGACATCCTCAGTTCAACTTGATCCATATTCGTCCAAATGAAGACCAGTCACAGTCATTGTGGTCTGCATCAATACAACAAATAGTTAGTTATATTTTTGGAGAGGTGCAAGTCGGGCTACATCGTAGGGTTTTGTTGGTTTGGAGGGGAAACTCCTTGGGTGTATGTGACAATTGATATAACATTCAATGTAATTTATCTTTGGCCGTTTCTGTTGGGTTCATCAGTGTCAGACTAATTAATGACATTCTTTTAAAAGACCGGTGAACCAAGAGTGACATTAGAGTGTTTTCACCTACAATGTGTTGATTAAGCATGAGTCTTGTTACAAAAAGGATAATAGGATATTAGAACCATAATAAATCATGGTACTTTTACATTCAATACTTAAGTACATTTGAAGGTAAATACTTTAGTGCTTTTACTCAAGTGGAGATCTAAATCGAGGACTTCTACTTTTACTCGCATAATATTTTACATTGAGTATCTGTAGTTTAACTCAAGTATAGGGTTTGTGTACGTTGTCCACCACTGGATGCTATGTTGGCATATACTTAAATGAAATATGCCTCTCTTCTCTTTTTCCTATTATTCCTTGTCCTTAATGTTTTCTTAATGTTTGCAGGACAATACAATTTTTACATAAAATCTGTCAGTAAAAATAAAATAAAAACATGAAAAATCAGTTATAGAGTAGACTAGATATCCAAATTAAAGCAGCCCAAGTTTTACTTGTTACCATTAGGTTCGCATTGGTTTAATATGCTGTAAGCTTAACAGACACTTCATTTCATGTACACAATTAAATACAGTAAAACAACTATAAATATTTTCCCCACTTTAAGAAATTAGCCAGAAAGCTATACTGACCCAATTATTATTCCAGGAATCACAGACTATACATGATTCAAATGAAAATCATGTATCTCCAAAATAGCAACTTTACGGGAGAAGGAACCCCCTTCTTGAAAATCAGTGGAAGCAGTTGAAATTCATTTATTCCAAGTAGTTTTGGAGCTTTTGGGGCATTGGATCATTCATCATGATTTTTTGCACAATGTGAAAGACAGTTGCTGTGTTTAAATGTGTAAACTAAAAATCCAGGAAAATAAACATACATGTTTTTCATTAAACAATGACAATAAAATATTTTTACTTGCACATCTTTAGAAGGGCCTTTGTGTATAACATCCTTTTTCTTTGGAAACCTCTACAATTTTACTGCCTCTACATCTATAAATAGAGTACACTTCAGTTACTCCCTAGCATTATCTTCATTTAGAGTGTCATTAGTTTGGTGTAATAGAATATGTACTGCTAGCAACATGATCAGTCAATATGGCCATATAAAGCCTGGAAAATAAACACCACCTGGAAAATAAAAAAACTTTAGCAGCACCTCTATATGGTATTTTTGTATGCCATTTGATGGCTCATGAAGAAATAAGCAGTTATGGCTGAGCATTTCCATTTTGAAACTGAAATGTTCAAAAGACCGCTTCAAATTGGTGAATTCAGAGCGTCAGGGTTTCTTACATCACAAACATTGGGAACCAGTCTCATGGATATGAAGTGCAGGTGTTTTTCGAGCGTCAGGCAAACCGCAGAAGGGTGGGTGGAGAAAGATGTGGTGACATATTGTATATTCATAGATCTGCGTTAGATCTAATGCATAAATCACGGTTTTTATGTTTTTGTTTTTTTTTTTTTATTCTAAATAGGTCAATTGATGAACAAAGATGAGATTTTGGCTTTAAATGAATCAATAACCAGTAGCATACTCAGAGAAAAAATATATACACAATTTGACCGAATTGATTGTGTGGTGAAATATATGTGTAGTAACTGAAAAGAGAGACGTCGAGTAATGTATGTGCTCCATGATTCGTGGTGGCCTGTGGGTATCCATATAAGGATTGTTACATCATTGGAAAAGCGCCCACCTTTTTGGGGTGCTGACGTCGCCCTGCAGAGCGTGTGTGTGCGTGTGTGTGAGGAGGGGGCGTTAATTCTGCTCGGGAGGGGCTGAGAGAGGCTGTCCCGTGCAGCGCAGATAGCGAGGAACAGCTGCAGAGGCGCTCACTCAGTTACAGCGAACCACAAAACAGAACCGCATTTTGAACTGTCCTCACTCTCACACACGACGCCTTCATAACGGTCCCGTGAAGAAAAAAAAACAGACTCGCACAAACCATGGTCGACCGCGAGCAGCTGGTTCAAAAAGCTCGACTAGCTGAGCAGGCTGAGAGATACGACGATATGGCAGCGGCCATGAAATCGGTAAGTCTCTATATTGCTGACGGGTCTATATTTGACATAATAATAACGCTAGTAAAGTAAATCATGTGGGTGTTTCTGGGCTGATATAAACGGTTGCACCACCAACGCTCTAAAGCTACTGAACATCTGTGAGGAGAGTTGATATAATGCTACCGTTATCAGTGTTGGACTCTACAAACATCTCCCAA